>NC_062971.1:6572906-7794286 GCF_023078275.1 Leguminivora glycinivorella
AATTATTTTAGAAATTTCATTCATTCGCATTAAAAGGGACGGCAACTGCTATTACAGAACAAAAAACCTGTATAACGGAATCTCAGATGCTACTATAGCATAAATTGATACTATAATAGCGTTACTGTGTCCTCTATGTCAACAAATTAGCACAATAGTCATCATCACATCACCATTATAGACCTTAAACGTCACGGATGATACTTCTATAGCCCTATTATATCACTAAATGGCTGCATAATTGCGCCAAATCGGCTCTACAGTACCAATATAGACTATTTATAGGACCATTTAATGTGATTTAATTTGGTGCTCGCGACCACTATAGGACCAGAAATTGTTACTTGGGATTGAAAAACTGTTAACTTACCCTGAAACGGACCACTGATTCAAGGCTACCTATAGACAGCTCTGCATCAGGCGCACTGCATGCATGTTTACCACAACTAATATTAGGTATAAATAAATAAATATTGGGGGACACCTTACACAGATCAACATAGCCCCAAACTAAGCAAAGCTTGTACTATGGGTGCTAAGCGACGATATACATACTTAAATAGATAAATACATACTTATATACATAGAAAACATCCATGACTCAGGAACAAATATCTGTGCTTATCACACAAATAAATGCCCTTACCGGGATTCGAACCTGGGACCGCGGCTCAGCAGGCAGGGTCACTACCAAGTGAGCCGGTCGTCAAGGTATGGTTCCTATATAAACAGGAACCATACCTAATATTCTTACCTACCTTAATTATTTAAAGCAATTGAAACCATTACAACTCAGGTTGGGTGCACCTTTATTAACAAACACAATTAAATGCCAAAATTATACAATTAGACAAATTGTCGGAATATGATAAGCTGACAATGGGTTCGAATAAAACGTGCAATTCACAAACTTGAAACCAACCTTCTAATTAAATGTGACATTCCTTGTCCAAAGGGCCCTGCTTCACATGCGATAAGACAAGTAACCTCGTCAAATTAAAGCAGATATGGACTATCAGCATTCAGCTGAATCAGTTAGTACGTTTTCACATTATCCGATCCGATATCGGATGTCGGAAGGATTTCAAAGGCAAAAATCATAGATGGCGGCTTAAATGTATGAAATTTCGGTCCTACATCCTGATTCGTGTAGTATTGCTTATTGCAAATTGGTACAGTTACATATACATACTTAGTGATGACTGATGACCAGATGGACATACTAAAAGTCTTTGGGGGTAAGGATTATGCTGGGCGTGGGGAGGGGGGTTGATGTTTTTTTTTTCGATTTTTGGTCATACCTTGAATATATGAACGGGTAGCTTTATTATTTCTTCTGATATTACTTTCAATACGGTCAACTGGGGTGACTTTAAAACGCAGGGGCTACTTTGAAAATTTAGTTTTAAAGTCATACTGTAAGTAAATTCGGGATTTTATATGGTACATTTACAAGAGTATTTATTGATCTAACTAGTTATATGAACAGTTTCAGTAAATAATGAATAATGATAATTTTAAAGCCGTTCAAATACCATCAAAGTAACCCCAAAATTTCCTAAAGTCACCCCGGTTGACGGTATACGATTTTATTCAAGACTGCCTTTTCTTTTCTTCGGTACTAAACAAATTAAATCAGCAGATTTTTTTCTTATGTTTAGGCCAATTTTATCTGAATTTAAAAAAGGAAAGAAGGGACCCTTTAGGTATGAACAGTCACAAACAGGAATTACAAACACATTTAGCTAATCACCTTAGGGGGACACACCCGTGGCGATGACGTGACCACGCATCACCTCCGAAATTAGGGAAAATTAATGTAATGACAACCTTTTTTAATTTTTACGTGTGTTGGTGTAGTTTTGTGAGTTGCCAAAATTTTGTCAGACTTTTATTGAGTAAGTTAAATAAAAAATATACCCGTGGGCTGTTAACTTCTGGAAGCAAATAACAGAATTAATTGATAGAAGTTTTTTTTTTTAGTATGAATAGGTAGACGTTTGACCACGATCACACCTGATGGTAAGTGATGATGCGGTCTACGGTGGATCACGCTTACCTATGAGATACCTATTTACTCTTGCTTTAAAGAGACCTGGATTGTACTCATGTGGGAACACAGACTCAGGCAGGGCATTCCACTCCTTGGCGGTTCGCAAAATAAATGTTGAAGCGAAACGTTTAGTTGAAATATTATAAGATGTTTATACACATGAACATATTTACATACTTATATAAGAAACTAAGACTAAACTTAAAAGCTAGCTAATGTCTAAAATAGACTCTTGAGGCATTGTACCAAGGGTACTGGCGACATTTCCTCGCTGTATCGCTGTGTCTCAAGACTCTCAAAGGCCTATTTTTAGACATTAGCTATTAAGTTTAATCTTAGTTTCTTAGTTGAAATTTGATTAATTGAAACAAAATGTACCTAATACTTTTTGAAATGTGTTGCTGAACTTCAAACTTGGGTAAATCCATTCTGCTATAAGGTTGATTATCTTTCAGATCATATTACATTTTTTTATATATTCAACCTTAAAGCAGTGTGGATTAACCCAAGTTTGAAGTTAAGCGACACAAATAACCCTTCAGGTGGCGAAATCCGGGAGCCGACCGCACGTAAAGTGGCAGGTAACCGGGAGCCGGACTTGAAATAAAAAGCTGTTGAGTGGCAAGGATACCGATAAAATGACAGAAAAAGTTTACCCTTGAGTGGCGGGGCCCTCACGGGTGGTCATCGCGAATGTCACTTGTGTTACAAAAATTATAATTTCTCAAAAAGTGTAGGGATGTTGTGCATAAACCATATATCACTGGATTCATTATGAAACGGCTAAAATCATTCCATAGCAAAAAAATACATTCCATTTATGTGAATTTTGCTAGACTCGATCAAATATCAGGTGGCTACGTTTTCCACTTCCATGTATTAAAGTAACTTTATTTAGGAAAACAAACAGTAAATTGTATAAAAAAGTAATTCAGGGACTTAAATATACATTTATTTACACTTATATCCCTTTTTAGGGTTCCGTAGTCAACTAGGAACCCTTATAGTTTCGCCATGTCTGTCTGTCCGTCCGTCCGTCCGTCCGTCCGTCCGCGGATAATCTCAGTAACCGTAAGCACTAGAAAGCTGAAATTTAGTACCAATATGTATATCAATCACGCGAACAAAGTGCAAAAATAAAAAATGGAAAGAAATGTTTTGTTAGGGTACCCCCCCTACATGTAAAGTGGGGGCTGATATTTTTTTTCATTCCAACCCCAACGTGTGATATATTGTTGGATAGGTATTTAAAAATTAATAAGGGTTTACTAAGATCGTTTTTTGATAATATTAATATTTTCGGAAATAATCGCTCCTGAAGGAAAAAAAGTGCGTCCCCCCCCTCTAACTTTTGAACCATATGTTTTAAAAATATGAAAAAAATCACAAAAGTAGAACTTGATAAAGACTTTCTAGGAAAATTGTTTTGAACTTGATAGGTTCAGTAGTTTTTGAGAAAAATACGAAAAACTACGGAACCCTACACTGAGCGTGGCCCGACACGCTCTTGGCCGGTTTTTTTTTAACATATTACAGCACAATTTTTGCAAAAAAGACGGTTTTTAAACACGTGTCTCAAATATGGCAGGCGGTTGGTCCAATAAAATTGGGTCATATTTCAAGCTGTTTTGAAGTTGAGGGTGTTGGACCTTTACTGAATGCCGTCCTTGTTTAGTGACGAATGGTTCGTGCAAGTGTGAGGAAGCTAGATACAGTTTTAGACGGTTTTATTTATATATTTAGGTATATCGTCGCACGGGGTCCGGGAGCCGGTCCCTGCCACTTATCGGCTTGTTTTTCCCAGAGTCCGGCTCCCGGCGCCTGCCACTTAACGGAATGTTTTATAAAACGACCGTGCCACTTATCCCCTATGCAACTTGTAGCTCCGCCACCTGAAGGGGTATGCTCAAATGTACGTGTTTTAAACTCAAATAAATGCCTACTCACGGTATATAAATAAATAATAAATAAATAATAATATCTGGGCAACCGAGCTTCGCTCGGTTCTGTTTCGTATCCTTGACATGTGTCGCCATCTAGTTCAAAAATGAATAGTACCTACATCGAGCGAAAGAATTCTCAGCCTTAACAACACAACTACTCCACACGAGATGGCGCGCATTTCGCCACAAAAACTCAAATAGTGTATTTTTCTATTCGTTTTAGCCTTGACCTGTGTCGCCATCTAGTGTTTGCAATAAATAGTACTTACATCGACCGAAAGAATTCTGTCTTAACAGTACAACTACTGCACACGAGATGGCGCGCGAAGAAAAACGCATGAAAACTCGAAAATTCGCGTTTTCCGGGACCTAAGGATAAGTTAGACCGATTTTTCACCCCCAAAAACCCCCACATCTGCGAAATCGTTAGAGCGGTTTCCGAGATCGTCAGTGTAAATAAATATATATATAAATAAATAAATAAATATACAAGAATTGCTCCTTTAAAAGTATAAGATATGTCACTCAGCCACAGAACATACCTACACCGAGCCAGCGTGCGTCTCGAAATCCGATTTAAATGATCTAAAGATATCAAGTGTGTAGAATTTAACTAAATATTTCAATTGTCTGAATATTTCAGTAATACTACAATCAAATCAATATATTAGCATTCGCAGCTAAAGCCATAATATGTTGGTATCAAGTAATTTTTATTCAATATTTCAATGTATTGAGTAAAAAAACTAATACTGAGAATATTTTTCGTCATCAAGTTAAGATAATATGATAATAAATAATGAAAATTGACTGGCGCCTATACTTAGGTACATAACGTACACTAGAGAGAAATTGGGACGGAGTGGCCGGGTGGTCTAGTGGTAAGGACGTTAGCCACGTAAGCTGAAGGCCCACGGCTTGGGTACACCTGAAAACTTAGTCACTTTTACTTTAGTTTTATATTTTATAAAAAAATTGAAAACATAACTTCTTATTAAAACCCTGCACGTTTCCCATTTTGCAACTGAGACCATCACTAACTTTAAAATTAGTTTCAAGCAGCTGTATTTTAATTAGCTCATAAAATAGCGCATTTCTGGAGCATCGCACTCGCAAATTTGCATATTTTTAAGTTTGCAACTAAAACACAGTCATTTAAGTATCTGAATCTGTGAAATTATTGCAAGTTAGTTCACTAATGAGGGAAATTTCACCAGGCAAATTTGTCTACTTTGCATCAAGGATTAAACGTATCTAGTCTTGTTTTTCTAGTATTTATTGATACTTTTTAACAAAAGTATTGCTTAAATTGTTTGTATGTAATGACAGTATTTTAAGCCAAAAATTTGTGTATGTATTTATTTACAGAGGTTAGGAAAGGATTGAATTGCTCACCACAAGAGGAAAAAATTGCTGCAATTTTTTTACAGGTTATTTTCATGCCAATTTGACATCATTTGACATGTTTGACGTCTTATTAGTAGGATAATAGCTCACCCCCGCAAACCTCTGTTTATTTTGTCTTAGGTATTTTAAGTATGATAAATAGTGAAAATTAATATTCAGTAATTAAATTCTAAAAAAATCCAAATGAATACACATCTGTAGCATTCCAAGTAGCACTCTCTGCCATGCATACCGTAACATAAGGACTCAAAAGTGCCAATTTTACTATGTTACCACGCTCAGTGTAGGGTTCCGTTGTTTCCCGTATTTTTCTCAAAAACTATTCAACCTATCAAGTTCAAAACAATTTTCATAGAAATTCTTTATACAATTCTACTTTTTTTTAAAATATTTTTTAAAGTCTTTATAAAGTTCTACTTTTGTGATTTTTTTCATATTTTTTAAACATCTGGTTCAAAAGTTAGAGGGGGGGGGGGGGGAACATTTTTTATAACTATTGGAGCGATTATTTCCGAAAATACAATATTAACAATATCAACAATCATTATCGGAAATCCCTATTCTGTTTTATATAACTATCCAACAATATATTATACGTTAGGATTGGAAATAAAAAAAAACACTCCCCACTTTAGGTGTAGGGGGGGGGGGGTACCCCAATAAAACATTTTTTTCCACTTTTTATTTCACCACTTTCAATCAAATTTCAGCTTTCTAGTTCTAATGGCCACTGAGATTATCCGCGGACGAAAGGACGGACGGACAGACAGACATGGCGAAACTATAAGGGTTCCTAGTTGACTAAGGAACCTTAAAAATTAGTAGCATAGCCAACAACCAGTCTTTCTACACAAAAATTAAAATATAGTAGGTACCAACCGTAACAAGTATTCTTGTTTCCCATATCCAGTCCCGTCCTAACAGCTGTGTTCATGGCTCGTCGGGCAACGCTAGTGCCTTCACATGTTGCTTCCACTCCGGCAGACGTCCCATTTTTCACGGAGTTTTGAGTCACCCCTTTCATTGTTCGCTGAAAAAATAACATTGTGGCATTACGTTGACGTTGGATTTTCTCTATTTTAGAACAGTTATTAGGGAAATACTTTTATACTAGTAATTTAGAGGTAAAAGATCCTTTCTTGTTTAGTTATGTGCTTCCATCCTATTTTAATAGCAATCTTAAATATCAAACGGGTTCCTACTTCAACAAACTGCCATATGAAAGTTCTAAAATTATTAAAAAAAAACAAATGTAATTCTAATTTTCTACACTAAAAAGTTGAACTGGAATTATGTGATGATTTTTGCCGAATTCCAATGCTTTGGTAGTCTCACGAATCAAATTGAGGTGCCGGCAAACCTAACCGGCGATATCTTATGCTTGGATTCATTTTTGAAAAGTTGGCCAGATAGATTAAGTAACATTAAACAAATATAATATATATGTACACATGTGAAAGAAGAAGAGGCATTTGGTTATCAGTTAGATACAATAGACTCTAAATAATGAAAACAAGTACGTAATAAATCACAGAGAAATAAGTAAGGGAGGAGTTGTAACCATACATCAGTAAATGCGAGTACATCATCATCATCATCCATGAATGCCCGAAAAGAAAATACCCAGGAGATCCTCTGGACTTACATAAACTAAGTAAATACGCAGCCAACTGGGTGAAGAACTTAGATATTAACTTGTAAAGCGACAAAAAAAATTTCAATTGATGCCATACGACTAAATAAATAAAATAAGTAAATGCGAGTTACTTGTATTGTATAGGCAAGTTATAGTGACATCTAGCGACAATCACGCGTCAATCACGCGTGAACTACAGTACTGCTACTTGTCAATAGATGTCCCGACGACCGAAGAATCTAATGCTCACCAATTTTTAGCTAATATTACACGAGTATTAATCAGTATTCTGTTTTCAATTCCTTCTGCTTGTAATATAAGTTGTAAACTGTTCTAATATTAAATTTTTGCCAGACGAGACCTAGTATCGAGTAATGGTAGGTACTGATAATTCACGCCTTTTGACACGTGATTGTCGCCAGATGTCACTATAACTTGCCTATATACAACTCGCATTTACTGATGTATGGAGTTACAACTCTTCACTGAGAGAAATTTGCATTGTGAATTTAACAAGTTCGACTTGTTGCGGTTTATCCGTTTGAATCAGCCAAGCGTATGTCTATAACAATATGTGTCAGGTTGTTTTTATAAAATCGACTTGTTGATTCAAATATATTGCCGTTTCAAATGACAAGTAGCTTGTTGTTTGAACCAAAGAGCACGTAGGCGCTATTTTAACCAAAAAACTTGTTGAACGCACATGAAAACTGGTTGTATTTTCTCTCAGTGTTCCCTTACTTATTCTTCTATGGTAATATTATAAAGAGACAAGTAAAAAGGAGGCTGTTGCCCACCGGTCGAATACAATGAGCTTTGAATAATAATTCATATGTAAATAATACTTACCTGAAGTACGTGTAAATGCTTTGTCTAACATTCAGGATTTGAGGGATGTTTACTTAGGTAAGGGTCGTACAGCTTTATTCTTCAATTTTAAGCTTCAATTAATTCAAGCATTGAAACGAATACTTTTATAAGAGAAAATGATGAACGTAAAATGGAGATTTTTTTTCATTAGGTAATTTAGAATTAACGCTCATAAGCCATAGAAAAATAAAAGCGCTGGTGGCCTAGCCTAGCGGTAAGAGCGTTCGACTTACGATCCGGTGGTCGCGGGTTCGAACCCCGGCTCACACCAATGACTTTTTCAGAATTTAAGTGCGAAATGTCATTTGATATTTGCCAGTCGCTTTTCGGTGAAGGAAAACATCGTGAGGAAACCGGACCAACTCCAATAAGTTCTAGTTTACCCTTCGGATTGGAACGTCCGATGGCAGGCGCTTTTGTAAAAACTAGTGCTTACGCTAAATCTTGGGATTAGTTGTCAAAACGGACCCCAGGCTCCCATGAACCGTGGCAAATGCAGGGATAACGCTAGGAGGATGATGATGAAGCCATGGAAAAATAAAAACATAACGGGTGCCTTTCTATCAGATGATGTGCTACGCTACGTTGCTTTGGATGTTTCTCATATCCCCTAATCACCTAACTCGAACCCGTTCCTACCATCGCTATGCTAAGCGGTTCGACTAAGCTGATTGGTGGATATCAAACACATCCACGTAGCGAATCCCTGGTGGCAAGGCACCATAAAATTATGAAGCAAAGTGCAATTTATTACAGAATTTATTTTTCTATAATATTGTCTTCGGTTACCGCGATAGTTACTCATGAAATATCCTACATGGGGATATATTTTAAATTCATTATACGCGATTTAATCCGTTTCCATAGTTTTATTTTATTTTTCTATGTTTACTTAGGGGTGCTCTTCTGTAGTCGCGCGAGAGATCCAGGCTGTATTCGATCGCACTTAGCGTCAACTATTGCCACTTTGGCTAGGCCGACTGATCTTACTTTAATTACGTCACAGGTTTTTTTTTTAACCCGTTCGTTGGTCGATGCTGACATCGCCCCCTTCCCCTTCCGTATGAGAATCTATGCCAAGTTGGCAGCCAGGCCCCATAGCCGAATGGCATTTCTAAGACGCGAAACGAAAACGAAACGCCACGAAAGGTACTCTGGATGCATTCGGCTACGCACGCAGGTACCTATCAAAACAATAATCAATTCCAAAGTACCATTAATCAAAAATGTGCATAGAAAAACGATTAATATTAGTGTAAAATTACTATCGTGTTTTAAAATCACATAAATTTTCTTAGTTACGTGCTGTTACAAACCAAATCGAACATTATCAGCAACTTTGGAACTATTGCCTGATTTGTGTTCCTCTATAATTTCCCATGACTTGCAAGCCTGGTAGTAAATTTATCATGCTAATTTTGTATGAAACACGATATGAGCAAAGTTCCTAACTCATTGTACAACGTAGGTTTGACGCGGTACCTATCACACTAACTTTGCTAACTTGCCCTAACTTTACAATCTGCTAAATAAGTTCGCCTTGCCATGATTTATAGTTTATGGGAAGGAGCGATTACGGGATTTCTGGTTTACAGTGGCTAAATTATTTTGATTTCAGATAAATTAGGTAACAGAATAAACCTTAGGAATAGAATAGAAATCATTTATTAGACAACACATCAATACAAGTAACACATAAATAAAATAAATAATATAATATATTTCTCTGTTATATAATATTTTCTTGCTTCGTGATAATTTCATGATATTGTAACTTAATTTATTAATTTTATTTAGCTTGGCATGTGTATTTTCTTTCTTTGTAAATGACGATCCTCATTTGGGAGACACAATTATTTTTATTTGGAATTTATTATGTAATTTTTGACGATCATGATGAGAAGATAAACATAATTTTGACATGTAGCAAATTTATAGTGTAATTTTTATCATGATATAAAGAAATCTAATCTAATCTAATCTAATAAATAAATATTGGGGACACCTTACACAGATCAACTTAGCCCCAAACTAAGCAAAGCTTGTACTATGAGTGTTAAGCAACGATATACATACTTAAATAGATAAATTATATACTTATATACATAGAAAACATCCATGACTCAGGAACAAATATCTGTGCTCATCACACAAATAAATGCCCTTACCGGGATTCGAACCCAGGACCGCGGCTTAGCAGGCAGGGTCACTACCGACTGAGCCAGACCGCTCGTCGACATAGGGCGAATACGAGTACAAAGTAAAAAGTAGTACTAAAAGATGAGACTGTGATGTATGTGTGTCAACGGCGCTGGTTTTCTGTGGAACCAGCGGGAGGAATTTCTGTTGAGGAGTGCAATTTAAAAAGTAAAAAAATACTGCTTTGACAGGTCCCATTGACCCATAAGATGGAAACTTTAGCTGAATATGGATGAGGTACTGGTGGCTCAGATGGCAGAGCGCTGGAGTATATATCCAGAAGATGTAAGATCAAGTCAAACCCAATGCAGACATTTCAAATATATTCTAAGCCTAGTGGCATAGATATTAGACGATTGTGTTCGTTGTAGATTAAAAGAAACTTTTTCAGCTTTGCAGCTTTCAGGTACATAATATATTTTTAGGGTTCCGTACCATTAAGGTACAAAAGGAACCATTATGGTGCCACTCTGTTCGTCTGTCTGTCTGTCATATTACTAAATACCTCGAGAACTACGTATGCTATCGATTTGAAATTTGAAATAATTATGAACATTATTAACCTCTACAAATAGAAAGTATTATTTTTTTAATTAATTCATATTTCGTCACTACTTTGAAAAAAACGTATCTTCTTTTGTCAATGAAAAGAAAAATGTAATAAGTATGTATGCAATGCATATAGACTTACTGCGTTTTAACTTTGAGGAGTAGTGTGAGATACGAGATTTTTTCAAAGTAGTGACGATTTATTATAAAAAATGGGGAAATTGTAAATGTAAAGTTACTGGGTCCAGTGGGGTATCGTTAAAAAGAACTCAAATTGTACATATCAAAACTATTTTTTATATTTTTTTCAGTGAAATAAAAAATACATATAAAGGAAAAAAAAAAAATACTGTTCTCCCTCTTATTTCCGAAGTTTACCAACGAAAAATTATGAAAATTTAACGAAACATTGGTTTTATGCTAATTATATTACAGGAGAAATAAAATTGTGTCTATAGTTTTATAAATTAGAAAACTGTTGTTACAGGGCGCCTGCTCTGCGGGTAGGATGCGGCGGCATGCACCGCATCTTGCTGCTAATGGCGGTACTCACCAGGGCCATCGCACCACCAACTAGTGCCACTGGTAACCATAAAATAAGTATATACTGCCTTAGGCTGGTTTTAGCGTCACGCGGACCGACCGCGCGGAGCGATCCGCACGATTAATTTGTATCATGTGGTGTTGTCGTCCGCACGGACCCATCCGGGTTTACTCTGAAACCCTCATGTGTGCGAAGACGAATGCACAAACGCTCAAGATAATATCTCTTTCGTAACTATCTCTATCGCTCTTGGATATTGGCGCGACAGAGCCAGACTGACGCCAAACGTCGCAGAAATGCCGTTCGGTATATTAGTACGAGTAAGGTGCGAATTGCTCCGCGCGGTCCGCGTGACACTAAAACTAGCCTAAGTTCTTTTCCGCAATAAGTAAGCGACCAGCCGAGTCTGGTGCGGTGTCCGCAGCATGGCTCAAGAAGTTTTAGTGACGCCCAACACCATGCTGAAGGCATAGTGTTATTTTTTTTTTGACACTTTTGTCCAAAATTGGTTCCGAGGGCATCATGATACAGTTGATATTTCCTTATGAATTTTAAGTATATTTTCAATTAAAGCTTTTACTATGGGTTAGCACCGAATCTTTGGATTAGTTGTCAAAGCGGATCCCAGGCTCCTATGAGCCGTGGCAAATCCCGGAATAACGCAAGGAGAATGATGACTATGGGTTAGCACCAGTCATTGGTCCGAGATCGAGTCACAAATAACTATTACTTATACGAGTACTACGATCTGAACGAAGAATCGTCAGTTTCGTAGGCAGGAATTAACTCTTCCCCGTAGGCCACGGATGTTGGTGAATATCATTCACTGTCAATTTTTGTTCCAGAATCCGACACGGATCCAACAACTCCATCAAAAGCAACTATGACCCCTCCGATTATATTCCGGAGTGGCGTGAGACTACCCACGTCGAAACCCAGGCGTCAGCAAATGAAGCAAGGGAAAGGAGACTCGCCCATGCTGAACTACATCTTCGACTCATATGCGACTAATAATAAGCACTTCCATGACAAGTAAGTACCGGTAGTATTTGTACCGGTAAGGTAAAGAAGAGTCGGGGGATGCATTAAGAGTACCTAGTCAATTCTAAGACCTGTTTTGATTTACACTGTTTACGATTTTACTTTCACGATTTTTACACATATTTAAAAATGCAAACGGGACTTAACCACGTATTACTATGTTTTAAACACTATGTTGAAATTAAGAAGTATAAAAATTTCAATCGAGACGAAGATTTTAATATCTCATCCATATTGAACCCGGTCATTAGTAAATGCAAGAAGACCAAATATCGCAGGTTGAAAAACCGAATATCGAGTGTTGTGTGTCGACAAGGTGGATGTCACCTAGTGCACAAACTGTTCAATTGGGTAGTCAGGTCAGGACCGAGTGCGGGTAGTTCGACAAACTCGTACAGCTAGAAGATGTTGATGTCAACTTTAGCCAGTCTGCTCCGAGACCACGGGGACAACGCCGTCCTTGAAACGTCGGAGGTTGGTGTTTAAAACATAGTAATACGCGATTAAGTCCCGTTTGCAATTTTATCTGTTTTGATTTAAACTGAAAATGTAATGTTAACGGAATGGTTGCGGCTTACAGATGTAAGAAGCGTTTGGCATCCGTTAGCTCGTTGGGTGGACGACATTCGCAAAATTGTAAGTCACAACTGGATGAGACTAGCTCAGGACCGGGATACATGGCGTACTAGAAGAGAGGCCTATGCTCAGCAGTTGGCGATAAAGGGCTGACATGATGATGATGATTTAAATTGACTCTTTTCCTATTCCTATTATTATTTGTATGTCTTTCGTTTATCTCGGGACCATGGGGTCCCGGACATTTGGAAGGCGTGCGTGGGGCCGAAGCCAATAGCGCAGAGGCCCTTTAAGACCATTTAATCTAAAAGGTGATGTGACACCAGCCGACGCTTATCCCTGTATGCACTATAGTAATGCACCCAAGGACAAGCCCCGGTTAGTGTAAAACTATTGCAATGAAATGAAACAAAATATACTGGGCTATTGGGTTGAGATGTTAGTGTGCTAGTGACCGGTCTTCCTATTATTATTATGTATTTTCATTCACTCATTCGTTCCTTCCGAGCCAACCCTTGTGAATCTGTACTACACATGGACAAATGGTACATTGACTAAGTATGTAACTTGACTGTACACAGTCGTGTTTCTAGATATAATACTTGGAAGGGCGGAATTTTAAAAATGGGTGAGAAAAAACATATGAAAATCATCGTACATCGTCAACAATTTCAATCAAGATATGAAAAATAAATAATAATAAATATTGTAGGACATTCTTACACAGATTGACTGAGTCCTACGTTAAGCTCATGATGGCTTGTGTTGCATATACTCAGACAACGATATATGTAATATACAAATACTTATATACATAGAAAACATCCATGGCTCAGGAACAAATATCTGTGCTCATCACACAAATAAATGCCCTTACCGAGATTCGAACCCGGGGCCGCGGCGTAGCAGGCAGGGTCACTACCGACTAGGCCAGACCGATCGTCATTATAGTATGAATTTTTTGAAACGAACGTTTCTAAACAAAGGTATTGTTCCTTTTGTGTTGAGCGGGAGCTTCTGTATTTGCACGCGCTAAGACAACAAGAAGCGACTGTATCCTCATATTTGTAAGGTTCAAATCTGTACAGCAGCAAATTTGAGATAGATTATTTTGGAAATGTGAAGCGATAGACCACACCGCTATAGGTGCGAAAATACAGCGCTTCTAATACTTTGATACTTGGTGGTGGTGCTGTAAGTAATGAAACACGTATATTATCACTGTTATTTTTTATTAATGATTTTGTTAACAATCACCAATTGTATATAGCAATATATAAATAGTAATTACATAAATATTAGGTACAAGTCTTGATATATAAAATAACATAAATAACTAAACAAACCGTAAACCGTATTTATAACAAAACATAACAATGGCGGTCAGATTGAAAAACCTTATCAGTGTTTATTGTCACTTTGCGATGACACCTTAAGGTGCCAGGTGCTTATCAACCTTTTAATCTGGCAGTTTCGCTGTTTAAACGTGTTATTTTTATTATACAGACTGACATATTACCGATGATTATTATAACTATATGTACTATACTTACACCATCAAGTATCAAAGTATTAGAAGCGCTGTATTTTCGCACCTATAGCGGTGTGGTCTATCGCTTCGCATTTCCAAAATAATCTATCTCAAATTTGCTGCTGTACAGATTTGAACCTTACAATTATCAGGATACAGTTGCTTCTTGTTGTCTTAGCGCGTGCAAATACAGAAGCTCCCGCTCAACACAAAAGGAACAATACCTTTGTTTAGAAACGTTCGTTTCAAAAAATTCATACTATACCTTACGTGGTAAACAGCTTCAATTAAGATAATAAACAAACAGATTATATATCTTTTTGGCAAAACAAAGGTCTAGAATGGTTTCCTTCACATTTCAAATTCTATCATTTAGCGTCATTTTATTGTTGTCATCAAACTTTACAGTCGGAGAATCCAAATGCCGTTACCTTGATTGTAAATCTTTAGGACTGTATGGTTGTAACGGTTTTATGAAACTCTTCTATGAAATAAATTATGTTTAAAAGATAACGATTTTTTTAAATAAGTAATATCGAATTGCGGTAAGTATCCAAAACAGAGCAACTTGAATAATAAGTTAAATTATATCAACTGGTATATTGGTTACTGGTTGTAAATATGTCAATTGCAGAATATAACGAAGTGGATAAAATATTTGCTAAATACCGCAAACAAATTTACATTAAAATACCCCAATGAGTTTAATTAAATAAAATGTTACCTATTTATTAAACGTATGTCAAAGTCTAATCAGTAATCAGCCATTTGATGGCTTCGTAGCTCGGATGTAAAGTGTAGATAACAGATATGAGGAAAAC
Organism: Leguminivora glycinivorella; assembly: GCF_023078275.1. Classification (NCBI taxonomy): domain Eukaryota; kingdom Metazoa; phylum Arthropoda; class Insecta; order Lepidoptera; family Tortricidae; genus Leguminivora; species Leguminivora glycinivorella. The sequence goes on from NC_062971.1 coordinate 6,588,077, forward strand.
CTAAATTAAAAAGAACTAATTGAACCAAATTACTTACATAGTTTTAATAAAAACTCCAGTATTCACATTCAATACAGTTTATTACATTACGCTACTATGACTATTAATTTACATTTCAATTACAAATAACAACCTTAATATTATTTTAATAAAATGGCTATGACATATGGACACCCGTAATCTGTCCGTATGTCTTGTAGTTAACATGTTTACATTAAATATTACTTCTCAAATACAGAAATATCATTCTACAATATTGACACTCAATCTAGAACTTGTAACAGAATTTCTAAACTTGAACTGTGGGATTTTAGTATCTACACTAGCCAGCAGCACTTGCCCTCGACCAATGCCCGATAGCAACTGCCGCTCGTCCATCCCAACAGCTGGTTTTAACCCCCGTCTTTCCACTACTTCACCAGTGGGAGGCGGGTAGTTATCAAAACAGTGTTATTGTCTTACCGTACAAAACAAGTTTAATATAAAATTATTCTAAAACTAACTTTTATTTACTAAAATCATCACATTCGGCCATCGGACATCGTGCTGCCTCTGGCGCACGTACGTAAATTACAAAGTAATTATAACAATAATAGGATTCAATTTGCTTAGCTTTCAATAATTCAATTACAAATATTTGGTTACAACCTTCATGTCATGATAAGAGTTTTACAATGGATACAAAACATTCTTGGTTCATTACATAAATCATCACATTCGCAAGGACTAAGTATATGCATATGATTTCTATGAATATATTATTTATTACGACAGTGAACCATCACAGGTAATGTTCAATAGAGAGAAAAAAAAAGGATGATTAAATTATTCTTATCTGCCGCTTTCATTACAGTAAATTAGCATTTAATTTAATTATGCTCTTAATTTAAGGAATTAACTAAAATTCAGACAAACAAAATAACACTTGCCAGTAATGTACGGCACAGTAGATTTACAATAATTACCTCTCAGTGGAAATAACAGCTCTTAATACGCAATAATACTATCAGTACTATCAATTACGAGGTACGCTCACTAGGTACCTACATTAAAAAAAAACGATTTTGAAAATTTTACCGTGACTTCTGTAACATGGGATCGACCTTTTTTTTTTATGGAACTCATCTTTAAACACCGCGTTACAGTATAAAAATTATGTGTATCCACTACTGTCGCATGTACATGTACTCTAACGATTTCTTTGTTGATATGTCAGACTTGTGGGCGGATATAAAAATAAATAAATTATTGTTTAAAGTTAAAATCGTCACTCATGTAACTGGTTGTATTTTGGGACTTCACATTTGTGCTGTAGTAACAAGATAAAGTAGAATACGGCGTGCTAAACAGAGATATAATTATATTGCCAAAGGGTCAAAATTATCAACTTTCGCCGTAACCGCCATCACCAGTATCACCACGTAGTGGTTGGTGAACGTAGTGTATTCTAAATGTTAATATTACGCGAGGCTCCGGTCCCTGTGTTTTAAAACGCGTAATAATTTCTGTATAATCATATTATATTGTTTCTTTATCTCAAAGCTTAGTAATATACTTTTTTTTTTATTGTTATACACACAAGCTAAGCTTATATTAACGATAAAGCTTTTCGACACCTCCAAAGGAAATAGATGCATTGATATTTTGAACAATAAATTGAACTAGATGATAAAAAGTAATCGTGTATTACATACACTATTGAATATACTCTTACTTTACTATTTAAACTGTTTGTAGGTACCAGAAATTTACTGGTATTTAACTTTAATCTGAATGGAAGTCAAGTGTTGATCATATTTTATCAACTACTGAGTTGCTGTTCAAAAAGTATACCTACCTAGGATTCTTATTAAGCGTAAATCGTTTTATGATAACAAGGGTAATTATTTTACTGTCATACCTAATCACAAGTACTTAAGTCATTTCATTAGATTTTCCTGAATTTAAAGTCATAAAGAGCGTACGAAACGTTCCTCTCCTCTTTTCTTTATTATATTAGGTTACGTTCTCCAATAAAACATTATATTTACGACCGATATCGAATGGACGACCAAACAACGTAATAGATAAATATAAGATATCGAAAGTGAACTTGACTCTGAGTGCAGGTGTGCAATACTGAAAATTAAAAATCTAACATACGCGTACATACAAGTACCAGGGTACCACCTCAAAAACATGAGGCATGGGCGATAAGTTCGCCTTTGTACTGTCTATCCTGTGTCATATTTGTGTTTTGTGTTTTGTACAATAAAGAGTTTATACATACATACATACATAAGTAATATGTGTAAGAAAATTACCTTCAATGTATTCTGATAAGTTGAATCACTAGGCAATGAGTAGTATAATTTAGTTTGACGTTTCTGTATTCCTATTTGAAAAGCTCTGAAGCCACTAAATAATTTAATTTGATTAAGTGCTCTCACTTATCTGCACACTGTGTTTGGCAACGTCATTTCAAGGATTATTTAAAAATATGACTTACTGTGATCACCGCCCAATCATGTTACCATCATCACAATGTTTTAGTATCTAATTCAAATGCAAGAGAACGACATTCTATGCCGCAATAGTCAAGTTAAATATACCTAATAAGGTAGAAAACTCAACTCTTGAGATTATTTTGTTAATGAAATTAACCGCGTGAAAAACAATCGAAAGCAATAAAATTATTTTACTCTTCTAAAATACTGACATACCTGATTATTATTTTAACGTATGGCGTATACTTGTAGACAATATTATAAGTCGATCCATATACAATTAATATTTACGTATTGTTGCACAATCTAAAGTACGAGTGCCCGACACGTGACGTTTTACCAGAAATCGTTTAAATGCGTTTAATAAAATAATAACCACTGGGTGCAGTATTTTAACGAAAAAAATGTTAGCTTTGATATTTCACATCTCAATTTAAAAATAATATCCTATTTCTATATTCAGAATAGGTATGGGGTTTGTTGGATAGTCTGACATTCTTTATTAGGACTATCAGTTTATTTCAATGTTCAAATGATGTTCGATCCATTTTTAGGAGCCAAAATAGCTAATACAGTTACAGTTTCGCCTTAACTCCTGCTGTCCTAACATTTCACCACCTATTTTGTCCCAACATGACATCTATTAGGACTGCCAACAAAAGAACCTGCTATTTACTTGTACAATCAGATCAACTATTGATACGGTTAGTATGGTCAATTGGTCACCAATGTCACCATGTAAAATAAATTGCATTGGCCACCCCCTTTTTTTTTTTAGATAATGGAAACAACTTGAATCTACCGACATGTAGTAATATCGAACTTTGCTATTAATGTAATATAGATCTTAATGTAAACACCCAATAACCGGATTTCTTGAACTGTCAACCACGAACCATAATCTCCTGGACTTCAATAAAAAAAATGTATGTATGATCTCCTCCAGTCTTAAAATATCACGGGAAAAATGCAGGCATTATAATGCAGCATTAGCTGCAAGTTTTCAGACATATTACAAGACTGAGCAATTTTTTTTTTAATTTTTTTTTTATTAGCGGGTTAATGAGGAAATGTGCTTAAGTGGCCAAATACTAATCAGAAATTGCTATTGAATGACCTCATCTACACAACACGAGTCTACGTATCAGTTACATGAGCAGATGATAATCAGTTTATTAATATATACCAATAGGTACGTTTACGCCAATTCTTTTTTTTTTCTTTTTGTGTTGCTACATTTTCCTTTCCTTATTCAGGTATACCTACCTAACCCTTTCAGTCCGTAACAAAACAGCGGCAACAAAACGCAGTCATTTAATAATAATTATGATTCCAAATCGAATGACTAAATTGGGCAAAGGGTTATAAACACCATTTGCGAACATACAATGCTTTAGAAATATAAGTAGGTACCTACTCATTGAAATACCCGTTACTTAATTACTTATGTCAATAGAATGGTAAGCCAACGATCAAGCCCAGAAATCATTTTAAATGATGACATTACTTAAGTAGTACTCCTCGGCACAATAATTCAAATACTAATTAACTTAATTTAGGTACTCATTCTGGTCTCCACGTAGTGAGCTGCTTGACAATATCCCTTGTGGTCGCCCAGCTCAGTTCTCGGTGCGGGCTGCTCTAGTTCGACGACTTCCTGCGTCGTTTCCTTCGCTTGCGTTTCGATAGTACATATTGGCACATTCATCGTCATTTCGGAACATGGTTTTACTGAAATGAATAATTTATACTGGTTATATCAGGTCTTCTGAAATCTAAGCTTGTAATTAAAGAACTGTAACATACATACATACATACATACAAACACGCCTGTATCCCATAATGGGGTTAGGCAGTGCATATGAAACTACTCAAGTTTTAGTGCCACCCTTGGCAAATAAGCGGTTGAAAGAAAACTAAATATATTGAAAAATATTGAAAAATCTAAATCATTAATATTTAATAAAATTGGTTCACCTACAAACCATACTAATCATTAATGTCAACGTCATTTAATATAGCGATATTATTTTAATAAGTGTCATCGACTATACTTATCTTTGGTCTATATCCGTCTGGTCATCTCAGCACTCTGGGCTGAGTAAATATGGCATACTTAGCCATTACAGTACTCTGGACTGTATACTTGTGGTAGGCATGGTTGATATCAGACACTCTGCGTCTGTACCACACAAGAACTACCATACGTATGGTTCACACGGTTGATATCAAGCGTCCTTCGCCTGTACCACTCATGCACTACCATACGCTGCTCACTCATGGCTCACATAGTTGATATCAGGCGTACTTAGCCCGTACCACATATGTACTACCATATACTGTATACACAAGGTACACATGGTTGATATCAGGCATTCTTAACCTGTACCACACATGTAGTACCACACATTACTTAGGCACACATGGCTCACATAGTTGATATCAGGCGTACTTAGCCCGTACCACATATGTACTACCATATACTGTATACACAAGGCACACATGGTTGATATCAGGCACTCTTAACCTGTACCACACATGTAGTACCACAAAATATAATAGTTAATAAATGGCACACGTGGCTAGTATCAGGCATACTTGGCCTGTACCACACACGTGACACCACAAAATATAATAGTTAAACCAAGAATGGCACACGTGGCTAGTATCAGGCACACTTGGCCTGTACCACACACGTGGCACCATAAAATATCATTGAAAAACAAAGCATGGCACACGCGGCTAGTATCAGGCATACTTTTCCTGTACCACACACGTGGCACCATAAAATATCATTGAAAAACAAAGCATGGCACACGCGGCTAGTATCAGGCATACTTGGCCTGTACCACACACGTGGCACAATAAAATATAATTGAAAAACAAAGCATGGCACACGCGGCTAGTATCAGGCATATCTGTCCTGTACCACACACGTGGCACCATAAAATATCATTGAAAAACAAAGCATGGCACACGCAGCTAGTATCAGGCACACTTGGCCTTTACCACACACGTGGCACCATAAAATATCTTTGAAAAACAAAGCATGGCACACGTGGCTAGTATCAGGCATACTTGGCCTGTACCACACACGTGGCACCATAAAATATCATTGAAAAACAAAGCATGGCACACGCGGCTAGTATCAGGCATACTTGGCCTGTACCACACACGTGGCACCATAAAATATAATTGAAAAACAAAGCATGGCACACGTGGCTAGTATCAGGCATACTTGGCCTGTACCACACACGTGGCACCATAAAATATCATTGAAAAACAAAGCATTGGACACGCGGCTAGTATCAGGCATACTTGGCATGTACCACACACGTAATTAAAATCAGAAGTAAACAAATTATACAACACACGGCTGGTATCAGGCATACTTGGCCTGTACCGCACGTGAAAATGTAAACTTACTAGTAAACACATCATGCAACACACGGCTGGCATCAGGCATACTTAGCCTGTACCACACGTGTGATTAAAATCACAAGTAAGCAAATTACACAACACACGGCTGGTATCAGGCATACTTGGCCTGTACCACACGTGAAAATGTAAACTCACTAGTAAACACATCATGCAACACACGGCTGGCATCAGGCATACTAAGCCTGTACCACACGTGATTAAAATCAGAAGTAAACAAATTACACAACACACGGCTGGTATCAGGCATACTTGGCCAGTACCACACGTGATTAAAATCAGAAGTAAACAAATTATACAACACACGGCTGGTATCAGGCAAACTTGGCCAGTACCACACGTGAAGATGTAAACTCATTAGTAAACAAATCATGCAACACACGGCTGGCATCAGGCATACTTAGCCTGTACCACACGTGTGATTTCAATTCAGAAGTTAACAAATTATACAACACTCGGCTCGACTCGGCATACGTGAAAACGTACACTCACTAGTAAACACATCATGCAACACACGCCTGGTATCAGGTATACTTAGCCTGTACCACACGTGGGGCTGGAAAATCACAAGTAAACAAAACATAACACACGGTTGGTATTAAGTATATTTAGCCTGTACCACGCGTGAGACCATAAAAACGCACATGTAACTAAACAAAAAATGATGCGTGCGACTGATATTAACTTAATTTAATGGGCGTAAGGAAATTAACCCTTTCGCCGCCGTACTTGCCGACGTACTGTCAGTGTCACTGACGGCCTGCGGCAGCGGTTCGGCTGTCGACGCAGTGTCAGCGAATGGGTTAATACATAATTCACGTGGCCGATATCTGGTATGCTTAGTCTGTACAGCTCACGTATCAGTAATTTATCATTTGAAAGATTGAGAAGGAAAGAAAAGAAACATGTTCCTCCTGAACCCAATCCAAAAAATTTTATCAAAATCATATTAACTATTATACAGTGGATTTGAAATCTTATATTCAAATCACCCGTCAATCAAATCAAGATATATTTGTGTCAATTTGCCGGTTTTTTTTTTCTAGGCTCGGCTAGGTCCTTTTTCCCTACTTCTGAGTTTTAATAAAAACTCCAGTATTCACATTCAATACAGTTTATTACATTACGCTACTATGACTATTAATTTACATTTCAATTACAAATAACAACCTTAATATTATTTTAATAAAATGGCTATGACATATGGACACCCGTAATCTGTCCGTATGTCTTGTAGTTAACATGTTTACATTAAATATTACTTCTCAAATACAGAAATATCATTCTACAATATTGACACTCAATCTAGAACTTGTAACAGAATTTCTAAACTTGAACTGTGGGATTTTAGTATCTACACTAGCCAGCAGCACTTGCCCTCGACCAATGCCCGATAGCAACTGCCGCTCGTCCATCCCAACAGCTGGTTTTAACCCCCGTCTTTCCACTACTTCACCAGTGGGAGGCGGGTAGTTATCAAAACAGTGTTATTGTCTTACCGTACAAAACAAGTTTAATATAAAATTATTCTAAAACTAACTTTTATTTACTAAAATCATCACATAATATTATTGTTTATTAGCAAGTCGTTTGTAAAGCAGCATGTCCAAAATTATTTCACAAAACAATAACTTTTCATATTTGTCAAATACCAAAAATGACTTTCACAACGCCATTTCGCACGTACAATTAAAACTTAGCTTCTATTTCTATCCCCTGCTTAATATTTGGTACCAAACTATGAGTTGTTCGAAACAGTCAAAAACTATTCCAAAGTTCGCAGTAAAGTTGATAGCAGCCTGCTCATACCAAATTAATGATGAGAAAGCAAATAGTTTGTCATTTTGAGATAAAGGAAAACACGCTCATCATCATTCGTTATATATTATATATTTGATTTTATTAACGTCGGTATGATGGACTATGGGCCGGTTGCAGCAAACCGTCTGTCACCGTTAAAGCGTTCGTTAAATTTTATTGTATGGGAAGTTCCATAGACATCTGCTGCGTGACGATGACGTGTCTGTCAAAATTAAATGTGGTTGATGCAACTGGCCCTAAATCTAATCTTCCTTCACCGCTTTCAGGGTACCGTAGGAGGTAGAAGGAGAAACCTACCCTTAGGCTTAGGTTTAGTTTATTTAAGCTGTAGTCATATTCAACTTTAAATGCAAATAACGTACCTTTCTTACCTTCATTTCGATTCGCTTGAGATTGTTTAAATATCCTATGTTTTCTTATAGTTGTTATACAAAATAAAGAGGAAATGTATTAAACAAAAATATAATATAAAATTAACAGTAAAATTTTTAAAAGCATTGGCCATGGCCGGTTTTTCACTTGCAGTAGCTGTAGAAGTCCCTTTCCTCTTCTTCTTGGTCCCGACTAGCACATAATAGGCATTTTCAGAATTTGGGACCCCTCAATTAGCGTAAGTTGTTAACAAAAATTAACTCACTGTCAGTTTTGTGACGATAATTAAGCATAAAATTTCAATAAAAATATTGTTTTTGTGTTAATTACATACACTTTGAGCGATAATCTACATTCAGAATGTGAAAAAAAAATTTTTTTGACAGATTTTATGCTTAATTGTCGTCACTAAACTGACAGCGAGTTAATTTTTTTAACAACTTATGCTGATTGGGGTGTCCCAAATTCTGAAAATGCTCTCTGTTAATACCAAAACTGTATTTATAATATATTATTATTTTATTCCATACATACATATAGGTACAAGACACCCTACATTTCTCGCAAACGATTAGTTTCACCCATCCATATGAACAAACGTTGGCAAATGAAGCTTTCAGACTGGCAGCTTAAACAGAGGAACAAATTTCGGTTAATTAACTAGCGGCCTACGTTATCTCATTTTCAGCTCCAATGAACATCTTTTTCGAGGCAACACCAGGCTCTAGTTACACCGCTACATAGTTCTAACTTGATTTTTCTTTTTTTTTAATTCCAAAAATTACATTTTAATATAAAATTATGCCAATACGAAATTGCATCATCATCATCATTTCAGCCGTTGATCGCCCACTGCTGAGCATAGGCCTCTCGTCGTGTACACCACTCATCTCGGAATTGCATATGGTTTGCAATGTCAAAATAATATCCAACTTTTATACTGCCGCTCCTAACTTTACAAGCTCATAGTTCATTAAACCTACAATCTACATAATACGAGTAGATATACACGCTAAACTTCCGTGAGACATATTCAAATAATTAATTGAAATACGGTTGTACTCACGTTATTAAGTATATCGCTATTGCTGCGACATGTTTCGGGCCAATTCGGAGGCCCCTCTTGAGGCGTATAGGAGTTCACGCGACGGCTAGACTCCGCAAACTGAACGCGCCGCTCGCCGCTCCGCCCGCTGCGCGCGCGCTGATAGGACGGGGGAGGGGGGCGCAGAGCAGTCTGCTGCTGTAGTTGTTGTGTAGAGTTCTGGTAGCGCGGCTGTGTCGACCGATGGAGGTAAGCACACTGCACTCACTGTGTCCACACGATTGTCAAAACACATTTTCTGCTTCACATTAGGTATTACCGGTTTCCATGCTGGTGGCAACATCCAGCCTCCGTCCCGATTGAAATTAGGGCGGCGTCCGATTTCAATGGCCTCGAGAACTTTGCGTGGTACAAAACATTTCTCCCGTACCAACAACCTTGCTCTATCGAAGCGTATAAAGCGTACATGTCGCAGCAATAGCGATATAATAACGTGAGTACAACCGTATTTCAATTAATTATACGAGTAGATAGTTAAAATAATTATGTAATTTAATTGTTTCACTACCGTCATATGATAGAACATCTATTCATAGTTCATTTTTATAATTATAGTTCTTTTAGTGACGAAACGGTCATGCCGGGGCTTTAATGTTTTCAAAGGTCTGCATAAGATTTGAGACATTGCCCAATTAGTTACTTATTCAATCTCAATTCTGGCTCTGCTAAGATAAGTAATTATTTAAATGTCACCATGATACGTTCTTTTTTTTCAAAGAGATGACACATTTTTAGCCCTGTCATTATGTATATGTGATAGGTTAACAGGTTATCTTTGTGTTATTAAAACATAACACGTGCTTTTTCTACAAGTATTTCTATAAAATGCTAAGGTGTTCGGTGTAACAACACCCCCGTAAATTTGTACCACGCGCACGTCCACAAGTTACCAGTTTGAATGAAACGGCTCTCGTTTCAGTCACACTTTTTCCCTTTGTGAAAAACAAGTCCTTTGTATTACACGTGCGTGTTAGTACTCTGACTTCTGTGAGCATAAAGGCAAGGAACGTATTTTAGAGTTTCCTTTTTCAAAGTGAGTTGCTTACATATTTTTGTGTATCATTTTAAAACGCGGGTTTTGTTTTTATTTACCAATTTACACCAAATAAAATATTCAATACAATAGCGTCATATTATAGTATACACCGTGTTTTTATTGAATTCCGTTCACTTTAAGGGAAGGTTTTTTAGGTCAAATACAATTAATTTCTCTAAGAAACTAGCATCCTTACTCTTACGGTTATCGAATTGTAAAAAAAATAAATTTAATTAACTGAACATGTGTGTGGCATTGCCTTACCACTTCCTTATATTATTTGTTTTGACATTTGCCGTCAGACACTTGACACTGACTTAAATGTTAAGATTAAGGTCCTCTCACACTAATTAATTCTAAATTTAACTAAAAGCTGGTTCTAACCTAACTGCGTGTCGAATTTAAAGGAAAACAAAAAAACACGATGTATAATATAATAGTATTTACCTACTGAAATGAGTTCTATGGCACTTAAAAAATTTTGGTCTTACGCATACTAACTATGTTCGCAAAATATTATAAAAAAAATCATAAAGGACCCAAATGACAATCGGTCCACAGAACGGCCAAAGCCTTTCTGCAGGTTCAGCACATAATTAGTACTAGATTATGTCGCTTCGTCATAGACTACCCGTCATTATGTCAGTAATAAAACTATCGGTGTCTGGTGGACTGATAGTTAGTCAGTGGGTTGAAAGTCAGTTACAATACCTTTTTACAATATCAGTCCTTGCAAAATTGCAAACAACATTCACGAAACAGATTCCAGTCTTAAACCAAGTCGTCAAGATGAAGTTGAAATATATGGGCCTTAGGAAACACACAATATCATGTTTATCCATTAAACAAGAGAGGTTTCCTTTTAACAAGAAAACACAGTAGCTGATATTGCGATTTCTCTTAACAATAGAATAAAATACGTCTCATAAGCAACAAACGGAATCTCAAACGGCAGCTTATGTTGAAAGAATATCTAGAGGTAAGTGAAAAAGAAAATAGCAACTATCCTACGCCTTATAAAATAAAGTCCCCCGCCGCGTCTATCTATGTGTCTGTGTGTATGTGTGTTCGCGATAAACACAAAAACGACTAAAAAGATTTTTATGCGCTTTTCACCTATGCATAGAGTGACTCTTGAGGAAGGTACAGGTATTATAAAATTTCTTGAGATTTTGTTTGAATTAGTTGAAATATGACGATATTTGCTAATTAAGTCGGACAAATTTCCGCTGGCTGAAAGCTTTAATCGAAAACGCTGACCAAACCGTTTGAGCTATATCAAAACAATTTACTTATGGCGAATTTATGTCTCTCTGATAGGACTACAAAAAAATTCGCTCTTCTAAAAATGGCATATGTCTATCTTTTACGCATATACTATAACAATTTTATGATATCCGTGCGTAGCCGGGGCGGACCGCTAGTTGATAATAAGTATAAATAGGTATAACAATGACTAAACGTAATTGAGTGGATTGCTTTTCATCACTGTTTTCCTGTTGTTTGAAGTAGGTATTACATTACAAATAATAACTAGCCGAATAAAACATTTCTTTTATCGATATTTTCAGCATTTATTTTACTCTCGCCTTCAAAATACATTGGACCTCATTTATTTCTAGTGCCTTAGCAAAATAGACGTAATATGTTTTTATAGCCGTTCCCGTCTTCAAAAACATTGAGGCTAAATAATAAAAACGGCTACGAGATAAAAACTGGAGTAGAAAATTAGGCATAGGCGGGACTATGTTTTTTCAGTTGTACTTTGATCTTTTAAGCTGTTCTATACACTAAGGCTTACGTACATACCGACACCGCTTTAAAACTTTTTGAGTGGAGTTTTAACCTGTACTTAAGGGCCAAATAGCTTGGACGGAAATTGTTACCTGGAACTACTTAAAAACCGGCCAAGAGCGTGTCGGGCCACGCTCAGTGTAGGGTTCCGTAGTTTTCCGTATTTTTCTCAAAAACTACTGAACCTATAAAGTTCAAAACAATTTTCCTAGAAAGTCTTTATAAAGTTCTACATTCGTGATTTTTTTCATATTTTTTAAACATATGGTTCAAAAGTTAGAGGGGGGGACGCACTTTTTTTTCCTTTAGGAGCGATTATTTCCAAAAATATTAATATTATCAAAAAACCATCTTAGTAAATCCTTATTCATTTTTGAATACCTATCCAACAATGTATCACTCGTTGGGGTTGGAATGAAAAAAAAAATCAGCCCCCACTTTACATGTAGGGGGGGTACCCTAATAAAACATTTTTTTCCATTTTTTATTTTTGCACTTTGTTGGCGTGATTGATATACATATTGGTACCAAATTTCAGCTTTCTAGTGCTAACGGTTACTGAGATTATCCGCGGACGGACGGACGGACGGACAGACATGGCGAAACTATAAGGGTTCTTAGTTGACTACGGAACCCTAAAAATGGTATTTATTTTTGCATTAACATCTTAGGTTAAAAAAGTGTAGCAGGTTTGTTTAACCCTTTCGCTGACAGTGCTCCGCCTGTCGACGTACTATTATTATTATTATGAGCCTATTGTGTCCCACTGCTGGGCAAAGGCCTCCCCCCTCTTTTTCCATTCCTCTCGGTTTTGTGCGACAACTGACCAGTCTCTCAAAAAGGAGTCTAAGTTATCCCGCCATCGCCGACGAGGTCTGCCGGATCCTCGATTTGACTCGAGAGTCTCCCACTGCGTGGTATTCTTGGCCCATAAGTCATCCGGCATGCGACAGACGTGGCCAGCACGACGTACTGTCACTGAAAATACATGAACGGGTATGTCCTTTCTGCGGCAGTTGTTCGGTTGTCGACGTACGTGTGCCATCGCGTATCTCCACCACAAGTTTATGATGTTACGTAAAATGTATGTACAAAGAGAGACCAAAGCCCTCCTACGTGTATACTTACAATACGTCTGGTCAACTCTATTGTCACGCCTGCAAAAGAGTCTTTAAAACCAAGTTCGGCTTGGCCAGCCACATAAGAGCCCATAACAGGCAAATTAATTCATAATCTGCTGAGGTCGCCGTCATCGAAACCGATGAGGAGGACTATATATAATAAAATGTATGTGAAGTTTGTTTCTTTCCTTTAACTGTTTGTAATCGTTGTTCATTTTCTCCTTACTATGAATATCATTTTCGGGTTTAACGCAATCTAGACGACTGTATTTTTTTCTTGATGGTTACGAGCTTACGAGGTTCGTTTTTTCTTAGACTTTATTTGTCTATACAGAATTAATTTACAGCGGGGCAAATCTCGACTGGGGGACAAATGTAACGTTTTTTCCATGTTTTACAATTTACACATTATTAAATAGAGTGTCCACCGGTTATTATATGGTAGGCGTGTTCAGTGGATACATGTAGAACTCAACATCATAGTGTAATTAATGGAATGATGGATGGAAAAATGGATTAGTTACAATGACCCCACAGTCGAAATTTGCCCCGTCGTACCTTACAGAGTTATGTGTTTGGTATATCTTAAAAGTGTTTGTCACGGTACCTAAAGAAAATATGAAATGTTAATTTTAACTATGCAAACATTTACTGTGCGATAAAATTAACATGCAAAAAGCTACTTTGACCTACATTTATGCTAATAAAGGTTTACTTTTCCCGCAGTTAAGTTAAATTATTGGCAGTTCTTAAATACTTACAATAAAATTATCGACATACCTATTTATACTAACTTAAGAACGACAATTCATTTCTACTTAAAGAAAAACATGAAACAAAACGGTAACTTTAAAACGACTTTTCTTTGAAGGCTGTAAAAGTACATTACTCATAATCATATATTAGGTTAAATTTATTATTCTCCACTAATTAGGTTGTCTGGAAGAGATCGCTCTTTAGCGATAAGACCGCCTCTTGTTTTACCTCTGAAGTTGTTGTGTATACTTAGTATATTGTTTCCTGTATTGAGGTGTGCAATAAAGAGTATTTGTATTGTATTGTATTGTATTGTGTTACTCGCATAGATATTTTTTGTATTATGAATGTATCCATCTCTTCAACTATCTTTAATTAAAGATCACGACGATTCGTCACTCCGTTTTGCCGCGAAAGATAGACAAATAAACAGACACACACACACCCTCCCATTTATAATATTATAGGTATTATGGATTTTTTCATGTGCCGTCCAATACTTGATACTAACTTTTTTTTTTTATTAAGTTTCTCTCACACGTATCAGTTCATTTATTATATGTATGAAAGCAAACATATAATTATTTAACAACATATTTTTTCAACTTTAACAAAAAGTGTATGAATGGTGGATGTATGAATGGAAAAAAAAAACTCGGTCTAACTGTATTACTTACTATAAAAAAATGTATTGTTACAACATATTTTTGTGACCTTATTAATACCAGTGAAAATTTCCTCAAAATATTCTTTGTAAAAACGTTTCACCCATTTTTAGTTTACACAATTTTGGCAGATAAATATCAAAAGCGAGCGCTCGTAAATCGTCTTGTTAAGAACGAAAATGAGTTTTATACATCTGGCGCTATTCAGAATTCATGGTAATTTCTCTTTGTCAAGTATTATTTTTTATACACGTTTCAGTTTAAGACTAAATCTACCTATGTATTTAATTAATATCTTTGTAACATGAAAAGCACGGGTAGCATGGTCACGCGATATACGATAAAATATCAGGCCGTCCCTTTCGCACTATTAGTAAGTGTGATAGGGACGGCCAGATGTTTTATCATTTATCGCGCGACCATAATTGCCCGCCAGGGCTACCAAAATATTATATACGCCGTGTTTTTCTTGAATTCCGTTAACGTTAAGGCAAAGTTCTTTAGATGAAATAGAATTAATTTCTCTAAGAAACTAGCGTCTTGACTCTTACGGTTATCGTGTTATTAAAGAAATAAAGAACACGTGAACACGTGTGTGACAGCCTTTACCAATTCGTAATGTTATTTGTTTGGACATGTGCCGTCAATCACTTGACACTAACTTAAATGTTATTCTTAAGGGTCTCTCACAGTAATAAATTCGTGTATTATGTATGAAAATGATGTTTTTTTTGCGAATTTAACTAAAAGTGATATACAGGATGGTTCCTGATAATTAACCTAGCTGCTCTACGTGTGTGTGTGTATTTTTAGTAGTTCAATTTGACTTTTAACCACTCAAATGTCTTGTTCCGTATCCGTCACAGATGATTTAAATTGTAATTAACAAATGGAAGGTTGTTTAGTCAGTAGAAAATTTTCGAAAACGGTGTTCTGAGGTTTACTTTGCGTTGCACCAACTGTAGCCACGGAGGTAAAAATAATAAAAGTATACCGCGGGCCGCGGTACAACATAATATACATACAAATTAAAACAAAATTCATTATTGTAGTGTAAGTTTCCTCAAACGTTTAAACTTTACCTTCTAAGGCAGGTAATTTTATCATATATACGGAGTATAACTTACTAAAAATTACTCATATTCAAGATGTTTAATACAAATGGCAAAAAAAAACATAATTATGTTACAAATAAATATTGTTACAAATTATTTAGTTCTATCTATTCAGTAACACCATAATAAAATTGTGGTAGGTAATGTCTCCTTACGACGTTTGACAGTTATTAAATATATCGCAAACTAGCTTTTGCCCGCGGCTACGCTCGCGTCAGAAAGAGACAAAAAGTAGCCTATGTTACTCTCCATCCCTTCAACTATCTCCACTTAAAAAATCACGACAATTCGTCGTTCCGTTTTGCCGTGAAGGACGGACAAACAAACAGACACACACACTTTTCCATTTATAATATTAGTATGGATATCCGTTATTGTCAAGACGTTAGTGTACGTTCAGATATTTATGAGAGCTTTGGCAGCTCAGATATATCTTAAGACGACTGACCCTATTTACATTTGTTACAGATTCCGAGCCCCGTCATTCGAAGGAGACGTGACGTCAGACGACACGCTAGATGCCGATACTGGTGCGACTGTCGTGTTCGATTGTCGTGTTACCGCTTTGAGAGACAAAAGGGTATGTCTTGATTGTTCATATAACACACGTAGTAGATGTACCTACAGGGTGGCCCAAAAATAGGTTGACAATTTTTTAGGGTTCCGTAGTCAACTAGGAACCCTTATAGTTTTGCCATGTCTGTCTGTCCGTCCGTCCGTCCGTCCGTCCGTCCGTCCGTCCGTCCGTCCGTCCGTCCGCGGATAATCTCAGTAACCGTAAACACTAGAAAGCTAAAATTTGGTACCAATATGTATATCAATCACGCCAACAAAGTGCAAAAATAAAAAATGGAAAAAAATGTTTTATTAGGGTACCCCCCATACATGTAAAGTGGGGGCTGATATTTTTTTTTCATTCCAACCCCAACGTGTGATACTTAAAAATGAATAAGGGTTTACTAAGATCGTTTTTTGATAATATCAATATTTTTGGAAATAATCACCCCTAAAGGAAAAAAAAGTGCGCCCCCCCCCTCTAACTTTTGAACCATATGTTTCAAAAATATGAAAAAAATCACAAAAGTAGAACTTTATAAAGACTTTGTAGGAAAATTGATTTGAACTTGATAGGTTCAGTAGTTTTTGAGAAAAATACGAAAAACTACGGAACCCTACACTGAGCGTGGCCCGACACGCTCTTGGCCGGTTTTTTTTATAATTATTTTTCTGTCCTTACACTAATGATTGTCCTACAAATTAAAATGTGAAACCTTAATAATTTTTGACCAAATAAATCGAATCGTCTTCAAAATATCCTCCTTTGGCTTTGAAGTACAAACGAAAATATTAGAACAAAAAATTAACGATATGCCGCTGCACCTCTAGTATGACATTCGTCTAACTTATTGCACGTAAGTATAGCTTGTAAAATATTCTAATTTTTGCAATCAATAAACGGGCAATGGTTTTAAGATTGATTACAAACTATAATTTATAGTTATAAGTTAGGTGAATTTTCGTTAGTAGGCTGAAACGTATTGAGCTTTCAGCTTATGAATCTGGAAAAAATGTCTTTACACAGTTGGTCTACATTGCAAACCTTACGAAATGGAAATGAATGCTGTTGAAATATCCATGGTGAATATATAAATAAATATACAAAATATATAAGTAGCCCAAAAATATTTTGGGTACCTACAATATTTTGGTTTATTTCAACATTTCCCTATTCTTTGTTAACATAATTTTGGCCCACCCTGTATAAAGGCCCATTTAGTCGGCGGGCGATAGTGTAACCGATTGTAGTTGTACTGCGGACTGATGAGGTTACAATTGAGCACACCGATCAAAGCAATATACTGATACTCACGTGCGAGTTCTCGCACCGTGTAAATGTGCCCTTAAAAGTGAGTTTCAATTTAAATATTATCTGTAGGTAAATAAAAACTTATAAACGCAGAACAAATTCTAAATTCATTCAACTTAAGTAACGATGATGATGTTGATGATATCCTGTTATCCCTCATCAGGGACATAGGGGTCTCAGAAAGGATTTCCATTCTTCGCGGCCTCCTCCAGCTCCTCCCAGCCAAGGCCAACTGATTCTGACTTAAGGGCATTTTCAGAATTTGGGACCCCCCAATCAGCGTAAGTAGTTAACAAAAATTAACTCACTGTCAGTGTTGTGACGATAACTAAGCTTGAATTTTCTATAAAAATATTGTTTTTGTGTTAATTACATAAACTTTAAGCGATAATCTACATTCAGAATGTGAAAAAAATATTTTTAGACATATTTTATGCTTAATTATTGTCACAAAACTGACAGCGGGTTATTTTTTGTTAACAACTTACGTTAATTGATCCCTTTATTTTGGCGCAATTACTTGCATCACGGGTCCATCAAAAAAACAAAAACATAATCCAGCAATTCCCGTCAACTTTGTACAAAAATTAAGGGAAAAGTTAAATTTGTTTTTATTAATTCCTATTTTGTTACCAAGATTTTGTTGATGAATTGAGATTTTATTAAGTTTTATTTCGTCATTAAGGTTCTCTAGTATCTATATTTTCTTAATTATAACAATTATCCTGTATATATCTTACGAAAGTCGAATTATATTACTAAATGTTGGTAACAAAATAGGATCAATTAAAATTTGCTGACGTGGCATTGTACAAAGTTGACGGGAATTGCTGAATATCCCGGTCAATATAAGTCTAGAACTAACCGTGAATCATTCAAAAATCTTAAGTCATCATCGTTCTTGCGTTATCCCGGCATCTGCCACGGCTCATGGGAGGCTGGAGTCCGCTGTGACAACTAATCCCAGGATTTGGCGTAGGCACTAGTATAACGAAAGCGACTACCATCTGACCTTCCAACTCAAAGGTTAACTAGGCCTTAATTGGAGTTAGTCCGGTTCCTCACAATGTTTTCCTTCACTGGAAAGCGACTGGCAAATATCAAATGACATTTCGCACATAAGTTCCGAAAAACTCATTGGTACGAGCCAGGCTTCAAACTCGCGACCTCCGGATTGAAAGTCGCACGCTCTTACCGCTAGGCCACCAGCGCTTATTCAAAAGTCTTAAGTAACCTTTTTTATTCAGGGGTCCATATTCGGTGAAGCTTAGAGCCCTGGGTAATAAATTACTGTGGTACAAACTTAGTACTCGCGAAAAGTGATAGAATGTCATACTTATAACTTTATCGAACAAGAACTCCACTACAAGTAAAGTCTGGCAGTGGGTGTCGGGTGATACAGGCATTTTCACTTATTCACACTTGTACTTAGCGAAGTTATAATCAAAAAGGTATAATTTTGGAAAAAATATGTTTTGTCGAATTTAAAAGTATATGGACGACTGACATAATTACGTACTATACGGTAAATTAAATATAACACTTTAAGTTCTCGCGCTTTGTACACATATTTAAAGTCCCAACGTTTTTCCCAACGTTTCGGCTAGGTTGCACTGGCCGTGGTCGCGGAAGACTCACCGAAACGTTAGAAGAAAAGGTAAAATAATGTTAATTAATCGCGTTCGACCTGTATCTGACTTCAAATATGTATACGGTAAATGGTTTGTTATACTTATTCCAAATTTAGCACGACCAATCCTCCTTCCGTTATCCCGGTAATTTCCACGGCCCATGGGAGCCTGGGCTCCGCTTTTTTAAATTTAGAAACCGTCACACTCTTAAGTGTCCGTCATAGCCGTAGAACTATTTCTATGGTAATTTACGTTCTCCGTCATCCGATTTATGTCCGTCATTCTTCGGATTTAAGCGTAAATTACCATACAAATAGTTCTGCGTCTGTAACGGACCATATTTTTATGGATTCGGATCAGACGTAGTTATTATTTTTGTATTTAAAAAAAACTACCACGACTTACAGAATACAAATTTAAATGTATGGCTTCATTGTTTGGGCAAAATGGAATTGACATTCAAATGTTACATTTTTGTGTGCCTCAATTCTTATTGACTACAATTTTCGTTGAATTTTTTTCTATTTGTAAACGTAAGTAATGCCTTTTCAATTATAAACTGTATGTTTAGAGAAATTAGCGAATCAATACCACGGAATGTTCGCAATAGTTTAGTTTATCCATGTAAACATGTGGACGGATAGTTCATTAATGATCTGTGCTGCTTAATTCATGCGATCAACATTAACCAAATGTGCTTTAGTGATAAACGGGACGGTCGCGAGCAGAATGCATTTACACTAATCGAGGTACGTGCTTCAATATGTTGTGTTGTGGAAACAATATGTGGCTTTCTATGGCTAAAGGGCTCTTGCGTTTCAAGTACATGGCAGTTTCCATTTTCAACAGAAATTCCTATAAAAAGACCCTTACAAAGAAAATGTATGTCGAAGTTGTATTTAGGTATGTTTCTGACTCTCATTTCTTGACATAGCATTTAAACAGGTTTAAAATCTCTGTTTTGACAATAGGGAACTTGACTGTAGTTAAAATAAAATATTTTTTACCATGCACGAAATAAAGCATGAGAAATTATAAGAAAAACATGGGCAGAAGTCATTTTTAAATCCAATTTCTATTTAATAAGTCAGGTAGAAATATATTAAGTAACTAAGTTGACCGTGACGTTACTCAATTGAATTTCATAATAATAATAATCATTTATTAATAATAAAAATTACAGGTCATAAATATAAGTGATTGCCTATATCTAATAGGAAAATATAGAACAAAGTTAAAGAAAATAATTAACACTTGTAAAGTGCAGGGGGTTCCACCACCTGGCTATAGAGTTCTTTATGGTCATAGAAGGCCTGCTCGATTAGCCAATTCTTTAATTTAAATTTAAATATTGTGTTGCTGTGCAAGTTAACTATGTCGTTGGGTAGATGGTTGTATACCTTCGGACCCATGAGGTGCACGAGTTTCGCTGACTTGGCCAGCTTGTGCGGCACGACCGGGAGCCTTCTCTCAACTCGAGATGAACGCACCGCATAACGGCGGGGTGTTTCGCTACTCTCAATCTCAGGTGTACTTTTTACTAAATCTCGCGCGTACAGAGCTGCTTGTACAATAGTATCAGTATAGATGGCAGGGTTAAAATATCAAGAGACTTGAAATGAGGCTTCGCCGATTCCATCTGCGAAATGCGAACTATAGCTCGTACGGCACGTTTTTTTTTTCGAACTTAACAAAAAGCGATATACAGAATGGTTCCTAATGGTGAACCTAACTGCGTGTCGAATTTAATGGAAAACAAAAAAACACGGTGTATAGTCTTTGTTACACCCAAGGACCCCTGAGGCATAGAACGTCACATATGTAAATTAAATTCATTCTAACATTATACCTCTGTGGGAGTGTTTTATTTATTCCGAATAAAAAAGGTAATGGTTTAGTCCTTCACGTGATTTAAGGCTAAGCAACTATGAAGCTTTTCGTCGCTTTGTTTATTAAGAAACACGAGTCAGCTTTATTCAAGGTTATTTTGAGTGGAGGTATGATCATAGATTAAGTATAAGAAGATCGTACCATCCCATACATTAAAATGCGACCGCCTAAGACCGCGCATACACTACACCACACATAGATGGCGCCACAAAAAATGCCTTGTTGCCATCGATTATTTGTATATTGGCGTTAAGTGTCACTTTCGAGCCATAAATCTATGTCAAAAGTGACACTTAACGTCGTGGACAAGTGTAATCGAAAGCTACAAAACAGTTTTTGGCGCCATCTAAGTGTAGTGTAGTGTATGCGCGTTATTAAGCGGTCGCATTTTAATGTATGGGATGGTAGGATCTTCTTATATTTAATCTATGATTTACAATATTTCTGTAGAAACATGAATGTTTCGTTGAAGAATTTAATAATTTCCAACGTGAATGGCGGAACATGTTCAGCCATGTCTTTTCAAGTTCACGGGGTTAGATAATTAAAATCCTTTGTCAAAGCGTAAGTAGAAATAGACAAACGGCTTTTTCAATTTAATTCAAATTCTGTCAATGAAAATGAATAACGAAAATATGCTTTAGACACCTTTCTGTTTACTTAATCATTTCTGAAAGCTAGACTCATTTAGTAGCGTTAGCGTAGCGTCTTGCTTAAAAATTTATATTACTAGTTAAATCGTTATTGAGGGCATTTTCAGAATTTGGGACCCCTCCCCAATTAGCGTAAGTTGTTAACAAAAATTAACTCACTGTCAGTTTTGTGACGATAATTAAGCGTGACTTACACAAATTCTGAAAATGCCCTTGAACGAAAAGTGACTTGTTCTTTGTACTGCCGACTTTATGACGTCAGGCCTCATACCTCACGCTTGCCATCTCCTAATAAATAGTTGTTATGCATCTTTATCATTATCCAATATAATTTATCCAAAATCGATTTATAGATGACTTTACGACAAAAAGTTACACTCCACAGTATTAGTAGCAATATATTTCAATTAAAACTTACATTGATTGAGTAATAGTTATAATCAACTTCAAAATAACAACTGGCTGATCAATTTCGAATTACGCGAAGCTTAAGCAAACAAATAAACAAACTTAATTGTTCCAGGTTTCGTGGCTGCGAGTTTCCGATGATGAGAACTTGGAGCTGCTTACACTAGACTTAGACACGCATACTGCAGATCCAAGGTACCTACTTATATAATACATATTACATAATATGTACGTACATTTGTACAATCACGCTTACGAGTATATCCCATAACGAGGTAGGCAAAGCACATGAAACTACTTAAGTTTTAGTGCCACTCTTGGCAATTAAGGGGTTGAAAGAAAACAAAATTGTGACACTGCAGTGACAGGTTGCTAGCCTCTCGCCTATGCCACAATTTAAATCATATCCCACAGTCGACTGGATCAAGCGGGTGGTGAAATTCTTAACCCGCAACCACACGGGATATGGGACTTATGATTATAATATTGTCATAATTTTATTAATTTTAGGACAGTTATTATAGTAGGTAATGTACACCTATACCTATCCTGCCACTTAATACTCGCGCGGCGCGACGACTCGAAGTGAATCTTGTCTTTCGATACCCATCGCTACTGCGTCTGCAGAAGAAAGTTTTCGCTTCATATTTCCTCTCGCTACCCAATAAAAGACCTGCTTATGTGAAGCAGCTCGACACAGTGGGCTTTGGCCTGATGTAGTTTTTGTTAATTTGAAAGCGTCGAATCCGCTGAGGTCATACAGCACTTCGTCTCTTCTGTGGTACCAGGGAGACCCATACTGTCTTTGGTTGTTTTGGTAATCCAGTGTACGCACTCTTGAATGGTTATAACCCATAAATCGTTCGTACCATCGTTAGGCTTTACTGTTAGTAAATAAATATTTACAATATTTTAGCAAAAATGTTTATTACTAATGACTTGGTGGTTTGATTTTTGCGTTGAGTGGCTAATTAATTGTTTGTCTTGCATACGAAGGAATGGGATACAAATATCGCAAAATGACGTAGGTAAATTATGGTAGGTACGTAGATTAACATGATTAAATTCAATCAATACTAAATACAAAATACAATGCAAATCTTATTTAAGTTAAAAGTAAAAATTCGAACCTTTCAACCAGATAAAATTTGCATGCTTATTCAAGTAGAATGTACGCACTTTTTGTATACTTACACTTAAGAACTCACTGTAACACTACATTTTTGCAAATAAATATTGATTGATTGATTGATTGATATTTGATTGTTTCCTATAACGAAACCGCAACAATATAAGACCTTAGGTACTCATTGCGTTATGTTCCTGCCTATGTGTATGTTTCCCAAAGCTCAACGAAGGTGCGAAGTGTCGACATAGCACGTTTGTAACACCTCTGGATTTGCACGCATCAGGCAAACCTATGTTTGTTTGCCACTGACGTAAAAAAAATGTGTGATGAAACAGGTATTGACTCCAAAATACAGCTGATTTTTATTTAAAATGCTCTTGTTACTCGTAACATGACACTAACCTTATCAAAATATACAGCAAAAAATAATAGACAATCATAATAAGATTACGGAAGTCGGTAACCTTTTTGGCACCAGCCCAATAGAAATAAGGGAACGAAATAACGTTTTCGAAAGCGAATGTCCTAATTAGAAAACCAAGACGGTCCCTGCCGCATCGTTTGCCAAGATTTTTAATTGGGGTAGAAAGAAAGAGGAACAGAAAAACTTATTATTTATATAACGAGGGATGATAATTTTGGCACACGCCTCTCCTAAATTTTGAACTCGAGAAGAGGGTTCTTAATTCGGTTGGATTACCTATATTTGAGGATCATTCACAAAGTTATGCACCCTGCATTGGGGTAATTTCGAATGTCACATAAAAATTACCCTTATTTCCATCATAAGGTAAGTAAGGTCAATATATCTATGTCTCTGTCTATGTCTATGTCTTTGTCTATATAATATATAAAAAAAAACAAATATCCCTTTCGAGATTACCCGAGCATATCTGTGATTCGAAATTAACCCAATGCACCGTAGCGTAATATTATCGTGGATGTTGGGGAAGCTTACACACAAGCTAAATTTACAAATACATAATACGAAAAAAAAATACAATGTCGTAATTCTTTCAATCCATTTTAGGTCATTTCATTTATACGTAACAAAGATTAGAAATGTTCATTAAAGATGGTTAGAAGTCATCTACTGGATATCGCTAGGTCAAACAGCCGCTTTAATACTTCTATAATCATGTTAATTATCATTTTTGAGAATACACGAAGTATAATGTGCATTCATGTTGGTGAAGCTGTGAAGAAAAACCATTTTTCACACGAGCATCTAGCGCCTAAATAGCGATATTTAGTGGTGTGCTAATTACCCTTCATTATGCAGAATGCGCGCTTTTGCGAGAAGCTGACCAATGTGGCGGTGATTATGGTACCATTTTAGGTTTACGAGTACCTTTTGGCTAGAGTTGTAATCAAGGCTTGGAATTGGATAAACACCCGACCTTTTTATGATCTAAGAGCTAAACGAGCAGACGCATCGCATCGCCGTCCCATGATGTAAGAGCTCCTCCGCTGTTTTTGAAGGTCGTATTAGTCTGAAAACACCGCATGTTATAATTCATTTAACAGTTCAGCTCTGCGATGCAGGATTTTTCTCGAGAAATACAGTTGAAGAATGCCAACCATCTCAATGGTGAAGCTGCAGATATTATCCGGCCTGGGGATCTATTTTTGAATTTCGAATGCACAAATTCGCCATTCGAAAATCTGTGGAAAATGACGTAATGCTATTTTTTTTAAAAAGGACGGCTAGTAATTTTAAAACTATTAGTAATGACTACTCGTTTTCGTTTCTGTTAGTAGAATTAAAATTGCTAGTAGTGGAGATATTATTGAACGAATTCACGAAATCGAATGGCCGAGATTCAAAAATCGGCCCCCTTTCCACGGCGGAAGAAAGCGCCAAGAATTACTCTTGATAATTCCTCTGCTGTTGATACAAAATGCAGAGCTTGATTATATCTCTACGCACCGCCAAGGTGTCAAAGCATATGCACGCCGGCAATTGCAGTTAATAAACCTTGTCATCAAGAACTCGTTTCGAAACAAAACCATAATTAACGACCATTTAATGATCGATAATGGTTTCAATTCTACGGACGTAATTGGGGCATATTTTAATCGTTAAAATTGGTATAAGGAAGACTCTTTGTACGAGACTTTACCTATTTAATTATCAAAATGATGGACCCTTTTTCCGAATTAAAGTCAAAATTATGGATAACTTTTGCAAACTCAAGAAGAGGAGTATTATTTTGTTCGTAGTTAAGTCACAACCTAGTTCTTCCGAGTGAACGAGCCGCTCTAAGCAATTAAGATCTTTATTTTCCTTTATTCTCTTTGTTTCAATTTTTTTTTTATAAAAAGCGGACAAAGAGAAATATTCCATCAAAACGAGTTATAAAAACCTTAGAAACACAAGTTTTGATTTCACTCGTTATGCTTCTTAATTAACTTTTCTTTGTTATCAAAGTATTTTATGAGGTTCAATAAACCATGTTTCCACAGTATAGGTATATTAGGTGTACTATGGGTATATTTTTATATATTATGTTATATATTTTTTCCTTCATTAGATTACCTGGCTGACATAATAAGTAAATACGTAGGGATTAAAGTTTTCATTCAATATTTGTAGTGTAAATATGAACAGAACTACTATGAAGTTTTGAAACGTCTCAAATACACCATAAATTTGGTATCGTATCCTCTTAATAACGTTGCCGTGTAATTCTGATGCTCACTGCTAGTCTAACACACTCACACACACACACACACACACACACTCAAAAGATAATTATGTTAGTTTAGCACCAGTAAGGATAACAGTTTTGGTTGTCGCAAGAGTACGTTACCGCGATAGATCACACGTCTTTTTCTAATTGTATTAATGACATAAGGACGGGTATCTCGCTGCAACATACTCTCGTTCCAATCATGTGCTAACCCTGCAGTAAGATTTTCTAAGGATTATTTTAATAACCCTCAATAAAGAATGATGGTATAGCTGTAATGCCAACGTGCTACACGTCAGCACGTTTAATGCCAACCTTCGTGAATTTTTGACCCTCGTCAATTTGCGACGAGGTATTAGATTTGTGGTACGGTCCAGATATTGGGTTACCACAGCTTAAGCGATCAACGTGTTATAATACGTAATATGTGGTAATATAAATGAAAGTTGTTGGGCCGCAGCTAACAAAATCGTACGTGGGCGTCCATTTCTAGGATCTACTCGCATTTCGCAGTATTTTCCTTTGCATCTCAACTAATCTCAAGTGAGTGTATTTTGTGGAAAGAACGAGTATTTGCTTTGTGGAGATAAATGAATAATGAAATATTATTTTGCACAAAATAGGTAATTTATTACTATTAGATGAAAGACCGTCCTTACTTATTAATATTATAAATGGGAAAGTGATGTGTGTGTCTGTTTGTTTGACCATCTTTCACGGCGAAACGGAGCGACGAATTGACGTTTTTTTTTAAGTGGAGATAGTGGAAAGGATGGACAGTGACATAGCCTACTTTCTTTTTTTATCCCCCCGAGTGAAACTTTAATCTGTACAGTCAACCAATTGGAACGCTAGGCCACTGTAGAACTATGTCATAGTGACGTTATAAATCAGATTGTAAGAAATCTCTTACTGCTTGTCATTTTGAGATGGTTGTAGAGTGGCCTAGGGTTCCAATTGGTTGACTGTACATACCTTTCCATAAAACCTTGATTGATTAAGTAAAGTATTCCAAACCTCACCCTACTTGTTCTCTTACCAGGTACAGAGTGGATCTGGCTGGAGACAACTGGAAGCTGGCTCTCTCGGACGCGAAAGTGCAAGACTCCGGCATATACTGCTGTCACGTGTCAACACACCCGCCGATGTTGAGGCGGGTGCGCTTGACTGTACATCGTAAGTACAACATTATACAATATTTGCTATGTGTATACATCCTGCCATTCTTCATTCTGTATTTTACAAAAGTGACATTGTATCGCCCGACAGTGACCCTTCGCCGTTCATTGCCTGTAAGCCGATTTTTGAGTCTCACGGCGTTCGAATTCAGAAAATTGACACTGAAAATAATAGGCAATTCAGTTTTCAGTATTTTAGTGACAGTGAGACTCAAAAATCGGCCCCCTGTTCCACAAGACAATATTGACGCTGAGTTAGTTATCGATCTAGAAATAGCCACTGGCAAAAGGCATAGTTATAGTGACATCTAGCGTCAATCACGCGTCAACTAACGTAAATTATCCTTACTGCTAATTGTCAATGGATGTCGCGACGAACGAAGAGTCTAATGCTCACCAATTTTTAACTAATATTACAATAGTCTTAATACCGCCGCCCTTAATCAGTATTCTATTTTCAATTCCTTCTGTTTGTACACTGAGAGAAAATACAACCAGTTTTCATGTTCGTTCAACAAGTTTTTTGGTTAAAATAGCGCCTACGTGCTCTTTGGTTCAAACAACAAGCTACTTGTCATTTGAATCGGCAATATATTTGAATCAACAAGTCGATTTTATAAAAACAACCTGACACATATGGTTTTAAACATACGTTTGGCTGATTCAAACGGATAAACCGCAACAAGTCGAACTTGTTAAATTCACAATGCAAATTTCTCTCAATGTAATGTTAGTTGTAAACTGTTCTAATATTAAATTTTTGGCAGACGAGACACTGTCGACACCTAGTATCGAATAGTGGTACTGAAAATTCACGCTATTTGACGCGTTATTGATGCATGATTGTCGCTAGATATCAACTCGCATTTACTGATGTATGGAGTTACAACTCTTCCCTTACTTATTCCTCTATGGTGTTACTGTGGTGACATAGCCCACTGGCGCGTATTGTCATATCCAGGGAGCGTACTTTTCATGTCGATGACATTAATCTGACGTCACGCTCTGTATAGGATGATCCCAAATAGTTTTATTGTAAATTATTAATCATTAGTCGTCAATCATTTTAATCGTATACAAATTACTTCAAATACAGTAGTCCATTTACCTTCATGTAACATGAATAATACCTACTTGAAATGTGAAACATGAATAAAATTATTTGATTTGTTTTTATAAATAAATTTAATTAAATAGTATTGCTTCTGAACATATTACAATAAATTAAAAAAAAAAATACTTTCAACTTGTAAAGGTTCACAATGTTTATAACTATTCCAAATTTCATATCGATAGCATAAGATATCATAAGAATATTTATAATATACAAAAGGAATTAAACTACTTAATACAAATAAAACTACACTATAAACTAAGAAATTAAACTATTACTAAACTAAATCTACCTATAAAATAAAACCCTATAAATAAAAAATCGAACCTAAGTCAGAGCCGGCCGGTAGAGTGCCCAGAAGGCTGGCGGCATTGCCACGCTGAACAGCAATGCCGATGCGCTGGGTAAGATATGCTCCAGCCTTCCGGTCACCCGACGCGTCTATTAGGCGTTTGGCCAGCTCTGTGAAAATACGTAGAAAAGAGAATTTCTCTCTAACACAGTACAGCACACCATCCTTCTTGCATTCATTACCAAGCAAAGAAATTAATAACTTAAAATGATTGATGGCTTATGATTGATAATTTAAAATAAAACAATTTGTGATCACCTATATGGAGCGTGACGTCAAATTGATGTCATTGGCACGAAAAGTACGCTCCCTGGACTCATGTCTTTAATCATGTACAATCGAGTTCATAAATATGTGTACATTTTTTCACCATATTGCATAGAGTTAAGGTGAAGAAATGTACACATATTTATGAACTCAACTGTAGGTATTTAAAGCGTCATCGTGAATGTGTAGGTATAGCCATAGCATCCCAAGTGCCAAAGTCTTTTCTGAGGTTCTGAATTTGGAATTCTCTTTTAAGATTTTGTCCCTAAGAAATACTTGCGGTGATAGATAAGGTTTCCCCGAAAGTCGATAGAAGATTTTCACGGTATTTCCGGAACGTTTTGACCTTTATGCCATTGAATGAAATTCCTCTCATATTAAAAACTGGCAATGGACTTCAAAATTTGGTATTTTAGATTTTTATTGGCAATGGTAAAAAATACTTGACATAAGGTGAATTATCTGAATCTCTGGTAGATATACACCGAGTTTTTTGGAACTTATTGAGGCATTCTCTACCAGTCAACCATTGGGCAAAACAGAGATAGTTAGTTTGGTGCACGATATTATAGAGCCATTATTATTATAGAGACTTATGTAATGTCATTCGATATTTGCCTGTCGCTTTGAAGTGAAGTTAGAAAACATCGTTAGGAAACCCGACTAATAGGCCTACTTACCCTTCGAATTGATTCGATATTTGGCAGTCGCTTTCGTAAAACTAGTGCCTATGCCCAATCTTGAGATTAGGTTATCAATATTCAGGCTCCCATGAGCCGTGGGAAATGTCAGGATAACGCAAGGAGGATCATGATGAGGTGATTTATCTGCTCGTTTATTTTTTTTATTTAGCTATTTGAAACAAACACGTGTTTATAAATTTGTACACATATGATAAAAAAAATTACTAACAAAAATTCACAGCATCGTAATCTACGTGATAAAATGCGTCTAATAATGTATATTATTAGCAGCAGGTAATTCCAATGGGTTACTAATGTATTACCAAAAGTTATTTGCCACATTTTCACATCCCAAACAATGTATCCCAAAAATTTAAAAGGTAACTCATCATTTCCCAACTTATCGTGTGACATATACATATTTGCCAAAATAATGATATCCAAATAAATATTTAGACATTTCCTTACCTTGGCAATGTTCATTTTACCAAACTTCAATTAATCAAAATGATTAATTGCCAACCAATATTATCCCAAAAGAAAAAAAGCCAAATCTAACATTTGGTAAAACATTTCTTGGGCATTTTTTATTTTAACAAACCTTGTTTACTCAAAACGAGTAGTTGACAAAAATATAAATAAACAACATTTACTTTGACATTTTTTTATATTACCAAATCTTAATGTATTCGAAATAAACCTACTTTTTAGCAACATTTTGTGTGGGGGTCGCAGTTCTAACCTAACCTAAACCTACTTTCTTCGCAACAGTTTTGTGTGGGGGTCGCAATTCTAACCTAACCTAAACCTACTTTCTTAGCAAAGTTTTGTGTGGGGGTCGCAGTTCCAACCTAACCTACACCCACTTTCTTAGCAACAGTTTTGTGTGGGGGTCGCAGTTCTAACCTAACCTAAACCTACTTTCTTCGCAACAGTTTTGTGTGGGGGTCGCAGTTCTAACCTAACCTAAACCTACTTTTTTAGCAAAATTTTGTGTGGGGGTCGCAGTTCTAACCTAACCTAAACCTACTTTCTTAGCAACAGTTTTGTGTGGGGATCGCAGTTCTAACCTAACCTACACCTACTTTCTTCGCAACAGTTTTGTGTGGGGGTCGCAGTTCTAACCTAACTTAAACCTACTTTCCTAGCAACAGTTTTGTGTGGGATCGCAGTTCGAACCTAACCTAAACCTACATTCTTAGCAAAGTTTTGTGTGGGGGTCGCAGTTCTAACCTAACCTAAACCTACTTTCTTAGCAACAGCTTTGTGTGATGGTCGCAGTTCCAACCTAACCTAAACCTACTTTCTTAGCAAGAGTTTTGTGTGGGGGTCGCAGTTCCAACCTAACATAAACCTACTTTCTTAGCAAAGTTTTGTGTGGGGGTCGCAGTTCTAACCTAACCTAAACCTACTTAGCAACAGTTTTGTGTGGGGGTCGCAGTTCTAACCTAACCTAAACCTACTTTCTTCGCAACAGTTCTGTGTGAGGGTCGCAGTTCTAACCTAACCTAAACCTACTTTTTTAGCAACATTTTGTGTGGGGGTCGCAGTTCCAACCTAACCTAAACCTACTTTCTTAGCAACAGTTTTATGTAGGGGTCGCAGTTCCAACCTAACCTAAACCTACTTTTAGGTTTTTAGGCTATATTTAGGTTTTTAAAGATTATTTGACTCGTCATAATTATGGTATTTTCGTCAAAAGTGTTTGTGGGAAGCAAACGTGTAAGTAGTTGTTAAAATCTGTTTGGGAAATGAAATTCGGTAAATGAAAACAATCATGTTAAAACACTTGTCAAAAAGTGGTTTTGCATGGTGTGTTTTTAAGGAAAAATTTTTTTACTAAACAAATTATTTGACTAAATAATTTTGTCCAGTAATTAATTTGACGAAAGTAAAGTTGAGCAAACTTTTCTAGTCAAAGTGAAACATTTGCGAAATGAACAGTTGGGGTTATAAAAGTTGCATTACAACAGTTTGGAAAATTATCATTTGACGGATTTTAATTCCAATAGGTAAACCTCTTTTGCCAATAACCTGACACCGACAGACAATAATATCCGGGTTATTAGGAACGTTTCCTCATATTCTTGCCGAAAGGAAATATTGAAAGAATTGTCTGACATTGATCACAATCAAGCTGTTAACAGACTTATGTACCTACATTTTCTGTATGCGCCCACGGCCAACTTTGTCGCCGCAACTATTTTGTCCCTCACATCATCAGTCCATAGGCTAGTAAGTAACGCAACTTTTCATACGCTGGATGTGAGAAACAAAATAGTTGCGGCGACAAAATTGCCCGTGGGCGTACACTAAATTGATTAAGTACTTAATTAAACTATTCCAACATATCCTTATTACCGTATGAAGGATTGATTTAAAAAAATCGGGCTTAAATTGATAGTATTAGGGTATTTTCAGAATTTGGGGCCCCCAATTAGCGAAAGTTGTTAACAAAAATTAACTCGATGTCAGTTTTGTGACGACAATTCGTCTAAAAATTTACTTTTTTCACATTCTGAATGTAGACTATCGCTTAAAGTTTATGTAATTATCATAAAAACATTTTTTTTTTAATTCATGCTTAATTATCGTCACAAAACTGACAGTGACTTAATTTTTGTTAACAACTTATGCTAATTGGGGTGTCCCAAATTCTGAAAATGCCCATTTAATGTCAATATTTTTATTTATTATACTAGTTTATTTTTTACATTACTAAAATTACAAATCAAAATGTGACTGCAAACTATTATAAAGAGGTATGATGTCGCAACGAGATATTGTGGCGCCTGACTATGCTCGCCCTGCAGAGTCCTTTGGTTTATTGTGTTCCCCAAAGTTATCGATGTCTTCAATACGTATTAGGCTTAGAAGAATTATGTTTCGAGGATCCCTGGGTTCCTTCTAATAGCCTTTGTAATTCAAGCTGGGAGTCATTATACGGACCTTCTATATTTTATTTTTTTCTTAAGTGCTTTTATTAAGTTTTTCAATGGTGATAAAAATAATTAACATTTTTTTAGATAGTTCTTGTTAAACCGTTCTTCTTCATATCATTATATAATCTGATTTTTGTTTTAATAATAACTCCATGTAGGTACCTACATTTTTCATTTCGTTTGTGTCAAAAGTGTTGTCTTCTGCTCCACATAGGTACAACTGCCAAAAGTCTGGCGTACATTAAAGATATTCAAAAAACAAATATAGTTATAGTCATAATTTTACGATAGGTACCTATCTCAATAGCCAACCGTTTATTAATATTAGTATTCGATACACACATACACACTGATGCATAATTACCTATAGGTAATGTTAATGTTACTTAATATTGTCAGAATTTTAATTCCAATTCATTTCTGTTTTATTTTCACTTACTCTATTTTTGTCGTGAGGGAAACTTCACTCAGTTACCGTGCGTGTGAAGAGAGAACAAAAACTTAGAAGGACGTTTCTCTTTTTGGGCCGAGCCTTTTGCGGCTGAGCCTTTGTGCCATTGTGACTGATGTTAAACAAAGTTTCGCTATAGAGTTTCGTCCGCAGGGAAAACATTAGGAAATTCAAGGGATAGGTAATCAGATTACTTCCAAAAAGAAGAAAATAATAGTATTTTATACAATCGTGATATAATACAAAGCTTTTCAGTCGAGTACCATGTTTAGGCCACGAAGTTTGCTGAGTGGCCTAATAGTACGGTACGAGAGTGAAAAGCTTAATTATATCACTATTGTATACAATACTTTTTCTACGAGTCATCATCTTCATCATCAATGGATGGAAATATCATCATTCATGCAAGTTAAAATAAATGTTAATAGAGTCGTTCACCGTTGTATCAACATCGAATTACCTAGCAACCAATTGTTTGTAATAACCGTCTCTAATTGGCCGATAACGCGACAGGTAAAAAAAAATGTGTTTCAGATGCAGGAAAATTTGCCAGGTATCGCAAATTAGTATATAAATTGTATGAAGTTCTATTTTTGAAATTATTACAGTTAACTAAAGTCAACTATAATGAGCTTATTATAATTGAGTTGGAACTGCCATAGAGTATCCAACACTGAAAATTTAGCACTTATAGTTTAGTCTGTGGTGTCCTAATTGACAGATTACAGTCGACAAGTAGAAAAAATATCGTATCCATACCTGCAGGTCAAGCACATTAATTTGCGCGAGATTATGTCGCCTCGACTTAGACTAGATGTCCTTATGTCGTTATTAGAATTAGAAAAAGACAAGAAATCTATGTCACAGCGAGAAATCAATCATGTCACAGCTTGTTAGATACACCTGTCACTACACAACGTCAACTACGTCATGAGCTAGTCATGCATAATACCACCATGATGTCACCCCGGAATTATCGCCGAACAAATGCATAGAACTAGTGCACTGTATATCATTGATAGTTAATCGATGCTCGCCCAAATGCATAGAACTAGTGCACTGTATATCATTGATAGTTAATCGATGCTCGCCCACTTAAGACACTTCCATAGAGATCGAATGTTTGATTTTTCGCGCCGGTCGCGTCGCATCGCCGTCGCGCGCCCGTCGTCCACGCAAACACAGCGTAAAAGTGGTGACATTTTAAATTCCGAACGCTTGATTATCATCAGTTTCATCACTCGAAAGTCCTTTGGTAAACTGTGAAATGCTATTTTTGAAAAACTAGCTATAAGATAAGAATCTATCGGTAGCAACTAATCGTACCTATTCAATAATCATGGCTGAGAACTTGAATTCTAATAAGATATTATTGAAAAAAAAAGCATTAAATCGATATCGGTAAAATTTCAAAAATACGCCTAATTGAACGAGTACAAAATAAGGATCTTGTCGAGACGCTCTTACGTCCATGCCTTAGAACGATCAATAACAAAAACACCACCTGATCAATATTAATAAATACCACCGACAAAACATTCTTCAAGAATTTTCCTACTTTTAACGAAATGAGTATCAAGGGTGATTATTTTAATGAGTATTAATTGTACCCCCAATAAAAGCGAACAGTTTAACCTAGTTACATAAATGGATTTGGGTGTAGTTTAATCCAAATAGAGAGGAAATGTTCCGTATTGCGATGCATTAGTTTCTGTCGGACCCTGATCAATAACATGGACTTTTGTTGGTAATCTTAGCCAATTACTTGTTCAAAGCCGGAAATCCGTATGTGGATTTACGTTGATTGTGTTAAGCTTACATTGGATAGTTAAATGCAATTTGGCTGATTATCGAAACGAAAAAAAATGTTATTTTTTTTTTTTAAATAATAGTCAACGTCAGAAAAGTTCTTTCATTTTGATTTATTGTGGCACAATCTACATTTTCTGTCCTCCGGCCGAAAAACTTCATATTTCAGGCCGCTGCGCTAATGTTACCACTTTCCAGCTTCGTCGGACAGAATAAACAGTATACACACCTTGGTCAGTTAATGAGAAAGCTTCAAACTTCAAATCATATGTTGGTTGACCTCACTCAACAGCTGCACCTCGGCCGACTCACTTATAATATATAATCTAATATTATTTTCAGTTGGCTTATAGACAAAAAACTCATTGATGTTTTTAATGAAGTATACGAATGTATATATTATTATTGTCTATCGTCCCATTTTCTTGAAGCTTTAGCGACTAGATTCAGTTTTAAAATATTTTTTGTCGGTTCTTATTTAATTACTTATAAAAAAATCTGAATATTATTATTAACTACTCACACCCATGAAATTACAGCGTTTGAGTGTCATCTAAATATTTTTCATTGTTACATTTTTAAACCTTTTGACAAACAGGTCTATAGCTTAAACTTAAGCTTTAAAGAACTACTTTAAAAAATACGGTGAAGGCACTCTGCCTTTTAAACTTTCAAGTAGAAGTGTGTTACGAAAAACTCATTAAGCAGTAAAATGAACATGAGATTGTATAGTGGTTTTGTCGAAGCGTTAAATTACTTCCTTCATTTTGGGATACATATATTTAGGTCTAATACTATCTTCTATATTATTTATACATATGAAAATATAGGTAAATAATGTGTGTGTGAATTATCGGACTAACTTTGATATAAAATCGCAACGCCACCCAGCCTCAGGCACCAGAGGCCTTGGTCACTTTTTCTTTCATATGTGTAATTTATTTCGGTTTTAATTTATATATATAGTGGTGTGACTACTTTAAGATAGCACAAGTTTAAATATTTTCAATAGATTATAATTTAACTTGTGTTAATTAAAATCGCAATGATTTATATCAATTCCTCAGTAGACATTTTGTCTGGACATCAAGAAGAGACGATATTATTATAATAGTAAATATTATTATTAGTGGATTTAGTTAGTAAGTAGGTTAGGTTATTCCTAGTATTATTTGTAATTTTTAATTTATTTAGTTGGTGGAATTATGTGTAATTATTTGTTTGTTCTACTATTTGTTCTCATATAAAAATGTTGACAAGATCCTGCGTTAAGTCCTATTTAAGTACTGACTCTTTGTCGTTGCACATCTTAAATATTTACCTGAGACATAATATAAACGTTGTGTCTTCGTTATAAATATAGACATACAAAAAAAAATGTAATATTGTGTATTACGTAACACTACCCATATAATCTTGAGCTTACCGTGGGACTCAGTCAATCTGTGTAAGAATGTCCTATAATATTTATTTGTGTGATGAGCACAGATATTTGTTCCTGAGTCATGGATGTTTTCTATGTATATAATATAAGTATTTTTATCTATTTATGTATGTATATCGTCGCTTAGCACCCATAGTACAAGTTTTGCTTAGTTTGGAGCTAAGTTGATCTGTGTAAGGTGTCCCCAATATTTATTTATTTATTTATCAAGTCACTATTGTAAGACAATAACTGCCAATGTGAGGATAATAAACCATTTTCTCATCCTAATATTTTGTTACAGCACCGGAAATAACCATGAGCAAAGAGACCTTCCTAGAGACAGGAGAGACGCTCTCCCTCAAATGCGCCGTATTGCATCTCCACTCTCACGATGCAGCCCCGACGCTGAACTGGTACAGAGGCAACAGTACAGTCCCCCTCGATGAAATCAGGGGAGGAGTGTTGGTTGAGACCGACCATCTGACTATGACTAGTCATTTACAGGTAATTTCCTAGTAGCAGCTCCAGATTGCCACCTTTTGCAAAGCCTTTCTGATGTTCTTCCTCAAATGCGCTGTGATGCACTTTTACTCCCATGGTGCATCTTTGACGCTGAACTAGTATAATATGTATGTACATAGAGGCAACAGCACGGTCTCGCTTGATCAGATGAAATCAATCAATCATTTACAGGTAAAAAACTTTATTTTTGAGTGGGTAGACTTTTAGGCTAAGCCTAAGATGCCTAATCAAAAAGACAATAGAACTAATATGATATGGAATGGATGAGTGACAGACAGAAAGGGTTTCGATGTCGCAAAGCAAACGATTGGTATTTTGGTTAAGCTACCAGACAGCAGTGCTGTGCAGTTTCCAAATTGGCGCGTACGGCTGCGGCTACTCCATAATAACGTACCTATATACTACCTTATGAATGTTTTTAATGCCTTGAATGCATTCAATTCGTAACCAAATTTACAAGAATTCATATGACTGTGTAAGTTGAACTAGACTTTCTCATAACTTTAGAGTAAAATGTTAAATCCGGTTAAGTAAGATTCATGTCAGCATTGCACCAGTGCAAACCTAAATGAATATGCACCAGAATTAAGAGAGGCCATGCCACGTAGGTAATAATTTAAAAGAGGTTTAAATAAATAAACGACGTAGTCAAGCCAGTAATAGTAAGGAACAGAATGATATGCACGGAAACGTCTCACGCGTTTTTTTTTGTTTTTTATATCATATCAATAACTCTGAAATTCAGTCACTGAATTATTTGTCATCATTTATTTTATTTGCTTTGATACTTTAGCTGCACGTGGTTACCGAATATAGAATGACACACGCTAGATCGGGCTGTCCCCCTTTTCGCTTATTAAGGGGCTGACAACACCCAATTGCGTAAAATTGATGTTACTTGCGCAGTTTTTTAAGACAAACTATTAGTCTTAGTAAGGCAAGTAAATTATATGTTATTATTCATTATATTTCAAAGAACATAGCCGTACTCGATACACGATTTAATGAAATCGGCTCGATGGAAAAAATTGCAAAGATTGGTCTCGAGTTCGTCATTAAACGGTTGTATGTCGTTCAATTATTCACTTAGTTGTCTTTAGTTAGTATTATAATAACAAATATATACATATCTAAAACACTAACGAAACATTTTGCACAAATAATGCATCTTTCTATTTTATTTTAATATTTTTTCGCACTTTTCGTACCTATCCGCCCTCTTTTAGTGGCATCGCGCTCTCACTTACTCCCATACGATTAGACAGTGTACGCTAGCGTGAAGGCCAGGGTGCTGTCAGCGTCTTAAGACACGAGGGTAACTTGACCGTGTGGAGGCCTGCGGCCCTTAGTGCTTTTTCACATTATCCGATCTGATATCGAATGTCGGACCGATATCCCATATATTTACGTCGCCATCTTTGATTTTTTCCTTTGAAATCCTTTCTACTTCCGATATCGGATCGGATAATGTGAAAACGCACTTGCTCGGGATCGCGAAGAGGCCGTACTTGGGACGCTCGGCCTTCAGCCTTCGCTGCGTTTCGAAGCTCCACGTTTTGATCTCGGTTTGCTCGACGCTTCGCTTATTAAAAGACACTTGTTTTAAGTTTTCTATGAAAAGAACCATAGTGGAACCATATGAGCACCGGTCATCCATCATAGAATTTGGACGACTCTGCCCGTATCCGACCCGCATAAGTCTCTTTTAAAATTATTGACTCTACTCAACCTGCACCATCCAAGTTTAACCTGTACACAATCATAATAAAATATGTTACGGATAAAGAAGTAAAGCATATTAAAATACACAAACAATATATGGCAAAATCATCTAGGGTAATATGGACTACGTTATGGCAACTAGTAACCAAAGCTCCTGAGGTGTGAGACATGCTAGCGATATAAACAGTGATATGTTCTAACAAGCATTATACGTATCCTAGAGGTGACTTAATTAATTATTAATTACAGACAAATGTATAATTCTATACTCCTAACTATATGGCATAATCAACGAAACTAAAATCTTATAAAATGCTATTGTGGGAGATATTATGATAAGAAAACCATGAAGATATTAAATGATTAACCTGGGAAGACCAACTGGGAAATAATTCAATTAAATTAGGTAAAATTATGCAGATAATACATAAAATATGTTAGCATTGTTGAGTTTGAAGTTGAATAACATATAAGTATGTTATAATGTCGATACGATCGACGAATAAATCTGGCTCATCACGATTAGGCCAACGAATATTTATATCTTAAAATAAAATAGCTGGTTGCAGTCAACGTTAAGGCAAGCTTTGAAATCTCATAAAATTATCATGCATAAGTCGTTCATGGGCATTACGAATATGTCTAGCCGCAAGTCCCTAGCGTGAACGTATCCATACGCATGGTATTATAGTCACTCGGACTCGCACCGTCTGCAATACCGTAGACCCGTCGCCTACATGGAATACTTCACGCAAGGTTCAGACTATCAAGTACTGAAACCGGGACATAAAAGTATGATATATGACATGAGTGCCCATGAACGTTCATAAACAAGACAATGATATAAGCGTTGCCCTTGATATCATGAGATCAGCCATTTCATTATGGTATCATTAAAACATTACGCGAATGAAAGTATAACTTAATTAAAACCAGATGGACTCAGATTTATATACTTCTAAAATATATTGCACTGAAATATTCTTCAGCTAATATATAAAATAGATTAGTGTTTAAAAATGAAAATGAAATGAAAATGAAAATGAAATATTTATTTTTCAAGTAGGCATATTACAATGCGCATATGAACGTCAAATAAAGCTACGCCGGCTCTAACCCTACGCCTCAGCCTCGAGAAGATTTCAGTCCCCCCTCAGTTGGGAGGGGGTATCCACTATGGGACCGGCAAGAAACTCGGCGGGCAACTTCTTTTCAAAACATTACATCTTATAATTAACATGCATTAAATAACAACATACAATTTAACATGCAAAAGTATTCATCAAAGAATATGAACAGACTAGGTACTCTATGGAAATCAATTTCAATAAATTATATTATTGCTTAATAATACGTCGTTCTTCTTCAGAGAAAACATATCAAATTGTCATAGAAGAAAAAGATAATATGAATCTCAATATCATTAAATATGTAATTTACCTACACAACATAAAATATAAAATATTTGATGTGCTTTCTTATCTGAACTGTGTCCTCTATACATAATACAATTATTTTAATTGCTATTCGTTTTTTGTAGTTTCTGGTTCGGGCCATGCATGTTTGTCTGTCAAATAGTCCTCGACTCTGTAATAAGCCTTTAACATCAATGATTTTTTTAAGTAGTTCTTAAGAGCTGGGAGGGGTAATCTCAAAGCAGTGTCAGGTAACTTATTATAAAAATGAATGCATTGCCCAACAAATGACTTCTGTACTTTACGGACACGAAACTTCTTTATGGCAAGCTTATTTTTTGTTTCTAGTGTTATAATTATGGATATCAGAATTCTTAGTGAAACAGTCTAAATTCTTAACAACATAAATTATACTATCATAAATGTATTGGGAAGCTACAGTTAAGATATTAATTTCTTTGAAGAGTTCTCTTACTGATTCACGTGTTCCTAAGTTGTAAATAGAACGAATGGCTCTCTTTTGTAATACAAAGATAGTCTGTATGTCAGCTGCTTTGCCCCAAACCAGAATACCGTATGACATTACACTGTGAAAATAACTATGATACACTAGGCGAGCTGTCTCAACATTAGTCAGTTGCCTGATTCTCCTAACGGCGTATGCGGCTGAACTTAATTTGCTTGCTAGTTTCTTTATATGAGGACTCCATTGTAGATTTTTGTCCAATGTTAAACCAAGAAACAGTGTTGTATCTACCATCTCTAAGCATTCATCATTCAAAAGTATTTTTGTATCGATTGGTTTAACATTCGGCAGAGAAAATCGAATACATTTGGTTTTCTTAGAATTAAGAAGTAAATTGTTGACAGTAAACCACTGCAGTACATCAGCTAACGTGCTATTAATTACATTGTAATCCGTAGATTTTCGGTCAACATTAAAAAGCAGTGATGTATCATCAGCAAAAAGTACTATTTCACAAAAGTTTTTCACTATACATGGCAAATCATTTATATAAACCAAAAACAGGAATGGACCTAAAATTGAGCCTTGTGGCACTCCTAATTGGACTACAGTCCCGCTAGAGCGAGTTTTGTTAACAACTACTGTTTGTGTTCTATTGCTAAGGTAAGAAGACATAAAGTTTAGGGCATTTATAGACAAACCATAGTGTTCTAATTTCAAAATGAGCGTTCCATGATCCACACAATCAAAGGCTTTTGAAAGATCACAAAATATGCCAATTGCATCACAAGAATTTTCCCAAAAATTATATATATGTTTAATGAGTACCGAAGCAGCATCGGTCGTGGAACGGCCCCTTGTGAAACCGAACTGTTTGCTTGTAAGTAATCTATGTCTGTTGAAGTGTCCCAGTAGATCATTTAACATTAGCTTCTCAAAGACTTTACTTAGTACAGGAAGTATTGATATGGGACGGAAATTGGTTATATCACTCGAATCACCCGATTTAAAAAGCGGTATGACTTTGCTACATTTCATAAGATCTGGAAAGGTGCCTTGTGAAATTGAAATATTATATATTACGGCCAAGTAAGGTGCTATTATATCTATGACATGACTAATTACTTTAACTGATGTTCCCCATAAGTCTTCCGTTTTCTTTAAATTGAGTGACTTGAATGTTTTAACAATATTTACAGAGTCTACTTGACTAAATTCAAATGAATTATTACATTTCTTAACATTAGCACAAAGTAATGAATGGGCTTGAGCCGCAGAAGAATGTAAACATTTTGTGGTGTTAACGGCTATATTTGAGAAATAATCTTCGAATGCCGAGGCAACATCGCTGTTCGACACTATTTGTTGATTATCTGATACAATGTTGACTTGACAATCGCGTGATTTACATTTACCAGCTTCTTTATTTATAATACTCCAAGTTGTTTTCACTTTGTTGTCCGACACTTTCAATTTAGAACTAATAAAGTTTTTCTTGGCAGTTAAACACACTTTCTTGAAGATTCTTGAGTAGTTTCTTACATAGTCCAGGAATTCTGAATTCTTGTTCAGCTCTCTCTCACCATAAAGTTCATAAAGTCTTTTTCTACTTTTGTGAATACCTACAGTAGCCCATTCACTAAACTTTGTTTTAACTTTTGACCCACTAATAGATTTCACTTTGAAATTGTTATTAAATTGATTAAGAATTACATTGAAAACATCTTGATACAAATGATTACAGTCATAATGCGAAAATGGTATTATAGACAAACTATGTAGAATTTCATTTTTGAATGATTCCAAGCGAGATCCAGTAATGGGTCTATATGTTATTGTTTGTGGAGTATCATGAATAACGTTTAAGAAAGCTGCCCTTTGGCCGCTGTGATCGGAATGAAAACAGTTAAATAATTTCTTATCTATACATTCACAGTTACAAAAAATATTATCTAGGCATGTTGCACTAGTCACACCTACCCGGGTAGGTTCAAGAAATAAATTAAATAAATTAAATGATTTAAACAAACAGAACATTTTAACAGTATTACTAGATGACTCGAGCAAGTTAACATTAAAATCTCCACATACAATAACATGTTTTTGGCCCTTGCATACTAAATTCAGAACATTTTCCATTGTAGATTCAAATATGCTGAAGTCAGCTGATGGTGGTCTATAAACACATACAATAATATATCTGTCTAATTCAACACATGAAATTTCTATAGTTCTTTCTATGGAATATTTTACAACATCTTTGCGCTCTTTACACTTCATACAATTTTTAACAATAATAAGGGAGCCACCATGAGCAGCAGATTTTCTGGCAAAAAAACTAGCTAATTTAAAATTAACATAATCAAATATCAACTGTTCTTGTTTCAACCAATGTTCAGTAATACACATAACTTCAACATTATTACTATCTAAAAATAATCCTACTTCTAATTCTTTGCTGGAAAAACCCTGAATATTCTGGTGAACAACGTTCATATTCAGGTGTTTTTCCGCTGTCTTACAATCTAGTTTAAATGAGGCATGGGGTCCTTGGCTTTGTCAGCTGACTGAGACTTATATATAACACTATTACATCTATTTGGCTCAATATTGAAGGCCAATAACTCCACTAAATATACAAATAATTTCTTTGGCAAAAATACCTTCCGTGGAGCTAGCATGAAGCGCTCAATGAATTTATTTAAGTCAAAGAAATGGTACTTTTTATTAACAGCTATGGCATGGTACATTAAAGAATTATAGTAAGCTATCTTACAATTATAGTCATATGATACATTTTCTGCATAAGGTAGTGCACATAATATAATTTTCCCCACACCAGATTTTTCAATAACATTTAGTGTGGACATCAATTTATCTATGCTAAGCTTATCTACATTAAGACTATTTCCTAATAAAATTACTAATGTAGTACTGCTATCATAACATCCCTTTGAAATAAGGTCACATAAATGAGACAAAGTAATGTTTTGATAACAGTAATTTGTCACTTGTTGCTCTAACTGGTAGCTTAATAATGGGCCC
The DNA here is from genome assembly GCF_023078275.1 of Leguminivora glycinivorella. Classification (NCBI taxonomy): domain Eukaryota; kingdom Metazoa; phylum Arthropoda; class Insecta; order Lepidoptera; family Tortricidae; genus Leguminivora; species Leguminivora glycinivorella. The sequence goes on from NC_062971.1 coordinate 6,631,449, forward strand.
ATTCCTAACCCAATCTGATCTGAAAAAACAACAGTCTTACTGACTGCTCTAGGGGGCTGTTTAACTACTGCCGCATGCCTAGTTGTGTCGTGGGCCACATCGGCTTGAATAATCTTTGCTGGTGGCATTTGGCCACAATTACAATGTTTTCCATTTAATAATGCCTTACACCGCTCCTCCAAATCTCTATTTTCTAGCAGCAATGTATTAAAAGCCTGTATGTGCTCCTCAACTTGTTTTTTAGTAGTCTCATACATGGTGGATACTGCCAAAAGCTCATCTTTCAGCCTGTTAATGTCGGCATTTAATTTCAGAAAATTTGATTCCTTGACTTCCAGCTCTGAATGACAGTCTTGAACCCTATTTTTCATAACTGTTAATGTATGTTTTAATTTACTATATTTTTTAATACATGCCTGGCCTTTGATCAGCTTTTGGGTTCTCCTAATATACCTATTAATCTTAATGTACTTTTTTAACTTATTACTACTATTAAAGAATACTATGTGTTTGGAGTCCCTACTCAATTGTGTTTCACCGCTTACCAACTCTTGGTACACATTCTGTAACTGCGAAGCATCATAGTGCTCCCGCTCTTTCCTAAACAAATTAAGTTCCTCATTAGCCGCACCCAGTTCTTCTTCTAACTGTGTGATGCGGGCCAAGGCCACTTCATGTGTCGAAGCGCACTGGTTGAAGGTGTCTATTGTGCCTTGCAAACGGTCCACTTCTCCGCGGGCATCAGTCAGCTGCACATCATTGTCCGCCAGCTCCCTTTTCAATTCTGAGTTTTTGTTGATTACTTTCTGGAGCTCCACTTCGCTTTCCTCCCTTTCCTCCAACAACTGCTTCGACAAGGCCCTCGACTCGTGTAGGTCCTGTGCTGTTGTTTTTAGCTGCATCTCTAGTTGTCGTGCCGTTGCCTTGCGAGTTTCGGTCGCAATTTCGGTGTTCATTGTCACTCGTCTGGCTTTCTGAAAGATGTAATAAAAAAGGATGAGTACTTATCTCAACAGAGATTGAAAGATTTGCCAAGATGACGACAGAGATGTGAGCTGTAGGAATGAATAGTGTGCAGTGTGTCAGTAGTCGGCAGTGTCTGTGGCGAATGTGTCTTGTCTCGTCTTGTGCTTCCACTAGTTCGTCAAGCAAAGGGAAACTGCACGGTGCCAATGTTGTTTGTTTGACGTTGCTCACGGCCGCAGCAATGAGCTTTGTTTGAGTGTAGAAATAAATGATAAATAAAACGGAATACTCTCCCCGTTTCAAACGCAGATTCCAACGGCTGCGATCACTCGTTGACAGTTGGGTAGTCCTGCCTCAAAGTCCAATAAATACTCGGTGTAACGTTGTCAATTTCACCAAAACTGTATCACTGATAATACTTTACTACTTAAATTAACTAACAATGAGTAGAAGTCCTCTTTAAAGCTAAAAATATAATTAAATTTCAATATTTGAAATCAGCTGGTCACAGAGTCAACTTGACAGCTCGGCGACCGTTCGGAAACAATCAACTTAAGGACAATTCCAATAACGACTATAATACCTCATTGTTAAAACAGCCACGTGTTTAATAAAGCCACTGTGACCGGTTTCAACAACTACAAATTAGTTAGTAAATAAATATAATATACTTTTCGAATGGACGTATCGGGCGTACTAAAATTATATTAAATATGTATTAAATATAGTCTCAGTCAAATGACGATTCAATATGACACGTGAATTGGGTACGTATAAAATTCGAATGATCGAATATCACACCCACAATAGCATTTCATGACTCCTGAATTTCATAGCATAATAGCTGTTTGCGAATCATGCTGACTCGAAATTGAATTTTACGTAAGACCATAAATATCTATGCCAATCTGTTTAATGAATGATGCGTTAATAATAAATATAACATTACACCTTAGCAATGTCATTGTAATGCACTGCAAATGATTCATGATTCGCAACCAGCCAAAGCTGAATTAACGTGTGCGAAATATAGATATATGGATAGCTTGAAGCTATGTATGTACTCGTGTGTATTTGAATATTGTTCTTATAGTGAAATAAATGTGAATTGCTATATTAGAACTTGGATACGAAATATATTGGATAAACGCCTACATAACTATATGGTACCTAACATCTTACATCTAAAATGAATACGTTATCATGATCATTAAGTAGGTGTCAAATATTATTAATTATCAAACAGATGGCTTTACCAGATAATCAAAGGGTCTCGCAATATCAATAATAGAGTCAGGAATAACTTCATTTGTCATGAGAAACGTCTACTTTCACAGTCAATGACTAGACATGTAAATCAATAATTATCATTAATAAATACGTGTGTGGCTGAACCGCAATAATGGAAATATACAAATATGCTTAACACGTGTCTTAATCTTAAACAAATATGCCGCAATCAATCTAATCATTTAAGTAAATAAAACGTACCTAACGTCAAAACTACCCCGCCTAAAATCTCGGAACACGCAATATAATTATTACGCAAGTAAGCAAATCATCTAAGTCACCGTATGGACTTATATATAGCGTCGGGTCGACGGCTGCCCGAAGATCTCACGGCTCATGACAATGGAGACGGAGTGACTCGCACGTAGCTCGTCGTAAAGGAGCCTCCGTCTGACGCCCGTCGTGGCTCGTGGCAGAGGAGGCCCGTTGTAGCGCCGTAGTAAACTCTGCATGTCGCCGATGGCATCAGGCTCGCACCCGCAACCGCTCGTGAACCGGAAATAGAAATAGAATTATGTTTATAACATATCTAAATATTTGTTACTGAGTCGGGGATATTTTCTATGTATGTAAGTATTTATATTATATATATAAGTCATTGTCTGAGTTCCCACAAGACAATCCTTCGACCTACCAGGACTAATCTGTAAAAGTGTACCATAATATCTATTTATTTATTTTATTAGTTTAGTTTGATAGTTCCGATTAAAATAAAACGTGAAACCTATAAATACTGCACAATGTAATAAGATTGTTAAGAATATGGGAATTACCTTTACACCCTAGAGTGATCATCATTTCTATATTTAATTATAAATTATAATCATACTATAAAAGGGACGTCAATATTAAATTACTTCTCTTAATTAAATAAATAATAAATTACCGTTTACAGCACGCTCCAGGCTTAGATTATGCTCAGTATGACGACCTAGGGGAGTATGTCAAATTTTACACAAAATATGAAATCAAATCAATCATGATTAAGATAAATATCAATTCAGAACCAACGCACCGTTTGTATTGTCTTCGGTAATACTCCATTTTGCATTTACACGTCCTAGTCACGGCGCCTTGGCTAGATGCCGACGGGGAGAACCTTGGCCTGATGTATTTTGTAGGCGGCCCAAGAGGACGATGACGTGACGCAGGCTGGAGCACCGAAGAACATCCTCGCATGTCCATGTAGAAGGGTCCTCAAGGCCTCGACGATACACTGGTAGAATGGAGAACTTGTAACCCACTGACAGAGCTGCTCGTCGATTCTCCTCGCCCATGGACCGAGAATTTGAGAAATAAACAATTTAAATAATATAGTAAATAAAGGATTGCAATTACCTACAACGTCCGTTTATTTCAAATCCTATAGGTACTATTTATTTACGTTTATTTATATTAGGTGATATTACGATTAAAGTAACTACTTGATAAATTTATGGACGTTTGAATGAAACAACTTAACGCTACCTAAAACTTTATCGGACACATCTACAATTTAAGTAAACCACCGAAAACCATACATACACTACTCAGTTCTATAATCAAATTGAATGTAATAATTATGTCGTAACCATTATAAAAATCACGCAGATAAACAAATCACTAGTAGCACCAGAAGGCTGCAATCACACTGCCGCTATTTATAGACTATCTACTTCTACCATATCTGTACACGTTACTATATAGACACCTACTCTACAACATAATTATTACCAAATATAACACACACATGATTGCAATTTACTTCTACAAACCCTGGTAAATATTACAAAATCACGCGGGTAATCATATCGCTAGTAATACTAAAAAGGTTGCAAATACATGACCGGTTTTTATGATAGTACTATTCCCCTACAGCTTCTACGCGTATAAGGGACAGACTACTATAAACATACATACTTTGAGACTTACTTCCGTGAAACTAGTGCCTACGCCAAATCTTGGGATTAGTTGTCAAAGCGGACCCCAAGCTCCCATGAGCCGTGGCAAATGCCGAGATAACGCAAAGAGGATAATGATGACGTTGAAACTTACTTCCGTGAAACTAGTGCCTACGCCAAATCTTGGGATTAATTGTCAAAGCGGACCCCAAGCTCCCATGAGCCGTGACAAATGCAGAGATAACGCAAGGAGGGTAATGATGACGTTGAAACTTACTTCCGACTCCGATTGTACGCACTAACCCAATAATCCGTTTTCACTCTTCGTAATCGTTCCCGAACTCCGACCCCCGTATATTATTTATAAATCGTCAAAACACAAACAAGTATCCGTTACACTGGTAATAAAATCAAACTAAACTGAAAATATTCACTTCGAACGTTATAGCATAGCTGGCAAACTAAAACAATCAACAAGATTTAATTTATTGCAAAATGCAAGGTATAAGCTAACGTGACCTATGGAACTACCCGCCATTCATTCAAGACCAATATTACGTTCCGTTTATACTACGCCCATTATGTTTTGTTTATGCTACTACGAATTCTATGAAACCATACGAACGATATACGATCTTACTAATAAGTACGCGGTTACTATAACCTATGGGTGTGCACAAAGTTGAATAACAACCAACGACTAAATATTTAAATTAACGTACCATGCCAGTGTTATCTAATATCACGCCCACCTCGTGATAGGTAGACTTACGTGGCTCCACTCGCCCACGTGAATGTGGAAGCCTCAACCATGTGCCGTCCATCGCTGACACAAGCTCTGTCCTCGTCTCCCTCACAAGGCGATAGCAATTAGATACGCCCATGTTAGGACTATATGACGTGTCTCGGTCAGCATGACTGCAGGTTTAAGTATACTGAATACTCACAGTAATCATGACGCTAATGATAAGTAGTCGTTGTGGAAGCTGCCTCGATAGCCACGCTGTCTTTGGAATTCCTCACGAAGATAATAGGTAGCACGTAGATATTTACGCCCATAGTTAACTATGTAACTTACATTTCAACCGACATGGCTGCAGACTATTCAACAGTGACCCAGATCTTACAGATGGTGTGCTGTAAAGGAAATAGATAAGGAACCTGAACACTCACAGTAACCCCGGAACCAGTGAAACGTAGCTCTTTTGAAACCTCATGGCGGCATGATGCTGTCTTTCGTGCCAACGCTCAGCTTGCCACGACATGCCGCATGCAATGTCTCGCCCGTCACAGCTGTTGGTTTTCTTCATCCTTTGAATCTTCTGATGGCGGCAGCTAGACCTCGTATCTGTGAACAAGCTTATTACACGTTTTGTTATTTTTAATTATTTTCAATAAGTATATAGGCCATGAAGTCGCTTCAAAATTGATTCAATTATTCATTAATTCGATCGGCCTTCGTTCAATGGCTGCTTATTAACTTGACGGTGTTCACAATTAATTTTACATTATGAATGGGAAATGAATTTAGATACGAGTAATTAACGTAAGATAATCACGTAAGAGTCTCTAAAATAATTATTATATTTAACATACAATTTATTTTTCAAGAATTTATACACGTGTGTTTGATTACCTTTTAATTAGTTATAACATAGAGGAATAACTAAAGGAAGACTTGGAACTCCATACAGTATCAGTAAATGCGGGTTATTTGTATAGGGATAGTTAAGTGACATCTAGCGGCAATCACGCGTCAACTAGCGTAAATTATCAGTACTGCTACTTGTCAATACATGTCGCGACGAACGAAAAGTCTTAATGCTCACCAATTTTCAGCCAATATTACAATAGTATTCATATCAAGCTAAGAATATGGGCCAAATTGTCTAAACGGAGTTTCAAAGTTTTAAGCCTGTGTCAAGACATGGCAGTCTATGCACTGTGATTACACATTAAACTTCGACTGTAAGGGTCCCCCCACATCTAGCGTCTCGCGAACGTCGTCGCCTCTCCAACGCCCGCGCGGCGTCGCCGCCGCGCTCCCGCAGCGCCGACGCGACGTTGCAGCGCCTCTCGAACGTCGACGTCGCAGTGGCGTCCGCGCGGCGTCGACGCCGCGCCAACGCCGCGGCCGCGCAGCGCCTCCGCGATACCAACGTCCAGCTAGGGCTTCCAATACCGGGATCCCAGTATTTCGGGATTTTTGGGGTAGATTTCAAAACCGATATTTAATTTTGTAATCGGAATCGCGGTATTTTTAGTAACTAACAAATTATGGCAAATAAACGTAAACTACTAATCAAAACCTTCAATTTTTGCATCATGACGGTCGCTAGACGCGTAAATATTGCTTTTCCCTCTCGTTTCGTCGACACATTCTCTGTTTAGTGTTTTTACAATATTTCTATGAAATGACAGTTTTTCCGATGATTACCTAGATAAAGATACGTGTCAAGAGTATTCATTCTGCCGTGAACCTTTTGACACATTTGTCGCACTTGGGAATCGTAAGTGTGACAGGGAAGCAATACGCACTGACTCTCTATAACGCGGCGTCGTCGCCGCTCGGACTCATCCTCTTCGAGAGGCGCCGCAACGTCGCGTCGCTAGTAGGTAATCAATTTTAGGCAAGCCTGTGGGAATCGGCTTGTATGGATCAGCCGCTGCTGATACTTACTCTTGTTAAATTATGATAAACGTATAATGTACCTAATGGCTTCCGTGATGATAAAAACGTGTAATATGTATCGCTTTTAGAACACGTAATATATTCCTGAAAAATCTCTTTATTAATTCCACAACATTTTTACGCGTGCTTCAAAACGTGTATTTAATTTAATACGCAACTCCATTCATTGTAGGTAAATTTTTATATTCCAATATGTTAACTGCCTAAATTACATATTTTATAAATATGACGGTTTCACGTGCTGCCTCGAATTTATATTTTTACCCCCGACGCAAAAATGACGGGGTGTTATAAGTTTGACGTGTGTGTCTATCTGTCTGTTTGTCTGTGTGTGTGTCTGTCTGTGGCATCGTAGCTCTCAAACGGATGAACCGATTGAGGTTTAGTTTTTTTTTGTTTGAAAACTGAGTTAGTCGTGAGTGTTTTTAGCCATATTTCATGAAAATCGGTCCACTATGTACCTATTTTGAAAACTGACTTAGTCGGGAGTGTTCTTAGCCATGTTTCATGAAAATCGGTTCCACTATGTAGGTGTTTTTTTGTCAGAATTGTAAGTTTGTGGTTATATTGCTATATAACCACAAAATTAAAATGTATTTATTCAATTGTTCCGTTTATTCTTCTTTTTTTACTTCACGTTTGCGTTAGTGTTTGTCCCTGCACTGAGAGAAATTTGCATTGTGAATTTAACAAGTTAGATTTGTTGCGGTTTATCCGTTTGAATCAGCAACAATATGTGTCAGGTTGTTTTTATAAAATCGACTTGTTGATTCAAATATATTGCCGATTCAAATGACAAGTAACTTGTTGTTTGAACCAAAGAGCACGTAGGCGCTATTTTAACCAAAAAACTTGTTGAACGAACATGAAAACTGGTTGTATTTTCTCTCAGTGTGCGTTTGCCAGGGTCCGCTTTTCCTACTTCGCGGTCCTACATAGGCGTCCTTTCGTGGAAGGAAGCTTACGCTTATCCGCTTTCACGACATCAAGCCACCACTTGTTTCGTTTGCCGGGAGGACAGGGTACGTAGCCGAATGGCACAAACGCTCACGATACGAAACGTTCGTATATATCTATCTCTATCGCTCGAGCGTATTGGCGCGACAGAGCCAGACTACCTTTCGCGGCGTTTCGTTTTCTTTTCGCGTCGCAGAAATGCCATTCGGCTACGGCACCAGGGTGGCTAGCCGAATGGCACAATCGCTCACGAAACGAAGCGCTAGTAGATATCTATCTCTATCGCGCTTGCGTATTGGCGCGACAGAGCCAGCGGCGTATCGCTTTCGTTTGGCGTCGGAGAAATGCCATTCGGCTACGGGGCCTGGACGGATACCATCAAGGGAGCTACTAGCTACTAAGTACCCAAAATGAGTCTTGGGTAGCGTTCCCACTTAAGCGTCGCGTGTTTCGGGGCTCGCAACGGACGTCTCCGCCACGCCGCCTGAATGTAATTCAAAAAATGTCTCCTCCACAGTCTCCTCAGTACATTTTGTATAGGAAGGTCGTAAGACGCGCCCCAGGTGGCGTGGCGGCGGCGCGGCGCGCGTTTTTTGAATTACATTCAGGCGGCGGCGTGGCGCGGACGTCCGTTCCGCACCTCAGGACATGCGTCTCTTAAGTGTGGCCGGTCCCTTGGTCTCCGACATGAGTGCACGAAAACTATCTTGATTCTGAGCAACGTCCTGTCAGTTATCTAATAAATCATCTGTCATCGACCAATATAAATATGTAGGTTCAAGAATTTGTTTTCCACGTAGTTATGAATAATTTTGCTTTCATTATCAACACTAAATTATCACTTCCAAAGATTATTTACCGGTATCCATAAATGGGCTAGTATACCTGACCTATCCAATTAAACGAAATTCGATTATCTGCTCGATTTCGGCACACTGACACAAAATGCTTTCAAAGCTTTAAACGATGAAGTTGTTGAACAACAATGGCTATTGAGTTATGCCTGAATGCATCAGTAACAATTAGTGGACCTTGATGAAATGTTCTTAATATGCTTTTGACATGTGAAATCGGGTTTCGCACAATATTTTATTCGTTCTGAAAGTTTTCAATCTTGATTGAACAAAATTGAAAAATGTTGATAATAGTTATTTGTTATACAAGGGGGCAAAGTTGTATTTTAACGCCGAGTGTGGAATTGAAAAAAACCGGCCAAGTGCGAGTCGGGCTCGCGCACAAAGGGTTCCGTAGCAGCAAATATAATAAACTTATTATGTCAATTTATACACCTGCCAAAATTACAGTTAAATCAACCTATCTCAAAAACTATAAGAGATACTTTGATCAAACCAAAAATCGTTGAAAGAGTTAATTAGCATGCATCACCTCTATTTTTTTTAGAATTTTATACCCCGTAGTTATAAAAATAGAGGGGGGGGGGGGACATACTTTTTACGACTTTGAGAGCTGATATCTCAAAAACCGTTCACTTTAAGAAAAATGTTTTTTAGAAAACTTTATATCATTTTAAAAGACCTTTCCATTGATACCCCACACGGGTATGTACATCGAAAAAAAAAATTTTCATCCCTCAGTTACATGTATGGGGGGCCCCACCCCCAATTCTTTTTTTTACTATTTAGTGTCATAATTTTGTAGCGGTTCATACAACACATATTCCCATCAAATTTCATCACTGTAGTACTTATAGTTTCCGAGTAAATCGGCTGTGACAGACGGACAGACGGACAGACGGACAGACGGACAGACGGACATGACGAAACTATAAGGGTTCCGTTTTTGCCATTTTGGCTACGGAACCCTAAAAACGAGCAAGTGAATGGATTCTATAGTTGAACCACGAGCGAAGCGAGTGGTTTGAGAATAGAATCCTGAACTTGCGAGTTTTTTAACACACGAGAAGTAAAATACATTTGCACCCGAGTGTAACACAAAACTTTTCCCCTCACTATAGCGAGGAAACTACAACGCAAAAAATGCGTTTATCACTGCTTCCAGTAGTTCCACAGGTGGTAAATCATCTTTATTTCTAGATTAACCTACTTTTATCAATTTTGAAGCAGTTAATTTGACTTTATTCAAGGTCAAATTACTTTACCCACTAGTGGATAAAATGCGTTTTTACCTGCTGGTATTAAAGGACAAAACACGTGTTACCGAGCTAGTGAGGGGAAAAAGTATATTATCGATAGTGTACAGTCGGCCAAGAAAGTGGTCTACCAGTTTTTACAAAAGTTTCTGTGAGCAACTGTAGCCTTACCATGACTTTTTTGAGTTAAAAAATACGTTACGTTTTCAGTGAGAGTTACGGAAAATGTATGGAAAAACTGAACAGCGCTCCAAGCGGAAACGCTCACGTACTAAAATTTTCATCGGTACCATAAGTTATTAACGTGTTTACTCCGAGTTTTCAATACGTTCCTAACTTTACAGCTAAGGCGCTCTCTTTCTGATTGTATGAAGTCAATAGAACCAGAACTATTTGACAGTCTCTAGTGAAAACTCAATACTTTACGTGAGTAATCATTGACAGTCACTAGCGTAAAAGTAAACCACCAATTCACTGTGATGTGTCATTACTGTCAAATTATATAACAATCCCGCAACATTTTCTCGATTATATTTGCAATTTTAAATACAATTATGACTAATATGTATTAATTTATAATATTACGTGAAATTCAAGAACAGCTTAAATGTAGCAGTTAGTCAGTAGTTCGATAAAAAGATAAACCAGTGATGAAACGAGTGTTTGATACTTTTACAAAGGTAATGAGTTATATTTATTCATCATTTTGTACTGTTTAGCTACAGTTGAGATGATTATATTGGTTGCTTTCAGAAAAAGAAGATATTATTGAAAACAATATTTCCATGCCAGCCGTATGGTATTCAGCAAACCCAACGTAGAAGATTGTTCAAATTGATAATGATTGAGGCAGTTAAGAATCAACTGATTACCTACAGCAGCAGGCAGTACCAATTCATGGGCATGTTAGTTCCTCAATGCACAATACTTGTACCTGTAGTCACCATAACACCATATCTCGTGGGTATATATTAGAAGTGAACCAAAGGAAAAAACTTCAAAAAAATTATCCTATTACTGAAATAAAGTATCTCATTCTGTGACTTTGTTTATTTTGTAATATTCTTGAGTAACAGGCTAAGTATTTAATAAATTGATGTGAAACGAAAACTAAAAACCTAAAATTCAGCGTTTTCGTACATATCAAACATCAATTACAACGACATCGACATAGATAACGACAAAGTCTAAGGTAAGGTATAGAACTTTTGAAGGCGATAAGCCATTATGGGGTGTATATGAAGATTATAATTTGATACAAAAGTGAGTAGAAAAAGCATTTTGAAACAAGTAAAAATTGTATCTAATTTTTTGGCAGGGCACGTAGCCAAATGCACAAACGATTATGATTAACATCGTTATCGTAGCTTAGCTATCTCTATCACTTTTCCGTATTGACATGACAGAGCTAGACTGAATTTCGATCGGCGTTTAGCGCATAGATTGAAAGTCCATGGTTCAGCGTCAACGATTGACATTTCAGCTAAGTCCTAGTGTCAAAGTTGACAAAGCTAATTTTTTTTTAATTTATTGGGAGCATTGGCAACTTGGCAATCAGCACAAACATACAATATTTAATACAACATACAGCAGAAGAAACAATTACAGGAATAACAATTACTTTGTTAATCATAAAAGTAATATTGCACATATTGAAATGCTAAACTTATGACTATTTAGTAACTACACAATACAATGTTTTATGAATGAAAAGAAGTATTTTTGAACAATTACAAATTATTTACAAAGCGCCAATAGTGTGGTGTGCATAATAAATTAATAAATTATAGGGTTTATGCCTACAGCCTTCAAGTTCATTTCCCGGTTCTTTGCTTGGCGGAAAATCCCAACAAACCCTAATAGGGATAGGGATAGGGTTAGGGATAGGGATAGGGGTAATCGGTCGGCAATCTGTAATTGTAAGCAATAATGCGAGAAAGTACTTTTTACCTACCGACAATAGTGCCCAGATACGGAGCTATGTGAGTTCTGTTGTACAATATGTAATTTCCTCAGTGTATATAGAATACATACCTACTCGTACCTACTACCTACGCTGTGGTTGCTGTGTAACATTTGTATAATCACTGTAAGCATTTCTTTTTAAAAACAATAGTAATATGAGTAATTGAAAAAAACGCAGACAAACGTCTGCATAGAAACCTACGGATCCAAATGAAAATTTTATTATTTGTATATGTTTGAATAAGAATTCTTTTAGTACGCGAGCGAAACCGCGGGCAAAAGCTAATTCTATATAAGATGCTATGTACCCTTTTTCTGTAAAAAATATTTCTATTTCTTTACTACTCAAGAACATCACAAATAAACAAAGTCAATTAATGAAATACTTTATTTTAGTAACAGGATTATTTTTTGGAGTTGAGGTTTTTTCCTTTATTGGAGCACTTCTATACATATACCTGTGATGATCATGGCCAATAATACCATTAAGTGCATCGCGGAACAAAAACACCTATAAATTGGTACTGCTCCCCTCTGCTGCCCTAAGGTTTTGAGTAGCGTAACTGCCAGAGTGCCACAGTATTAATATCAATTGAACCATCTTCCATGTTGACTGAATACCATACGGGTTTGTTCGGAAATATTGATTTCAATCATAGCTTCCGTCATCTTTCTGAAACCAAAAACTGCTTTGAGCATTATAATCATCTCAATTGTAAATAGTACAATATGATGGCCAAAAATAACTCATTACCTTATTTGATTTGTTCACTGGTTTATCTTTTTATTAAATTTTAGCTAATCTCGAATTTCACGTAATATTATAAATTAATGCAATATGTTAGTCATAATTTTATTTAAAACTGCAAATATAATTGTGAAAATTCCGTGTGATTTTTGTATAACTTGACAGAAATGTCACGTCAGAATGACTTTGCCTATGGTTTGAGGCCTACTACCGAATACCGAAGTTATCGACATGTGGACATGAGTCTCTTTTACTCTTATCAGTATAAAGTGAAAGAGGAAGAATCCCTCAGTGCGTATGTTTCGAAATTTGCAGTAGACCCTATATTGACAGATTTCGATAGGTAAATTACATTTACTTATGATTTTAGTTCCATCGCGTAAACACCAGAGGCGTAGCATTCGCCTATAGTTCTTTCTCCGTTTATTGATAAACTTAGAAAGGGATAGAAGCAGCTTCTTTGGCGTGAAGTTAGGCACAATATATTGTAAACAAACGTAAACTCACTTACTTTCTGAGTAAAGTAATACGGCTCTCACTTGGGCAGCCCATGGTAACGGTACTGGTATGTTTCGCAGAAAAACTTTCGGTCGAATGGTAATTTTGCAGAAAACTTAGTTGGCATTATTATTACCACGCATACGACACATTTGGCAGAATATTGTTTCACAGAACATTACTTTGGTCGAAGTCGATTTAGCATAATTTTGTGTACCTACTATAATAATCGTATAGCATACTATTACAAGAGCAGAATTATGACACGCTATCGAAATGGAAATACTGTCCCAGAGTCCCCGTTAGGTACGACGACGAGAATATAGTCAGTAGGATTAGAGTGGGCGAGAATATTTTGTTTACAGTCTTCTACATCGCACGTTATGCACTCCGACACAGAGAGGCTATCTAAATCAGCTAATACACTATTAGTCATAAATTCAGGAATAAAATTAGGTTACTACTTATCTAAGAGAAAGTATAAAATATTGTAGAATGCAATAATATTACGCTCGAAGTGACGCTCTTAGGCGCCTTCATAATCTATTGAATCAACAAACCTTTTTTCGGCAAGTTTTCTTGCTGCACTGAGAGAAATTTGCATTGTGAATTTAACAAGTTCGACTTGTTGCGGTTTATCCGTTTGAATCAGCCAAACGTATGTTTAAAACAATATGTGTCAGGTTGTTTTTATAAAATCGACTTGTTGATTCAAATATATTGCCGATTCAAATGACAAGTAGCTTGTTGTTTGAACCAAAGAGCACGTAGGCGCTATTTTAACCAAAAAACTTGTTGAACGAACATGAAAACTGGTTGTGTTTTCTCTCAGTGTGGGCACTCAGCATCGCCAGTTCGGTGGTCACAGGGCTTTTTGTACTGCATACATGTTGCACATTTCGGGGCTCGTCTTTGTTGGGGCACTCTTTTCTGTCGTGTCCTATAATGCCACAATGTCCGCATGTGTTGGATACTGCTCGGCAAGTTTTAGCGGCATGTCCGTAACCTTGGCAACGGAAACAGAGTGTGACTAAGGTAAAATCTCGAACTGGGCAAGAGGACCAGTTTACAAATACCCGGTTGTTTTTAATTAGGGCTTTCCGTATAATTGCAGGGACTTCTATAATGTAATCGCAGGTGTTGACATCTTTTCTCCCAGATCTGTGGCTAAGTTTAGACGAGGCCAAAAATGTTTCTAGTGTCCAGTTGCTTTTATCGGATATATTTTGATGATAGAGGCATTTAAAAAACTCTGTCTCTTCCATGCTTGAGGGGACTCCGACAATCACGATTCTGGGCTTCCGTTTTTGCGCTTCGTCCACAATGAGACCAGAGGAGGTTAACTCACAGATTTAAGCTTTGCGATGTCCTCCTTCAATTCGGTGCTTATTAAGAAAAAAAAAATTATACCACCATTCTTGATTTTTCTTTAGACCTCGTACGTGCAAGTTGAGCTCTTCCGGCCGAATCATTTTCTGTACCAGTGTTTTCGTTTCGTCGCTAGATTTTAGTTTATCCGTAGGAAAAATTGTTACCGAGCTAATATTTGTGGGCTGGACATAATAATCATAATAATCATAATCATAATCATATTTATTGGTAAAATCATATTACATGTCAAATCACATTTACACTTATGTATAAGTACAATAATATAAAATACAACAGTATAATGAGAGTACAATAAAATTATCTTATTATAAATAACTCATTGTAGTTATAGAAGGCCTGCTCGACAAGCCAGTTTTTCAATTTAATTTTAAACACTGACGCACTAGGAGCCGCGACGACCTCACTCGGAAGATGATTATAAACCTTGCGACCCATGGCATGAACGAGCTTTTTCGATTTGGTGAGTCTGAGAGGTACAAGGGGTAGTTTATCATTATTTTTGAGGGCATCGGCAAAGGTAACAGGTCCTGGGGTGGATTTCGAGGATTCGTCAATCTTTTTGAGTTCCTGGAATTGTTTTGAGAGTTCTCTTTTTTTTTGGGCTTGATGGGCGTGGTAAAAGACACGAGCGTTGCCTTTCAGGCCTTAGTATTCCACTGCCATAGCCGCGGCGTAGTGAGTAACTTGTCTACACATGTCCTGAATTTTGGTCCTTTGATCAGCGTTTATCTTGCCGGTCGGGTTTGATGATAGAATGGAGATCGTTTGTAGGGCATGCTCTATGTTTTTAAGCCACCCATGGATATCCACAGTAGGAACCATCTTCGGGGGGCCAATATCTTGCTCGCTTGTAATCGCGTGCAATATCTTGCTGAGTGTTAGGTATCTTGCATCCCCAACACAAAAACAAACAAAAAGCAATCTGCAACTTTATGCCGCCTAAATATTATGCACACATATTATCTGCGAAAGTACTATTCGACTAGAAGACTATAATATTATGTTCATCAACATTTTACCAACGTAAGATTCGATATTATAAAAATCTGCAAAGTGATTTATGCCAAAGCATATTCTGCGTAAGGTGTTTCTGCCAAACGTGACTTCTGCCAACCACATTTAAAGTTCCTAAAGATAATATAGACAGAGTACCTAAATACATGTGTTAGTGTTGAGTGTGAAGTAGAGGCTTTGTTGTGTTCCAGGGGTAATCAATAAAACTCAGGTTGTACTCGAGTACTTTGCAACCGACCCGCTTACCATGGCATTTGACAACGAAGTGCCGACTTGAGAGTAGTTCGCATCGCGTTCATTTATTGTATTATCGTCACATTGAACAAAGGCATCCGCTCTTTTATCAAAAAAGAGTCCAAGCTCAATCGAAGAGGTGTCACAATGACATGACCGACCAAGTCTCACTTTAAGGCCAGTTTACATCTATTATCTAAGTTTTGGGGTTCAGTTAATTATTTATTCTGTATAAGGCACCGTTAAAGAGAGCGCCGTAAAAAGAGCACATATCATATAACACGATCTGTTGGTACTTTTTCTTGTACTTACAGATATTTTAAGGATGTCAATGAGACTTTAATTCAGGACTTTCTTGGTCCGTTAAACTGACTGTTAAGAAATTGACCCTTTTCAAAAGAAACTGAACAATGTCTTTAATTCTAAATGAAAACATGAATTATAGGGATATCACATTTTGCACGATCAAACTTTAATAATTATGATATGAGTCATATTTTTATGAATATTAATGGGTATATTAAGGGGATAAACATGACGTCATAATGGCACTCCACCCCATTATGCTCTATGCTGCGATATACATATAAGTTTTATGTCAGTTTCACATGTATCGTAACAAACAGTACATAGTACTGCTATTCTGCTAGCTCGAGTACAATCGCGATAAACTCGCTAGATCAATAGGGATAAAAACTCATTTGGAGAATGGGCATTTTGTCCCATAAATGTATACTCATGAGACATGGCTCGTTTAAACGGGCTTATTTATAGCATTATTTTGTTGTATGACACCAACTTTGGATTACTAGCAGAGACTGAGCTATTAAAAAAAAATGTCTCATATAATCTGTTGTTTTACAAAATACTTGTAATGTAGCTGGTTTTGATATTATTTATATGGATGAATATGAGAAATGCTACACTAATGGTACAAGAAGTCTTCTATTAACCACTACTTACGTTAGGCTCTACGCACAGGGCTAGAATTAACTAATAAAACATATACAATAATTAAGAATTCTGCTACTCGATCGATACCTAAACTTACATATTTGCTGATGACTTTTTGACATATATGTTTAGACCTAAAAATTCTCTGTATTTGTCAAAAAGTGATGAGAAATTCACATTTATTGCACTCGTCAAACTTGCAAAATTTCAACATAGTTCTGTTACATGCATGGTCAATTGATCATTACATCCCGGTCATCATACCTCCAGTCAAAATAACCTTGAATCCTCCCAAACCCTGATCAGATTAGATTTAAACCAAGCCGGATTATCTGGACCTGTGAATAGCCCCTTAGAAGAGGTAGTAGGGGGTGTCACGAGCTAAATTACGAGTATCACTTGTTAAGAGCGCACTAACCGCTAATGCTAGGAAACAGCGGCGTGGATTGAGTGCCTTCATAAATTTGCAAGAATCTCTTTTAAAATATAAATAAACTAGATTTTAACGCTGTATACCCTCGAAAGTTTCGTAATTTAAATCTTCATAATTTTGTCTCCATAATTTAATTCTAAGTATTTTTCATTAGAATCTAGATGATCAGCTCTATTGTTGCATGGCTCTTGATTGTCATTTGGCTGTTTCACAATTTTCATTATTTTTGTGATTTACTTACATTTAATTGTGAGCCTTTGCAAATGAAAGTTTTTCAAATATTTGCTACTTGAATTTTTGGATAATATTAATTCATTATGTTCATGAAGTTCTTTGTACAATCAAATTAAACTTTCAATTAAAAAAATATATATAATATTAATTCGTATTCTTATCTCATGGTTCAGATGTGACCGCTTTACAGTTAGAACTAACTTTCTGTAAGCAAACACAAACATTTAACTTTCAGAACATCAATCTAATATCTTGGATAAATATTTGTTTCGTGCAAACTGGGATAATGGAATTTGTTCAGTACCTATATTTTATAATTGAATAATGCCAATGCCAATCTTCTGGGATCAACATTGTTTTGAATTATTTATAAAGTTGATATCTTTACTTACTGCTTTGAAACAGAGCTAATTCAATAACTAATTCATGATCTTGTGTTTCCTTCCGATATTTTGTGCCTTTTGGTTATTTTGCGTTTAAATAGGAATAACCATAATATTCTTCAGATTGTTACCAGTTTACAAACTTTATCACTTCGCTGACATGGATGAGGCCTTAGTGGCTCAAATGGCAGTGCACTGGAGTAGATCCAGAGGGGTAGTCAGTTCAAGACTCAAAGACAGCAGTAATACATTTACCATTTTTATAGTTATTTGTTATACAAGGGGGCAAAGTTGTATTTTAACGCCGAGTGTGGAATTGAAAAACGAGCAAGTGAAAGGATTCTATAGTTGAACCAAGAGCGAAGCGAGTGGTTCGAGAATAGAATCCTGAACTTGCAAGTTTTTTAACACACGAAAAGTAAAATACTTTTGCACCCGAGTGTAACACAAAACTTTTCCCCTCACTACAGCGAGGAAACTTCAACGCAAAAAATGCGTTTATCACTGCTTCCAGTAGTTCCACAGGTGGTAAATCATCTTTATTACTAAATTCACCTACTTTTATCAATTTTAAAGCAGTTAATTTGACTTTATTCAAGGTCAAATTACTTTACCCACTAGTGGATAAAATGCGTTTTTACCCGCTGGTATTAAAGGACAAAACACGTGTTTCCGAGCGAGTGAGGGGAACAATTTATTATTAGCCTAGTGGTTTTGTTAAGATTTATTTTCTCCAAGTCGACACAACTGTTCATTTGAGCAATAGCATCCGCAAGTCTACTTTTTGTGCTTTGCCGTATACAACCAGGAAATTTTGACTGAGCTCACTCCATCGTAGGTCACGTCTTCGCCTCGGCTTGTCTATGGCCAATTGGCCATGAGTAAGCCCGTAAAATAAGTATAAGGAAATAAAAGCTTCTGCTATATCTCACGAAAAACAATTCCACCTCCTCTCACTTACAAAAAAGACCGTCTAAAAACGGATCCTTGTTTTTCCGGGGCTATCGGACCCATTATCATTAAGTATCAAGGTGAGATCCGCAATTACATTATAGAAACACTCGCCATTAGTATTTTGGGCCTTACGGTTTCGGAAGAAGGAAAATATTAGGCACTTGAGTTGTTATGCCTTTTAAGCCAACGTTATTACGTTTGCCGCTTTCATTGTGTCAGTGAAACAGCGCAGCGTAGGATGCTTTCCATATGATAGTCATAAGCTACCTTTTGGGTAGTGTCGTTTGTTTTTGTGGTATGGTGGTGCGTTTTTTTCGACGGATTCCTTATTCGACTTTTATTATTCCGATTATATTTGGTCCAAGAGGAAGAGCCAATGTGTTACCTTGCGATTTATGCGTTACTTTGCGTCCAATATTTTAAGGTATAAAGTGAAAATTCGCAGTATCGAACGTCTTTTTAAAGTGCAGAGCAGGCCTTAACCTGATAGACTGGTATACAAAATTAAGAAAATTTTAACTAAATTAAACATTTTCAAAGCATGCTAGTGATCGTAGGAACCGTATGGCTGAGATACGCGTCATACTCGTGAACGGGTGCTGTTTGTGGAGACCGAACTGTTCAAGCTTAGCTGGGCCACATGTTATGTTAGATTATTTAGCTTTACTTTTGAGCAGTATACGAGACACTACATTTGGTTCTTGTAAGAATTAAACTTAGACCATCACGTTGTCGTTTAATTTAGTTAATTTTAGCTTTTGGACACTTAGAGACTTTATAAATCTCTGAGATTTTGATTATATTTTGTTTCAAAATAGATTCCTTACTTAAATTATCATGTTGTCGCTTGATTAAGTTACTTTTAGTTTTTGGACACTTAGAGATCTTATACATCTCTGAGATTTTTTTTTTTTGTGAACTTGATTTTTTACTTTAATGATTGACAATTAGAGACTTGTACATCTCTTGAAATGTATAATTTAGCTGTCCATTTTCTGTATTTTTTTTGTATGATTTGACAAAGGTTTGTACTTTTTAAATATTTTAATTTTATAAAATTTGACTCTTGGAGACCCTATACATCTCCATAGATTATTGATTAAGTATAATATCTTTACTTGTAAAATTCAGTCTTTTACAACTCTAAAATTATTATAGATTTCTTTTTTCTTTGTATCTGTTTGTGCTTTCTTTATGTATTAAGTATAGTTAGTAATAATATGACATTTAGAGACTTTATACATCTCTAACTCTACAGTGTATAGCTACTTTGCTTATGATTAATATTTTTGGTTGTTAATATTTCTATTAATTTAATTTGTTTAACTTTAATTAACACTGTAATGTTGACATGTAAAACTGCCCCTGTGGCCTATTTGCTCATTAAATGATTTTGTATTTTGAACTATATTCCCCTTGTTTTATTAAGGGTTAACGAGTTTGGCTTTTGAATTTCAAATTTCGTTATTAAATAAATATTTCTTTCTAGTATAAGCATTTTCACACTTTCGTTTTCTATCGACCCCTTATTTGCCAAGAGTGGCACTGAAACTTTAGTAGTTTCATGTGCTCTGTCTACCCCTTCATGGGATACAGGCGTGATTGTATGTATGTATGTATGTATGTATTAGCATTTTCATCCTATTTTTCATGTGAATTACAAGTTACAGTTAATAATTTCACCAAGTATATGTACTCTTCAAGCTACACTTAATAAATTATTCAGATCTTCAGAAAAACATTCGTAGTAACTGAAAAAACGCAAATATGTATTTTGTAAAATAAACACAGACTAACTCAAATAAGAGTATGTTTGC
This sequence comes from Leguminivora glycinivorella, assembly GCF_023078275.1. NCBI lineage: Eukaryota > Metazoa > Arthropoda > Insecta > Lepidoptera > Tortricidae > Leguminivora > Leguminivora glycinivorella. Next base: position 6,651,970 of record NC_062971.1, read on the forward strand.
AATGTTCGCCCTTGTTGTTTAATTATAAAAATTTATTTGTTTTACATTGTAAATTACTAATTAATTAATTAACAATAATGTTATATACGATGCACAACAGTTTTGTAGGAAACAGAGCCTATTCGGAAAAAAAATGATTAGATATGCTGTGTAACCAAAACGTCTTGCTCGCACTATGGCGTGCTGATCAAAACCCAACAGAAAATGAAAGTTTCAGAATCGTTTATTACGTTATATTTTCTAATGAAATCCACTCTAGTGGTGTTTTTCACATTCAAGGCACGAGTATGGAAAAAGTAAACAGCGTTTTTAACGATTAAATAACCATAGCGGATACCGTACCCGTAGTTAATACCGGATCCAAAAATTATGTATGTATATACAATATATACATATTTGTCGCGATGTTTACACTATCGAATACTTACTCTGAACCGTCAAAAACTCATCCTGACTCCGGACATATATGACGAACGTTTATTTTTCACTTTTTTTTTTCACTTGGTTCATATAAAGAATGGCTCACGCCACGCTCAAGAAATAAATTGAAACAATTTAATATTCTATATGACAAAAAGCACCACACCAATGTACCTGATAAGCCTATTATATTTTGCAGTCTCGCTTCAATTCAGGTCTTTGCCAAGAAAACCCTGTTATTTTACCCGTGAACTGTAAATTGCCGTAATATATTTGCCTCGTATTAAGTGGGCACTTAAATATGCTACGTGGTGGTAATGTACGTAACTTTCGAACGTACACGTGAAAGTGATACCGTAGACAGCGGTAATTCAGGATGTATTAAATAAGTAACTACTCTATGTATGTTTATGACTTGGATATTATTTATTTAGGATTTGAACTTCTGGGACGCAGTTGTCAAAAAATTGCTACTGAATTGATAACTTTTAATTTGTTTATTTCAGTTTAAATTGTCTGGGACAGATCAGGAACAAGGCGTTTGAGGAGTTAAATACTAATCCAAAATACTTTATTATGGATTATACCTTGGATAACTTAGGGCAATTATACGCAACTATGGGAACAAATCAAATTATTTTAACAAATATTTTGATTTGTGTTTTTAAGCAGTGAGACGTAGAGTAGTGACAGGGTGGCCTAGGGGTTCATGGCGATAGCACGGATTGCTAAAGATGCCAGTTCGAATCCGGCCTTCGCCACTGGTGGTGTCCGTCATTTTTTCTTTAACATATGACATCTTATTTCGATTTTTAGGGCATTATATTTATTATTTAAAGTGACTTAGTTAATTTATCGACTCGATTCCATCGACAACTAAATACATCGACCGCAATAATGCTATAATATATTACTATCATGATAACTAAATAAAATATGTATATACCTAACTATATTTACACGAACGAGACTAGTAGTAATCACCTTTAAACAAGAAATAAAGTAAAACAGTTTATTTACAGTGATATCATCATTAAGTACCACCATAATTTACCTTCTCAACTTAAGCCATGTTTTTGTTTTATTTCGTCAAATATATTTACTTTACCACCATTACTGATTACGCGCCTTATTCCCAGGTGGCAAGGTTGAAAGTCGACGACGCTGGCAACTACACCTGCTCGCTACATTCGCCCCTTCGCATGAAAGCTATTGCTAGAGTACATGTTCTACAAGGTACGTAATATATTGTATGTAATGCTTACAGTAAGACATGTGGCGCACATATGTCTTAGCAGAACTTTATTTAAGTGCAAGATGTCTTGGAATAAAATTAAATCATGCAAAATTGTAAGTCAAGTTAGTAATGTTAAATTAATTCTGTTTCAGCAAAAACATCTGCAAACGATGCTTTCAAGCTTATATTAATTAAAATTATCCAACGCAGTGAACTTTAAAACTTTTAATTCGACTATTAAGCTATCAAGAATAATTTTGTATTAGAAAGCTGACTAAACTGTCAAGTTTTTGATTTGTTTACAGACCTCATTTTAAAAAGACGTATATGTTTATGTAGCTGTGTGTTAGTAAACTTGCAGCCGAAGACAGCTGCATCCAAAAGATTTAATAACCTCGTCAAATCAAATAAAAAATGACCAATCAGCGGGAATAAATAGTGTAGTTTTGTAAATTAGCACAGTTATAGCTCTCCAGGTGAACAAACCAAAAGTTCTTACTAATATTAAAGTAAAGGGTATACTCGTACCTATATATGCCTACCATTATACCTTAACTGTTGGGTATGCCTGCATAATGTTATTGTACCTATTAAATAAAAATAAAATAAAAACAAATAAAATAAATGAATATAAAATAGCCTTCATAATTTTTACTCTCATCTCCGTCAACTAAAAGCAATTGTTCTATTGTCTTGTCAACCATCAGTAAAATCTACATAATATCGTTCTTGCTACAAAGCTATTCGATTACGATCCTTTATTAGGTTCTAAGCAGCCCGGCTAAGAATTAAGCTGGCATTAACACTAAGCTACAGTAACTGCAACACCGTTGAATGCCGGTATCCTAGACACTTTAGACAGGTTTAAGGCAGATAAAGCCCTGTTAAAGCGTGGGTTTAGTGCCTATCTCAAACGCTGGGAAGTGAACTTTAAGTCCGCTTCCTGTTTTTGATGGAGGTAAACCGGAGAAATTGTTGTTTTTACGTCACTGATCAGCGGTTTATCAAATTTTAGTTTAATTAGTTAATTAAATAATCATTATTATAAATCTTATACGTTTAAACGAGCAATTCTTGTATATTTATTTATTTATCGGGGAGACGGGCCTCGTTAGCATTGTGCTGCAATTCGTCTAGGAGAAGGAATACTCCAAAATATAACCCGGGGAGATGGGCCTCGTCAGCATCGTGCTGCAACCTATCTAGGAGAAGGAAAACTCTGAAATAAAACCCCCAATCCAAGGTGTAAACCGACCCGTGCCGAGGGATGCGTGGCCAGAGGGAGTCTGGTTTATAACGGAGGGTGTCTGTGTTGGCGGTCACAGGACACTAGGTATACCCGCCTTACCTTAGTATAGGGCTCTGCTGGGGTGGACTTGTTATCCCTACTACTCGTGGGAACGCAATGGAGATTTTGAAAAACAATAATCATCCGCATGGCGGCGATGCGGTACGCCACCCATCACGTCTCGTTTCTTACGAGGGCGAGAAGCGGCTCACGGAGAGCCGTTTTGCTACATTGAATGTTGGAGGAGGAATGAATGAGAAATGTAATGAGATTTTGCAGATGATGGAAGAAAGAAGGATCGATGTCCTTTGTGTGAATGAGACAAAGCGGAAGGGATGTGACACCACCACACATGGGGCTTACACGGCGTACTGGTCGGGGGTGCCAAGCTCAGATCGAGCCAGTAAGGGAGTCGGTGTCATACTCTCCGCTAGGATGGCTGAATGTGTAAATGAGTTTGAGTGCGTAAGTCCCAGGTTGATATGGATTAGAATGAAAGTGGGCATGATAAGGATATTTGTGCTCGGGGTTTACGCTCCTGTAGATCAGGGAGCGGGAAACTCCCAGCATACACAGGATGAAAGGCGAATGTTTTGGGACGAAGTGAGAGACGTTTTAAGAGTGTGCAAGGATAATGAAAGGATAATAATGTTAGGTGATTTTAATAGTTGGGTAGGAGTCAAGAGAGTTGGGTGTGAAAGGGTTCTAGGTATGCATGGCGACGATAGAGTGAATGAGAATGGAAGGAACTTGTTAGAGATTTGCCTCGAGTGGAACCTTTGTGTGGCAAACACAATGTTTTCTCACAAATGGATACATTTGTATACTCGAGAGGCAGAGAACGTGAGGAAAAGTATGATTGATTTTATAATCGTGGATGATAGAATGAAGAAGAATGTTCTGGACGCTAGGGTGTATCGTGGGTCAGGTATCCATACTGACCACTTCCTGGTAATGTGCCGAATAAGTGGTCTGTTCAAAGGGTGGCGATCACGACCTCGTGCGGCCCCTAGCGTTTTAGACCGAATAAAAGTGGAATGTTTGCAAGAAGAAAGCGCAAGTGAAGAGTACGTCAGTAAATTGAAGAATGAGTTTGAAAGTTTGGATGATATAGATGAGATTGATGAATTATGGAGCAACTTTAAAAATAAAGTTGTAAGTGTGGCTAGGGTAGTGTGTGGTGTGAGTAAAAGGAACAAAGGAGGAAAGGTGAAGAATGTGTGGTTCGATAAGGAAGTGCAAGAGGCGGTATGTGAGAAGAAGAAGCTATGGCGGGATTGGTTAGCAGCACGAGCTAATCAAAGAGCCCATAAAGCCTCTTTTGATGAGGTGAATGTAGCGAAGGATAACTATAGAAGTATGAAAGTGCGTGTGAAAGAATTAGTTAAAAGAAAGAAAGATGAACTTAATGATCAAATGGATGAAAGATTGTCGCAAGATTTTCAGACGAACATAAAGTTCTTCTGGAAATCCGTTCGCCTAGCCAGAGGTAAGAGTTCAGACTCTGAGCTAAAATCGGTGAAAGATTCGAATGGAAGTTTGCTGAATGGGGAAGAATGTATTCTAAAGAGATGGCAGGAGTATTTTGAAAGCTTGTTTGAAAGGGAGGAAGCAAATATGCTAACCTCAGGTTTGAATGGAAACTTATCAATGGATGAAATTAGCATGGATGAGATTGTGAAAGCATTGAAAGGTATGAAATCAGGTAAGGCTGCAGGATATGACAAGGTCTCCGCCGAGATGCTGAAGGCTGGACAGGGCATTGTAGCGAGTCAGTTGTATCGCCTTTTCAATTTGTGCTTCAGTACCGGCCGGGTACCTAAGGACTGGTGCAAGGCCGTCATCGTTCCTCTTTACAAGGGAAAAGGCTCACGACTGGACTGCAAAAACTACAGGGGCATTAGCTTACTCAGCATCGTCGGAAAACTGTATGCGAAAGTGTTGATTGAGAGAGTAGTGAGAGTAACCGACGAGAAAGTGTGGGATGCACAGGCGGGATTTAGAAAGGGTATGGGATGTTCGGATCAAGTCTTTTCCTTACGATGCATAGCCGAAAAGTTTTTGGCCAAAGGTCAAAAGGTCTATTGCGCTTTCGTGGACTTGGAAAAGGCGTATGATAGAGTGATGAGGAATGAATTGTGGTCGGTAGTGTCCATGTATGGAGTAGGCAGTCAACTCGTTCAAGCACTGAAATCTCTTTATGAGGATTCCAGTGCTTGCGTGAGAATAAACGGGTCATACACTGAGTGGTTTAGCATCGAAAAGGGTGTTAGACAGGGATGTGTAGCGTCGCCGTGGCTGTTTAATTTATTCATGGATAGTTGTTTGCAAGATCTGAAAGATTATGATTGTGGGTTGAGAATGGAAGGGTTACTGGTCAAATGTCTCCTATATGCCGATGACCTAGTATTACTTGCGTCGTCGGCTGAGGAGTTACAACTGATGGTAACAAGAGTGCATGCATCCTTCGAGAGGAAAGGAATGAGAATGAATGTCAGTAAGACGAAAGTAATGGTATTTGAAAGAGATGAGATTATGACAGATTGCGAAATTGAGATCGATAATGAAAGTTTGGAACAAGTGAAAGAGTTTGTGTATTTGGGAACGTTGTTTACAAGGGACGGTAAACATGGGAAAGATATTGAAAGGAGAGTGAATGCTGGGAATAGAGTGAATGGAGCACTAAACGCTTTTATGGGCAGCCAGAAAGTGTCGCAAAAAGCACGTCTGGCGGTGAATAGAGGAGTTTTGGTGCCTACACTTATGTATGGTAGTGAAAGTTGGGTGTGGGAGAAAAGACTTCAAAGTCAAGTGAATGCCGTAGAAATGAGAGCGTTAAGAAGCATGGCTGGTGTAAAGTTGAGTGATAGGATCAGAAATAGCGTGATAAGAGAGAAGTGTGGAGTGGATGTAGATGTGGTGACAAAGATTGAGATGGGTATGTTAAGGTGGTTTGGGCATGTAGAGAGGATGGATGAGAGGAGATTAACGAAGAAAGTATATGAAAAAGGAGTGGAAGGGTCAGTTGGTAGTGGAAGACCTAGGCGAACTTTTCTTGATCAAATCGGGGAAATATTGCAAAGAGGCCAGGTCAGAAGTACTCGAAACCGACGAGCGTGTATGAGAAATGTTATGAAAGTGTGTGAAGCGAAAGTGGTTTGTCAGGATCGTAGTAAATGGAAATCCGTGATCTCTGCCTACCCCTCTGGGAAACAGGCGTGATTGTATGTATGTATGTATGTATGTTATTTATTTATATATAATTATGTACCGACAATCTCGGAAACCGCTCTAACGATTTCGCTGAAATTTTGTTGTGTGGGGGTTTTCGGGGGTGAAAAATCGATCTAGCCTTAGTCTTAGATCCCGGAAAAAACGAATTTTCGAGTTTTCATGTGTTTTTCTTTCGCATTAGTAAACGCAAAATATGTTCGCAGGCACATCGTGGGTGTCAGGGTTTCGAATCCCAGCCAGAAATAAAGTTTTTTTTTGTATTTATAAGATTTTTTTTTTATAATAAAATAGAACCGAGCGAAGCTCGGTCGCCCAGATATTGGCATAGAAAATTACATAAAAACTATATTGACTATTTAAAAAAAAAAATCTTAATTTATCCTCAGGTTGTTATTGAACTATACAAGTTGTAAAATCAACTACTAAAAACTTCAGACTTCACATATGTATAAATAGGAAATCACAAAAAAAAACTTTCCCATTCAAAATGTTAAGGTAAGGTGAAATAGCCCATAATGGACGGTGATGCCATTATGGACAAAAAAAACACAAATCCTTAAAAATAAGTATCTAAAATTAGTTTCTAAAAACTGACGGCTATGTACCATAAACTAGAGTTGTAGAGCTGTTTTATTTTGAAGTTTCAATTAACTCGGTTATTTCTGAAGGATTTGGCGACAAGATAAAATTCATCAGTTTACTGAAAAAAATATCAAGACGAATTCTTAGTAATGTTGCTAAGACAGTTGAGTTCATGTATAAAATAATAAAAAAATAATACTCGGTGTAAACTTGAATGCGTTTTACTTACTGCATTAAGCATGAGATAAGGTATAAAACATACTAGTTTGTTGCTCCAAAGATATAAAGAAATGGCGTTATTTTGCGAGTGTCCATTACTGGAACCGAAAAACTGCCTACCTCCTATGATGGACAAGGAACAATTTACAAAACCAACATTTACAAGAAACGATCCTATGTTAAAATAACTCGAACTAATTGTATTTATGGTATATAAAATTGACTCATTGAGTATCAGTTGGCTTTAAAAGTAAAATTTTAAACTTATTTCACTGTCCATAATGGGGGATCCATTACTGCAGAACTGCCGTCCATAATTGGAGAAAAAACACCTAGTTTTAATTTGTTAAGTATGAAGAAACTATAAGGAGTATCCATTCTGCGATACGCTTGAAATGTAAAAAAAGGATAGTACATTCAAGATTTAACACGCTTAGCGGTAGAATTTTTACATTTATGAGTGAAATATCAAATCAGGCGAAAATTTTCCTTAAACTGTCCATGATTGGGTCCGTTACCTTACGTCCTTGAGTAAAATCTAGCGGTTTGACTAAAATATGGAAATGGAATGTATTCTACTACGTGTAAACAACTTTCAATAAACACTTTGACACGTACGATGAATATGGTATTTAATTGAAATCTCTCAACAACCACGATTGAAGGTCCTGACATAGATTCCGGGATGATACCGGGGTTGTACGCCCACAATTTCCAACATATTATTATCTTTTCCCCTGAGTAGTATCTTTCTCTCGTTACCTGATTCGAGGCAAGAACGTCGCTACGCAAAAACCATCAGTTTAATAAAAAAATACTAGTAAAATGCAGCAAGTGCAAAACACTATGATACGCTACAATGTCGTGTCACGATGCGGTTCCGTGACGTGAAAATCTAGGACGCGAATTTTATAAAATCATAACATGACGTCGTACCGTAGCGCGAATCTAATAAAGAAGTGATACTTAGTTCTTTATCTGAGACTTGTTAGGATTCTTCTAGTAAAACTGATTAAATGTTTTATATAAAAGAGGCTTTGTTATAACAAACAATTTTCTAGTCGATATGAAAAAACATGCTTATAATATTTCTTTTATTTTTCAACCATGGGTGCTGCAAAGTTACAAATTTACTCTTCGCATGTTTATCGGCCAAAGTTTTACAGTACATATGGAGTTTCAACGGAGGCACCTAAAGTACCACTTCTCGCACTATTATGATACAGCAGCACCATCCGGTATGCTTCTCTCGTAAAAAATACCGTAAAAATACCCATGTTACAAAAAAGTGTTTTTTTTTTTAATTATAAATGGGCTTACTATTGCCCACAGACTAGCCAAAGGCAAAAACGTGGCCCACTATGGAGTGAGCTCGCCCAGAAGATGCCTGTTCACTCTTGATTTGAAATTGGACACCTTTGAAAAAATGGCCCACTTATCCACGTGGATAAGACATCTGTCACTCTCACACTGACATAGGTACTTGCCAAAGCGTGACCGAAGCATAATACGCCGGCAGGTGTACCTACTGAAAAAAACATTTTTGCTTTATTCCAACTTACCTATATAATTTAACGAAAATGAATATAACCAATCAGCCCACAACAATATATAATTAAGTAAACAGCTTTTAGTAGCAAACAATGGAGTGGCGGTTTTGTGTTATTGCAGCACACGTTGCCACGAAACCGCATAATTTAGGAAATAAATACATTCATGCCCAACTGATTATAGTCATATTGAATGGTGATTCATACAAAGACTATCATAATATAAAATGGAATAGTCAAATGAAAGCCTTTTAGCTTGGATAGGTTTTTCATTTATGAATAGTAAAGGTGTATTTTATTTCATTTTATTCAGATAATCATAGACAGAAAATATTGACGGTTTTTTTTTTTTATACTACGTCGATGGCAAACAAGTATACGGTCCGCCTGATGTAAAGCGGTCACCGTAACCTATGGACGCCTGCAACTCAAACAGTGTCACATGCGCGTTGCCACCCCATTAGAAACTTGTACACTCCCTTTTGCTGTGTTAAGTACACAGCAAAAAGGAGTGTACAAGTTCCAAGGAGGGTTCGGGTTGCCGACGACTCAAAGGACAATAGACGGAACAAGTTAGTTCCGTAAGTCCTCCCGTCATCAGCACACCGCACCCTCGTTGAGCTACATAAATTGTTGCTAAGAAAGTAGCTTTACCAGCAGCGCCGGAGCAGACGCGGAGTCCGACTTGTCACTAGAGCCTGACTGTTTTTTCTATTTTTGTCAACTGCTCATTTTGAGTAAACGAGATTTGTTGAAATAAAAAATGCCCAAGAAATGTTTTACTAAATGTTAGATTTGGCTTTTTTTCTTTTGGGATAATATTCGTTGGCAATTAATTATTTTGAGTAATTAAAGTTTGGTAAAATGAACATTGCCAAAGAAAGGAAATGTCTAAATATTTATTTGGATATCATTATTCTGGCAAATATGTATATGGCACATGATAAGTTGGAAAATGATGAGTTGCCTTTTAAATTTTTGGGATAGATTGTTTGGGATGTGAAAATCTGGCAAATAACTTTCGGTAATACATTAGTAACCCCACTTAGGCCCATTACAATTTTAATTACGTTTACAAATCGTGAAAGTTTAAATCAGTGTTTAACAAAGTTGTTTCCTCCAACAGGTTCCAGCTTGGCCGAGCTACAAAGCGGCGTGAAGACTAAATCGAGCTACACGAGCCTATTATTATCGATGCTGCTTGTGCTTGTCATGCGCTACGAAGACAGGTGACCTACTTAGACGGCTTAGGTACGCTAGTGATTGGTTCTACGTGTTATCGAATCGGCTGCGTTCTTACTAAGTTGTAGCGACATGTAACAAGTAACAGAACATCGGCAGAGCCTAACGACACATGCCTACTGAAGCTACTGGCCCCGTAGCCGAATGGCATTTCTCCGACGCGAAACGAAACCGAAACACCGCGAAAGACAGTCTGGCTCTGTCACGCCAATCCTCAAGAGCGATAGAGATAGACATCTACGAGCGTTTCGTTACGTGAGCGTTTGTGCCATTCGACTACGTACCCTGGTTGGATCCCAAACCAGCCTAGCGTATCGTAGTGAAGCGACAGAGCCAGACTGCGATTCGATCGCCAAGTAGTGCCAACGATTGTCATTTTAGCTAGGCCGGCAGGCCTCGCTCAAATGGTATCACCGGGCCTGCGACGCAAAACGCCACCGAAACGCCTGTAGTCTGGCTTTGTCGCGCCAATGCGCAAGAGCGATAGAGATAGATAGCTACGAAAGAGATATTATCGTGAGCGTTTCGTGAGCGTTTGTGAATTCGGCTACGCATACAGGGGTCAGGCGGTTGGGTAACGATCGGTAGCACAGAGCTGGTTGTAGCGGCCCAGATTTCCATAAATCGACGATCACCATATGGGAGGCATAGAAAGATAGCATTGAGGTGGAACAATTAACATCAAAAGTAGCGGATCGATGACGCTTCAGAAGTACCTAAATATCATTCTGAAGCCGCTAAAGAAGGATGTCAGATAATTTTGGTGCGTTGTTTCATCCAGTACTATTCTGCCCTCTTAAGCCGAAAAGCGCTACCTCAAAGGAAAATTCATAGCCAACTTATACTTATTTTCCCGGAGCTGTAAGTCCCTCTTTTTGACACATGACAGCGTCCACAAAACGTAAACTCGCGCGACCTAATGAAATTTTGAATAAAATCCTGTAATACTATTTAAAACAATCAAGTACTTAAAAACAATACTTCCCTTACTTTCATAATCTAACACTAATGTTACATTTTTGCGGATCTTCGTTAATGAGTATTTTACAATATTAATTTATCGCGCAGCATTTACTTATTATATCATTTATCATTCATTCTTATTTTTAAACTAGTGCTCTGGCAGAATCTGTCATTTCGATTCAAATGACATTTCAGTAAGTTGATAGAAATCGTATATTTGTTTAAGCGCCTCCTTGTACATAGGGCCTAATCGATCCAACCAATTCGTAAATAATCGAAAGGCAAACGATACGTCATAGCCATATCGCAACATACTTAAAAAAAAATGTGTCAAAAATGTGAACTTACAGCTCCGGGACAATAAGTATCTAACTGACAGTTCCATTTTCAAAACCATTTGATTTTTAGATAGCGCCACTCGGCTTAGCAGGGCAGTATTGATGAAATGACAAAAGTAAGTGTCCGTGCTTCCAATTTTATCACTTATCCATGTGGATAAGACATCTGTCACTCTCACATTGACATACTTGCCAAAGCGTGATAGAAGTCTTATCCACGTGGATCTGGATAAGTGATAAAATTAGAAGCATGATACGCCGGCTGTCGTGGGTTGTATATTTAAATGGATCTAGGTATTCATGCATCTATTTATGTCTTTGGAGGTATCGCTACGACGTAGTGAGAATGCGGCCTTCTTCGAGAAAACACGTTAATTACAATATTGTACGACGGTGCGTTTTAGTTTTAATAGCAATTTGAAAATATGTTATTTTGAGCAACATTTGTATCAAATTAACTTAAGTACAGTCATGAGGCTGGGTATTAAGAATATAAATCTTTCCACGACCGTGACCTCTCTTAGCCGCTAAACTTCGTAATGCTTACTTAAATTATTCGAACAGGTTTTCAAGACTTGAAACTTGCTAAGTTATATGGAGCGAAATAAATAATATTCATCAAATTCCTGTTCTAACTTCAAAGAAATGGATAACAGAATTTGAGAATGAATTCCGAATATTATGTGGTTCAAATGAATTTTACATTCTGTATGTTATACTGTAAATATCCATTGTGTTTATGGTAAATTTGATTTAGACAAATATCTGTCTAGTTTCCTCACCATGAAAATATTGCTGCTTACTTAATCACTAGACCTTTAATTAACTATAAACGCTGACAGTTTAATTTTATACAACTTGTATATTTGACTGAGTTAGTAATTATTTCTATTAATCCTAGTTATAATACTCACAAATTATTCTTTATATTTCAAGCAGCAACCTAAATTTCTAAAAATTAAAAGGATTGTTTTTCTATTCTTTTACGTTCGTCTTATGAATGTAACAATTTGTTTAAATTATTCATTATTTTCCTTTGAAACTGTGCGATTCTGTAAGTGATTGTATTAAGATCTTAAAATGGAACAGAATAACCGTCCGAGGGTCTTGTAAATTAAACATTAAGGACCATTAGTGAGAGTGTACATAATGTACAGAATAAAATATTATATACTTAATATACATACAAGTAAACAGGATGTTACAATATCCATTAAAAGCTCATACATTCCATATGGATAGGTAATATTGAGCAACTTTTACTATATGTAGGACCTACCTATACTGAAAAAAAAATCTCGTATAAAATGATAAGATCACAGAAGGTCTGGTGGGGTAAATGCGTCTTTTGAAGATATTTTCTAAACGGAATAAATTATAACTATGATAGGTAACTATGATAGGCTTCTAAATTTAAAGTTTGGTGACCAAGACCATACTTACTAAAATGTTTTATCCATACTAATATTATAAATGGGAAAGTGTGTGTGTCTGTTTGTTTGTCCGTCTTTCACGGCCAAATGGAGCGACGAATTAACGTGATTTTTTAACTGGAAATGTTGAAGGGATGGAGAGTCACATAGGCTACTTTTTGTCTCTTTCTAACGCGTGCGAAGCCGCGGGCAAAAGCTAGTTTAGAATATATCATCAAAAGACGCATTTACTACACCAGACGCAAATATCCCGCTTGGCCTTAAATTTTGAAACACCCTTGTTTGCCGATTTTAGGGTTGGTCCCATAGTAAAACTTGCCTAGTAAACCTTACCTATGCGGTGTTTGCTGGTTTTCAGTGGCTGGTAACACCTTGTATATCCGAAAAGTAGACGACGTTACGATTTTCTATTTTCAGAAGCCCTTAACAATAAAAATTAAGTCTAAAAACGAAACAATAAAATGCAGATTTTTTTTTAATGCAAAATTGTTTCTTTATTTTATACTATAACCTTACTGCAAGATAATTTTATAATAGAAAACCAAAACCTGATATTTATAACATCGTAACGTCGATATGATCTAACGGCCCAGCCACGACATTGGTCTAAGCGCGACAGCGGTGAGCGGCAGCCATACGTGCGAATGAAAAGTCCCATCGCTGTGTCTCGCTCCAATGTATGGCCGCCGCTCACCGCTGTCGCGCTTAGACCAATGTCGTGGCTGAGACGTAACCGACATTTTTTTTAATTGGTGTACTCTGTCTGATGTTCATAGAGTTAAACATATCATAGATACCTACGTAATAAAGATATCTTTACTTCATATCATTAAATGCACCCTTTAATAATAAATGTACACTTTTAATTTTCTAAAGAAACTTATAGGCATATCTTAATATTTTCTATACAATATTTATCTAAACTCGAATCCTAACACAGGCTCGATATAAAAATATCTAGCTCGCGAACGAGAATAACCGTTCAAATGTCTTGTTCCTGATCTGACCCAGACAATTCAAACTGTAATTAACAAATTGAAAGGTTCAGTGGCAAATATAGAACGGTGTTCTAGGGGTTAATTAGGTACCCATCTTTTTCTAACTTCATTGATTAGAAAGGGACTTTTAGTTTATTTCTCGAACGAGATAATGACGAGGTCAAACCTGTACTGAGCTACTGGATTATCACTTATTACAATTTATTTTACTACACCTCGATTATTATAGTCATAACCATGCCAAAGTATATTTATAAGAAATTAAACTTAGTGGAACAAATGTAATTATGACATGAATTGTATACTGATTCAACTGACACATTGCACATTCATTTGTAAATAATAAAATTTAATTTTTAACTTATCACCTTACTAAGATCATTTTCATCTACATAATTATAAACAATATACATAATATAGGTATATACAACACATGATTGTGTGTTTTGGTTATTGAATCGTTTCGGTTTTAATTTGTTCCTTTGTAATGGGGCAATTGTGAGTGGCAGGTAATTTCAACTAGGTAATCGATTTTATTTTCATATTTTAAAAGTGAACACATATGTACTCGTATGTATGGCACTCAAGTTAATAGTGTATAACTTGGGAAAATATTTCGATTACTTCAAATTATCCGCCAGACGATTTTGCCCCCTGTATCTTTTTATTTTTATAATAAAAGATTTCATAATCATTATTGAAACGACAGAATAAAATAATTAGTACCTACATACAAAATTAATTAAGAATATTAAAAAAAACTGTACGTAACATTAGATGAAAATGATCTATTTCTTAATCGCACGAACAAAGTTTATCGTCTATTTTTACTAACACATTCATACGTTATACAGTTTATAAAATGATTATGTATTTACATAGTACATAGTACTAAAGTCCATATGTTAGTAACTGTTAGTATAAAATATATATTTATTACTAAATGGATTTAATTTTGCTTTTTTTGTTTTAACTCTTGATCTAACTCTATAGATGTGTTTGTTTATCTAAGTCTTCAAAGTCGAAATTGTAATAATATTCATATTATGTATTGTAAACAATTATAATATGAGTCGGTGCTTTGGTTGACTGTTGATTTAGCATAAATAGTGGATTAAAATTATTAGATGTATTATATTGTAATAATAGTAAGATTTTTGTAATAAAGGTGTAAGCACTAACATCGGACTTTTATTTCGTTACTTTTAGTCGCTAAAATGGCTGTCTTTATTTTTATGAAATGTTATGTTTTTTTACACATATAATATTTAGGTATAACATGGATGGTATTTCAATTCGTCCAGGGAGCAATCAGTTCAAATTACCCGTCAGTCGAGATTGTCCCCTTGTACCTTAGTTAAAATTATCCCGCGTTCAGGATTGACCCCCTAATTACCTTTTTTCCATTGTGTTATCTATGATCTACTAGCATATATGGACGTAAACATTAATTAAATCCATTCACATCAGCAGCAATTAATGGCTTCATTAATATGGTTTCCACGAATTAGGTAGCTAATGCATAATTCAATAAATTAGCCATAATTATAATAATAACCTTAAAACCAATAATATTTAATTGTATTGTATTGTATTGTATTTATTGTCTACATGTACAGTACAGTGATGCATCAAGATACATGGTGTTGGGTAAAATATCTAGATATAGTACATGTTACCCTGTGAGTGCATTACAATATCTTGTATAATGTCATTGAGTGCCTTCTCGAAAGTTCTTAAGGCGTTACATGCCTAAAGGGCCCTTATGTTTCATCTGCAATAAACATAAGTTCTTAGCTTTAAAGAAAGATCACAAACCAGAGATTAAAGACAAATTCGATATCTGAATAATAAAATATATTTCTTCGCTATTTGGGATGTTTTTCTATCGAAGGCAAACACTTAATTTGAATACAACAGAATTCGTATTCATGAATAACAATTTTTATCTTTACAAAGTTTATTTCATTTATATGCTCATTTTAATAATTCAGGCCACGTTAACTTTCTTTTTCTTCTAAAATACTGTGCAAATTCAACTGTCTATGTACTCGTATAGTCATGGCTTAAAATCTCATATTACTTACGTTGCATCAAATACAATCCTAATAGGAGAGATACAAAGTGATGTGTAAAATGTAAAATAAATGTGACTTTTTTATGAAGGGATCTTGTATTTCAATGTTGAAAGTTAAAACGAATACGTGTTTTTGAGAGAAGTAATTACACTTCATATAAAACCACTTTGTTGACAAAATGTCTACGAAACGTAATAGTGAGCACGTGTAGGTAAATAGAGAGGGGGTGCGATATCTTCACGTGCGAATAATACAAATACACAGTAAAGATAATGTGTAAAGTACACATGAGCAAAATGTGTCACCGAAATAACAAGTTACTATATGTTTTTATTGTTTGAATGTGTTTTGTATGTTTTAATAAATTATATTGAAAAAAATAGTGCGGAAAAGAAGTTCTACACGAGTAGCGATAAATTAAAACACGGCACGACCAAAGGAAGTGTTTTAATTTTTAATCAACACAAGTTATGAATTACCTTTTCGCATATGTAACGAACGTTTTTCAGTTTGGAGTTTTCGTCTGACAATAAATGTCTTACTTATATGTATATGAACCTATGAGAGAAAATACAACCAGTTTTCATGTTCGTTCAACAAGTTTTTTGGTTAAAATAGCGCCTACGTGCTCTTTGGTTCAAACAACAAGCTACTTGTCATTTTAATCGGCAATATATTTGAATCAACAAGTCGATTTTATAAAAACAACCTGACACATATTGTTTTAAACATACGTTTGGCTGATTCAAACGGATAAACCGCAACAAGTCGAACTTGTTAAATTCACAATGCAAATTTCTCTCAGTGTATAATTTCATATCTTTTGTTATTAATTGATCGAAACAAATCTTAAAGGTAATATTTCTAACAGATTTATAATTCCGGAAATCGTCACGCAATCACTAAATTATTCACATCCTCGCGCCCGCATATTCATTTCTCGCCGCTAAAACAGAACAATTAAATTTGAAACTGTTACATTTCAATTCAGAAAAGATTTATAGCCATCGTCAGTTTCAACGCTTCCCCTTTGTTCGCTCCGGCAGAAAACAAGCGTTTTATTAAACGACTTATTTGAAATTCAGATGCTTCGCCGAATTGCTTCGACTTAATTAAAGCAATTGCAATAAAAACTGTGTATTATTGAGAAGGTTTTGAGTATCTTATAGACCGTACACCAAATCATCGTTTGTTTAACTGTATGTAATCCTGTAAAACATGCGAGAAAATGTCGGTACCTGTACCTCTTCACGCTTAAGAAAGGTTTTCGTTTTGAATTGAGATGGCGCCTGTCAATTTTGTATGTTAACTTCGAGCTATTGCTTTTATTCTTTAACAGGCGCTATCTCAATTTATATTTTAGCACTTGATAAGAAATCATTAAACATATATTTAAAGTCACATACAGGTCGAACGCGATTAATTAACATTATTTTTACCTTTAAAATAAACATGGTGGGAAATAAACATTAACTAAAAGCGGGTAGATTATATTTATTTGTCTACCCCGAACATTTATATAAATTAATATCGGGTAGTTTGGTGTTGCTTACATCTCCGGTGACATTTTGCTGGGACGTCAGTCTTCCGCGACCACGGCCAGTGCAACCTGGCCGAAACGTTGGGAAAAAGGTAAAAATAATGTTAATTAATCGCGTTCGACCTGTATGTGACTTTAAATATGTGTACAAAGCGCGAGAACTTAAAGTGTTATATCATTAAACATCTTGATAAGGGATAGGGATAGGGATAGGGATAGCGATAGGGATAGCGATAGGGAAAGCGATAGGGATAGCGATAGGGATAGCGATAGGGATAGCGATAGCGATAGCGATAGCGATAGCGATAGCGATAGCGATAGCGATAGCGATAGCGATAGCGATAGCGTTAGCGATAGCGATAGCGATAGCGATATGGATACGGATACGGATACGGATAATATGGGTATCGTTAGAGGGATACGGATAATCGGTCGGAGGTCTCTTACAATCAATGTGCTCTAAGACGATCGTTGTTTGCTTGCTTGAAGATTACGTTTGCGATAAGTATAAGCAAAATGTAAAAAATTGTAAGGGATAATAGAAAAAAGTACTTTTTACCCACCGATCATAGTGTCGAAATACGGGCTATGTGGGATGTTTATAAAGGTTTCCCCAGCGTATATAGAATTACCTACGCTGTGGTCGATGTGTAATATTTCTACAATCATTGCAAGCAAAAGTATTATGTGCAATCGAAATAATCGCAGATAAATATACCTACAGAGAAACCTACGGTCCCTACGGATCCAAATGAAAATCTTAATGAATACTTTTATTACGCGGGCGAAGCCGCGGGTAAAAGCTAGTTTGTAATATGTTTTAGAGTGATACATATTAAATTGTCGAAAACCATTAGACAGATTAAAATATTTTAATTAAAAATACCATATCACATTTTTTCACTTGATGAAATACTGTTGTTACAATAAAATAGAGTACTTAATACTACTAAAAATATCAAAAACCCAACCCAGTATATAACAACTAGGAGGATGCAGTCGCTTGCAATAATATGTTACAAGGGCCACAAACATATCTTCATAATTATAATTATTTTGAAATTTTTGTAGAAATATTAGAGCATATCACATTAAAGTGGTATTTAAAGAAGAGGTATCATCTATCAATTATTTAAGTATAACAAAATTGGCAATCATTTTAGGATTCAGTAACAAAATACCCCAAAATCATATCTAAATCCCCGTCAAGTAATGGCGGAACAGAAACACCGCAAAATCCTTTGAGTGACAGGCTGTTTATGGAATAAGGAAACACAAAACTGTTATTCGCTTAGCTTAGGCTATAACGAGAATTCCATTTCATTCCACCCAACAGGTCTCACTATTCTTCTTGTGTAGTAGGATTTTCACCACCCCCTGCTCCCCTTTCTGACGTGGTTCCGCTAAAAGTTGAATTCGGAATATGTGTTCAATGGGGTAGCTAAAGTTTTTTGAAGATAGACAAATAATAGTTAGGTTAGGTTAGAACTGTGACCACACACAAAAACGACCAGCTTACATAGTAGGTTTAGGTTAGGTTAGAACTGCTACCTACACAACAACGAATGGATTTTATATTAGGTTTAGGTTATGTTAGAACTGTGACCACACACAAAAACAAACAGTTTACAGAGTAGGTTTAGGTTAGGTTAGACCTGTGATTTACACATAAGCAAACGTATTACAGGGTAGGTTTAGGTTAGGTTAGAACTGTGACCACACACAAAAACAAACAGTTTACAGAGTAGGTTTAGGTTAGGTTAGACCTTTGATTTACACATAAGCAAACGTATTACAGGGTAGGTTTAGGTTAGGTTAGAACTGTGACCACACACAAAAACAAACAGTTTACAGAGTAGGTTTAGGTTAGGTTAGACCTTTGATTTACACATAAGCAAACGTATTACAGGGTAGGCTTAGGTTAGGTTAGAACTGTGACCACACAGAAACAAACGGCTTACAGAGTAAGTTTGGGTTAGGTTAGAACTGTGATCACACAGAAACAAACGGCATACAGAGTAGGTTTAGGTTAGGTTAGAACTGCGACCATACACAACAACGAACCGCTTTTAAATTAGGTTTAGGTTAGGTTAGAACTGTGACCAAACAAACAATTTACATATTGTAAAATTTTAGAAAAATTCATAATTTAAGTAATATTATGCGTAATAAATTGTACTTAATTAAAACAAAAAAAAAATTGTTACAAGTGAACTATTATGGCTGATAATAAATATGCTAAAAATCGTTATGTATAAAACAAATTATCAAACCTGATAAGTGTGCTGATAGTTAGTATGACATTTGATTATTATAATCTAAGTTTGTATGAATAAGGAGTAAATGACATTTATTAAGTATGACACTAATTATTAGAGCAAAAGAAGTATGACAAAAAATAATATGATTTCCTATATGTATGCACATTGATGATGATGCCGTAAGTTGTTATGCGCATAGAAGATATTACAAAAAAATATATGCGACCCGATATGGACCCGGTGGCAATGCCTTGGCGCGCGCTGAATTGTGAGAAATTCATCGCTTCTTTTTCTAATTTCATACATTCAGCACGCACAAAGGCATTGTCACCTAATCTGCTATCCACAAACGTCATTTTGGTCACTTAACAAAAAATAAATTTAAACGAAATAAAAAAGCCACCTTTCCGTGATCGTTATAACAATTGCGACACGTCCGCCAGCGTCTTGTCCACTCTATGGCTGGTTTTAGTGTCACGCCAGGCCTTTTCCACTCGCGCGTGTAGGTATCGAACCGTAAGTACCCCTCGCAAGGGGCAAATCAGTAGGGCCTCACGGGCGAGCGGTGACGCACGCGTGAGAGTTGTTCGTCGCATACCTACGTACTGATTCGACCGCTGTCACAGAATTGATATTTTATCGTGATCGTACTATTCGAAACCTCATTTGTTTACAAAAATAACTAAAGGGTGGAATTATTCAAGGCCTTTGAGTAGATACTATCAGGCCTGTTTCAATTAAGGTACTCATCTAAGTAAGTACGCCTAACTAGTTAAACGCGAATTTATTAGAATTATAAAGAGAAGAAATATTAAGATTATATTATTTTTTAAAAGGAGACAACCCTATATCGTCAGAAAAAGGTACGAGTTACGCGAGAGAGCGCACTTCTACTTTAATATAATTTAATTTAATTAGGCATTTGGCTTTGCGCGGTCAGAATTTGAACTTAATAGTATCGTAGCATGAGTCGTTATTTCTTTAAACAGGTTTTTGGAGAGGGCTTTCTGTACTTCTACTAATATGTATTCTGTGGTCACGCGGACCGACCGCGCGGAGCGATCCACACTAGACTAATATGTGTTAACTTCAGGGAGCGTTGTAGAGTGGCGCCGACGGGTCCGCGCGGACGACAACATCAACTTCATACAAATTGGTCGCGCGGATCGCTCCGCGCGGACGGTCCGCGTGACACTAAATCCAGCTTATAGTATAAATTGTGCCATTATCTAGGTAAAGGAACCTTATTGCCGATGGCGCTTACGGCGCTATGAGCGATGTTCGTGTACAAATACGACGCCGCGGGACGTAAGCGCCATCGAAAATAGGGTCCCTTTACCCAGATAACGTCACAATTATATATTCTAAGGATAATTATCATACTCGTATTATTGCCGTAAATCATGCAGTTTACTTATTCTAAACGGTATTCATATTTTATAAGATAATTCCTAGTTTTTTACGTAAATTCTGGGCAAGGAAGGATAAAATCTCGAGAGATTGTAAAAACAATTATTCATTGAAAAGAAAATCCGGACTTGTGAATATCACTCAGGGTCTAAATGCAATATCTCATGGAAACTAGTTTCCATCTTGAATTATGCATAAGTCTACTTTACTTGATTCAAAAGAATTCTACTATTCTTTGGATTTCTTTTTTTCTTGATAACTAGAAATAGCGTCAATGCAACTTCTTCTAGCACCAGTTTTAAAAGGTATTTCAAAAAGTTTGTAAAATAATGCAGGTGCATTGCAATCTAGATTCCTGATAGCGTTTTATTGTTCTAGAGATATCTGGTTGCATGTTATACATTGAATCTTTCCAATTCGAGAAAGAACAGAAATAAAGTTCAGTACCGGTCAAACGGTAGGTACACCCGTTGTTTTCGGTATTTGTGCGACAATTATTTTCGGTTCCAACTGTTACGTTATTAGACTTATATATTGACCGGGATATAGATCGTGATTACCTTTAGCATCAATCCTTTTTGATCTTTTCGATCAATATAAGTAATGAAAATAATAACCGTGAATCTTTCAAAACTCTTGTTATGTTATTGTTTACAGAGATTATTTTGATTATTTCTTTATGTAAGGCAACACGCATGTGACACCCCTTGAGTAGCAGGCGTCCATAAGTAACGGTGACCGCTTTCCATCCGGCGGATCGTATACCTGTTTGCCACCGACGAGGTATGAAAAAATACAAAGTATAGTTATAAAATCAGTGACCCTTCTGACCGGTTTATGTACAAAAATCATGAAAAAGCCATTAAATTCTATGTCCTAATTTTTTCGACCGATGTGATTAAGGTAATTGAAAAACTTTTCTAACCGAAGCGATAGCGGCCATTCGTGAGACTTGTAAGAAATACCTGAGATTGTTATCACGCAATTCAGTAAAGACGAACTTTCCAGCCTTTTCTAATATGACAATCGGAATACTTTGGTAGTCTTCCACTTCTTGTGTAAAAAATTAACAGAGACAAAAAAAAAATAGGTAATAATTCAATAAAGTCTGAAAACATTCATAAAACATCTAGGTCAAAACTTTTTTGGTCTTTCAATTTTTGAAATTGATTTCATTATTTTAGAACGTAGTCTCATACTATCATAAATATTTTCATAGCAAGAAGGTTTTGACGTATCATGAAAATTTGAAAAACTCAAGGTAGCCACGGTGGTTATAACATCAGTTTACTTACCTAAGTCCTTAAGACGCTATAGGAGCAAAATATTTAACTAAAATAGAGAGGAACCCTTTCAATTTCGGAATTTTAGTCTAATATATTACTTGTGTTATGAACTAGATTTATCTTATACTTTTAAACGAGCAATTCTTGTATATTTATTTATATATTTATTTACACTGACGATCTCGGAAACCGCTCTAACGATTTCGCTGAAATTAGTTATGTGGGGGTTTTTGGGGGTGAAAAATCGGTCTAACTTATCCTTAGGTCCCGGAAAATGCGAATTTTCGAGTTTTCATGCGTTTTTCTTCGCGCGCCATCTCGTGTGCAGTATTTGTACTGTTAAGACAGAATTCTTTCGGTCGATGTAAGTACTATTTATTGCAAACACTAGATGGCGACACAGGTCAAGGCTAAAACGAATAGAAAAATAGGTACACTATTTGAGTTTTTGTAGCGAAATGCGCGCCATCTCGTGTGGAGTAGTTGTGTTGTTAAGGCTGAGAATTCTTTCGCTCGATGTAGGTACTATTCATTTTTGAACTAGATGGCGACACATGTCAAGGATACGAAACAGAACCGAGCGAAGCTCGGTCGCCCAGATATTAGAAAAAAATGTCCATTTAGAACAACTTGGTTGAAAGACATTGCGAACAAATCTTTAAAGTCGAGGTTCCGCTCTCGATTGTTTCCCCCTTCAAAACTTAATTAATGTAACGAAGTCTGATGTGCTCTTATCTTTATAAGATTATTTTTAAAGAAAATAAAATCAAAACGTTCCGACACAGATAAAAATAATAATAATCTGTGTTGAAAAAATCATTGCTATATCTTCATAAACCAGAGAGGAAATAGTCGAGAGCATTTGTATGGAGAATTGACCCCTCCTGTATCGTCTTAAGTATATGAACTAAGAATTGGCAGGTCAACCTGTACCGGAAAATCTCATTAAACTCGCCTTCTTCGCCCAAATATTTCCAACTCAATAAGTAACCGCGGCACGCCTCGATTGGCCAAAATTGCTTCATTGTCAAGTACCAAGAACGTTAACTATTTTTAAGCCCACAGTTCATTTTGGCGACGGTCCAACTCTGTTGGGGCGGCTAATTTATGTAGCAAAATACTGGAAAATTATCAGTACTTGAATACACAGTATGTACGTACATCCATATACAAACTTCCATACTAATATTATAAATGGGAAAGTGTGTGTGGCTGTTTGTTTGTCCGTCTTTCACGGCAAAACGGAGCGATGAATTGACGTGATTTTTTAAGCAGAGATAGCTGAAGGGATGGAGAGTGACATAGGCTACTTTTTGTCTCTTTATAACCCCCACTTCCCTAAAATGGGGGGTGGAAGTTTGTATGGAGCATTCCGCAATTTATCGAATTTAACGCGAGCGAAGCCGCGGGCAAAAGCTAGTAGGGTATAAATGTGATAAGCGAGGAAATTACTGTTAAATCCTGAACAGAAATAAATGACTATTGTCAAGAGGGCGCTGTTATTCTGATGTACGCGGTGACAGTACAGTTTAGTATAAAAAAAATAGTTCTACTGAAATTCCACAACATAGCACGTAGTCATATATTTCTGGTCAAGTTACTAGAACTGAACCAGTGAGCTACAACCTCGGCCTTGTCGTCACTTTCCATCAGGTGTGACTATGGTCAATCACTGGCCAGTTTATAATAAAAAAAAAAACTTTTCATGTTATAACACATTCAGGGTTAGCAATAATCCGGGGTAAAAAGCTAAACCCGGAGTTTAGTTGTAGGTACCCGAGATTAACTGTTTAAGTTTCCCCGGGAACTTGCAAGTGGTCTGCAGTGATCGGGTGTTCTGTTTGTAGGCGCTTGTCGCTACAAACGGTTTTCTTCACGTAATTGGCTACGGTCGTAGCGCGTAGCAAGCTAGCTCTGCGTACATATCGTCACTACTTTTAAAAAACCGGCCAAGAGCGTGTCGGGCCACGCTCAGTGTAGGGTTCCGTAGTTTTCCATATTTTTCTCAAAAACTACTGAACCTATCAAGTTCAAAATAATTTTCCTAGAAAGTATTTATAAAGTTCTACTTTTGTGATTTTTTTCATATTTTTAAACATATGGTTCAAAAGTTAGAGGGGGGGGACGCACTTTTTTTTTCCTTTAGGAGCAATTATTTCCGAAAATATTAATATTATCAAAAAACCATCTTAGGAAACCCTTATTCATTTTTAAATACCTATCCAACAACATATCACACGTTAAGGTTGGAATGAAAAAATATCAGCCCCCACTTTACATGTAGGGGGGGGGGTACCCTAATAAAACGTTTTTTTTTCCATTTTTTATTTTTGCACTTTGTCGGCGTGATTGATATACATATTGGTACTAAATTTCAGCTTTCTAGTGCTAACGGTTACTGAGATTATCCGCGGACGGACGGACGGACGGACGGACGGACGGACGGACGGACGGACGACGGACGGACGGACGGACGGACGGACGGACAGACAGACATGGCGAAACTATAAGGGTTCCTAGTTGACTACGGAACCCTAAAAAACTTGTATATTCGTCTGTCAATGAAAAGAAAATTGTAGTAAGTACGTATGGAATGCATACAGACTTAATGCGTTTTAACTTTGAGGAACAGCGTGAGATACGAGATTTTTCAAAAGTAGTGACGATATCTAAATGCACAAAGTTTTACAAAAATATCGTTGTCGTAGCTATTTATATTTAACGCTCTTCCATATTGGCGTGACAGAGCCAGAAAGCGTTTCGATCGGCGTCTAGTGTCAACGATTGTCATCTCGGGAGGTAAATATGTAGTGCGAAAAGGATTAAAGTATGAATTTTCTGAGATGCACTTTTCGCTTTTGCCCTAATCTGTTAAACAAAGACTTTTATTCGCTGCGGTTAGCTCCCGCTTAAACGGCACGTGCTATAGTCTCAGTGTAGTTAAAAAGCAAGTATCATGATAGCAATAAGGTTCAAATCCATAAAAAGCCCTTTCGGAGATAACACGTCTTGTCATCTTCAAAAAAAGTTAGCTGCACACTGCAAACTTTAATAAATTTGAACCTAGACTTATATTGACCGGGATATAGACCGTGATTACCTTTTTGATTTTTGTCGAGCTCCCGATATTTCGACGCAGTTGCATGCATCATGATCACCACCGGAAAACTGACGAAGGCGGGTGGATGTTAAAGTTGCATAGACAGCGCGCGATCTACCCTCCTTCGCGCGCGTCGGCTGCGTTCACTTTCAGCGTTACCACTTGTCGCATTCACACTCGATGATCTCGTCTAATGAAAATAACCGTGAATCATTCAAAACTCTTAAATTTGAACCTTATTGCTATCATGATAGTTGCTTTTTAACTACACTGAGACTTTAGCACGTGCTGTGGAAACGGGAGCTAACCACCGCGAATAATAGAAACAAAGGCATTTGTTTAACAGATTAGGGCAAAACCGAAAAGTTCATCTCAGAAAATTCATACTATACCCTCGTATGTTTCCGGAAACGTTCGTATTTGTCATGCTAGTTCAGTCAATGTCAGTACAAGTTGTACTGAGACTGACTGAAATAGCATCACACCTTCATACGTTTCGCAAATCTTTTCGCATTACATCTGTAAGCTGTAGGTACCTGTCGTATTTCGGTACATTCGTACAAATGTTTGATTGAGTTGGTATTTCAATTTCTAATTTGTTAACCTAAAAGAACAAATTTCAAAGTGCTGATTACAAAGTGCTTCAAAATCAATACACTTACAAGAGTTCACACAAAACTGTAAGTCATGACAAGTTAATTAAAAGATATGTATCGAAAACCGTTCCCATTCTTATATTACTTCAAAGGTTACTTTGTACTTCAAAGCATGTTGACAAGGTAAAATTAATAACGTTATACAATGTACTTTGTACGACATTCTCTAAACTATATTATCCTAACTATAACTAGGTAATTAAGGGCCACTTGCACCAACGAAAATGGAGGGTTAACCCACCATTTTATATAGAATTTGACAGTTGACAGGCGTGAGTGGCGTAGCGTCGATACAACTCGATTCCCAACGGGTTCCCTAAAATTCTGCAGTATCTGTAGAAGCCCATACAAAACAGATCCCAAAAACCCCTCCGGAACCAACAAAAAAATTCATGAGTCGCCACTGCAGGCCACTAACCTTGAGTTAATTTGTTGGTGCAAGTCAGTGGGCCTCAATGATTTATAGTGGAAATACTTACAAAAAAGAAATAGGTAAAATTACATCATCTGAGCCATCTGAGGCGAATTCTTGTTCTAATTTTATTGTAGGTAGAATAATTATAGATTCCAATTGGATCTATTCCCCTGTTACCGAGACTACTTATTATGCAAAGAATTCTGTAATTGTAAAAAGATGATATTTATTCAAAGACATAGAAAAAAAGGAGATCGCACTGAGAGAAAATACAACCAGTTTTCATGTTCGTTCAACAAGTTTTTTGGTTAAAATAGCGCATACGTGCTCTTTGGTTCAAACAACAAGCTACTTGTCATTTGAATCGGCAATATTTGAATCAACAAGTCGATTTTATAAAAAACAACCTGACACATAATCGATACCTCTGGGTTCAATTGGCGTAAAGGACATTTTGGCGAAAATGAGTTATATATACAGTTTTGTTCAGAATTTCAAGCGCTATCGATCTGTGTAGTTAAAATTTCGATATCTCTTAAAAAGTTGCCTTTACGACCAAGATTTTCTACTATGGATTTGCAAAAATAGCTTTTCTAAAGGGGCGTAAATATCAAGTCATTAATTATAAATTATTATTTGTGTCGTAAAGGAAATCTACACATAAAAATATAGTCGTAAGTCACCTTGATATATATTGTTGCCCTTTAAGCCCTTACTTTTTAACCGACTCCAAAAAAGGAGGAGGTTCTCAATTCGACTGAATGTTTTTTTTTTTTATTTTTTTGTATGTATGTTACTCGATATCTCCGAGAATTGTAGACCGATTTTCAAAATTTTTTTTTTGATCGTACGGGTATAACCCCGAGATGGTCCCATTGGCACCAAGTCGGGGTCTGATGATGGGATCCTGGAGAAATCGAGGGAACTCTTCAAATGTTATAGGCACATGTAATGTTTTTAGTGTATTTTTCAAAGGTACACCAGTATTTACGCCTGATGGTAATAATTTTATGTGGCTGAGCTGATGATGGAAGGTCAACTCCTCAATGGTTAGGAGTTAAAGGATAATTCTTTCACTAGTGTGCATATATTCGGACTGATGCATATAATATCAATAGGAACCACTAAAAATCAACAAATAAACAAATCTTTTTAACAAAAAATAAAAACATAGAACGCCTTCAAAAATAAGCGCGTTACAAAACACGGAGAAACTAAAAATTACAAAAAATAATAAACCTTTGAATTCAGATTTCTTATCGTATTGCAATAATCTAAACATCCAAATTATAAACAAATCAATTATTTTTTGGAGTCGGTACCAGCCTGCGTATGATTGGGTGGGGCAAATAGGCAATAGCAAGGCGACGAACAGGTCTGGTACCGACTACAAAAATAATTGATTTGTTTATAATGTGGATGTTTAGATTATTGCAATACGATAAGAAATCTGAATTCAAAGGTTTATTATTTTTTGCTTTTTAGTTTCTCCGTGTTTTGTAACGCGCTTATTTTAGAAGGCGGTTTTATTTTTTGTTAAAAAGTTTTTAAGGATCACTTTATATAGTAGTGTGGTAAAGTTGGGCGTAAAGGACAAGTTTTTTGTTCTTCGTCCTTTACGACCAGCACTAAAACTATTTTATCCGCAACTGTAATCGATATCTTTGGGTTCAATTGTCGTAAAGGACATATAATGCAGGTTTCCAAGAGAAAGATATACCCACTTTTTTTGTTTTTTTTTACCTATATTTGTGACGTGTATAAGAAAAATATGCAGATTACGAGTATCTTTAACCTAGTGTAGCAACCGTAGTGATAAACTAAACGATTTAGAAGATAGATGGTTGTAAAGGACACGTCAAAATGCTATTAACGTCCTTTACATCCATGATTTGATAGGGTCGTAAATGACGGTCTTAGATGATTTTTATACAAAACCGGGGCGTAATTGTAACCGAAATGGTACAAATGTTGTGCTAAGTTTACAATTAAAAACTGGAAAAATGTGTCAAAACGTACTTAATATGGCATAGAATAGCTACATTAGTTTAATGCAGTGTATTATTTATCTAAGCTATCTTAGCAACAAAAAAGAACAAGACTATTTTATATCCAGTTTTGTAATAAAGAAACAATATTTGCTTAAAAACTATCTAATACTTTGGCAACAAACTCTTATTATTTTAGTATTCGCCGCTGTTGAATAGTCAGTAGGTTACTCATTCAGCCTTTAATTCTAGCAGGGAAACGCTTTCGTAGTATTATTATACAGCGACGAGATGTAGGTAATTTAAAAAAAAACACTATGGTAATCAGGGTACGTACCCAAATGCACAAACGCTCACGATAATATCTATTTCGTAGCTATATATCTTTATCGCTCTTGCGTATTGCACCAGACTGCATTTTTGTCGGCGTCTGGCGTCGACGATTGCCATTCAGCTACGCCGCCAGTAAACTTTAACAGTAGACTATACTAACATTTAGTGCGACAATAACAGGTGCGTTTCGCTAGCGATTGAGCGTTAGCGTTTGGTGACTTGGCTATGTACCCAGGTACTTAAAGCATTGACTATAATATTTCTAGGATTGAACTCATAATTAAGATTATTCTTATTTAACAGGTTAAAGACTAAATAACAATCTTCTGTTTTAAAATTATCAAAAATATGAATCAACATAGTAGGTAGTCTTGACTACAGTTACTATTATTTATTAGTTGGTCACAGTTTGTATACGCGTCCTAACTTGCGTTTATAAATAGGTACTTAACTCTTGGTTATTCTTAGAACTTCTTTCTACTTTAGACTTAAAATTACTGTCGTATTAATATAGTCTACTGTTCACAGTTGCTGATTAAAGTTTACGTGATTACCATTAGTGTTTTTTATATTTACTTAAACTACGAAAGCGTTTCCCTGCTAGAATTAAATACTGAATGCGTAACTTATTGAGACAGCGGCGAGTACTAAAATAATAACTTTCCAAAATACTAGATAGTTTTTAAGCAAATGTTGTTTCTTTATTGCAAAACTGGATATAAAATAGTCTTGTTCTTTGTCTTTGCTAAATATTTCGATAAATATACACTGTAACGCCGTGTCTTGCGTGGGCGACGGTCGCGCGACCGTCGCGCGACCATCGCCGTCGCGTCTCATACTTCCATATCGTTAAGGTTTGATTTCGTATGCGTCGCATCGCCCTCGCGCGACCATCGCGCGACCGTCGCCCACGCAAGCCACGGCGTAACACTATTGTGGCTATTCTATGCCATATTAACTACGTTTTGATACATTTTTTAAGTTTCTCAATTGTAAACTAAGCTAAAAACAGTTTCCATTTGTACCATTCCGGTTACATTTACGCCCCGAATTTACGACCCTATCATCTCTAATTGTTCAAAAAAATCGTGGGTGTAAAGGACGTTCATAGCATTTTGACCAACCATCTAATTTCTAAACCGTTTAGTTTATCACTACAGGTGCTACACTAGGTTAAGGATACTAAAAATCTACATATTTTTCTATTTACGTCACAAATATAGGTCAAAAAACAAAAAAGATATAAACATTTTTCTAAAAAAAAAGTTGTTTTTTGCTTCTCCTGAAAACCTGCATTTTGTCCTTTACGCCAATTGAACCCAAAGGTATCGATATTGTTTTAAACATACGTTTGGCTGATTCAAACGGATAAACCCCAACAAGTCGAACTTGATAAATTCACAATGCAAATTTCTCACAGTGCGGGCGATTTCTATTGAATACGCTTGTCGCAAGTTCTTGAACCCACCCACTAGTACAGTCGAGTTCATAAATATGTGTACATTTTTCACCATATTGCTACGAGTTAAGGTGAAGATGGATGCTCCTATTTATTGCGCAATACACGCGCATCATTTTGTCGCATAGCCCACTTGCACCAACCACTTAACTTAGGGTTAGTGGGCTGTCATCTGTCAAATTCCATATAAAATGACCCTGGTATGTTAACCCTCGGGTTAACCCTCCATTTACGTTGGTGCAAAGAGTGGCCCTAAGGCCCACTTGCACCAACCTCTTAACTCAGGGTTAGTGGGCTGCCATCTTTCAAATTCCATATAAAATGGTATGTTAACCCTCGGGTTAACCCTCCATTTACCTTGGTGCAAAGAGTGGTCCTAAGGCCCACTTGCACCAACCTCTTAAGTCAGGGTTAGTGGGCTGTCATCTGTCAAATTCCATATAAAATGGTGTGTTAACCCTCGGGTTAACCCTCCATTTACGTTGGTGCAAAGAGTGGCCCTAAGGCCCACTTGCACCAACCTCTTAAGTCAGGGTTAGTGGACTGTCATATGTCAAATTCCATATAAAATGGTAAGTTAACCCTCAGGTTAACCCTCCATTTTCATTGGTGCAAAGAGTTGCTCTCAAGGCTACTTGCACCGACGAAAATGGAGGGTTAACTCGAGGGTTTATGTATCCTGTGCTATTTATATCATAAAGTATATTAAATAAAGATTTTATATTTTTCTATAAACAAGATTTTCCTGTTTTTATTTTTTACGGAAACCAGTGGAATGTTTTTTTAGCATCAACAAATTGCTACAATAAAAGTTTATTGTGATATTGTGAGACATTCGATTGAAGACGTAAAATCTATACTTTATAGCGAAAGTTATAAGAACCAAACAAATATAAGAACCAAAACTAATTAATGAGGTTTTGTAAAGACTGCCTCGAATAGAACCAAGAAATATTATCCATACTAATATTATAAATGGGAAAGTGTGTGTCTGTTTGTTTGTCCTTCTTTCACGGCAAAACGGAGCGAGGAATTGCCGTGACTTTTAAGTGGAGATTTTTGAAAGGATGGAGAATGACATAGGATCTTTCTACCTCGAGCAAAGCCGCAGGCAAAAGCTAGTCCATACTAATATTATAAATGGGAAAGTGTGTGTGTCTGTTTGTTTGTCCGTCTTTCTCGGCATAACGGAGCGACGAATTGATGTGATTTTTGAAGTGGAGATAGTTGAAGGGATGGGGAGTGACATAGGCTACTTTTTGTCTCTTTCTAGCGCGAGCGAAGCCGCGGGAAAAAGCTAGTATTATATAAATTAATATAAAAAAAATCGTCTAAGTACCGATCTTGGCATGTGGTGACAGTCTGATAGTACAGAGATGTCGTATTAATATTGGATTGTTAATTATCGTCACAAAACTGATAGTGAGTTAATTTTAGTTAACAACTTACGCTAATGGGGGGGTCCTAAATTCTGAAAATGCCCGGCTAAGAGCGCGATTCTGTCGTATGCGTATCCCCCTCTGCAAGTCTGCACAACCTTACCAGCCTTAAAGCCGTGGCAACGCTAACGGCCTAGCCACGACAATGGTCTAAGCGCGACAGCGGTGAGCGGCAGCCATACGTGCGAATGAAAAGTCCCATCGTTGTGTCTCGCTCCAATGTATGGCCGCCGCTCACCGCTGTCGCGCTTAGACCAATGTCGTGGCTGAGCCGTAAGGCTCGCTGACCGGCCGAGCGGTCCCCACGGGCGCCCTAACCCACAATGCTAGGCATTTAGGTAGACCGTATTTAAATAACTGTTTCCCTTCTTCGACTAATGAATAAGTTAGTACGGTAGTAACAGTTTCATGACACTGCTGAATAAGGAATCAAAATGCTTTCTTAGCATGGCTTTGATAACAGCATTACAGGGACCAATATTTTTCCGGAGGAAAGAAAGGAAAGAAGGGAATAATCTTTTTAAGCCCTATAGACCTGCTTTAATCGACTTTAGTATTTTCAACTAAGATTTTTAATCAATTGAATCATTTTAGTTCAGCCCCGTGTGGTTTCGGGCTCAGCATTTCGATACCCCCTCTCCTCCCGTGGTGGGTGTCGTAGAAAGCGACTCTGGTATTTGGATTCATTTGTGATGTGGGCGATGGGCTAGTGACCTATCACTGCGATATCATAATTTCGATTTATTTTAACCGGTCTATTCCACAATAAATTTTACAATAGCTATTAGGTTTCATATCACTGAATCCACGGGTGCTTTTCTGGAGCAAAATTAGCTATTACATACATACATACATTCACGCCTGTATCCCATGAAGGGGTAGACAGAGCACATGAAACTACTCAAGTTTCAGTGCCACTCTTGGCAAATAAGGGGTCGATAGAAAACGAAAGTGTGACATGGCAGTGACAGGTTGCCAGCCTCTCGCCTACGCCACACTCTAACCCATTAGCCAACCAATCCAATCCAATCCAATTTGATTAGCTATTAATGTGACATTTAAACAGGCATGTTGAGAAATAACATCGTTATTACTAAGGTACGTGCGCCTGAAATTGCCCAGTTCTTAAGAGGGCATTCAACGAAAACGTCGTAATAATGTAAAATTGATAGTTTTAGTCGGCAAAATGCTACACTTTCCGTCATCTAAAAGACTTATTAAGTTCAGGATTCGATTAGGACATCTTCTTAACTTACATGTTGTGAGACTGGATTTTTAAAAACTAACTCACTTAATTAATTATGATTTTTTTTCTGGTGCATGTTTAGGAAAACCCGCGAAAAGTGCTGACGTAGTCCGTCCAATTTGTAAAATTTGGATAGTTTTGAATGCTTCAAGTGGTAAATTTGTATTATGTATATCCTGTACTACAATCTTCTGAGACTACTTCTTTGTTATAAGGCTTTAGAATAGAGTAAATGAGGATATGATGAATCAAATTTGTTTCAGAAATCACCTCAGAATAAGTGTCAATTTCTTCGAAAACATACGTGTTTTTGAAGTAGTTTTAATATAAAAATAATCTGCAACGCTTACTCAAACAGATTTTATGCAAAAGTTTTTTATTAATTGCAATTTAATATTTTTGACAATTTTTTAAAAATGCCTCCTTATTACCGGTTACGCGCGCTTGCGATGTCAGTACCGCGGCAGAGCTTGTAGAGGCAGGACGTATGTTAGTCCGCTCCGCACGCGGCTCGACGATCGCGAAGTTATTTTGTCATTGTGTGCGGCACCCGCCGTGTCCAAAACCGCACTTGTGTGCGTGTTTGGCTGTACTGTTGCATGTATACTGCGACCGAAAACTTTGATCCTTGGGTTGACAACTTTGGTAACTAACTAATTAACTTGACTAATATTTTTAGTAAGTATTATTTATTATTGAATATCATTTTAGGTTACCGACTCGTCTCAACAAAATCTTTGACAATAGATGGTACTCAGGATCTGATGATGAAGTCAGATGGTAGTCATGAGTTCTCATCAACCAGGTCTTGAAACCATTTCGTGTTTGGGCTCGTTTGATTCGCCTCAACAAGATCTTTGACAAGAGGTGATGGTACCCAGGATCTGATGATGAAGCCAGAAGGTAGTCATGAGTTCTCATCAACCAGGTCTTGAAACCATTTCGTGTTTGGGCTCGTTTGATTTGCCTCAACAAGATCTTTGACAAGAGGTGATGGTACCCAGGATCTGATGATGAAGCCGGAAGGTAGTCATGAGTTCTCATCAACCAGGTCTTGAAACCATTTCGTGTTTGGGCTCGTTTGGTTCGTCTCAACAAGATCTTTGACAAGAGATGGTACCCAGGATCTGATGATGAAGCTGGAAGGTAGTCAAGAGAATTCATGAACCAGGTCTTGAAACCACTCCGTGTTTGGGCTCGTTTGGTTCGTCTCAACAAGATCTTTGACAAGAGATGGTACCCAGGATCTGATGGTGAAGCCGGAAGGTAGTCAAGAGTATTCAACAACCAGGTCTTGAAACTCTTCTGTGTTTGGGCTCGTTTGATTCGTCTCAACAAGATCTTTGACAAGAGATGGTACCCAGGATCTGATGATAAAGCTGGAAGGTAGTCAAGAGTATTCCACGACCAGGTCTTGAAACCACTTCGTGTTTGGGTTCGTTTGATTCGTCTCAACAAGATATTTGACAAGAGATGGTAATCACTCTTTTATACTCTGGCGCATCCACTGTCTCAGTGTGTCAACAGTCAACTAAAGCAGGTAGGCGTAGCGTAGAGTTGTATTTACTTACAAAAAACGAATACATAGATGTGGACCTTCCTGTGCTCCATGCAATTAAAACAACATAATATTTAAAAACCGGCCGAGAGCGTGTCGGGTCACGCTCAGTGCCTACACTGAGCGTGGCCCGACACGCTCTCGGCCGGTTTTTAAAGCCGCGTTGGTAAATAGCCGCTCGGCTCTTCCGTAGTTTTCCATATTTTTCAAAAACTACAGAACCTATCAAGTTCAAAACAGTTTTCCTAGAGGGGGGGGGGGGATACTTTTTTCCCTTTAGGAGCGATTATTCCCAAAAATATTAATATTATCAAAAAACGATTTCAGTAATTCATTTTTAAATACCTATCCAACAATAAATCATACGTAAGGGTTGAAATGAAAAAAAAAACACTCCCTACTTTACGTGTAGGGGGGGTACCCTAATAAAACATTTTTTCCACTTTTTATTTTTGCACTTTGTCAGCGTGACTGATATACATATTGGTACCAAATTTCAGCTCTCTAGTTCTAACGATCACTGAGATTATCCGCGGACGGACGGACGGAGGGACAGACAGACAGACATGGCGAAACTATAAGGGTTCCTAGTTGACTACGAAACCCTAAAAACATATTTTAAATATAAAAAAAAACTACTTAAAATTAAAGAAAACAGATCTTAGTTCCATTATATATATTATGTACCTAGAACACATCATCATCTTCATTGCGTTATCCCGGCATTTGCCACGGCTCATGGGAGCCTACGGTCCACTTTGACAACTAATCCCAAGATTTGGTGTAGGCACTAGTTTTTACGAAAGCGACTGCCATCTGACCTTTCAACCCAAAGGGTAAACTAGACCTTATTGGAATAAGTCCGGTTTCCTCACGATGTTTTCCTTCACCGAAAAGAACCTAGAAAACATATCATATACAAAATGAAATAAAACTAAGAAAACGGATTATATTCATTATACGCGATATAATCTGATTCCATAAATTTATTTCATGAGTAACTATCGCGGTGACAGAAGACAATATTATATACACAATTTATTATATTATAAAAGTTTTTTAATTTATTTCTTCCAAGGCTACACACGTTTTAATAAAAAAAACTGTG
This sequence comes from Leguminivora glycinivorella, assembly GCF_023078275.1. Lineage (NCBI taxonomy): Eukaryota > Metazoa > Arthropoda > Insecta > Lepidoptera > Tortricidae > Leguminivora > Leguminivora glycinivorella. The sequence continues at coordinate 6,687,351 of NC_062971.1, forward strand.
ATAAGTTTAATAATTAAACTAAAAGGTCAAGTATTTATGCACGAAATCATGTATGCAAATATGTAATATATATGGTGGTGTTTTTACGCAAGTATCAATAATGGTTAGTCCGCAACGCTACTGACGGCGTAGCGGTACCGACCATGAATGCTATCCCTTTCGCTCTAGCCGCACGTAAGGTTGGTTTGAAGAGGATCGCACGCTATGTCTGTACCGCAGGCTACAATCGTTATGCTTCTGGTTATAGTGTGCGTCTGCACACAGGCGCACGCCAGCGCCGCCGGCGTCGAAATGCGAGCAAGCAGATTTTTTGAAAGCGCTCTTAAAGGCCGTAGCAGGATAAGGGAACAAAAAGTGCCCTTTATGATTAGGAGCTGATTTTTTTTTCGATAGTTACTTACACTTATTAGTACGATTGTGTAAAGTTTTGTTGAAAAATTCCCAGTGGTTCAGCCAGCAGAAGAAAAAAACCAAATTCATGAAATATGACTTTTCTCTAAAATTATTTAACTTTATCATACAATCTTTTTTTCATTTTGGTTAACTAAATAGTACTTATAACCTGGAAGAAATTTGAGTCTCCGACTATAATATTTCTGCAAAAAGTACGTAAGTCAACATTTCAACAGTAAGACAACATTAAGTGATACTTCTAAAAAAGCCTTATTTAATGATCTGTCCGTCATATAAGTTTGACAATTAAAATCGAAAAGCAACAGTGTCAAAATTAAAAAAATAATGTTGGTTGGATTTTGTTACATTTTATTGTTATACCGTTCTAACACCGCCAAATAACTTAAAAATATATTTTGTGTGTGAATGTGTAAAAATAAAACAAATTTTTGACAATATTGGCTTTAAAAATATATACAGGGTATATTTTGATAGCGGGTCAGTGAGGGCAGCTACCAGATCCCGTGCTGCTACGCGAAAACGGTCTAAAAGGAGACATTCCATCTATTTCAAATTGATGAAGATTGGCGTTTACAGATTTTGGAAATAACAGGTACAGGGCGTGAGAAAAAAAGTGATTTTTCAAAAACTTTTTTTTGATGCCAAATGATCCCATTCCTCTCAAGGATCAAAAGTTTGTATGGAACCAAAAAAAAATCCGGCTAGAAAATCCACAAATCGAGAAAAACATTTCCCATACAATTTATATCAAAAAAAATATATTTTTATTTTTACATACGACTCACGGTAATGTACTAAAAAGATAGAAATTGAAGAAAACTTTCCCCATACATTTACTATGGAGAAAACGTGAAAATGTATTATGTAATGTAATTACGCCAATTAGTCCTGTTACATTGAAGGATCGTAATAATGTATGAAAACATAACAGTAACATAAGATATAATAAAATTAGAATGCATTTTCACCTTTTTCCGCAATTTTTGTTTGTGGCTTTTTAGTACATTACCGTAAGTTGATCTCTAGGAAACTATTGATACTGAATAAGAATGGAATCGTTTGGCATTAAAATTTATGTGAAAATAAAAAATATTTTTTTTAATACAAATTGTATTGGAAAAGTTTTTCTCAATTTGTGGATTTTCTAGCCGGATTTTTTTTTGTTCCATACAAACTTTTGATCCTTGAGAGGAATGGGATCTTTTAGTATCAAAAAAGAGTTCTGTAAACGCCAATCTTCATCAATTTGAAATAGACGGAATGTCTTCTTAGACCGTTTTTGCGTAGCAGCACGGGATCTGGTAGCTGCTGCCCTCACTGACCCGCTATCAAAATATACCTTGTATATCTTTTTGAAGCCAATATTGTCGAAAATTTGTTTTATTTTTTCACATTCGATCAGGAAATAATTTTTTAAGTTATTTGGTGGTGTTAGAACGGTATAACAATAAAATGTAACAAAATCCAACCAACATTATTTTTTAATTTTGACACTGTTGCTTTTCGATTTTATATGTCAAACTTATATGAATGACAGATCATTAAATAAGGCTTTTATTAGAAGTATTATTTAGAGTGGTCCCTCCTTCAGAAACTAATATTTTTTTTTTTAATGTTTACTTACGTACTTTTTGCAGAAATATTATAGTTGGAGACTCAATTTTCTTCCAGGTTATAAGTACTATTTAGTTGACCAAAATGAAAAAAGATTGTATGGTAGAGTTAAATACACAGATGTCATATATACCATAGATCAAGCAAACGTATCTACTTAGCGTGTCAAATGAACTCAGTGAAATCCACTGAGTTGTCCGTCTTTACTCGCAGCTTGCAGCTTTCGGGCGTCAATTTTTGTAAGTTGAAGTCAACCAAAACATAAAAAATGCCTCGTTACGTGATATTCAATTGCAACAACACAAAAATTATTAACAATCAAGAGCCTGAGACATATTTAAAATTACAGGCAAGAATAAACTTCAGTACAAAATTTGACACGCTCGGCCCCTATACAAATATATGAATTTGTTTCTTCTATCTAAATTAAGTTCTGTGGTTAAATACTTTTAGAGAAAAATCATATTTCATGAATTTGGTTTTTTTTTCTGCCGGCTGAACCATTGGGAATTTTTCAACAAAACTTTGCACAATCGTACTACTAAGTGTAAGTAACTATAGAAAAAAAACCAGCTTCTAATAATTAAAGGGCATTTTTTCTTCCCTTATCCTGCTACGGCCTTTTTCCACTTCCAAAATTTCATAATTTTGTAAGCGTGATTGAGCCAGGTCAGAAGTACTCGAAATCGACGAGGGTGTATGAGAAACGTTACGAAAGTGTGTGAAGCGAAAGTGGTTTGTAAGGATCGTAGCAAATGGAAATCGGTGATCTCTGCCTACCCAACTGAGAAACAGGCGTGATGTATGATGATGATTGCTTAAATTATGTATCCGATATTCATTAAGTAAGTACCATTTTCATAATTTTGTAAGCGTGATTGAGCCAGGTCAGAAGTACTCGAAATCGACGAGGGTGTATGAGAAACGTTACGAAAGTGTGTGAAGCGAAAGTGGTTTGTAAGGATCGTAGCAAATGGAAATCGGTGATCTCTGCCTACCCAACTGAGAAACAGGCGTGATGTGATGATGATTGCTTAAATTATGTATCCGATATTCATTAAGTAGTACCATAAATAAAAACCGTAAGTTATTAAAAATGAGACAAATAAAAAAGTTTAAGGGGCCGTTTTAGGCGCCTGTACCTCTGCACTAATTTAATATATCATCCTTCAATCTAAGGGAGACCTTTATATAAAAATACATATGTAAAGCATTTAACACTTTCGCTACCAAGAACCCGACTGTCGGGTACACCGCTCGTAGAAGCGTAGCCGATTACATGGGTTTCCCCGTATGTAGTGAAAATGTCGTAGCGCCGCGTAGAGCCCGGTTTCGAAAGTGTTAATTGATATTACACAACATTAAAGAATACGACGAATTGAAACGAAATTAAGGAAGTTTTGAGTAGGTACCTATCTTACTTCGTCGAAACACGTGCCTTTGAATACAAAACAACACGTGTATAAAATTTATTTTTATATTTTTGAAGTCTTGTCTATTGAGCTCAGTGGCTTGGCTGAGGGCGGCATTCAAATCCGAGATCGTGGGTTTTAATCCGATTTTATTGTTAGGATATGACGGATTAAAAATTTCACCATTCTCTTTCTTCCCGTGGGTGTCGTAGAGAGTCGACTGTGGGGTCGAAAAACTGGCAACTTGTCACTGCAATGTTATAATGTCGTATTATTTCAACCCCTTAACTTTAAGTACCCTTTTTGAACCATTTCAATTTAAACCAAAGGGTAGTTTTTTCTGTTTCTTATGTACCTATTTTAAGTAAAATATAATCATTTTCAGTGCAACCTCAGCCTATCTAGGTTTTTTTTTACAATTTTCAAAAAAATGTCCTTCTAAAATCACACTGGGCAAGACGAGGACATAAACTGAAGCTCGACTTAAACAAACGAGGTTATCAAGTCGGTGTGTAACTGTCTGACGAGCCCTCTCCGGGGTGAAACATGTTAAACACATACGGCCAACTTACACGGCGCAGGTAAGGGAGAGCGGGGCTAAATCGGACCATTTTCACTAAATAATAATGAGCCAGTTACGTTTATTGGTATTCAGGGCGAAAAAATATATGCAAAAAATGTCCTATAAATTTAACATTGGGCAGGGCGTAGAAACACTGACACTCGACTTAAACACACGAGGTTACCAAGTCCGATGTAACTGTCTGACGAGCCGTCTCTGAAACATGAAACACACGGCCAACTTACACAGGTAGGGGAGAGCGGGACTAAATGGGACCATTATTAGTACCTATTATCACTAAACAATAATGAGCCAGTGTAGTTTATTGGTATTCAGGACAAAAACATCTATTTTCACATCAAATTAGATCTGTGATAGATGTTGACGATTAGCTATGATACCAGGATGAGTGTGGTTAGCGCGACTTGAAATACGTGTAGAATAATAAAATATTTTTTTTTGCATCATTAGTTTTCTAACTAGATTTTTATTTTTTGATATTAGTCTGAATGGACTTACGAATCCTAGATGGATGTAATCGTCAAAGTATTCAAAAGGTAGGTAACTTGACAACAAGCTGAGTAGAAACCATTTCAGTGACGTTTAAACGCAATTTTTGTGACATTTTTATAATTTTTATATTGTTTTAAGAGTCCTAAGGGTTTCATATTTCTATTAGGTAACCCGACTTCTGATTTTATTAGACTAACATCATAAGAATCCCTCCATTGACACTGTCATTCGTATCAACTTACCCCCGGCGCTATTACTTAGCCCAGTTCTCCCCTACCTCAATACATATTGTGTCCCAATTTATTATTCATGAACCATCAGCGATATCATAACTGCCTAGGGCACTAGCACGTTGTACATTTTGTTACGGCGATTTTATATGAACCTAGTGAATAACATCAATGAAAAATGTTTTAATTAATGCACACGCTTAAAGCACAGTATAATAAAGAGTACTATCGTACAGTATGGCCACTCCCGCTCCCCGCTGAAAGCGCCGCCCATCCCCTATCGGTTACCTCACAGTTACCGTCTGTCAAAAACGCGAACAGTCAACCTGTCATATCTCACTCACACAAGCATGGTACGCGTTCACCTACACGAGCTTAGAATGTGTGCTAGGAACGCGCCTCTTTCATATATTTGATCGCCAGTGTCCCAGATGTGCTTTATGTCTGTCCACGATAAGTTTGTAACAATTTTGACATCCTCACCGGTGCAACTGTTTATGTAAAGTCAAATTTCGATGACATGATTGACGCTTGATGACGTTAACCCTTACAAAAGCAGGGTTATTCAACATCGTTGCAAACATCGTGGGCTGATTTTACCAGAAGAACATAAAAGAATTTCCTGATAAGGATGATGTTCCTCTCCCATTTAAATTTAGTCTAACACTCTCTAAAATACATCATTACAGGCCTGATAATAAACACCGACACTATGTCGTGAATTACTTATGATAAATACTTGATATACTATGTCATAAACTAATATGCTACTGATACCAAACAAACAGACAAATATTATATGTAGGACATTCTTACACAGATTGACTGAATTCCACAGTAAGCTCAAGAAGGCTTCTGTTGTGGGTACTTCAACAACGACATAATTAGAGGTATATATCTCGGTCATTCTCAAGACGTAAGGGCGAATTCTAATTACCGCAACTCATTTGTTTTCAGTGGAATTTCAGTTCTAATTCTAACTTATCAGAATTTAAATTCCAGTGAAAATAGAAGCATCGTGACAATTAGAACATGGACTAGACGATTTAGAATTACCGACCTAATATACAAATACTTATATACGTAGAAAATACCCATGACTCATATCATCACGCAAATAAATGCTGAGATTCGATCCCAGTACAGCGGACCGCTTAGCAGACAGGGTCACATTACATTACCCGCTAGGCCACTCCAGTCGTCAAACACACAACATATTTATTTATTTAAACTTTATTGCACAATACAAAAAAGTACAAATGTCGGACTTAATGCCAGATGGCATTTTCTATGTCAACCATGGGCTGAACCGAAAGATCAAGTAGGTGCAGGGTCCAGTACAGTTAGAATATAATGGAAAAGAATTTAACACAAGAAGATACAAACAATATCAATATATGCTACATATAAATATATATAGTATACAGACCTATATTTATACATAAATATATAAATATGCAATTCTCAAATAATATATTGGGTTGGCACAAAAGTAATGACACACTCTACAAAACTCTATTCTATACATTTTGTAGAACATTCTAGGTACTTCTAATGTGAGGGTATATAAAGCTTTGGTTTAGTTAGATTGAAATAAAATGGACTTAGGTTAATTGTTAGGTTGACAGGAGCCTTGAAAGCCAGTCACGCTCAGGGTGACCACCTGCATTCAATGATGACGATTTACGCCGCGAACTGCAGTCGAATCCTGATGCTACTACTCGTGAATTAGCGGAAGCACTTAACTGCAGTCACCACGCTGTGGAATACCATCTGCATTTAAGAGGATACGATACCGAAGCACGAATTCAAATTTGAGATTTTTAGGTCTTTATCGCCGTCGCGCTGACGGGGGTGGAACCCACAGAGAGGCCCTGTGTGCGTGCGCGTGGCGCACGCACACACCCGCGTCCGCCGCCGGCACAAGTACTTACTCGCGCTCAAGCGCTCTCTAATCTCTCTATATTTGTCTAGTTTCGGACTTCTGATAGTTCTGATTCTGATGCATAATGTTTTGGACTCCGTGAAGATATTAAGTGTACTGATTTGACTAAAATGCAAATTTGTAATGTTTTAAGGAATGGTAGAAACAATTCCTTATCTTATACATAATGTGATTATCTTAAAAGATGATTTCTTTTAAGATAGTCACATTGTTAGCGAAATAAAGTTATTCGGTATGTAAAAAGCTAAAACATTTTCGATTTCAAAGAGAAGCCATATTATAGGAGTAGGTACGTACAATCAACCAATTAATCTGAATCCTAGGTCATAGGCCAATCTAGACCCTTTCACAGTAAAAGTAAAACTGACTTCTGTAGCAAATAAAGGACGGTGTCAATACGACAGGGTTCTAGAGTGGCCTAGGATTCTACATAATTGGTTGACAGTATCTACCTACCAAAAATGTATGTAAATCTTATTCTTTTTTTTTTGCACATGTTTGACAGAAGTGACAGCGTAGGAAAATTTAACTAGGTAACAATTTGGTACCTATTATACTTACCAGACACCGGATTATGTTCCAAGGTAATTAGAACTTTTTAGCAGAATTCTAACAAAAAATCTGCCAAACAAAATCTTATTGCATATGAAGCATAAGGACCTTTTTCAGATGGAAAGCTACATATGCATCTTATATTTCTAATTTTCTAGGGTTGTGTATACATATTACCTACCTAGCATTAGAAATACAAGGCTTAGCACAGAACAAGACCAACCATAAAAATGCTTAACTAATTTGCCAGCTAAATTTAAACCTAGGTATCGGTACTTAAACGTATAGATACTTTTGATATTTTTATTATTTAAAACTTATTTATACTTACATATCAGCATTTCTGTTACCATAGAATTAAAACGTATATAACACTCACTTCATCTACCAACTAAGGGCATCTGTAATCTACATACAAATAAGGCCCGGTTAAAAGTCTCGAAATGTTATGTACATTTTATAATTAGATAAGTGTAAATGGGTCAAAAAATTGGGTCCATGTGCAATTGTGCATTAACTAGGTGCACTTTTCCCAAATTGCTGCATGTATGAAATAAGGCCCATCAGTAACTTAACAAAAAATAAGGTATTTCTTACATACCGAATTAAGCGTAATTGTGTCGCTTAACTTCAAACCTGGATAAATCCATTCTGCTACAAGGTTAATATATATTTTTTATATATTCAATCTTAAAGCAGAATGGATTTAAGTACCCAAGTTTGAAACTAAGCGACACAATTGATAGTATGTATCTAGGAGACAATTTATTTACAAAATCGTATTATTCAAGAGCGCTATGATAAACGCACGTCGAAATAAAGTAAAATTGATAATATTTACCGATGAGATTGTGCTCTGTGTGTAATGGTAAACATTAATAATATGAAAAGTAATTGTTTCAGTCAGATCATCTTCACTCGTCAATTTCGTCTTACTCTTTAGTTGTGAAACATGGGTGACAAAGGACGGTCGCCGGAAGGAAAAGAATAAAAATATATGGATACCTACCTATATATATTATAATATTTATCCCGTAGGACAGCAGGTTACTTCAAAGTACTTTAATTAACTACCTAATTTTAATGTTGTCTTCGGTTCCCGTCGTCGTTCGTCGTTCGTCGAATCCCAGTAAGGGTATTTATTTGTGTGATGAGCACAGATATTTGTTCCTGAGTCATGGATGTTTTCTATGTATATAAGTATGTATTTATCTATTTAAGTATGGTTTTGTATTTATCTATGGGATATGGGTTAAATTGTGGCGTAGGCGAGAGGCTGGCAACCTGTCACTGCAATGTCACAGTTTCGTTTTCTTTCAACCCCTTATTTGCCAAGAGTGGCACTGAAGCTTTAGTAGTTTCATGTGTTCTGCCTACCCCTTTATGGGATACAGGCGTGATTGTATGTATGTATGTATGTATGTTATCTATTTAAGTATGTACATATTATTTATTTATTTATTAGTAAAAACATGTTTACATGACATTACAGTAAAACCAATGCGTCACGAAACTTAGATAACAAAAAAGAAAAAAAAACAGTAAGTAAGAACATGAAAAAAAAAACAATAAAGTTTAAAACTAAACAATTTATTTGGGCGATGACGTAACAGCGTGGCTCCGTTGCGTCGTTTGCCCCGGTGTAGGATTCGGCAAGTTGCCCCGGAATCGCCGAAAAACCACACCTTTCGGCCAGAAGTCTGCGCTCGCGATGGTGTCCTGCGCTATATCGTCGCCTAGCACCCATAGTACAAGCTTTGCTTAGTTTGGGGCTAAGTTGATCTGTGTAAGGTGTTCCCAATATTTATTTAATTATTTAATTACTTACCATAATCATAATGTAATAAAATGTGCATTTTTTCGTGGTTACCAACATGCATACCAACCATAAAAATGCTTAACTAATTTGCCAGCTAAATTTAAACCTAGGCTATTTAAACGTATAGATACTTTATATACTTTTATTATTTAGATCTTATTTATACTTTTCGGCAAAGCATTTTTGTTACCGCAGAATTAAAACGTTGGTAATACTCATTTTATCTACCTACTAAGGGCATATGTAATGTCAATGCAAACAAGGCCCGGCTATTAAGTTTCGAAATGTTATTTACATTTTATAACTTGATAAGTGTAAATGGTTCAAAAATTTCGTGCAGTAAGTAAAAAAGTAAAAAGTAAGTATTATTAAACAGAAAAACTATGGGTCTTATTTGATGCAGGTATGAAATAAGGCCCATGCCGCCCATGTGTCCACATGTTCACAACCTTCGATACCCAAGAAGTAGCGCTGCGGAAATAGAGATGGATCGGATATAATCTTCAAAGATGAGCTATCAACAGCGCCAGTATTTGAGTGGTGGCCTCAGAGTGGAAGGCGACCCCGCAAACGCCCAGTACTTATGATACACAATACACATAAACACAATACATTATAATATTTATTGCCCCGTAGGACAGCAGGCTACCGCACACTACTTTAATTAAGTACCTAATTTTGTCCCTTTAAACTTAATATGAAATAGAGTCTGCCTATCTTGACCACATTGACCTTGACGCACTGCTTGTTAAGACTTGAACCCCTCTAATTTAGAGTACCATATCCTAAATGCATAGTCCTGAATAAATGTGTTTTAGACGACAGACCGTAGTATAAATACTTATCACAAAAATTGATGATTGAATTCATGAACACAATGTTTACACAAAGTTATAAAACTTAAGAAGCGAGCGATGGGCCTTATTTAGAGAAGTAACTATTTAGGGCATTTTTTGATTCTATGTCTGCGAAGAAAATATACAAAACGGCATGATTGATAAAACTTAGAAGAAATATAAGCACTGGGCCTTATTAAGGGCAGGTACTGGTACCAACCTGAACAAACTATGTATTACTAAATAAGGCCCATCGTTTTTTTAAATATTTTAAAACATGACTTAAATTATTAATATTATGTCTGTTTTTATTGTGTGTAAATAAGTACATATAATATGACTAATATAACTACTTACCTAATTGGTGTTCGGCAGAATAGTAATAAATAAACAATGATGACCGAATACCAAATTTTCGGCAAAATGGCTGAAAAGACCGAATACCAAATAGTTGCCTAATATTCGTGGAATCTATCGTAAAATACAGCATAACTTTATAATTATTACTAGTAAACCAATGACGAGAAAAGTTATGCATGTATAAAACCTATACCTGTATGCAATTGTTACGTACCTATACTTATAAAATATGGACTTAGTATTTCCACAGAATATATAATACAGATTCAAACTTTCACGATTTTTACACATATTTAAAATCGGGACTTAATCGCGTATTTACTATGTTTTAAACACTAACCTCCGACGTTTCAAGGACGGCATTGTCCCCGTGGTCTCGGAGCAGACTGGTCTTTTTTGGACCACCAATTTTAAATATGAACATATAATAGTACGTATTTCTAACTAAAAAGTTCGTCAAACACGGTATGTCGATATTTCGACGTAGTATATCGATAACTTTTCACATCACTAGATTATCGACATTAGATGTCGAGTATTTCCCATCACTTTATTTCAGTGTACGTATATAAAAACTTAGCCCCGCCCCTAAATTTGGTGCGATAGGGACAACTGCAGCTCAGGCGCGAAATCCCGCGTAAAAACTGCAAAAATCGAGGTTCCGCTCTCGACTGTTTCCTCCTCCAAAACTTAACCAATCGTTACGAAATTTGGAAATCAGAATGACAAGGAAATTATCTGTGTCGGACCGTTTCGTTTTTTTGGATAATTGATCTCAGTTTTGAATACCACGCCTTTCTTTCTGGCAAATTCAATTAAGCCGTTTTTGCCAACTTTGAGAGGCTCTAATTCCTTTTAAAACAAAAATATCAAAAAAAGCAAAACGGTCCGACACAGATATTGATAATAAAAGTCTGTGTTGAAAAAACCATTGATCTAGCTTCAAAAACCAGAGAGGAAACAGGCGAGAGCGTTTGTATGGAGAAATGAGGGGTATCGTAGCGTCTTAAAACTATTACACAATGAAACTGTAAACGCTAACAAATATTCAACACAGCTCACCGAACTATCTTCTGATATCAAGAAAAAAGGACGAAGACGAGCCACTATAATTTTACTACATGATAACGCTCGACCTCATGTCGCATCTTCCGTTCGCCAACAGCTGCAGAACTTGGGTGGGTGGGGACCCACCTTATTCTCCAGACCTCGCACCATCAGACTTTCATTTGTTTAGAGTCCTGAAACGACATTTTCGGGGTAAACAATTCAATGATTTCCATGATGTACAGGTGGAGTTGAACAACTTTTTCGAGGCACAGCCATCAGAGTTCTGGGCGAAAGGCATCCAAACTTTGCCGAATCGTTGGCAAGAAATCATAGATGCTAATGATGATTACATCATCGACTAAGCTTTTTGTATTGTAATAATAATAAAAAATATCGCCCATTGGTTTTACCAGTGCAATCAGTCAACGCAGGGCAGCTTGTGGCGAGCTGTTGGGGAACAGCGACCCCACGTACCCGAGTGCTCCTGGGGAGTTCTGTTACCCGTAAGGCGGGTGGGTGGGACAGTACTCTCTACCTCTGGCTTGCCTTGGCTGGCCGTCCAGAGTGGAGTCGTTAGGGCTACATGCCCCAGGGGTGGAAGTGAAAATTTGCATAAGACGCGAGTTGGTACAGTGGCTTGACAGCCACTGGGCAGAAAGCGGTGTACACCTCTCGACACCCTTGAGTTCTCACACCGGTGTTGCCCTTGAGCCATCTTGGATGTCGCTTTTTGTGGGGGCCCATCTTGTGGGGACGAGTCACCGTCTGCCGGAAATAAAATTGGATACCGTTTTATTAGGCAGGCGTCCGGTTTTTTATCCTTAGCCCAGTATTTAGTCCATCACTTTCATCAAAATAGCCCAGTTCATTTTAGATTCCATTAACTCTCAAATAGTCCTTACACCCTGGCGGGTGTTGCCTCTGCGTGTGTCCCATGATACGGGCAAGGGCAACATCCGCTCGGTGTACCCCTTACATTTCATTAAAGTGTCGAAAGGGCCTCTACGCGTTGGCTTCGGCCCCGCGCACGCCTCCCAAAGGTCCGGAATACCATTGTTCCGTGATGGGAAAGACATACATAAAAATTATAAAACGTAAACCAAGTGTCTCATTACTTTTGTGCCAACCCAATAATATAAAATATATCCATTGTGAAAGATCATTGAGGGTGACTATCAAACCTTGTCAAACAGATACTTACACAGCAAAGAGGATCGAGTATTATAGAGAGTTACTGTCAAAGTAAAATGTGTAATCACGTGCATACTGCATAGACTGCCATCTCTCGATACAGGCTTAAAACTTTTGAACCTTAGTTTTGACAATTTGGCCTATATTTCTAGCTTAATATGTGTTAAAATGTCAAATATTAATATTAGCGCCATCTAGCCGAGAGTCCCCCAAAGGTGTATCGCCATCTAGGCCACCGTACCTTTTTCTGTATGGTTTTCAGGTACGTTTTTTTCTTAGACTGTATCTGTCTATACGGAGTTACATAATATGTTTTGTTACACAGCATGCGCTTGAAGGCGAAGTACATAAATAATCATTTATAGTTACTAATTACATACAGTCATACATATTATTTATAGTTACTTACCCACCTATTAATACCAAGAAGTTGAGACATGTTCCAGTTTCTCTGATGTTTAGATGTTAGTTCGCTTAACTTACTTTGAAAGGTTAATTAGGTAATCATGTCTAACGGAGTGTTAATAATATGGCAAAACTTAACTATTACCAGGGGCGGCTCACTCCGCGATTCTTTCACCGCGCTACAAGTACATGGAAAAACTCAAAATTCAATGTCGGCTGCTCGCGTGCGGTTCGTTTGTTTATGTAGGTAAGAATTTAGAACGGCGGCATTGTGGGAATATCAAAGGAGTGAGCCTTCTGTACTTGTACTATTATATATTCTGTGCAGTTATGGATATTAGACGTATTTTTAAGCCAGTGTATGACGGTATCTGGATGTGTGCAACTATTTTTTTACTGCTGTGAAATCCTTTTAAAACCCTGTAAAAAATAATTATTCTAAAATCAAATCGTGATAAAAAAGTTAAGACATATTCCATTTTACTCCATATAGTGAATTCTAAAGAAATTAGAGTTAAACGAGTTTTTGTTTCGAAGTTGGAACTACGTAACGTACGTAACAAAAACAAACAAATGAAATAGAATGATTCAAAATGGCATCTGGCTTGTTTCAAAGCAAATTCACTCTGTATTCGTGGCGTCAGACATAACAAATCGTAATGGGATCTAAAATATTTTGTAATATGAATATCTTTAAGTAAGTCTAAGCTGCTTCGGAGATACATACATTTCCTTTATGTGTACAATTTTATTTTATGTTTTCGTTCCATTCGCTCTTTTGAGGAGATTATTTGCCCTAGTACATAAACTAGTTTAAAATAGCTAAAAATGTTGTGTTTCAAGTAAAACAAAATAAAATATTTGAACCGCACTATCACTATACCTTATTAAACAACAGTCCTCCATGTCTGTGTGTGTATGTATATTTATTCGCGATAAACTCAAAAACTTCCAAACTTATTTTGATGCGGTTTTCACCTTTAAATAGAGGAAGGAAGGATTGAGGAAGGAAATTAATAATTGAAATATGATAGGTATAAAGTAGGTACTAATCAAGTCGGTAAAAATTTAGCTATCTAATAAGCTATAATGGAAAACGATGTTCATAATGATTAATAATAACATAATTTTTAAGAAAAAAAAAACCGTCGCCTTTCGGGTTCTGGTGAAAGCTACTTGCGAATGTTGGATTATGTAGAAATGTGTAAGTATTTTTTAAAACTGCTTTTAATGCTTTAATTATTAGATGGAAACACAAATGAATATACGTATAACGTTAAGGTTTGAGGAGTTTCCTCAATTCCTCATGAATCCGATTATATTATAAGAAATCGAAGCTTGACAAACTTGACTTCAAAACATATGTTTAACAAACATAACTAAATAAATTTCACTGTTCTGAACTTAAATGCATGCTTTTCTTACAAAAATACCAAAGTCACTATGAGTGTGCCGTTCAGGTTTGAGGAGTTTGGTTCTGGCCATCATCAGCAGTTCCACTGCACCAAATGTCACTGTTCTGGACGAAAGTGCATGCTGTTCTTATAAAAATACCAAAGTCACTATAAGTATGCCGTTCAGATTTGAGGAGTTCGGTTCTGACCATCATCAGAAATTCCACTGCACCAAATGTCACTGTTCTGGATGAAAGTGCATGCTGTTCTTATAAAAATGGCAAAGTCACTATAAGCGTGCCGTTCAGATTTGAGGAGTTTGGTTCTGGCCATCATCAGCAGTTCCACTGCACCAAATGTCACTGTTCTGAACGAAAGTGCATGATGTTCTTATAAAAATACCAAAGTCACTATAAGCGTGCCGTTCAGATTTGAGGAGTTCGGTTCTGACCATCATCAGAAATTCCACTGTACCAAATGTCACTGTTCTGGACGAAAGTGCATGCTGTTCTTATAAAAATGGCAAAGTCACTATAAGCGTGCCGTTCAGATTTGAGGAGTTTGGTTCTGGCCATCATCAGCAGTTCCACTGCACCAAATGTCACTGTTCTGGACGAAAGTGCATGCTGTTCTTATAAAAATACCAAAGTCACTATAAGCGTACCGTTCAGATTTGAGGAGTTCGGTTCTGACCATCATCAGAAATTCCACTGCACCAAATGTCACTGTTCTGTACGAAAGTGCATGCTGTTCGTATAAAAATACCCAAGTCACTATAAGCGTGCCGTTCAGATTTGAAGAGTTCCGTTCTGGCCATCATCAGCAGTTCCACTGCACCAAATGTCACTGTTCCGTACCTAAATGCATGCTGTTCCTTTATTAACACAAAAATCACCATATGTATGCCTTTCAGATTTGAGGAGTTCCCTCGATTTCTCCAGGATTCCATCATCAGAACTGGGTTCTGAGAAAAATGAGACCAATCTGTATGTATATACATTCAATCAAAAAAAAAATTTTTCAAAATCGGTCCAGGAACGACGGAGATATCGAGGAACAAACATAAAAAAAAAAAAAAAAAAAAAAAAAAAAAAACATACAGACGACTTGATAACCGTCCTTCTTGAGATATGAGGCGACGGTTAAAAATAATGTAGGGCGCAATTGTACACGCACCTAAAACACTATTTCTCACGTTTCCGTGTGTGGCTTTAAAAAATGTGTACTATCAGCTGCGAAAGTGCATGGAGAAATTATGAATGAATTTATTGATAAATTCGCCATGCACTTTTGCAGCTGATAGTGCATGTACCTCTTAAATAATCGTAGGTCTACAAAGATCCGTAATGGCGTGTGTCTCTCTTTTACGGATAACTTTCTGTAACCATTTAAAGACGGGTCGCTAGCTTCATAACTTTAATGCTGTGATTTTAATATAGGTATAAAAGATAGGCATTATCCCAGTATCAGTGTAATTCCATCGCGTCATTAGTAGAAATATATACATAATAGTGGATACAGATGTCACGAACACGATGTACGGGAACATGTTATATTAAGGCCGCGTGGGAAATACTATGAGCAAACCAGTGTTATTAGTATGGCTGATTAGTATCCTGCCTGTGATGACAACACCGTGCATCATGAATACCATACACTGATAACTACTTTTGTACCAACATTTGTAATGCGTCGAAATATCGCACATAGGGGGATTTCACTAAAAAAGCTGGCCATTAGTCGATGAAAATAAGTTAAATATAGCATATTTGGATTAACACAATAGATCTACATATCCCGTTAAAAACGAGCTGATGCGATCGTGAGGATTGTTAATGACATGTCATTAAACTTCAAAATTTAGTTAGCAAATCTTGATTTCTCGTTTTCAAAGGATGTAAAAACAATTTTGGCCAGCTTTTTTGTGAAATACCCCTATGTTCGACTCGAGCTCGACTAATACATTTTTTTTTATATTTTAAATTACGAATCATAATTTTCATCATGATATAAGAGGTGAGCTATATAACTTGCTAAATACATTTAAAGCGATCCTAAATTACCCTTTTAAGCATGTTAAACGACCAGTAAAAGCACTCAAATATACATATTTTTAAAAGGATACTCAGATTTTCAAATTATTTCGAGACATAATGAGAAAAATGCTCATCAAGATGGAATTACGGTCCGTCCGGTCAAGTGCCAGTCGAATATTAAAGCGTCCCAAAAATTCTGGTCTCAATTTGTGGCCGCTGAGTTATTGATGGGAGTGGACTGTCCTTGATTTCTCTCCAGAGGGCGTTAAAGACATTAAGAAAGATTTAGTGGGTGTCTTTATCTGCTTTACAACCCAAGCTCCGTAACGTGAAAGTATTACTTACAGTATAACCTTTGTGATTGGAAATGGGGTTCATACTTACATGTTACATACTTTCTTTTCTAAGGGCTACTTGCACCACCCGCTTAACTCAAGGTTAGTGGGCTGTCAACTGTCAAATTCCATATTTAAATAGTGGGATAACCTCGAGTTAATCCTCCATTTTCGGTGGTGCAAACCCTTACAGACATTCAAGTTCATTTTGCAGCGCTAAAATAGATTAAGGTAAAACTCCAAAAAATCCTAGCTGCAGTAGTAATGTAATGACCAACTTACTTATCTGCCTCCTCGTAATACCTACCATTCGTTAAGGAGCCTTATTTCTCATTCAGTCCAAGCGGGGTCTTGTGAAAGTTAGAGCCACGGCTGAATTTCAAGTAGTCCGTTATTGCCGAGGTCAAAAATTATGATAATATCAGCGTTGGCTTGCTCGAAAAGTTATTTTTTTGATCATGAGTTTGTAAGTATTTTTGGGGTAAATTAAATGCTATTGTGGTACGAGGAAGACGTGCTCGCGATGACAAGTGAAGTTTATTTTTATTTTTATGGTGGCAACTTTCTTAGAGTTTTTCTAATAAATTTCTTTGGTTGTGAATGATTTATAGGTTCGGTCAGTGATATTTTTCCACTAATTATTTAGACTTGCAAGTTTCAGAAAGTTTTCATTCAAAAAGAATGATCTCGAAATATTTTTTAAAGTTTCTACTTTCATTTAGGTTCATGTTACCTAAATATTGCTCTAACTTGAAACAATAGACATGCAAAAAAAAAGATAAATTTAATGTATCGTACCGAAGATACTCTTTCATGCATATTAATAATAAGAACAGTTTAATGTAAGCACACAATTTCACTCTGCAAATAATGCAAACATCATTAAAAGGGTTCAGCCATGTAAAGAATAAGTAAAATAACCTATGAAAGCTAATAACATGCTGCCAACAAATTCAATATAGCATAATGATGAATGACAGTGCCAAAACGGCCCAGTTGAATGGACAAAATGTAACAAAGAACCAGCATAATGGGTCAAAAGGCTTCGTTAAAAGGCTTTCGGGCCTTTTTGTTACAAAGGTACCCGTTTTTAGGTTCAATAAAATAAGATTACTAAGAGTCAAAGTAATCTCAAAGCAGCAGGAAAATAGATGAAAAATGAGAGCATAACAAAAGGTATGGAACAAAAAGTATAATGGTTTCGCGATCTACCTTTAAAATTCAATATTTTCAAATTGATTTTCTGAAACAAACGTAAACGAGTCCCAATTAATCATCTCTCTTTTCCATCCGCAGCTTTGCAATTCGAAACGATTTTTTAATTACAATTTACTTCGTATACGTTTAAAAGAGACAACAGTACTTTGTATTGTATTGTAATACAATTAATTTTATGTATACTGTATAGCTACATGATGGTTAACACATACACCTTTACGTATTACTGTATATACCTTTTCGTTGATTTTGGGTTAAAGTAAGAGCAGTAAAATGTTCCTTTCCACTTAAACTCTAAACCACTTACAGTAGGCCTAGCACATGATGGCCGCGGGAGTATGTCGCCGCGAGATAGATGATACGTCTTTGTCTAATTGTATTAATGACATAAGGACAGGAAGGAAGGTCTATCTCGCGGCGACATACTCTCGCGGCCATCATGTGCTAGGCCTGCTGGTAGGTACTTCTAGATACATTGTTTACAAACACGATTGCCTGTTTTCCTTAATATCCTCACAGTTTTATTATTTTTTTTATACCAGGTCAGGCCCGGGCCCTATGTTTCAACTATGGAATGCTTCATGATATTTAATCGTATTATTTTGAATGGGACATTATTTCTACCAAACAATGCAATGTACAAATATACATATTGGCTGGGTGCGAAGTAGGTGGTGGGAGGGATTATGCGACGTTCTTGCCAATGTCACTTTTTCCTATTCGCAATTCTGGACAATCTGAATTCTACGCAATTATATTTCACCTCATTCGCTATTGTGGACAGTAATTACTTGTGAACAGTGGCGATTCTTCCAGTTCGTAATTCTGCACATTCTGAATTGCGCACAATAGGTATTTCGCCTCATTCGCTTCTGTGCACAACCATTATTTGTGTACAGTAGCGATTCTTCCTATTCGCAATTCTGCACAATCTAAGTTCCACACAATAGGTATCTATCCTCATTCGCGTCTGTGCACAGCCATTATTTGTGTACAGAATAGTTTCTTCCTATTCGCAATTCTACGCAATCCGAATTCGACGCAATAGGTATTTCACCTCATTCGTTATTGTGCACAGTCATTATTTGTATACAGTATAGTTTCTTCCTCTTCGCGATTCTACGCAATTCGAATTCCACACAATAGGTATTTCGCCTCATGCGCTATTGTGCACTGTCATTATTTGTGTACAGTATAGTTTCTTCCTATTCGCAATTCTACGCAATCTGAATTCGACCCATTAGTATTTTACCTCATTCGATTTTATACACAGTCATTACTTGTGTAAATTAGCGATTCTTCCTGTTCACAATTCTACACAATCTCAGCTTCCTCAATCCCCACAAACACGCACAAATAGAAACGGCGAAATCTCCTAACATGAGCGGAGTTTCGTTCTGATCTATTATCAGCAGTTCTACTTCATCAAATGTCACAGTGTGAACTATCATACCATGAAAAATTCGAACGTTTTCTGAAAAATACGAAGGAAAAGCTTTTCGCACTACATCTGTAATTATTTAGTAAACATTGGCCTATAGTTCGATTTTAACATTTTGTTTACAAGATATATACAGTGCGTATGACGATAGTTAATATTAATAATGCTATATGGAGCTATGCTAGGGCGCCGTGGAAAGCACTTTCTGCGTTTCTATTTGTGCGTGTTTGAGGGGATTGAGGATGCTGAGATTGTGTAGAATTGCGAACAGGAAGAATCGCTAATTTACACAAGTAGTGACTGTGTATAAAAAATCAAATGAGGTGAAATACTCATGGGTCAAATTCAGATTGCGTAGAATTGAGAATAGGAAGAAACTATACTGTACACAAATAATGACAGTGCACAATAGCGCATGAGGCGAAATACCTATTGTGTGGAATTCGAATTGCGTAGAATCGCGAAGAGGAAGAAACTGTACTGTATACAAATAATGACTGTGCACAATAAAGAATGAGGTGAAATACCTATTGCGTCGAATTCGGATTGCGTAGAATTGCGAATAGGAAGAAACTATTCTGTATCCAAATAATGGCTGTGCACAGACGCGAATGAGGCGAAATACCTATTGTGTGGAACTTAGATTGTGCAGAATTGCGAACAGGAAGAATCGCTACTGTACACAAATAATGGTTGTGCACAGAAGCGAATGAGGCGAAATACCTATTGTGTGCAATTCAGAATGTGCAGAATTGCGAACAGGAAGAATCGCCACTGTTCACAAGTAATTACTGTCCACAATATCGAATGAGGTGAAATACTAATTGCGTAAAATTCAGATTGTCCAGAATTGCGAATAGGAAAAAGTGACATTGGCAAGAACGTCGCATAATCCGGTGGGAGAACCATGAATCGATCGCAGCGCGCACAGTGGCCAAAAAAGGAACACTCGGCAGACCAACTGTCACTTCTTACAGCGAAGTGATCCAAAGTTGGTGCCATACAACAAAATAATGCTATTAATAAGCCCTTTCAAACGATCCATGTCCCATCAGTATACAGTCTTCATTGGTACAAAATGCCCATTATCTTTTACGTATCCGTGTATTTAAAGTAAAAATAAATAAATATGCGTCACGATATTTGCTACGTAGCTAACTGTACGAACACTGGGACAAACAGTGATCACAAATTTTATAAATATGCACAAACAAATTGGACGTTTCCAAAAGACCAGCAAATGAAATAGATAATCGCTGTAAGAGGAAAAAGTAAGTAAACTAACATACTTTTAAAATAGACACAAATTCTGCATTATTAACGACAGTACAGGCATAAATAAGTAATCGTCTCAAATATATATGAAATGCGTTATTACCTAAAATCGGTTTACTTCTTTATTTACATTTCGCGAACTCAACCATGAGAAACTCCGTATGTACTTACCGAGTTTAAAAAGATGAATGTTATTATCGACACTGTAAATTTATATGATCGAATTAAACATTACGCTATTTCATTAAAATTATTTGTTTATTTACTTACTATTCGTATTGACAGAAAGCCATTTGGCGTTTCAAAGTCCGCCGTAGTTGTAACCGCTAGGTGACGCTGTCATCGTGCACCCAGCCAATAAGTAAATTGTCATAATTGTTAATATTATTTTTATTTATAATAAGTTTATTTTTCAGTATTTAGTGCAATTAGTTATTTCTTAGTTTTTTCCACACTCCAAAAATAATTGATTTGTTTATAATTTGGATGTTTAGATTATTGCAATCCGATAAGAAATCTGAATTCGAAGGTTTATTATTTTTGGCTTTTTAGTTTCTCCGTGTTTTGTAACACGCTTTTTTTTTGAAGGCGGTTTTATTTTTTGTTAAAAAGTTAATTTATTTGTTGATTTTTAGTGGTTCCTAGTGATATTATATGTATCAGTCCGAATATATGTACAGTAGTGAAAGAATTGTCCTTTAACTCCTAACCATTGAGGAGTTGACCTTCCATCATCAGCTCAGCCACATAAAATTATTACCATCAGGCGCAAATACTGGTGCACCTTTGAAAAATACACAAAAAACATTACATGTGCCTATAACATTTGAAGAGTTCCCTCGATTTCTCCAAGATCCCATCATCAGACCACGACTTGGTGCCAATGGGACCATCTCGGGGTTATACCCGTTCGATCAAAAAAAAAATTTTGAAAATCGGTCGACGATTCTCGGAGATATCGAGTAACATACACACAAAAAAAAAAAAAAAAAAACATTCAGTCGAATTGAGAACCTCCTCCTTTTTTGAAGTCGGTTAAAAAGTTTCTAGTACCAAATATAAATATATTTTAATTATATTGATGTAAGCTTTGGAAGTTCTTCGTAAACTAAACAAATTTGGATGAGGATACTCAGAATTCATAATTATTCATTTCCTTTAATATTTTTAATTGTAACATAATTATTGTTATTTTGTCCTACATAATTGCCTATAAGATAGGTTTCAAGACTTCCAAGATAACTCATAATAACCTAACCACAAAATTAAAATTTTGAAAAAACCCCCGACCGCGACATAGTAGACCGATTTTCATGAAACATGGCTAAGAACACTCCCGACTAACTCAGCATTCAGACAAAAAAAGCTAAATCTAAATCGGTTCATCCGTTCGGGAGCTACGATGCCACAGACAGACACACACACATACAGACAGACAAACAGACAGACAGACAGACAGATAGGCAGACAGACAGACAGACACACACGTCAAACTTATAACACCCCGTCGTTTTTGCGTCGGGGGTTAAAAAAAGAACAAGCAACACCAAGTTACTTATTAAAAAAAAAAGTATTTCATAAAATAGGCTAGTTTCCTATACTTAAAATAAAATATTTTATGCAGTGCACGAAATAAAGCACCACATAATTAGAAGAAAAATATGGACAGTAGTTATGTTTAAACACAATTTGTATTTAATAAGTCAAAGAGAAA
The DNA here is from genome assembly GCF_023078275.1 of Leguminivora glycinivorella. Lineage (NCBI taxonomy): Eukaryota > Metazoa > Arthropoda > Insecta > Lepidoptera > Tortricidae > Leguminivora > Leguminivora glycinivorella. The sequence goes on from NC_062971.1 coordinate 6,709,667, forward strand.
GATATAAAGTAAATGAATTGACCGTGACGTCACTCCTCAGTATTTCATAGTAATTCCATATTAGCAAATCGTTTTGACAGTTCATAAAAAGAAGCTGATTTGACTAGTAGGAAACTAGCCTATACTGAAAGAAAGACATTGGACGATATTCGGAACTTACGAGTACTAAATGGCATTTATTAACATCTTGAGATTCTTGAGCAAACCGGACTAATCGCAATAGGCTACTTGCCTCCTAGTCAAATCAGCTTATTTTTAAGAAATGTCAAAACGAATTTCAACGTCTCGCTAATCATCATCCTCCTTGCGTTATCCCGGCATTTGCCACGGCTCATGGGAGTCTAGGGTCCGCTTTGACAAATAATCCCAAGATTTGACGTAGGCACTAGTTTTACGAAAGCGACTGCCATATGACCCTTGAACCCGAAGGGTAACTAGGCCTTATTGGGATTAGTCCGGTTTTCTTCACCGAAAAGCGACTGGCAAATATCAAATGACATTTCGCACATAAGTTCCGAAAAACTCATTGGTACGAGCCGGGTTTCGAAGACTTCCAAGTAAACTCATAAAGAACAAGCAACACCAAATTAGCTATTACAAAAAAAAAAAAAAAGTAGTAGTAAGTATATATTTGAATACTGAAAGAAAAACATTGGATGATATTCGGAACTTACGAGTACTAAGTGGCATTTATTAACACGTTCGCGGACGCTCAGTCACCCCTCTGGGACACTTATATTTTGTATGGGAATTTTTCGACTGCTATAGCATACCTGTCCTTAGACAGCTTATATTAGGGTTATTATGTGACGAGGAACGCTATAGCATTCGGATGCTATAGCATACCTGACAAAATACAGAGTTCAAATGTGAGCTTATATGACACCGTATGCTATGATGCTAGCATACCGTGATATGACAAATTGTATGCTATAGCATACGATCCATAGAACGTGATACAGCAGATTCATTTTGTAGAATCATATAAAATAAAACGTTTAGTGTTTATGGCTGCGGGGATAATGCCGACAAATAAAAGTATAAAGCTTGTTCACGAATACAGAGTTTTTTGGTACAAGAAGAATTGTTTAAATGTGTATCTCCTACAGACTCTTTTGGAGTACCTAACTTTCGTCAGAACTGTAGTCACCCGTTTCGTCATTGAGACTAGAATAATGTTTGTTCAAACCTGCTGTTGTATAGGTGCTAAAGGCCTTCGTTTGGTGCGATGATTTCTGGGTAGAACTCATTCACTACCTCTCACTACGCGATGATTCGCCCAGCTTTATATACTATTTTACAAGCATCTAAACCAAGTTCAAGGAGTTGAATACCAACAAAATTCACGCAAAAATACATAATTTAACGTAAACAGTCAGTATCAACCAGAAATAGGGTTTAATTCACAATTATATGAGCAAAGCAATGACTAAGTATGAAGGAAATTACTCGAATAATAGGTATAAACATGCCTCAGTTTTCTTAATTTACCATAACCAAAACCACGGTGTTTTATTACAAAACGACAGTGGACATGTTTGTTAACAAAACCGTAACACAAAAATATATAGAAACTGTAAAAATCATTTCTTATGATTTTTTAAACAATACGTAAAATTGCGTTTGCGCGCGAAATTAGGCCACATTTCACGGGCCAACTCCCGGTGACACTCGCGGGGCTACTGAAGAGATTTCCATACAAAGACGTATGGTATAGCATACGCGTCACAAAAAGGTGAACTCGATTTGTGACGCCACAGCATATTTTTTAACTGCGATAAAACTATGTAATATTCCAGTATGCATACTATGATTCTAGTGAATGGTAGAGGAAATGTTGATGAATAATATTATACTGTGACCAAGCAGATTACTAAGAAAACAAACGCAGAAATTCAAATCAAATAACGTATTCTATAGCATACGCGTCACCAGAAGTAGTACAAAAACGTATGCTGAATACGCGTCCGCGAACGTGTTAACATCGTGAGATTCTTGAACAAACCGGACTAATCGCAATAGGCTACTTGCCTCCTAGTCAAATCAGCTTCTTTTAAAGAACTGTCAAAACGAATTTCAACGTCTTGCTAATATGGAATTAATACGAAATCGAATTGAATGACGTCACCTCAGTTACTTTATATATTTCTACTTGACTTATTAAATAGAAATTGGATTTAAAAATAACTTCTATCCGTGTTTTTCTTATATTTATCCGATGATTTATTTTGTGCATAGTATAAAATATTTTATTATCCTCCGTTGGAAATTCAGATGACAGTCGCTTACGTAAAACTAGTTGTATAACAAATAACTATTATTATCCTCCGTTGGAAATTCAGATGACAGTCGCTTACGTAAAACTAGTGCCATATGCCGAATCCTCATAACGCATAAAGCAAAATACCTATAGTACATTGTTAATAATTGCATTAGTGAATCAGGTTTCTTAATTAGAGAATTCAATTAAGTAAGTCTGTGCAAGCATTTAAAATTCCCTTTACAAAATATAAGATTCGAGTTTCCAGTAGGTACCGATTCAAAGTAAGCTATGCCAATAGTTAGTGGTCTCGCATACAGTATTATGTTACCAGCGAAGGGTGTAAACTAAAACTTTAGGTATTTTTACTTAACATAGTGTTGTGTTCCTGCCGATGAGTAAGGCTGCCAGAGCTCAACGAGGGTGCTGGTGACGGAAGGACCTACGGAACTAATTTGTTCCGTCTATTGTTCTTTGAGTCGTCGGCAACCCGAACACTCTTTAGAACTTGTACTGTACACTCCTTTTTGCTGTGTACTTAACACAACTAACTAGTTGTTGAATCAGTAAATTTATTTATTAATAAATAACAGTAAGAGTTAGTTACTATACATCATCATCCTCCTTGCGGTATCCCGGCTTTTGCCACGGCTCATGGGAGCCTGGGGTCCGCTTTGACAACTAATCCCAGATTTGGCGTAGGCATTTACGAAAGCGACTGCCATCTGACCTTCCAACCCGAAGGGTAAATAACAGTGGAATTAGTCCGGTTTCCTCAGTTACCGTTACTATATCATAAAAGTTAGTTAATCGAACCATTTTAATAAATTGTAATCGAACCTTTATTTACAGTTAACAGAAATAAGGTTGCATTATCAGTTTTAATAAAAATGCCCTCATGGCCCTCACACACTGTATCCTTCTGCCTGAATACACAGCCTGCGCCGGTACTCACCCATCTGTAAATGCCCTAGGGTTTGATTTACCGACGTCTAGCCACTGTAAACCGGGCAAATTAACAGAGAGCTACGCGGACAGTTAACAGGATATCTCTCTTTATTTAACGTTACTACTCGTATTATTTAGTAAAAAAAATACAAAATATACGAGACGCTCTGTATTAAGATATTTTATTTTAAGTTTAAGATATCTAAAATTGATAAATATAATTGCAATAATAACTAAAGTCGCGTTCAGAAACAAACGCACTAAATTGAAAAATACGTTGACAAATAAATTGCTACCAGAAATTGATACGAGTAAGTAAAACCTGGTGCCGTAGCCGAATGGCATTTCTGCGAAGCAAAACGAAAACGAAACGCCGCAAAAGGTAGTCGGCTCTGTCACGCCAATACGCAAGAGCAATAGAGATAGATAGATATCTACGAGCGTTTCGTTTCGTGAGCATTTGTGCTATTGGGCTAAGTACCCTGACCAGAAATATATGACTATTTTGCGGAATTTCATTAGAACTATTTTTATCATACTAAACTGTACTGTCACCCCATATATCAGAATAACAGCGCCCTCCTGACAATATCCATACCTATTTCTGGACAGGCTTTAAGACGATACGGTAGGGATCAATTCTCCATACAAACGCTCTCGACTATTTCCTCCCTGGTTTTTGAAGATAGAGCAATGATTTTTTCAACACAGATTGTTATTATTTTTATCTGTGTCGGACCGTTTTGATTTTTTTGATATTCTGCTTTTTAAAGACTCTAGAGCCAATCAAAAATTTCCAAAAACAGCCTTTTTCATTGTGGCGCAAAAAAAGGTGTGATACTCAAGATTGGTAACAATTAACCAAAAAAGCTAAACGGTCCGACATAGATTATTTCATTGTTATTCAGATTCTCAAATTTCGTTCCGATTGATTAAGTTTTGAAGGGGGAAAGAGTCGAGAGCGGAACCTCGATTTTAAAGATTTTTTTGAAATATCTTTTGACTGAGTTGTTCTTAATGGACAATTTTTTTTCGATAAATCTAGTTAATATCACTTGTATATTTAACTAAAATTCCCAAGTTGAAACGGGGGCTCCTTTCCATTTTAGCATTTTCGCTACCATATCCTCTTAACAGTCAATTTGACCTGTCAATTTATTTCAGCAAATTTTGGAGCCGACTTTAGTAGAGGTCTTGGTTGGTGGCCGACGATAAGTGGCGTGGCCATCATAAATTGTAATAGCGTAGTAATAGTGTGTGGTGAGAACATTAATTGATGAATGTATATGTCGCAGTAAGATAGATAAAGCCGTTATATAGTTATTACCCTAGGAATATAATTATACGTCGTAACATAGTTAAACGAAAGCGATTAATTGCTATCTTACTAGGAATATAACTATAATACTAAACTAGTTTAGTCATATAGTTATATGACTGGATTCAGTTTAGTGAAATGATTGTAGGCGGGAGTGCAGCGGTGCGGCGGAGGTATAGTTATAACCCTAGGGATATAAGGGAGCGATTCAGAACCATCTTACTAGGAATATAATTATAATACGGTATTTTAAAATTGCAAACGGGACTTAATCGCATATTACTATGTATTAAGTCCCGTTTGCAATTTTAAATATGTGTAAAGATCGTGAAAGTTTAAATCAATGTTTTATAATACGTATAGCGGGACGATTTGGAATAACAACACCGTCACTGACTTTAGAAAAAAGTTTATTTTGTATCGAACATATAGTACACAAGGTTTGGTTACTAAACAAACGAATCCAAGCTATATGAGTTAAAAACGTAACAGTTAGGGCATGCTCCCGGTATTTCCCGGTTCTTGATTTCCCGGGAAATCCCGGTAATTTTATGGTGGCGAAAGAACCGGGACAAAAATTTAGGAACCGGTGCTCCCGGTTCTTTTCAAAATATCCGATTTATTCATTTTTTGAATTGTATCTGCATTTGGATTTGTGCGATGGCAGTTTTAATTTAATCTGACAAGATAAACATGATATTTATCGCAAATAGTGTAATTTGCAACATTGCTTACAAACTAATTGCTTACAAACTAATTGAAAAGGTAGGTGGCTCAGCTAATGTCTGTGCCAGAGGGCCTCGAGGCGCAGCGGCCACAAGGACTGCCAGCAACGGACGCTGTTATTCTGCCACCACCAGATTTATAGCTAGCTAACTAATAACTAACAGTAAAAACATTAACGCCATTTCGGACAGGATAGCATAAACTGAACAAATGCAAGGTGTGTGTGGAACATTGCTTGAAACCATGGTACTATTGTATTTCCTTATATAACGTAAACAAACCACAGTGAAGAATTGTTTAGGGCAAGAATTTGTTAATTATTTCCAATTCAATGTGCTTATTCTCTCAAAACACACAGACGGACGGACAGAGTCGCGACATGAGGGTGTTTTTGAATTTTTTTGGTATACTTAGAACTATAAAAATAGTTCGAAAATTCAATAAATAATTGTGCACGAAAACGCAACCGTGACATGAACGACAACTGATGCCGAACGACTGCCTTGTGGTAGCGGGTAAGCCCCCGCCCCCGTCTCCACTGCACCCCCGCACTACACTGCTACAATTATTCTACTGAACTTAATCCAGTTATATAACTATATTACTCAACTAGAGACGTATTATAATTATATCCCTAGACTAAGTTTAATCCAGTGATATAATTATATAACTAAACTAGTAACGTATTATAATTATATTCCTAGTAAGATGGTAAGGAATGGCTTTCGTTTAGCTATGTTACGGCATATAATTATATCCCTAGGGTTATAACTATACCTCCGCAGCACCGCCGCACTCCTGCCTACAATCATTTCACTAAACTGAATCCAGTCATATAACTATATGACTAAACTAGTTTAGTATTATAGTTATATTCCTAGTAAGATAGCAATTAATCGCTTTCGTTTAACTATGTTACGACGTATAATTATATTCCTAGGGTTATAACTATATAACGGATTTATCTATCTTACTGCGACATATACAAATTAATGGTGTGGATATGCGACTATGCGAATTATTACGCGATATAGTTAAATTAGTATGTAGTGACTCCATGTGGTGACAGGTTAAGAAATTCAAAACCCCCTTTTCTAACGTGGATATCATAGACCTTGAATGTGGGATATCAGGTATGTACGTACCTATGGTCTATCTATGGGCTAGCATAGTGTTGCAAAAAAAGGTTTTTTTTTCTGGCTTGAAAAAAAATTTAAAAAAAAACCGTGAAATAAAAACAGTTTTTTTTCTGAAATAAGTTTTTTTCTACGGTTCCGTAGTCAACTAGGAACCCTTATAGTTTCGCCATGTCTGTCTGTCCGTCCGTCCGTCCGTCCGTCTGGATAATCTCAGTGACCGTTAGCACTAGAAAGCTGAAATTTGGTACCAATATGTATATCAATGACGCCGACATAGTGCAAAAATAAAAAGTGGAAAAAAATGTTTTATTAGGGTACCCCCACTACACGTAAAGTGGGGAGTGATTTTTTTTTTCATTGAAATCCTAACGCATGATATATTGTTGGATAGGTATTTAAAAATGAATAAAGGTTTACTAAAATTGTTTTTTGATAATATTCATATTTTCGGAAATAATCGCTCCTAAAGGGAAAAAAAGTGTGTCCCCCCCTTCTAACTTTTGAACCATATGTTTAAAAAATATGAAAAAAAATCACAAAAGTAGAACTTTATAAAGACTTACTAGGAAAATTGTTTTGAACTGGATAGGTTCAGTAGTTTTTGAGAAAAATACGGAAAACTACGGAACCCTACACTGAACGTGGCCCGACACGCTCTTGGCCGGTTTTTTAGTTATTTCGTTTTCTTTTAACTGCTTAATTTGCTAAGTTGGAACTGAACTTAGCAGCTTCATGAGCTATGCAACTCCTGTTATTTAAATTAAATGTTCAACATCACAGACTCTCGAAAATAAAAACACCAATTACATTTAAGTGATATTTATTTTATCAGTAGCCACATTTTGTTCAGTAGACTATAACTAATAAGCACTTTTAAATAATTGCAATCATTTTATGCAAATAACTAAATTGAATTGTTGGCAGGCTAGAATTGATTAAATCTGTCAGTGGTTTCGGTGAAAAATTGTATTCGTAGACGCTAAATTATTTTGAACTTTTTTATTATTAAAATTAACTCAATTAGTAGGTATACAGTGTGTAAGTGTTATACGGGCGATACATAAAACCAGACTAGAATTCATTAGTGTTATCATTAGTTATGAGGCGTTTTTACTCTTTAATTTTTTTTTTTAAATTGTATAATAAACCGAAGACCTACGCTATCGCTGCGGTCAATAAAAACACTTTGATGTTGACAATAAATAATGGTAATTAAATAAATAAATAAATAAATAAATAAATAAATAAATAAATAAATAAATATTGTTTCAACTACTTTGTACTATGGGTGCTAAGCGACGATATACATACTTAAATAGATAAATACATACTTATATACATTCCATGACTCAGGAACAAATATCTGTGATCACACAAATAAATGCCCTTACCGGGATTCGAACCCAGGACCGCGGCTCAGCAGGCAGGGTCACTACCGACTGAGCCAGACCGGTCGTTACTTTGCCTCACTTAATTGTTTTACTTTGCCTCACTTAAGTTAAAAAATTAAAATTTTGAAAAAACCCTGACCGCGACATAGTGGACTAATTTTCATGAAACTCCCGAACACTCCCGACTAACTCAGCTTTCAAACAAAAAAAAACTAAACCTAAATCGGTCCATCCGTTCGGGAGCTACACACACAGACAGACAGACAGACAACAAACAGACAGACAGACAGACAGACAGACACGTCAAACTTATAATATAACACCCCGTCGTTTTTGCATGGGGGGTTAAAAAAAATAATGGTAATTAATCCAATCCCCTCATTTTAGTTAAAAAATGAATAGGTAAATATAATTATTTTAATACTGACGAGTTGAAACGACTTATTCTATTTCTTGAAAGTAATAAAGTAAGAACTCAAATTCCACCGACACAGTTCGCAAACAGTTAACACACGTGATATTAATAAAGGTCTACATTCCTTTCTTCACAGGTGCGTAGCCGAATGCACAAACGCTCACGAAACGCTCATTATAATATCTCTTTCGTAGCTGTTCATCTCTATCGCTCTTGCATATTGGCGCGACAGAGCCAGACTACATTTCTGCGGCGTTTCGGTGGCGTATCGCGTCGCAGAAATGCCATTCAGCTACGGGGCCTGAAATGCAATAAAGCGGCTATTTTGCATTCACAGACCTCTTCAACTTCGGCACAAAGCATGACTGGGATGAGAAATGGGCAAACAACATAAAATTTTCATAACGACCATTTTGGGATTTCTTGGTTTGATGTTTGTTTTTCAGGTTTTGTTCACACTATTCGTTTGTAGTAATAAATAAAACGTTATTCATAAAACTGAGACTTAAAACCAGTTTCAACTAGAGTTGTGCCTGCTCGTTCACTGAAAAGATCGCTCCCAACTAGTACGATCTCCGAAGTGTACTAGTTCGTTCTTTTAGGACATTTAGTACAGTAGTACACCAAGAGAGCGAGAGACAAATTTATGCATATTATGGCGTAGCGTACAGTAACGCTCGCTCGTACTAGCCGAGAGCTGATCAGCCGTTTTCGCGCGCTTTCGGTCCGAGTCAGTCGGTTCTAGTTCGGTTGCGGTCGGATCTCACGGCTCGCTTTGCTGTCATTGTCACTCCTCGGCTCTTCGCTCCTTTCGCTCCCATTCTGTTGTGCGTGTGAGTGTACTAAATGTAATAGAGAGCAGAATCATTTGGGAGTAGTTCGGTCTAATCAGAATCGTGTCTTTTGTACTATTAGTCCTTACCTACACAAGCCTAGTTTCAACATTTTTTTTCTAAATATGTACCTAATTTTTGAAAGGGCTTACTTTTCACTTAATGTTACATCTATCAATGAATATTTTTGAAGATTATATACAGTATACACGCGTCTTTTAATAATTCTGAGGTTATTGAGCTTAACAAATTAAACGACAAAGGTTCTACTTAAATCCTAGCGGCGTTGTAATAGTTATTTGTTATACAAGGGGGCAAAGTTGTATTTTAACGCCGAGTGTGGAATTGAAAAACGAGCAAGTGAAAGGATTCTATAGTTGAATTCGAGAATAGAATCCTGAACTTGCGAGTTTTTTAATACACGAGAAGTAAAATACATTTGCATCCGAGTGTAACACAAAACTTTTCCCCTCACTATAACGAGGAAACTACAACGCAAAAAATGCGTTTATCACTGCTTCTAGTAGTTCCACAGGTGGTAAATCATCTTTATTACTATATTCACCTACTTTTATCAATTTTAAAGCGGTTAATTTGAGTTTATTCAAGGTCAAATTACTTTACCCACTAGTGGATAAAATGCGTGGTATTAAAGGGCAAAACACGTGTTTCCGAGCTAGTGAGGGGAAAAATTAATTGTCAATGTAGGTGACACATTATCAGTGTGTATTAAATACATTCCATCAAATACTTAGCGCCCGAGCTTAACCAATTTTTTATTCAATCTATTAATTAAAACCGATCCGATTGATTTGATACGTCCGTTATTTAAAAATAACAACATTTTTTTTCGTGTTTTATTGAATAGAAAATATTGGTCAAAATCGGGCGCTAATTTCACAAAGGTTAACCCCCTTATTCATAAACGTATTCCAAAGTTCGTTTTTTTTTCGTTCGTTCGATAAAGTTCGTTTGTCCTTTTTTATCACAACTGTACGTTGGAAAGGGACAAACGAACTTTACCGGTTTGATAACTTTAGAGCACGTTTATGAATAAGGGGGTAATAATATGGTTAAGATTACTCAAAAGCGGTCGCGTTCTCGTATGTAGCAAATAAAGTCATTCAGTATTTTATGCGCAGCAGCTGAACCAATCTTTTACCTGAAACAACAACCGCGGAGCCGCAGGAAAATCCTTTTGTTATCATAACCTAGATCTGAATAAGTTTCGGGTTCGTAATAATATTGGCTTTACTGTTACGTTCGACAGTTGTTATGGTAATCAGAGTACGTTGTTAGTTTGTCTGTGGTGCACAAAATACTTGGTATATCACGTTGTTCCAAGTATTTTGTGATGTACTCACATACGGCCGAGAAGGAACTGACTTCTGACTGGTCGGCTCAGTAATCCATAATCCATAAAAGATGAATTTGTGTCATAGTTTAGATATCTCTCTTTAAATACAATATTGGGTATTGATAACCTCAATATACCATAAAACATTGCCTCCCTCCCAATTTTGTGTAGCTCTTTTATGAAAGAGTAGTAGACAAGTTGAAAAGTCAGATGAAAAAACAGCGCCAGAAAAATCATCCCCTAAAATGTTTGGAATATCGCCAGTCGCTTTTCCGACGGTTTGTTCATCAAATTACGAGTTTGCGCAACACCGTAGACCTTTTAAAAAACAAACTAGATCGGTGAACGTTGTTGAAGTATTTACTTTAGTGTCAGAGTCTATTGGTTGAGTTTTGAAAATGTAATAATTCAAAAGAACTTTTATTAATTTATGATAATTATTCATTCTTGTTTACCTACTTGAAAACTTACAGATTATTATTGTTAAGTAAAAAAAAATCCTAATTATTTTGGTATCTCATGGTTGTACTTATATTAGGAATTAAGATTGAATTTTAGTTATGAGTATTATGAGTATTATGTATTATGATTTGATGGTGTTATAAACATTTCCTTTCTGCTCAGTTTTTACACTGAATGCCATTAAAAATATTTGTATTTTTTTTTTATATACTACGTCGGTGGCAAACAAGCATACGGCCCGCCTGATGTAAAGCGGTCGCCGTACTGAACGCCTGCAACTGCACATTAAAAATATTTGTATTTTATTTGCCGACGACTCAGGACAATTTATTTCTCCCGTCAAATAGCTCTGTTTATAATGATTTAAATAACCCCAGTCCTGCTCTAGAGAGCCGATATGCGCTGTGCTGTGCCCTACCACACAAAGCGGAATATCATTCGCTATGCCCTACCTCCTTCTAAAATTTGTATAAAATATTTTAAATTTAAATAAAGAGACCAAAGAAATAAATATAAATATAAAATAAATATAAATAACTAAATATTGGGGACACCTTACACAGATCAACTTAGCCCCAACTAAGCAAAGCTTGTACTATGGGTGCTAAGTGACGAAATACAAATTCCACATTATTATTCTTTTTGCAACAATATTTTATACGATACGTATTCGAGCTTATGTCATTTGTTTTTGTTCTTGTTGACTGCACGGTTGTAATCACTTTGCAATCTACAACAGTTCCCCCGTTTTAAAAACAACCAACCTAAATAAAATTGGCCAGCGCTATCTGATTAGAATCGAATTGCTATCCAGAAGCCGGTATAGATGGCGCTTGCGGTTTTCGGATAAGTTATGGGTGTAATTGCCAAGGAAATGGCCAGCAGTCTGTGCTAATTGGCCCATTAACACTTCGGGCCAAATTACGATCTCCTTGAGTGTTGTAATGTGGCCTAGTTTACGCTTAGGGCCCTACGATGTGATTGTCAAGGCTTTGTCAAGTGATAGGTATGTAATTAACGAAATTGTAAAAACTAAAATGTAAGTGACGGGTTAAGAATTTCACCACCCCCTTTCATCCCGTGCGTGTCGTAGAAGTCGACTGTGGGATATGCTGGCAACCTGTCACTGCAATGTCACAATTTGGATTTCTTTCAACCCCTTTTTGCCAAGAGTGGCACTGAAACTTGAGTAGTTCATGTTATCTGCCTACCCCTTTAATGGGATATAGGCGTGATTATATGTATGTACAGTCAACCAATTAGAATTCTAGGCCACTGTAGAACTCTTTCACAGTAAAAGTCAAACTGACTTCTGTAGCAAATAAATTATGACGACCGGTCTGGCGCAGTCGGTAGTGACCCTGCCGGGTGCCCTCTATTTCGCCTATCATTAATTCGCATAATTTGAATTGGCATAACAGATTTCGCATAACATAATTGTTCATAACATTGAATAAGCATAATATTAAAAATGCATAATTCTTATTTCGCATAACAATGAATCTGCATAATTGAAATTTGCATACTATTATTTCGTATAACTTTAATTATCCTAAAATGAATTGCCATAAACATCTGTATGGAGCAAGCGATTGGATCAATCAGGGGCTGATTTTCCACACACAAACACAAGAACAAATATCTGTGCTTATCACACAAATAAATGCCCTTACCGGGATTCGAACCCGGGACCGCGGCGCAGCAGGCAGTTCCTGAGTCATGGATGTTTTCTACGTATATAAGTATTTATATATTATATATATCGTTGTCTGAGTACCCACAACACAAGCCTTCTTGAGCTTACCGTGGGCCTCAGTTAATCTGTGTAAAAATGTCCTATAATATTTATTTATTTATTTAAAGCACCGTGTCAATACCACTGGGTTCTAGAGTGGCCTAGGATTCGAATTGGTTGACTGTATGTATGTAAAATGTAAGTCGTTTATTAACCTAGATGATCATACAATAATTTTATTTAGTACATGCTTATATTATTGTCAAATTATATAAATGTTACATCTCCGACTTCAACCTAAGCAAGAAAAAAAATTTATACATAATAATAACACCTAGGTACACCCGTACATGAATTATAATATAGTTTATATTATAAACTAACACTGCTTATACCCTGGTGAACAGGTACCCAGGGTAACATAATAAGAATTGATGTGGGTTAAAAAAAATATTACGTTAACAATCCATACTAATATTATAAATGGGAAAGTGTGTGTGTGTCTGTTTATTTGTCCGTCTTTCACGGCAAAACGAAGCGACGAATTGTCGTTATTTTTTAAGTTGAGATAGTTGAAGGGATGGGGAATGAAATAAATAGGCTGCTTTTTGTCTCTTTTAACGCGAGCGAAGCCGCGGGCAAAAGCTAGTATTGCATAATATAAACGATTACATCTGCCTCCAAAGAGGAACAAAATAGTATTTTATACAATCGTGATATAATACAAAGCTTTTCAGTCGAGTACCATGTTTAGGCCACGAAGCTTGCTGAGTGGCCTAATAGTACGGTACGAGAGTGAAAAGCTTAATTATATCAGTATTGTATACAATACTTTTTCTACGAGTCATCATCTTCATCATCAATGGACGGAAATATCATCATTCATGCAAGTTAAAATTAATGTTAATAGAGTCGTTCACCGTTGTATCAACATCGAATTACCTAGCAACCAATTGTTTGTTATAACCGTCTCTGATTGGCCGATAACGCGACAGATAAAAAAAATGTGTTTCAGATGCAGGAAAATTTGCCAGGTATCGCAAATTAGTATAGAAATTGTATGAAGTTCTTTTTTTGAAATTATTACAGTTAACTAAAGTCAACTATAATGAGCTTATTATAATTGAGTCGGAACTGCTATAGAGTATCCAGCACTGAAAAGTTAGCACTTATAGTTTAGTCTGTGGTGTCCTAATTGACAGATTACAGTCGACAAGTAGAAAAAATAAATTACAAAATCTAAAGTATTATTCTTAGGATTTTCTTCAAGTTTCTACAAGCACTCGCAATATCAGGCTTTTCCAATGCACTGCTCGCTCGAAATTATGGTCGGGCTTACTCTCGGCTTGAAATGCTTTATTTAATGACCTCTGACCAATGTCTTGTTTATAGTCACGCGTCCGTGCTTAATGGTCTGTAATAACAAATGATAAGCCGCGAAGTCCGCCAACTACGGTTTCAAGTGTATATTTTGGACGTACAGTCAAGGACTTTAATTGTTGATCCACTTCTACGCTGAGAGAAATTTGCATTGTGAATTTAACAAGTTCGACTTGTTGCGGTTTATCCGTTTGAATCAGCCAAACGTATGTTTAAAACAATATGTGTCAGGTTGTTTTTATAAAATCGACTTATTGATTCAAATATATTGCCGATTCAAATGACAAGTAGCTTGTTGTTTGAACCAAAGAGCACGTAGGCGCTATTTTAACCAAAAAACTTGTTGAACGAACATGAAAACTGGTTGTATTTTCTCTCAGTGTATTACAGTCAAGGACTTTAATTTTTGATCCGCTTCTAGCTTATTTCATACTGGAACGTCATAGCTATGCTTAACTACTTATGAGATGTCCAGTATTAAATCAGCTAGAAGTGGATCAACAATTAAAGTCCGTGACCGTACCTACTACTAACCTCTGGCGGTTCACGGTTTCAAAGAAAAGGTACCACATTGACGTTTAAACGGACGCTCTAACAGTAGGCCTAGCACATGATGGCCGCGGGAGTATGTCGCCGCGAGATAGACTACCCGTCCTTATGTCATTAATACAGTTAGAAGAAGACGTGGCATCTATCTCGCGGCGACATACTCCCGCGGCCATCATGTGCTAGGCCTACAGGTAAGTAATTTCAAAGAGGATCTAGTATTATAGAGAGTTACTGTCAAAGTAAAATATGCAATCCCAGTGCATAGATTGCCATATCTCGACATGGGCTTAAAACTTTTAAACCTCAGGTTTGACAATTTGGCCCATATTCTTAGCTTGATATGTATTAAAATATCAAATATTAATATTAGCGCCATCTAGTCGAGTGTCCCCGAAGGTGTAACGCCATCTAGGCCACCGTACCTTTTCCTATATGGTTCTGAGGTACGTGTTTTCTTAGACTGTAGCTGTCTATACGGAGTTACACATGTCTTTGGTAATTCGTATCATTTATTTTAAGCGACAATGTGACCTTTGAGTTGAGAACGTCGCAACCAGCAGTCTATAGTCGGGTTCCACTGAAGCTGTAACAGTCAAAAGGTGACCTACCTACCCTACCCTATACTCTACTCTAAGCACCCCATATATTTAACAACCCAAGAACCCATTAAGCTTAAGAACTACCCCTAAATTAATCCCAATTTATTTTGTTTGTTTTGTTCTGCATTTAAAACGATTGGCCATAGAAAAATAATAAAATGTGATCGTTTAGCAAAGGTAGGACGCCTAAATTGTACGAAGTAACCACAAATCCTTTTCTCAAGTGTAGGAAGTTTCAACACACTAGATATTCCCCTAACATTTAGAAATTCTACCTCCTAGGTAATAATAGTTTCCGCTATTCTGATATTCCCTATAGATGAGTACCGATACATAATTTATTTTATAGAGCAATTACAACCAACATATTCTTTCAATTCTCATAGTCAAATATACACTTTGTGAAGTAGAAAGAAATAAAATACAATAATTAAGGTGAAAAATTCAATTTATTTGTCAAATTTTTAGGAATTTTATTTTTAAAGGTGTTTCATCCCCAACGCGTCCTAGTATGAATTACAATACATAGTCGGTAATACATACTAAGCTCTGACCATCAACGTAGAGCTATTTGCCAGTTCAATTCTTTCTTTGAATCGAATATAAAATTGGAACTCTATTTCTATTGTTTCTATTTTAAATTATCAGTGAGAATCAGCGAAAATACAACTTCACTATTAATACTATTCACAGATAATTAAAGGAAAACTCTCAGCAATTCAAGAATTCCAAGAACCCTTTGTTTTATTTTGTGTTCGGGGCTTTATTTAGGCAAATACCTCCTGGTTTGCGCATGAGGTAAGGTCGCCTATTCTATCATCTAAAATGCCAGGCCTTGGATCCTTTCTTAGAATCATCTTTTCTGGAATGTGAACCTATCAACCGGTTCTCTCAAAAATTTTGAACTTTATAAACCATAGAACCCCAGACTCTCCTCCAACATATCGACAAATGAAAATTACAATCACTATATTTGAACAAGAAAATTCCATTTAATGGCCATCATTGTATGTGGTAAGCTTGTACGCATTGCTATACAAAACTTGCCTCAACTGTCACGTTACGCTTAGCTGATATACTCAAGCCTGGACCTCCTGCCCAAACAAGCATCATAACTCCAATGCCAAGTAGCGAGAGAAAAGACCTGAGTCTCTTTAATTTATCAAAAACAAATCCGAAATAAAAATATTTAATTCAAACTGGCATTCCCGACAGAACCTAGTCCCTAAGCTTCTCAAAACCCAACTATCCCATATACTTCAGCAATTAATTATCCATAAATATAGTCCCCATTAGCAGCTCATTCTATAGATATAATAAATAATAAAAATATAATATCACAATATTATCAAATATCCAGAAATAAAATAATCTTTTATTTCTGAAAAAATAAATAAAATATAAATTGCTTCAGCATTCTCTGAAGTTGGTTAGAACCTTAGTTCATTTAAAGGCAAAATCTTGTACAGATAACCATATAATTAACACATAAAATATCAACTAGTTTGATTCAGAACTCCTTGGAATTATTGTAAGACCCTTGGATCTCAAACACAAAAACATGCAGTTGAGCATTGTTCTTCTGAAGTTGTTTAGAACCTTAGTCCATTTAAAGCAAAAGCTTGTATAAATAACCATATAATTAACATTGTAATAAGTTCTCATATAAAATAATTTAGTTTGCTTCAGCATTCTTTGAAATTAATGGAAGACCCTTGGATCTCATACACAGAAAATATGCAATAAGCATTGTAATAAAATTATAATATAATATGTTCTAGAATATCAGAGAATTATTTAAAATCTATAGATTATTCAAAGTGTATAATAAAAACCCTTAATAAATCAGTTATGTTTCAAAGTACCACAAAATAGTCATATAACAAAGCACAATAGAACATCATAATGAAATCACAAAGAAAAACAGTGATAAATATTAAAGAACTCACATGACTCCTTCTTCTCTTTGGAGAGATCTCCCCGTGGCTGCCTCGACCCGCGACTCGTTCCTGAATGTTCCCCTGCGCCCCGTGTACTGGCTTATATAGCCCGCTCGGGTGACGGCCCCGCCCGAACCTGCCACGCTAGCGTCCCCCCGGAGCCCCGACGGCATTGCTCGCTTGTATTACCATATATGGGCATCCGAAGCGCACCCTCCAGCGCCGACGCGCTCATCTCGATCGTGATTGGTTGCGCACCATCGCCTGACGCCAAGACGAGTTCCGACCTGTTTTCCTAGAACTCTTGCTACCGATGTTTTGAATGATGTTTCTACTTGGAATGAAAATAACGATTATATTTATGCATGCATAGGTTTGTACGAAACGAGATTATCGGATCGTCACAAAGCTCATCTGTATCGTCCCTCATTGTTTTTTTTATTATTGCTAAATACTGTATCAAAAATATCAATGAAATGGAAATGATATAATGAATTAGTCAACGCATCAGAACAGTACGCTTAACATCAAATTCGGGTTTTATACCTACATATCTGTCTTGCTCGCACTTACGCAATCCCGATAAGAGCCGAAGCCGAAGGGTAAAAGCCGAATCGCTAACTGATTTTAATCGCACTGTACGGACGTAAATAATGAAGCACTTATGTTCAAAGATTATATTTCCTGCTATGTACAGTTTGTACATGTGGTCGTGTACCTATACCTGGAACATGCAAACAGGATTAAAATTACGAACCTAATTATTTCAAGCCCCGTAGCCGAATGGCATTTGTGCATTCGGCTTGCACTCGGTACAGAAAGGTACCATAACCTATTTATTACCTGTCTCGCTTTCCAAAGGCTAAAGTCATAGATAGATAGATAGATTTCTTTATTTCATGATAAAAATTACACTATTACACAATAATGTAAAATTATTCAGTTTGTATCACGTCAGGCGATCTCTCAAGAATTTTATTATGATTAGGTACACCGCTGAGTGTGTGTGTGATTCTTATTTTACACCGAAAAGGTTTCTTAAAACCAGATTAATAATAAAAAATGGCTTTTTAGTATCTACTTTACTTCAATAGATTTTTTATTATTATGCAAACATTTTCCGCTTATTATTATATTTATTGCGTATATTGAATTCATTTTCAAACATGCCACATACATAGATTGGGATTCGAAGTTAGGCATAAAATTCTAGGGGGAGTATTTATATTTTCTGTTTTTTTTTTTAATGTATTGTTTTAACTCATAAGGACTTTCTGCCTTCATACCTGTCCATTTTGCTGCTTTCTTTCCTGATTGAGTAATTAATTTTCGCGTTAGACATACTTGTTAGTCGACTACAAAAAAAAATCGAATGCAAAAGGTGGGTTATGATTTCGACCGGTATGTATGTATGTGTGTTCATCTGTTCCCTCGTAACTTCTAAAGTTATTACAATTTGATAAACGAAATTTCAATTTGTAAAAGGTTGATTGAAAACTCCTATTACCGTTCATCGCCCGTTCACCCCAATTTGATATGCGAAACGGTATGCATATATGCGCCCCTGGCGTTATTAGCATTTAGATTATTTCATCAAGGAAACAACAGATTAGAACGGTCGATGAGCGGTTTTATCGGTCCACACATACATATAGACACCGCATGAAGAGTTTACGTCCGCGTGGTCACCAGATGTGTTTTTTTTTTTATAAATGGATACAGGCGAGGGCTGGCGTGATGTCGCTCTGGGTACGTAGCCGATCACGAAACGCTCACGAAACGAAACGCTCGTAGATATCTATCTCTATCGCTCTTGCGTATTGGCGCGACAGAGCCAGACTACCTTTCGCGGCGTTTCGTTTTCGTTTCGCGTCGCAGAAATGCCATTTGGCTACGGCACCTGGCCCCGTAGCCGAATGGCATCTCTCCGACCCTTAAACTAGTTTTTTTAAAAATATTCAAAACCTACACGACTGCTGGTTGTAAACGTTGACACAACTGGATTACCGGTGGCATTCCCATGCAATAATGTGTGGTGACTTTGAGTTGCCTCAAATGCTCTGTCTAGTTGTTGAGGTGCTCTGTGGATCGGTCCCACATTGGGCTTTCTATTTGGCAGGCCTACATTTACCTACTGATACATATTGTGTACGATATCGCTTTCAGCGCTCTTGTCTGCCTATTCTGTCTACTGTCCAGGCCCCGTAGCCGAATGGCATTTCCGCGACGCCAAACGACGCAGAAATGAAGTCTGTTTTTTTTTTTTTTGAAACATAATAGTTGCTGTTTGGCCACTCCTGGGACCAGTTACAGCTGCGGTATCAGTGAGATCAGTGGCGCGGCCTGGGCCGCGCCACTGCCAAGTGAGAAGAGAAAAGGAAGAGTACAGAGTAGAAGAATAGATGATAGATTAGTATAGAGAAGTGAAGTATACAATATTTTATTTTTAGAAAACATTATGAGTTTAATCTATACAAATATTCATGATTGGATGAAATAAAATAAAAGTTATGTTTTGACATAGGATACAATACAAGACCCTAGGGACCTAGGGCGGAAGGCCCTGTGTGGTGTCGACTAACCTTCTGTGTTTTTCCCAGTTTGGACGGTTTTTATAAAAATAAGCTTTGGTTTTCAGCGACGGCTTTGATTTTGCTCGGAGCTCTTTTATGATTTGAGCTTCTTTAATTTGAGCCAGCGTTATTTCGTCATCTGGGTCTAGTAAGACATGCCTCGGCCTACGTACACCTTTCCTGGGTGGAACCTCAGGGGTGTACACCGAGGCCTGTCTCACCAGGTCATTGCTATGAGTTGATGCTTTATTGAAATAACGCTGGCTCAGAATTTTGAAATGCTGGGCTATTGTAGGAATTTCCAGGTCTTTGTGAAGGTCTTTATTTTTAATATACCAAGGTGATCCGGTGATTTTCCTGAGAAATTTGTTTTGCAGTACTTGGAAGCATTTTAATGCACTACGAGATCGTTGGGCAAAGACTATAGAAGAGTAGGATAGGACAGTTCTTATTGCTTTTTTGTAGATATATATTTTATTTCTTAATGACATGCCGCTGTTTTTGGTCATTATACAATGAAGACGTCCCAAGTAGAAAGCGGCTCTGTTTCTAACGGTGCGTATGTGTTTGTGGAAGTTTAACCTTTTGTCAAGCGTTATTCCTAAATACTTCGCATCGTCTCTCCAGGGGATAGGTCTATTACAAAGTGTTATTGGGGGGGTTTTGTCTAGAAGTTTTTTGTATGTGCTTGATCTAGAGAAGAGGACTCCCACGCTCTTTTCAGGGTTGATTTCCACCCTCCACAGCTTGCACCAATGCCCTAGGGCATCTGATGCATTCTGCAGAAGGCGGTAGATCGTTTCTACGCGCGGGGAGGTTGCAAATATGGCGGTGTCATCTGCAAATAGGGCATAGTTGGTTAGAGGCAGTTTTGGGATATCGTTTATGTAAATTGAGAAGAGGGTAGGTGAGAGACAGGAGCCTTGTGGAACTCCAGCAGTTATTGGATGGGATGTTGATCTAGAATTTTCTACTTTATATCTGAAGGTTCTGTTGTCGAGGAAGTTGCTAAGTAATTTCACTAGTCTATTTGAAAGTCCTGTGTTGTATAGTTTATAAATGAGCCCCTGATGCCATACTTTATCGAAGGCTTTGCTGATGTCAAAGAATATCACTCCCGTTGAAATAGAACGACCCCATGCAGTCATCCAAAATATAATGTGTTCTACTATTCTATGTATTTGGTTGACACATGAGTGTTCAGCTCTAAAGCCAAATTGTTCCTGTATAATGATGTTGTTGTCTTTGAGGTGTTGTTGGAGCCGGGAGAGGATTAGACGCTCGTATACTTTGCCCATGGTGTGTAATAAACTTATAGGACGATAGCTGGTGGGTTCGCAGCGCGGTTTGCCAGGTTTTGGGATTCCAATGACATCTGCCTCCTTCCAGCATGCTGGGAAGTGGCAGAATGTCAGTGATGAGTTATATATTAGGAGCAGTATTGTCAGGATATTTTCAGGGAAGGATTTTATTGTTTTGTTGGATATCCCGTCAGACCCAGGGGCTTTTTTCCTTTGGAGGCTTTTAACTTGGTCTTTGAGTTCGGTGAGTGTGATGGGAGGGATGGGTTCAGGGTCTAGGGGTTCATGGCTCTTTTCTTCCAGGAAGTTATTTATTTTAGATAGATGCTGAGGATCTAAGGGCTGGTCACTTGGTGAACATTGTTTTTCTAGGCTTTCGGCTAAACATTCGGCTTTGTCTTGATCTTCGTGTGCTAGGGGAAGATTGGTACCTCTTTTGAGTGGGGGCATGACTGGTGTTACTGTCTGCATTTTTGAGGGATTTGGTGATCTTCCAGAAAGCTAGGTGATTAGGTTTAATGTTGTTTAGGGTGTTAGTCCATTTGTTATTTCTCCATGCGGCTATTTTACGTTTAAGATTTTTAATTAGTTTGTTTAGTGTGTTTTTGTTTTCAGGAGATGGGTATGCGTCATAGGCTCTGACTGCAGCGTTCTTTTCCCTCACCAGCGCCCCCAGATGCTCAGGGAGACGCCACCGGCGGTCATCCTCCGATGGCACCTCCCTGGAGCATCTGCCGATGATATTCTTGAGCTCGCCAGTGAAGGACTCGATCGCCGCATCTATTTGTTGGGGGTTGTTTAGACCTTCTTTACCAATTCCTAATATTGGGCTATCCTCTTTTTCAAACTCTTTGTTAATCAAGGACCAGTCTGTTATTGTTTTTGGAGGAAGGGTGTAGTTGGGTTCGGGGCCAAGGCCGATAATTACGGGTCTATGGTCGGATGTGAGTTCGTGGTGAACTTCAATGGTGCGGAGTTTGAGTGAGATGCCTTTAAAAATAGCTATATCTAAGATGTCGGGTCTGTGGCCTACTTGGGTTGGATAATGTGTGGGTTCAAGGGGTGAAATTATGTCTACACCCAATTTTTCAGTGTAGGTATGAAGTTTTCTGCCGTTTGTGGTATCTACATTGCAGTTCCAAAGCTCTGTCGAGCCAATACGCAAGAGCGATAGAGATAGATAGCTACGAAAGAGATATTATCGTGAGCGTTTGTGCAATCGGCTACGCACACTGCAATGAGCGTGTACCATGAGCCGTTGACATATTAGAATATTTTTCTACTCGTCGATTTTAATCTGTCAATTAGGACACCACAGACTAAACTATAAGCGCTGACTTTGCAGTGTTGGATAGTCTTTGACACTTAGTCAACTATAATATTTCATTACACTTCACTTTAGTTAACTGAAAAAAATTCAAAAATCGTCCCATTAATGCAAATACCGACTAAGTGACTTTTTGACGAAATCGAGTTTTTAGCACCTATAGAATAAGGTTTTCAAGGGCTACAATATGTTAAAACCCATGTATTGATACGACGCTGCATTCAAAAGATAGCTTTCGCATAAAGTTACTTAATAGTCAATTTGTTGCAATTTAAACTGCCAGAATGTGATATGAATATTTAATATAAACTTTTATGCTTTATCCGCCAAGTAGAACCTTTTAATGGTGTATAGTGTTTTTTTGCATTTAAACATTTTGTTAAAGTAGCCATCTTATGTTCTACAAAAAAGTTTAATGTGTACATATTTGATTTTTGCAAATTAAACTATCAACAAAATTCTTTATTTTAAGTCAGGCTAAATACACCAAATGTCTTTAAGATGTTTTTCCAGAAGATGCTTGTTTACAAACATCAGCAATATCATTCTACCAAAAAGTTGTATAGGGACTATAATTGGTTTTGCATGTGATGTGACGAAGGAAAGGATAACGGTATATTACTGCAAATACCGACTATGTGTAAATAGGCGATTTTGAGATAATGCGGTTTTAAAGTTTGAAGGCACGTTTTATATAAAAACATGAAGAAATGTACGTTATGTGTATGGCATTTTAAAACCTATAAATGTTTGCATATTTCTCTTCTTTATACATATAAACCATTGTTTGTCTTAAATTAAGCTTCGTTTTTCATATGATGTTCTCGTGATTAGCAAAAAGTGCGTTGAGAACCTCCTCCTTTTTTTGAAATCGGTTAAAAATACAATAACACAAACGGTTTAAGCTGAAGGAATCCAATTTAGTGTAATTTTATGTTTCATAACTTCGATGACCGTTACTAATTACAGTGTTATATTTAAATCAAATCTTTTTTGCCACTTCACCGACTGGTAAAGGCTCTCTTAGTTCTTCGAAAACGGACGAGAGAGTTGCATTTTATCCACAAAATCTTGTGGATTGCATTAGTGCAAAGTTATTTCATACTAATTTTAATTTGGTAACCTAAGCTGGTTGGCAAATAACCTTAAATTAACCTTTGAATTACTAAAAATAATACAAATCGGTTCAGACGTCTGTGAGTAATCGCATAACATGTATCGTTGTTTTAACAACTCGAAGTGGAATTAGCCTACGACACTAAATTCACTGCGCCAAAGTCACTGTATTGTAGACGTAGGTAGATGATATTCTTATATATTAAGAAAATAGTGATAAAGTTATTAAACGTCATCTTCATCGCTGCTGATTCCCATACAGCGACATCTAGAATCTATTTTTAACGCCTTACCAGTTGAGGAGGGTAATAGATATAAGCTTAAGTTAAAAAATTGGTTGATAGAAAATGTTTTCTACAACCTAAATGAGTTTTTTCTGAAATATCCCGGGTAATAATTATAAGTTAGCCAGTAAGCTAATATAGTCAGTAGTTTTTAAGAATATAGTACGCTCGAAATGGGCAACCACTGTATATCATACCATCTTATGTACACAGTTAATTATGAATAAACTTTACTTTACTTTACTTACTGGCATACCTACGGTACGAGTAGACTTCAGATGTCACAACTGTGTACCAACTGCAGTATTAACGCCGTGGCTTGCGTGGGCGACGGTCGCGCGATGGTCGCGCGACGGCGATGCGATGCATACGAAATCAAACCTTATCAATATGGAAGTAGACGATGCGATGAGACGCGACGGCGACGGTCGCGCAACCGTCGCCCACGCAAGACACGGCGTAAGTGATTAAAACCACCCATGGTACTCTTTAGGTATGGAATCTCTGTCACAGGCTGCATAAAGCCTTGAGGACACTTAGGTGGAGTCGAGCAGCGTCGAATCGAGCCCTGCATACATTTACAATGAACGATGAATCCGATTCGACGCGTCGCTAATGGACGTAGTTTCATAAGAAATGCAGAAGGCGAATTTATGAGATTCGACTCGGCGAGCTTAGTGGGCACCAGGCTTAAGTCATGTCGAGATCTGGATGTAGCACAAGGCAAGGAAATCAACGCCACAAATTGAACTCCAGTTCAATAGAACCACCTCAAACCTCTTAACGTATCATACCATATTTCTATATTGGTCTAAAGCTCGATAAACAACTAGCTATCTCTGCGTTCAAGAAAATGGACTTACGCAGACTTTTTTGACAAAGGTATCATAACTAAATAGTACCATGAGTGCTTCCAATCACTTAATACCTAGTTAGTCTAGCATTGTCAGCCGTGGATGTGTTTGTATCGAATTCCACCAGCGATGAAGATGTTGTTTAATAACTTTTTATCACTCTTGCGCAGTAAGTGTGCAATCGCACGCAGGCGTATCAGAAGTAAAAGAAAAAACTTTTGTTTAAAGTGTTTAAATTTGTATTTTGGACTACCATAAATACTTTTTTCTTTTTATTGCAAGTGTGATGAAAAACACTGCGTGTAACTGGGGGCGTAAGAATATTGCAAACATGATTGCTTTAAATCGCTCCAGAAACCTATGTAATTACCGTTACACATTACTTTTTC
Source organism: Leguminivora glycinivorella (assembly GCF_023078275.1). Classification (NCBI taxonomy): domain Eukaryota; kingdom Metazoa; phylum Arthropoda; class Insecta; order Lepidoptera; family Tortricidae; genus Leguminivora; species Leguminivora glycinivorella. The sequence goes on from NC_062971.1 coordinate 6,734,563, forward strand.
TTACTTATACTTACTTTACGCCAACGTCACTAAAATTTAGGCGTAGATGAGGTATCTACGCCTAAATTTTAGTGACGTTGGCGTAAATGATTACTACAAAACTTTAGATAAACTATTACTTCAGGTTATTGAGCGTACAAAAACTATTTACCTATATTAAATGTAACAGTGTAGATAGTGAAATTTTGGACATAAATTATGGCGGACTTCGGATTGCCGAGACAGTGAACTAGTATGTAGTAAGTACCTATGCATATTATGCTATTACCCAAAAACCCATTAACCGATTTGCAAAATTCTTTTTGTTATTTCAAGATAATGCTATTGCGTTACTTATTGTAAAATTTTACTGAAATCGGTTAAAGTATTTTGTGAAAAATCTCCTAAAACCGATTGAAGCGATTTTTTGAGAATAACCCTTCAAAACCTCAAATGAAGTATTATTAATGGTTAGTAATGTTTAAAGATCGTTATCAGCGTGCTGTATTGGTGGCAAAGTATGGTTGGCAAAAAAACAAATACACAAGTATTTAAAACATTATATATACTTAACAAATTATGAAATATATACATATTTATAATTACTTAACCAAATTACATTAAATAAATAACTAAAATTTGTTCAACAAATTTGGCTGTCAATCGTTCACGTCGATAAGAAAAAATTATTTTAAATAACTGAATGACCTTTCTACGTTGACAAAAGTTACAGGAAGGTTGTTATAAAATCTGGGCATTGTGTCAAATCCATACTGTGAATGAAGAAGATATTGGCATTATTCGTGCACTTCATTACACTCCTCCGTGCTCGTCTTACTTCGTGCACTACTTTTGACTTCAACTACTTGAATAACAATTCTAGATAGTCGTATCTAGAGTGCATTTGAATATTTTGATTAAAATAATATTCACTTCGCGTAATGTATTCTTATGACATAATTAATATAATTTGACGTATATTGTTTTAAAAATATATAGTTGGTCGGAAAAGGCTTTGTACCGTGGAGGTGTAATCCTAAGAAGGTAAGTATTTATTTTGTAGTTAAGAACAAAGTGAATATTTAAATGTACGTATTTGTTTTTTTTTGCCAACCGTACCATTTGCCACGAAAAGTACACCTTGATAACGATCTTTAGTAATGTTAAAAAACTTTTTGTTACAAATGTACCACTTTAATTAACAATGATAAGTGAAGTTTTGTAACATAAAATTAGAGCAGCTATATTTCCTGCAGCTAAAACCGCCTATGTCATTGAGAATATTTAATATATTTTGAAATAAGTTCAAAACTTTTGTATATTTTTTTCTTTTTTTGCAAATCATAAGTAAAGTGTATGAAAAGCAAAGCTTAATCAAAGGGAAACACTGCTTTATATGTATTAATAAGAGAAATATACAAATTTTTATTTCTACAGGAAAAACCAACTAAGTTTGCTACTATTTTTTTTAAATCGTAGTTTTATCGGCAATCAAATACAGCCTGGATATTTTTTACGATTTTCATGTTTTCATATGAAATCGTACCTTCAAACATTAAAATCGCATTATCTCAAAATCACTTTCTTGCACATAGTCGGTATTTGCAGTAATGGGACGAAATAGAACTTCATACAAGTTCTATACTAATTTGCGATACCTGGCAAAATTTTCTGCATCTTAAACACATTTTTTTTATTTATCGCGTTATCGACCAATCACAGACGGTTATTACAAACAATTGGTTGCCAAGTAATTCGATGTTGATATAACGGTGAACGACGCCATTAACATTAATTTTAACTTGAATGATAATATTTTTCGTCCATTGATGATGAAGATGATGACTCATAGAAAAAGTATTGTATACAATAGTGATATAATTAAGCTTTTCACTCTCGTACCGTACTATTAGGCCACTCAGCAAGCTTCGTGGCCTAAAAATGGTACTCGACTGAAAAGCTTTGTATTATAATATCACGATTGTATAAAATACTATTAACTCGATAACGTCATTGTCACGAAAGATATTGAGTAGAGAGAGTTAACAGCGTTTCAAACGAGAAAGAAATTACAGTTTAGTTATAACTTTGTATGATTTTAAAGAACGATTTTATTGACGACCGGTCTGGCCTAGCGGGTAGTGATCGACCCTGCCTGCTAAGCCGCGGTCCCTGGTTCGAATCCCGGTAAAGGCATTTATTTGTGCGATGAGCGCAGATATTTGTTCCTGAGTCGTGGATGTTTTCTATGTAAGTATATGAGTATTTTTATATTAAATATATTGTTGGCCGAGTACCCACAACACGTCAAGCCTTCTTAAGCTTACCGTGGGACTCAGTCAATCTGTGTAAGAATATCCTGTAATATTTATTTATTATTTATTTATTTATCTTGAAGCTAAAGCTGTTTTCCTAAGTGAACTGGTAATCTGTCGACCCATCAAATAAACACGCCTATAAACTTTTAAATATTTTTAGTTTAAAAATAACGCTGCAGTCAGGCACCTGCATCACAGAGAATGGCAGTTTCGGCAGAAAAATGCAGGGCAGTAAAACACCCGGCCGACAGTGATTTACCGTGCTTTGATAGTCAACGAAAAGTAACGGGCTGGCGAAAGTGTGAATAGACAATTCCATGTAAAGTAATAGTACCAGTACTCGACACCCTAATGAGGCATTAGTAATGCCCAATAGATGACACCCTTTGGTTATATCTATACCTTAAATGTAACGTAAGTGACTACTTCATGGCATGTTTATTTATGTCGAATTTTAAGAGTTCATATATATTTTTTTTAGCCTTTTTTTAACCGCCGACGCAAAAACGACGGGGTGTTATAAATTTAACTTGTTTGTCTGTCTGTCTGTGCCATCGTAGATCTCGAACGGATTAACTGATTAAGATTTCGTTTTTTGTTTGAAAGCTGAGTTAGTCGGACGTGTTCTAAGCCATGTTTTATGAAAATCGGGTCCACTATGTCGCGGTCGAGTGTTTTTAAAATTTTCATTTTGTGATTAGGTTATTTTTAATCCTTTGTCATATGGTACTTGGCGCCATTAATATACATTACTCTGTTACATTAATAACAAAGAGGATCGAGTATTATACAGAGTTACTGTCAAAGTAAAATGTGTAATCACAGTGCATAGACTGCCATCTCTCGACACAGGCTTGAAACTTTTGAACCTCAGTTTTGACAATTTGGCCCATATTGTTAGCTTGATATGTGTTAAAATGTCACATATTAATATTAGCGCCATCTAGCCGAGCGTTCCCATAAGGTGTAACGCCATCTAGGCCACCGTACCTTTTTCTCTAGGGCTTTGAGGTACGTTTTTTTCTTAGACTTTATCCGTCTATACGGGAATCCGGAATATGTAAATACATATGTCAGTGATTACTAATTAAACATAGAGGTATTTTTTATCATGCAACATTGCCGTTCAAATAATAGGTTACGGGCCTCAAAATAAGTGACATGTACTTATTAGAGCTCGACAAATAGGTTCATTTCAGATATACTGTATCTATACGGCACTGAAAGAGTAACATATAATAATTGTAAGTGGCTGTACATCGTTTATTAGGTATGCACGTATCGCGTCATTCCGGTCATTCGAGAGTTTCGTGATGGCACTAAATAGTTCAGGTTAGCCAAAGTTTTCAGCTTGCTTTTAACGTTTAGCTATGTTCGTCATATGATGCAATCATCCTTCATCCTTCTTGCCTTATCCCGGAATTTGCCACGGCTCATGGGAGCCTGGGGTCCGATTTGACAACAAATCCCAAGATTTGGCGTAGGCACTAGTTTTTACGAAAGCGACTGCCATCTGACCTTCCAACCCGAAGGGTAAACTAGACCTTATTGGAATTAGTCCGGTTTTCTCGCGATGTTTTCCTTCACCGAAAAGCGACTGGTAAATATCAAATGACATTTCGCACATACATTCCGAAAAACTCATTGGTGCGAGCCGGGGTTCGAACCCGCGACCTCCGGAACGAAAGTCGCACGTAGTTGCCGCTAGGCCACCAGCGCTTCGTCATATGATGCAATATTACCCTGAATAAAATTAAGATATATATAGGTAGGTACATTATGAGGTTACTAAAAGTTTAGTGGTACTGAGACTTGATTAGCTTCATTTACTTTGTCATCCCAGGAGTGAGTTTAAGTATAAATGTAATATAATTATGTAATATGTGTACCTATTTAGTCGACACAATTAAAAATAACAATGTACGTATTTGAAATACATTTTTTATTATTCCTAAAAATATTTTCCTAACGATGATATTGCTTCACGTGAAGCGAATAAAATTGTATTATATTTTTTTTATATATTAAAGTCGCGGTGCGTAGCGTGTGCTACATACACGTCATATTACTTACCATATACCGAATAAATATGACCAAAACACGGTGTTAAGAATAAAGACTTGAAACACAGAAAACGATTCTTATGTACACTGTTTTGCGAGCCATATTTCAACGTGCTTCCTTAGCAAAAGATATAATATATCTTTGGCTTAAGTATCAAGCTGTCGTATAGCGTTCGCCGTTTATTTATACACGTAATACTGTTTGAAGAACGAATTTACGATTTGGCATCTTAAATATCTTATTTTATGGATTTGTTTAATGAAGGGATAAAACACCTTCTGTTTTCGTTTTTGTTACATTTTAGCCGTGACTTGGTTTAAGGTATTGTTCTATGTATATAAGTATTTATATATGATACTAGCGACCCGCCCCGGCTTCGCACGGGTACTATACCTACATGTAAACCTTCCTCTAGAATCACTCTATCTATTAAAAAAAACCGCATCAAAATCCGTTGCGTAGTTTTAAAGATTTAAGCATACATAGGGACATAGGGACAGAGAAAGCGACTATGTTTTATACTATGTAGTGATATATCGTTGTCTGAGTACCCACAACACAAGCCTTCTTGAGCCTACCGTGGGCCTCAGTCAATCTGTGTAAGAATGTCCTATAATATTTATTTATTTATTTGTACCAATTTAGATTTTTTTATAAACCGAAAAAAATTGGGAAAATTATGCCTCATATTTTGCCACATCCTTATTTATTATATCAAAAGGTTACATGCCATTTGATTTTTACATAGGTACTTATATAGAAGCTCCACAATACTATAGACAATTCTTTATGACATCTAAACTAAGGGAGAGATCCCGTAAAGGAATAAGCTCGCCTTTGTACATAACCATTATAATTATTCACAGTAGGTTACTTGTAATTTGTTATGTGCAATGAAGTGTTTACTACTACTAATACCTATCAAACTGAACTATCGATTGACATAATTCAAATTTATATCACGATTGCGTACAAAACCGAATTTAAAGGTGAATGATCGGCTTTACACTAACTTAATTTGATACGGTACCCTAAAAAGCCATCGCAAGTCGATTTGCATAACAAACCAGCGGTAACTATCAGGATCGCATAACAAAGGGAGAGGATCGAACAGCTTTGCGTACCGATATTATTGTGGAAATTGTTCACCGCTATGAGTTTTGCCTGCGCGCACCCTATTAGGGAGTTTCGGGAGCGTTTGCTCACAGATTTATTGTGAAACTCTATCATGGACTAGGTCAGTCGATAGTAATTTATCTGATTTTTTACTCAGCGTGGGCCGCCGTGTGCCAAGCAATAGCCAAATGAAATAGCAGAATGAAATAGAAGAATAATGAACATTGACGACCAGTCTGACCTAGTGCGTAGTGACCCTGCCTGCTACGCCGCGGTCCCGGGTTCGAAACCCGGTAAGGGCATTTATTTGTGTGATGAGCAGAGATATTTGTTCCTAAGTCATGGATGTTTTCTTTGTATACATATAAGTATTCGTATATTATCGAGCATTACAAGCCATCTTGAGCTTACCGTGGGGATCAGTCCATCTGTGTAGGAATGTCTAATAGGTAAAAAAATAGGTAATATGATTCGCTGAGATCTGATCCGAAATATTACGTTTGTACAGTCTGTAAATATCTAAACAAGGCATTTTTGTGGCGCCATCTATGTGTGATGTAGTATATGCGTTCTTAAGCGGTCGCATTTTAATATATGGGATGGTATGATCTTCTTATAGTTAGTCTATTTAGGGCCGGTTTTTCAGTCGCCAGATAAATATATCTACCAGATAAAGTTATCACTATCCTTTTCATCACACGTATAAATGACAATGACAGCTAATATTTATCTGACAGATACTATTTATCTGGCGATTGAAAAACCAGCCCTTAGGGGTCTTTTAAGCACGTCATTAGTGCGTTTGTAACTGCAAACCGTATTAGCTGCGTACGCCATTAAGTTAGTCGTGTTACCCAGCTATGCTCGAGTAGGTATTCATTATAGATGCATATTCAGACATGAGCCAACTAAGACTGACTGCTGTAGCGTCGTTCCCCGAAATGCACGCCGGAATTGTCCTGGTAAATTTCCTATTCAAGGTTCGTAGCCAAAACACACAAACGCTCACGATAGTAGGTAGTAGTGGTAGTAAAACACTTTATTGTACCAGAAAATAATACAACACACAAGAAGAAGAGCTTATCACTAGTACAAAGGCGAACTTATCCCTTTAAGGGATCTCGTCCAGTTAACCTTTGAGGAATTGAAGGAGAATTGGAGATGGTAGGCATTATACAGTACAAGCGGCGCAGAAAACGGATTCTAATAGGTAATAATACGTTATAACCTACACTAACATGCAATATATACGAATAAATACATAATAAATAACTATACAAATAGCAAATAATATAACTATACTTTCTTAGTTATCTATATCGCTCTTCCGTATTGGCGCGACAGAGCCAGACTGCGTTTTGATCGGCGCCTGGCGTCAACGATTGCCATTCGGCTAAGCCCGGCAGTTGTGTGATTGTGTGCATTGGGAGTAATTACAACCGATCACCAAATACGGAAGTCGAAGGCTTTGGGGAACCAGTATAGCCTAATAATAAAGCATGTCTCAAAATCATGGTCCAGTCTGACCATGAAGAATAGAAATTGAAAAGTGGCAACATTGTACTCACCAAGTCACCATGTCCAATTCCAATGTCACAATTTCGTTTTCTTTCAACCCTTTAATTGCCAAGAGTGGCACTGAAACTTGAGTAGTTTAATGTGCTCTGCCTATTAGGCCTACGCTATGTGTATACAAGGTGCTCGCGAGGAACCCGCATAACTTGAACCACGCGTTTCTGAGGCCAAAAGAAAGAAAAAATGTTATATGAATTTTAAAATTTTTCGCGAAAAAAATTTTTTTTTCTTTTTTTTTTGGACGTTTTTTCACATAAAAAGTAAATTTTATCCATAAAGTTGGCAATAAAAATGAGTTCCTTATTTTATTTTTCTAAAAACCAAATTTTTTGGAAGTTTTTCTTGTCACATTTTGACATCTATCAATGACTACTGTGAGACTATGCTCCACAATTGCGCATCAGCGCCGTTAAGAAGACCTTTTCTACTGAGTAACAATACGGAAATGTTTTTTTTTAATTGGCAATAACTCTGAAACTAGACGAAATCTAGAAAAGTTTATATGACATTTAAGTCTTAAAATGTGACCAAGAATATGCCGTTAAAGTTATATGGGTTCCTCGCGAGCACCTTGTATGTATATATATGTATGCATACAAAATTATCTGAAGACGCTACGTTGTCTACTTTAAGAGACGTGCAGTGTTGTATAACAAAAACATTACTGACAGGTACTTAAGGGCTGGCATGTGTTTGGGCTTAACAAGTCGCCCTACATAAAGGGTTACTTGTTTTAGTAAACCCTTTAAATTTTGTACTTACGTAGGACCAAAGACATATAAACGGATAAAGACATAGACGGATAAAGTCTAAGAAAAAAACGTACCTCAAAGGCATAGCGTAAAAGGTACGGTAGCCTAGATGGCGTTACACCTTTGGGGAACGCTCGGCTAGATGGCGCTAATATTACATAATATTTGACATTTTAATACATATCAAGCTTAGCTTGTATTTTTTTTTAGATTAGCAGTTAAGTTCATAAATGCATGTACGTTTCTTAGAAATAAACAGATTAAATTTTAATTTATTTTTTTTAGAATATGGGCCAAATTGTCAAAACTGAGGTTCAAAAATTCTAAGCTTGTGTCGAAAGATGGCAGTCTATGCACTGTGATTAGTTGATTACACATTTTACTTTGACAATTACTCTCTATAATACTCGATCCTCTTTGGTAGGACGTAGCATGTTTAGGACAAAGAGGTAGCTTGCTAAATTAACGATGCCTAAGGAGGAATGTAACATTTTCACGAATTCGTAATGTGTTTGAAAAATCTTTGTGAAGTTATTTTGTTGCCTATTGTAAAGTGCTGATAAATGTATTAAAAAAAACTTAAGTTTAATCTGAATTGTCTTAAAATATAACTAAACTATTTTAATCTAAATTTATTCTAAAATTAAACTTAAAATAAAAATTAAAATGAAACTAAATTAAATAAATCTAAAATTAAACTAAAATAATAAGCTAATATGCTGAGCGAGGAAGCTGCCAGCTCTTCGGTCGCCGGTTGCGTCTCTTAGTCTCTTCGATAAATTCTTGAAGAGACAGAGCGCCAGGGTGGCTAGCCGAATGGCACAATCGCTCACGAAACGCTCACGAAACGAAGCGCTAGTAGATATCTATCTCTATCGCGCTTGCGTATTGGCGCGACAGAGCCAGCGGCGTATCGCTTTCGTTTGGAGTCGGAGAAATGCCATTCGGCTACGGGGCCAGGGCCCCACGGACCAAGGGTCTCGACGCCGAATGGAATAAAAATATATTAATTTTTATTTTAAGTTAAATTTTAGAATAATTTTAGATTTAATAGTTTAGTTATATTTTAAGATAATATATGTTCTTAAAGTTAATACTAATTGTAAAACATCAGCCATCAGAATTGTGTCTACAATATTTACATACCTAGATACCTACTTGGTGTAGATTGAAGTAAAGGTAAATCAATATAATATTAATAATAACAGATACCTACATTATGCTTTTTTTATCCGCAAAACAATCAATTACTTGTCCTACATTAGTACAATTCTTAACTTTGTACTAGAATAAAATAGTTCTCCGTTTCCTGTGCAATATCTTTGTTCTTTGTTCTAGGTTAATTTAAACGGTTCTAAGAAGTAAGCAAAAGAGCAATGCTTTTAAAGAAAATACGGAATTTAGAAGAAAATAATATGAAGACCAAAATAATACCACAACTTAAGAATTCGGAATGGAAGGAGGAACTATTTTGTTCCCTGCTAAACTGTGCACCTTGTTAGTGCGTTTTCACATTATCCGATCCGATCCAAGATGGCGCCTGTAATGTATGGGATATCGGTCCAACGTCCGATATCGGATCGGATAATGTCAAAACGCACGTAGGAAGAATCAAAGTGGCAATTTGATTTGATCGCCGGCACGTTTTCTTTTATTTATTGTATTTTTTTAATGAGTTAATTGTAACATAATAAGTTATTAATATGTGAATTCAAAACCTGTATCCCACTTTTATCTTATGGTGATCCCACACTGTGCTGTTATAAATGTAGAACATGGTGTGACAGGGACAGCGTGATGGGATGGCAGTGTGGGAGCACCATTAATCAGTTACATTTTCGAGGTACTATTTGACGTTGTCGCGTACAACCGCTTATATATATTTTTTTTTTTTCAGAGGTGGAGGTAATCCTCTTGGATACTGCCGACCCGGTCTTCGACAGCATGCCCGCTTATAATTTGGGCCACAGAGTTAATCAGAGTACTATTCAAGAAATTAGTATGCGTCTCAGACCCGTTACGAAGCTTTATGTATACAGAGGGCGTAGCATCGGGCCGCGGGTCATGAAAAATATGTACACTAAAAATACTACACAGGCTATAATTGTTTTATTACCTCATTTTCATATGGTTTAATTAAAAATACTACTTTTATTTTTTCATATAAAATAATTCAGCACGCAATGAATGCTGTGTTTGTTAGCCGACTTGACATACGAACTGTCAATAAGTTCCGCGTCTTCGAGATGTCAAACACTTAGGTGCACGCAATACATTGCTTCTCATTTTTTTTTTATAATAATTACGCTCTGGCAGTTAGGATGAAACTTAATAATTACTTGTTGTATGGGTTCTTAGCACTAAAATCTTGATCTGGTTTAAGATTGAGGTAATATCAAAAATACGTCCTGTATACATACAATCGCGGCCAGTGCGCGCGCTTCACACGTACCCATGCTGCTCAAACCAAGGGGACTGACACTGAGCCCCTCGCTTACAGGGTCTCCATAATGAACACTGTTTGTGTTATCAGTATTGAAAAAAAGTATCATTTTTCTGTACTCCGGTCGGAAAACGTCAAATTTCATGCCGTTACGCTAAATGCAGTTACCGTTTTCCGGCTCCATTGAACAAAAAAATAGTATAAACACTTTGACCAGTCATTATATAAGAAAGCCTCAAATCACATGTTTTTTGACTTCGGCACCGCCTAGGCCGACATTTCGATATTTCTAACTTTACTGGCATAGGTATGTAATCTACTATTATATTACATTTCACATCATCCGTTCGGAACGGGGACTTTTCTTCTCTGTTAGAAGGGATCAAAAATGCACTTTTATGTTCAAGGAATTAGTTGCGAAAATATTTAATAAGAAATGAAAAGAGTTTGCACATAATAATATAGTATAACGACATTTTTGATTACGAACATTTTGTACATCATCGATTATTAATATTTGAAGATAATAATTCCCTCGTGAAACTCAATATTCAATTAATAAATCCTTTGCACGTTGAGAATTACATCCACGCCGTAAATATAATATTTTCACCACACCAACTGATAAAAGGCTCTTTTGATTATTTCGAAAACTGATAGCAAAATTGCATTTATTCCACAAAAGTGCTAAGTAATTTCATACAAATATTAACTTGATGTTTTAAGCTGGATTTTAGATTTTACCTATGTATGACCTTTTCTTTATAAGTAAACGAGAACGTGAGAAAAGTAATTTTTTAGACAGATTTTTGCTTAATTTTATTGTCGTGACAAAACTGACAGCGAGTTGTTTTGTTAACGACTTACGCTAATTTTGGGTTCCAAATTCTGAAAATGGCCATATTATAATTATCATATTATAAATATTCTTTTTTTTTTCTTGTATGGCCAAAATGGGCCAAAATGGTTACCGAGTGGGACCCACGGACTACCATAGATGGTGCAGGTCGGGGTTCAGGCAGACCAAAAAGGAAAAAAATTATCCCAACTGGTGGGGAAATGCGAGTCATAGGGTCGAGTGGAGGAAGAGAGGGGAGGCCTTTGCCCAGCAGTGGGACACTAACGCAGGCTAAAAAAAAATATTCTTTTTTTTTTCTTGTAAATATGTGCTGATAATGATGATAACACACAATATATTAGAAATAAAAACAATAATCAACGAATTCCTTTGCAATAATAATAAAACTCATAACTAGTACCCAAAAAAAATCTGTAGCTTCAGGCGAAAGGTCAGACGGTAAACAGGCTTATTGCTAGATCATACAAACAGAACCGAATTAGGTCTTGTCCGATATCTAACTTGCCATACTCATACGATACGTAACAAAATTACAGATAGCTGAAAGCTATGTACCTACGTCGTATTTATTATCTAAGAATAAGGGCGCATTAGAATAACAAAATCCAGATCGACTTAAACAATTTTTCCGGAGAAACAATTTCTGAACACCTGGTCCCGGTAGCCGAATCATTTCTGCGACCCGAAACGAATTCGAAACACCGCAGAAAGATAGTCTATCTCTGTCGCGCCAATACGCAAAAGCGATAGAGACAGATATCTACGAAAGAGATATTATCGTGAGCGTTTCGTGAGCGTTTGTGCATTCGGCTACGCACACATAATGTGGTTCAGATATTTGTGAGCATCTCAGTTTTTGAATCTTTTTTCGCGAAAATGCCTTTATCGCTACAAAACGCTATACTGTGACTTTTATTCGCGGGTTAAGCCCGTATTACTCCGGTTTGGCGTCCGGAAAAATGTCGGATTTTCCGGATTATATTACTACCAAGGAACTTATACAATTTTAAGACTGTAGTTGTTGGCGTTGCATTGACATTGTTAGCATTGCCTGTTACGCCGTGTCTTGCGTGGGCGACGGTCGCGCGACCGGCGCCGTCGCGTCTCATACTTCCATATCGATAAGGTTTGATTTCGTATGCGTCGCATCGCCGTCGCGCGACCATCGCGCGACCGTCGCCCACGCAAGCCACGGCGTTAGGACGTAGGACGAGCGAACACTTCTTCAATTTATAATTAACTAGCTTTTGCTCGCGGCTTCGCTCGCGTCAAATTCCAAAATCGCGAAATCGCGAAATGCTCTATTCTACAAAAAATTCGTCAATCCTCCGTTTTACCATGAAAGACAGGTAAACAAACACTTTGATACTTAGACTATTTTGCTTAGGTAAGTAATATACCAACTTTAATAACATTACGAAAGAACCTCAAAAATACAGCTAAGTGCTTTAAAACGTTTTATTACTATGACTTTTTCGCCGCTTAGCCCGTGTCATGCCAGTTCCGCGGCGGCAGGAAATAATGCCGGATTTAAGCAGATTACAGAGCCACCAAGAATCTTATTCTTCATTTGAAAATGGCACGGGTAGGCGGGTAAACTATGGACATTAATAAAGTAAAAAAAAAAAAAAAATTATTTTTAGGGTTCCGTAGTCAACTAGGAACCCTTATAGTTTCGTCATGTCTGTCCGTCCGTCCGTCTGTCCGCGGATAATCTCAGTGACCTTTAGCACTAGGAAGCTGAAATTTGGTACCAATATGGATATTAATCACGCCGACAAAGTGGTAAAATAAAAATGGAAAAAAATGCTTTATTAGGGTACCCCCCCCCTACATGTAAAGTGGGGACTGTTTTTTTTTTCATTCTAACCCCAACGTATGATATATTGTTGGACAGGTATTTACAAATGAATAGGGGTTTACTAAAATCGTTTTTTGATAATATTAATACTTTCGGAAATAATCGCTCCTAAAGGAAAAAAAAGTCCCCCCCTCTAACTTTTGAACCATATGTTTAAACAATATGAAAAAAGTCACAAAAGTAGAGTTTTTTAAAGACTTTCTAGGAAAATTGTTTTTAATTTGATAGGTTCAGTAGTTTTTGAGAAAAATATGGGAAACTACGGAAACTCCAGGTTTTTTTTTAATAAGTGAAAAGGTAGAAGATGTTTTGTTATACTTAGTGCGTTCTATTAGACATGCCACATTTTATTGGGTTTTAAGTAGTAACCCAATACAATACATAGGTACACATAAGTACATAAACTCACACCTATATTCTCATAAGGGGTAGGCAGTGCACATAGGGACGGCTCAAGTTTCAGTACCATCTTAGCAATTAGTTGAAGAAAAAAAACGTTATATTGCAGTGAAAGTTTGCCAGCCTCTCTTATACACCGTCCACATTAAGTGAGTCCTGTATCCGTCAATCGGCTTCTACAACACCCATGAGAAGAAAGGGGGAAGTGAAACTGAAATTCTTAACTTTGTCACCACACGTGCTGTAGGTTCCAAATAGGTATTGTAAAATATATCAATATCATATATCAAGTATATCATGTAAAATATATCAGGTACTTACTTAAATTTTAACCAGGGGCGACGGGCGACTCACTCTGAGATTCTATCGCCGTGCTACAAGTACATGTCGGCAGCCGCGAGTACGCGGCCCATTCAGTGGAGACGACCTTCGTGCGGCGCAATAAAATTAAATGTCGGCTGCTCGCGTGCGGTCCGTTTGTTAATGTAGGTAAGAATTTAGAATGGCGGCATTCTATGAACATCAAAGGAGTGAGCCTTCTGTACGTGTACCTTGTACTATTAAATATTCTGTGTTTTAACTGAAAAACTACTAGTATAAAAACAATTCTCGTCTCTTTTAGTTTCAAGCTCAACATAAAAGATAAACACAATACGTGGGACTTCTTTCTTATGTGCGGAGAGTACATAAAAATGCTTAAAACAGCAAAAAGGGGCGAACGCTGGTTGAATCGTAAGCAGCGTTCAAGTAACAAACTATTAGTTATGAGCGTACTTGGAGATGTTCTGTTTTGCCGAGTCTGGGATCAGGCAAGTATGAGCCACTTTTATATCTGGAGCGGAGCGCAATTGAAAACATGTGTTACATACAAAGGTTTGCAGTCATTTATGGATTCTAGTTAACATTTGCTATTTGCTTGGTAGCGAAATTGGGTAGACCGGAGTTTTTTCAGGGGATATCTGAATTACCATATAGATACTCGTAAGACCTACCTATCTATATTGGTATTTATGTTACCACAAAAAAGCGATGCTGCAATTATTGAAACTGTATTTTTTTGCGGCTGGGTCTAATTGTCACGTCTATTTTGTATGAAAATGTATGAATCGTGGTAAATATAATGTATCCATCCATATTGATTAGATCACGCTAAAGAATTCTTGTTAGTACTGTCACTTGATACTGTCAGGCGTTTTTAGTGTGTTTGTTACCTAGTAGGTATTTATATGGGATGCTATAGTGTTGATTCTCTTTCTTTTGCAGTATGTTTTTATATTCATTTAAATAGTATTTTTCTCAAACATGAAATGAAATATTGTCTTTACGTTCCTTAAAATGGGCTGGGAAGTATCGCTTTTTGGGCGCAACAACTCGAGAGGACTGTAAAGGGATTTCATATTATTTTTCAGGCCTAGGCCTGCAAAGTAACTTTTTTTTATAAAATATTGTCCTTTAGAGCATTTTTTTTTATTTCATTGTATGTTTGAGAAAAGCACTATACATGCCTCGGCGTGAAAACGGATTCCCGGCCTCGTATCCCTATTCCTCTCTCTGCAGCCCTAATCACCGGCAGCGGCCTCGCTCGCACGCTCGCCGGCCGTATATACCCACTTGGCCGGAAATCCTCATTTTCCCGGCTTCTGATGTAATGTACTATTGAATAATAATTATTATTTCCTTACACGAAAAGCATGGCAGTTTTTTTCCAATCATGGTAGCAAAATTATTTTCTGACTAGCTCTTGCCCGCGGCTTCGCTCGCAAATTTAAAATCGCGGAATGCTTCATACAAACTTCCACCTCCCATTTTAGGGAAGTGGGGGGTAAGAAAGAAACATTAAGTAGCCTATGTCACTCTCCATCCCTTCAATTATCTGCACTTTAAAAATTACGTCAATTCGTCGCTCCATCTTGCCGTGAAAGACGGACAAACAAACAAACATACACAATTTTTAATATTAAGTATTTTCTGATTGTCTAATACTCCCATTTCTCTGTTCTCTCAGGATTCCTCATTATGCTTTGGATTTAATAGTAACATTTATATTACTACTCTTATAAAATAAAATTATGTAGTTTTCCTACCGTTAATCTACTTAACATGTTTCTAGGAAAAACGTTCAAGATTGTCCCTAGAATTCCGTTTAACTGTGCCTGTGAACGCTGTCTACGAGTCACGTGCTTGTCTCATATGTACACTTTACCGAAGTCTAGTCATGTATCTCAGCGTTTCGTCGCGGAGCCCAGATGCAAGATTCCGGAAAACCTAGTTTAGACATTTATACTCGACGAAGCAAGTGAAGCGAGATTTTCTCGATTGGTACAAGTTTATTTGCATAAGGAGTGTACTTAGTATCGTATACCTTATACTTATACGATATTAACAGCTATCTGAACGCGAAGTACACACGTTTTTTCTTATTATTTTATGGTAATATTATCAGTTCTATAATTTACGTTTATACCATATATGCTCATCGTTTTCGACCTACTGCTGAAAATACGCTACTACTCAGGAACCCTTTGACCGCCAAGAACACCTAAAGGCGTCGTATGCTGTCGTACCCAGCAAGAGTCTTCAGGCCTCAAGCTTTAAAGCCTCTTAAGCGTTGAAGGTTTAAGTCTATATAAGGTTTGTAGCATTTAAGTCTTAAAAGCTTTTAAGCCTGAGGTCGACAGAAGTAAAAACCGGCCAAGTGCGAGTCAAATTCGCCCACTGAGGATTTCGTACTTTTTAGTATCCTGAGATACATGTGATACAGCCTCGTGATGTGACCGGATTGACGGACAGCGGAATTTTAGTAATAGAGTCGCGTTATTACGCTTTGTGTACGGATCCCTAAAAACTACCACACCGGACACCGTCAAATTAAGGTTTAAAAATAAATACACAATAATACTTTCTGCTATAACGCTCGTTGTTTCAGCTCTTGACGGTTGACCCAGGTCTTCGAGGTTAGGGGGTTTGAGCTCTCTATGAAGCCTGAGTTTTAAAGACTTACTCTTAAGAGCTCATAAAAAGCTTGAGTCTTTAAGGTTCTGAACCGTTTTTGAGCTCAAACCTTTAGCGCTTGAGCCTTCAAAGCTCGAACCTTCAAGGTTTGCAAGTCTTTAAGGTTGAGAAGTCCTCAAGGCTAGTCTATTAACAACACTATTAAAGTTACTAGGCGGACGCTGTCAAAGCAATTGTCCTGCTGACAGATAAGGTTTATTTCGTTATTTACTAGTAGAGGTATTGGCGTGTAGGCCACATTTTGCCGCGAGAGGCAAAGCGTTCAAAAGGTTAAAATAAGTAGGAGAATGAGGTTGTCAGCTCAAAAAATAGGAAAAAAAATATTTGTGGCACACATGGGTTATTAAGTAAACTTTAACTTCTTATTGACTTTATCTCAGGATATTATTTTTCCCCTCACTAGCTCGGAAACACGTGTTTTGTCCTTTAATACCAACGGGTAAAAACGCATTTTATCCACTAGTGGGTAAAGTAATTTGACCTTGAATAAAGTAATAAAATTGATAAAAGTAGGTGAATCTAGTAATAAAGATGATTTACCACCTGTGGAACTACTGGAAGCAGTGATAAACGCATTTTTTACGTTGTAGTTTCCTCGCTATAGTAAGGGGAAAAGTTTTGTGTTACACTCGGGTGCAAATGTATTTTACTTCTCGTGTGTTAAATAACTATTATACGATTCTGTGAGCTATCTTTTTAATAATGCTGTATTGTTTTATTTGTGTGCGTGTGCTTATACTTTTTGTTTATTTTAATTATAATATTAGCTTAACTCTTTCAATTTTACAGCGCATTGGCCTATATATAAATAAGTATAAGCTGTAATGTTGTAATTTTTTTTTAAATAAATAAATAAATAAGATACCTAGTTACACAGCGTGTGTATTCTATACGGACGAATATCTTAATAACGATTATTATTGGACCTAAGGAGCATAACTACATGTTCTTTTTAGGGTTCCGTAGTCAACTAGGAACCCTTATAGTTTCGCCATGTCTGTCTGTCCGTCCGCGGATAATCTCAGTAACCGTAAGCACTAGAAAGCTGAAATTAGGTACCAATATGTATATTAATCACGCCAACAAAGTGCAAAAATAAAAAATGGAAAAAAATGTTTTATTAGGGTACCCCCCCTACATGTAAAGTGGGGGCTGATATTTTTTTTCAATCCAACCACAACGTGTGATATATTGTTGGATAGGTATTTAAAAATGAATACGGGTTTACTAAGATCGTTTTTTGATAATATTAATATTTTCGGAAATAATCGCTCCTAAAGGAAAAAAAAGTGCGTCCCCCCCCTCTAACTTTTGAACCATATGTTTAAAAAATATGAAAAAATCACAAAAGTAGAACTTTGTAAAGACTTTCTAGGAAAATTATTTTGAACTTGATAGGTTAAGTAGTTTTTGAGAAAAATACGGAAAACTACGGAACCCTACACTGAGCGTGGCCCGACACGCTCTTGGCCGGTTTTTTTTTTAATAAATGGGATATTTTTTCTCATACAATGTATGTAATACGTCCACGTCAATTAGCGTACCTACCAAAACGTCATTACGACATAATGTTTATGTCATGTCAAATTAAGTTGGACGACGTACATTGCTGCTTGGTCAGATTTAAACAATTAAAAAAAAAACAATTACTCTTATTTAATAACACTTTTTAACAAAATGATTATCCTATACGATTCGTATGATCAGATACTATAAGATACATTATTCGCCCGTATGGAATCCGCACGCTGCATATCACGTCTCACATTTTATTCATCCTTTGCTTTATATCGATGTAAGCAGAGGCAGAATCTGTTCATATTGAAAGTACGTACCTTAGTATTAGATTTCTTTACCTCACATAATTTATTATCACAAAAACCGAGAAGATACCTTATCCCATGTAGCCAAAGCCGAATTTGAAACTGTGTAAAAGTGAGTTTTTAAATAGTTATTTGTTTTACAAGGGGGCAAAGTTTTTGTTTAACCGCACGTGCCAATATTGATATCCGAGCAAGCGAAAGATTCCAATATTGAACCGCAAGCATAGCGAGTGGTTCAAAAAATGGAATCTTGAGCGTTGTGAGGGTTTCAAGGCACGAAGGTTAAACAAACTTTGCCACCGAGTGAAACACAAAATTTTTCACCACACCAACACGATCAAAATACAGACTATAAAACATGAAACTAAATCAAATCCATCAATTTATTCATTATGATTCAACATCATCATTTATAGGTAAAATCTACCATGCCTCGCTTAAGACATCAAGTTAAAATTTGTAGGAAATTACTTTGCACTCTTGTGGATAAATGCAATTTTGCTATCCGTTTTCGAATAGCAAAGAATGCCTTTATTAGTTGGTGTGTGAATATTACTATTCACGGACCTACCTTTACAATCAGAACGGTAGTTCTCGAACGAACATGGAGATTTAGGAGGGTCAGTACGGAACCCGCAGTCTGTCTTCCGGACAAGGGTCTACGTGCGGTTAGAATTAACTTGTCACAACTGGAGAACAATATCATTTGGATGTAATCGAAGCACTAGTAATAAATTTAATTCATTAAGGCTTTATACGGGGTCAAAGTTGTTAGTAGGTTTTGCAACTGTGAGGTTCGGTAATGGCCCCCGTTTTCGAATTAATCAGTGTTGTTAATGTAACGAGTATAACTTGTAACGAGTATTTTATTGTGGTGACCATCTGTTTTAAATTATTTGGATTTGTGATAGTTTATAGTAACATTTGGCATGCTTAGAAGCAGATCTGCTCTATAATGTTTTCAAATTAAAAGTTACATTCATTAAATCAGGATTGGTAATTTATCAATGAAAATTTTTGACAGGGCATATGTACGAAAGGTTAACATAAGTTATATTTTAAAGTTTATTATTTGTTATATTTTTATTGGCAATAACAAGGCTGAATTATTATGTAAAATATACTTTACCTAAATATATACATAATGAAAAATCAGAAAAGATGCGTCTGCTGCAGGTAGATGGATATGTATAAAGTTAATTATCACTTATTTTTACACAGTTTTTTCAATCTTTAATATAAGGTAGAGGTATATACACCGTTACAATAGGTTACGTAAGGTCACAATAGGTAAACGCTGAACGACTCTAGCTCTATACCAACGCTACGACGTTAGCTACTCGTAGGTATTTGTGTATAGAAATATTTTTCCTAGTGTTGTACATTAGGTAAATAAATAAAGCTCAAAGTTAATTTTTCTGAAAGTATTACAGTTATTACAGTAACGTAACAAACATTTGTCATAGACGCAACATCACGAAAAACCCGTTTACATTTATGCACACTTACGAACATGTGGCATCCAGTATTTACCGTTTCCTGGCAACCTAGCCAGCCATCACAGTTCCTTGCGAAAATATCGCAGCTAGCTGGTTCTGTCGTGCCAATACGTAAGAGCCAAAAACTAAGATCAGGATTTACAACACCGTGATAAGACCGATATTGGTATATGGATGCGCAGCTTGGACGTTGACCCTGAAGGAGGAAAATAAGCTCTTAGTGGCAGAGCGGAAGATCTTCAGAAAGATTTTAGGCCCTAGGAGAGGATGGCTCTTGGAAAGTCAGGAAGAAAGAGGTGGAAGAGCTAGTGGGCGAGCCCAACGTCAGTAAATAATACGTAAGAGCGATCTTATAAGAATAAGAATAACTTTATTGCCCATAAAATGTACAACAGATATGACAGAGATCTCCGCACTAGGCTACGCCTGTATCGCGGGGAACCAGTTACAGTTTAAGTAATTGAGTTAGTTACACAATGCAAATAATCTTAAGTAAAGTAAGTGTAAGGAATATAAATAAGTACAAAGATACATGCTTTTATTATATTACTAGCGTTTGTCCGCGGCTTCGCTCCATACAAACTCTCACCACTAATTTTAGGGAAGTGGCGGATCACAAAGAGATAAAAAGTAGCCTATGTCACTCTCCATCCCTTCAACTATCTCCACTTAAAAAATCACGACAATTCGTCGCTCCGTTTTGCCGTGAAGGACGGACAAACAAACAGACACACACACTTTCCCATTTATAATATTAGTATGGAAGTATGGATTATAGTCCGTATCTTTACTATCTTTAAGCATTTAAAACAGTGTAAACAAAATCTACCCTCAAAAGGCACCTTATGCCACTTGAGGGTAAATTAAAACATTGCACAACTAAATAAAAAAGTTAAGGACATATAATAACCACAAAATTAAAAATTTGAAAACGACACATTGGACCGCTTTTCATGAAACATGGCTAAGAACACTCCCGACTAACTCAGCTTTCAGACAAAAAAAAATTAAATCTAAATCGGTTCATCCGTTCGGGAGCCACGATGGCACAGACGTGTCTGTCTGACACACATACAGACAGACAAACAGACAGACACGTCAAACCGTCGTTTTTGCGTCGGGGGTTGAAAAATAAAAACACACAAAATTTTTTGGAGAAAGTATGATTTTGGCCACTTCCCAGCTGCAAAACAGCGCCATCTAGTTTTAAGCCTAAAGGGCCCATACATTTCAGAGGTACGCTTTTTTGTATATTTGAGTCCTGTATTAAATCGTCGTTGATATCGTCCCATATGTATGCACATGCAGCAACCTTTCCGAGTTTAGAAAATGCTGCAGCGGCTTATATTGGCGCTTTTCCAAGAGGATAGGCCACACGGCAATTTTGACCAGATTAATTGTTACTACTTTTGCCAAATGCACTCTTGAGTCCAAATTTATGAAACGAATTTCGGATGTAACATTTGGTGTCATATGGGTATTTTGCGAGCCGCTGTTTCGGCTTAGCATTCCGTGTGAGACATTTGTCAAGGGTTTTGTGGTATAAATTATTGTGGGTCTTATGAATGTACGGAGACGGGTTTTATATTGTTTCCTTTATTGTTGCTACTCTTAGGTACACGTGTAAAGAGTAATTTCGTTACGTAGAAATTACTAACATACATGAAAAGGTATAGCGTTAAGTTAATGATAATGCAAACTAATTCAAATTCACAAGTTTTTTATTTCGAAATACATACTTACATACTATGCACCAACATAATTAATTAATTAGTTTCAAAATAATAAATAAAATTAAATGTCATACACAAAGAAAAATCTTCGGAAAGCCTTTTGTAGATTGTCATTTACTTGGAATTTTCTAACCGCAGTGATCAGATACTGGTTCATATCCTGTTCTAATCTTTGAAGCCATGGTCGTTTTTCTCTGTGTGATATGACATTAATATCGGTTTATATTTTAATAGTAGCGGATATATTTCAAAATAAGTGTTTACTAAATATTTCTACACTTTCAACTTGCTAATACCCTCCTCAAACTCACCAACACCAATAAACGATTCCGGATTCATCAAGTAGGTATGGCAGAGTGTTTTGCTAGCAAAGCATTGTTTTGTTTCCTCGTCCAGATAGCGATTGATGATGGTAGCAGCACGCAAGTCGTTGGTCGAATATGCGGCCGGCGAGCGCAGGTCGTGCACGACCAGAGGCTGGTGAGAGTAGCGTTGCAGGTCGAGGGGGTTGACGTTAGGCGAAACTGGTGTCTGTGAGCGTAAAATCACTATGCGGGATTGAAGCGTGCGTGGTGATGGACGATTGTACCGTAAAGCCTGCATCACTCTTGCATACGCCGCCTCTATAAGCAAGCGCGCGTACTGAGTCGAGTGAGCTACGCGCCCACGTAGCGCCCGCACGCTCACTTCCACTTTCTCCTGCCACGTTGGTACTTCACGTAGCGCGTCATCTAATTGGGCTGACGTGACTCCCATGAGCGCACACATGTGACGCGCGACAGCTTGTTGGAGAATCGACGGCGAATCAACAGCGCCGGCGCACGCCACGTGTAGCTGCTGCTTCAGCTCATTCAGGAATTGCTCCGGTCCACCGCCTAAGCAGAACACCGTGCCGGTCATACCTGTGACACATACAAAAATATTGGTTAGGTACGCAGTGAGTACCTACCTGTAAAGTAATTCATAGACAAAACAGAACATACCGTGATCTTCCAATTCAGCAGCCATCTCTAGAACTGATAATACACCTATTTCGTGGCCCAATAAGTAGAATCTATTGGTTTCGCCTCTTTTATTTAGGAACATCTGAAAGTATACAAGTTCCATTAGTAGGTTAAATGCTCAGGTTAAATGTATTGGCATATTTTGGTCGGTCGTAAATTTCATCCGATCATAAAATCCCTGTTAGTGCCAACCAAGAGATAGGTAGTGTACGTTCTTTAAACTGCTTCAGGTGCCTGAATAGGAAAGAAGAAAGGACAGTTGTCCAAAAAGAGGAGTCTCGCGTACCGACACGTCGATGCCAAGAACGATTTTAATATTGGCGGTAATTCAACTTTGAAGATATTAAAAGACATAAAAAGTATCCATATCCAGCTATCCACTTCAGGTATTGGTTCATGTCAAGAGGATGGTTGAGGATCGAGAGGTGTAAAAATTTCCTGTGCCGCCAAGTGGAAAAGCGACCAGCAGAACGGCCCTGGAGCGACATGGAGGACCGAGAAAAGTATCTCTTTGGGGCACTGAGCTAACGGTGTATCTTACCGAAACATATCTAGCCGTCATCTCCTGGAGAGTTTCTCCGGGCCGATCAAGCCCGGGCTGCAGCACGACTGCGGCCAGCTGCAAGCGTTCACACAGCTCCCTGTACCGCTGGTGTAGACCTTGAAGACCCGGCACTATGTACAGGCACGCTTCGGAAGCATTAAACTCGTCGTCTCTCTAAAAATAAATATATCCATTAAACTTTCAGTAGCGATGAATGATAATTGTCCGTATCTACAGGAGCTGAAATGGTTAAAAGCAAAATCTTTAAAGGTATGTTTTTCTACAAACCATGTCGCTGCCTTGTGTGAGTGTGGGCATCGCCACAGTGTCAATCGTGGCTAAGAGTTCATCAGAATCAACGAAGGGGAAAAAAGCACTTAAGCCGCGGATGGGTGGGTAATCTTCTTCTTGTAATGTGGCATCAATTTCTCGTATTCTTAAAATAAATAATAAAAAAATGATATCCATAAGTCTTCAAAATGTTTTTTTTTATTATTTGAATTTTATATTTAGTAGGTACATACTTTTCTATACTTAACATTCGGACTTCATTTTCATTGATTGTTATGTGCTGGCTATTTAAATATACCCTGAGAGCTTGAATTTTATCCGCAGTCAAGCCAAATTCCTGCAGCGTTTGGCTATTTGAAGTATTTTCTGATATGGTGATACCTGAAAGTCATTGGGAGTGTAAGCAAGGTATTTTAGATACATTGGGTTATTGTAACTTTATAAAAATAGTTCAATAGCTTACCAGTGATTTTTTCTATTTCGTGCGTAAAAGAAGCCTCACAATGAGAAGAACGCTGAGCAAAAATCACAGGTTGCATTGTCTGCAAACCCTGCTCCATTGCATTAACTATACCACTATAACTTGTGGGTAAAATACCTTCAATCTGCAATACAAAGTGTTATATGTATCATAGTTTTACTTTTGCTATTAAATCTACCTATAATGTAACAATAACCTAACCACAAAATTAACATTTTGAAAAAACCCCCGACACAGTGGACCGATTTTCATGAAACATGGCTAAGAACACTCCCGACTAAATCAGCTTTCAGACAAAAAACTAAATCTAAATCGGTTCATCCGTTCGGGAGCTACGATGCCACAGACAGACACACACACAGACAGACAGACAAACAGACAAACAGACAGACAGACAGACAGACAGACAGACAGACAGACAGCCAGATAGACACACAGACAGACACGTCAAACTTACATCACCCCGTCGTTTTTGCGTCGGGGGTTAAAAACAAATGTACTTATTTAAAATATGATTATTACCTTGGTGTTCATAGATAGGGAAAGCATCATAGCCGGCAACTGATATGCTGCCCTTGAAACACAAATATCTTCACCTACAGAGGTATTGACACCAATCATTGCGAAGTACCTATAAAATTGTAAAGTATTAGAAACCAATGAAATCAATGTCCTATAAGAAGCATAATTTGTTATCTATTTTAAATCCAAAAACCTTACTTGATAGTGGGGCACACTTTTCTGCTTTCCGAGTCCAAATTTGCCAACAAAGACTTATAAACTGCTTGTGTCTCACAAGACTTTTGTTCCGCCATCACGACAAATATTCCCTCCACAGGGCCCAGACCTAAACTCAATTTTAGCAGGTTAGATGCGCAATCGTTCTGCGCAAGGTCTAACGAAGACGTTATAGTATTCACGCCTAGTTTCCGCCAGAACCTGTCAATAAAATAAAATGAGTTAAAACTTCATTCTTGCAGAAATCGCGAAACATCTGGCTGACGCAAGTGGTGACCGAAGAGTTCGCGAGATTCTCGCACAACATATTAGCATTCCGATAGAATGAGAAAATGCCGCCAGAACTCAGAATTGTCACATTTTTCTTAGATGAGGTGCTGTCTACATTAAAAATTTTAATCAGCACGGTTCTGCATTAGTTACTTACATCAGTTGTCTACTGAGACGTTGTCCAATGTGAGCAAGCTGAAGATGGAGGGCGCGTGCCCCCCGTTCTACCAGACGCGAGGCCAAGCTAATGGTGAGTCCCGTCGAGTCCCCTATCACTAGCTGGCAGTGTGTTTTTGAGCATGTTACTCTGCAAATAATGACGAAGTTTGAAAGGCCATTAAAACGATGATAGATTTGGAAGATAATTTTGTTCATAACTATTTTTGAATTCGATAAAAATTAAAGTTGTTGAAAATCACTGTTATGGGTGTGATTTGAATTTACACCCTCTGGCCTCTTCCATTTATTTGAACTAGCCTATTGTTAATCCATCTCAGCCACCGAGTTACCAGGCCATTACCCAACCAGGCCAAACATTTCAACATATTAGAATATATTCCTGCTTGATACAAAGGTTTACAAAAACTGGATGACTACTTATGATGATATCGAGATTTTAACTTGTCTTCTATAGGCTTGTGTATATAGTACAAGTACTAATAGTACAAAGACACGATTCCCTGCACTGTACTAGACCGAACTACTCCCAAATGATTTTGCTCTCTAGTAGTTTAGTACACTCACACACGCGCAACAGAATGGGAGCGAAAAGCCGAGAAATGACAACGACAGCAAAGCGATCCGTGTGATCCGACCACAACCGAACTAGAACCGACTCCGACGCGAAAATAGCCAATCAGCTGCCTCTGGGCTAGTACGAGCGAACTTCACTGTACGCCATATGCACAATATGTCTCTCGTCTCTCGGTGTCCTAAATGTCCTAAAAGAACGAACTAGTACACTTCGGAGATCGTACTAGTTGGGAGCGATCTTTTCAGTGAACGAGCAGGAACAAATCTAATCATCTAGTTATAAACACATGAACACTTCCGTGCCCTCAGATCGTTTGTAATCTTGCGGGACCGAAAGTGGTAATTTAATAACGAACCTGGGCTCGACAAGTGGCGTCGGCGAGTCATGAACGCGCAGCACGACGCGCCCGCGATGCCGACCGCGCGCCAGTAAGCGGAAAGCACGTGCAGCGTCGGATGGAGCGTACACTACGCGCGATAGCGGACGCACCCAGCCCGCGCTTATACCCTCCGCCATCAAGTGTTGCAGCCTCTGTGTCATACGGATTTGTGTTACAATCGATGTTTTTTATGTAGTGCGTTATATCATATTTATACCCTCTAGCACAACTTGCCTTGTCGCGCGCGAGTCCATATTTGAAGTCGCGCTTCATGTATCGCGACAAGGCAAGTTGTGCTAAAGGGTCAGACGTAAATTTTTGAGCAATTCTAAGTAGTAAAACATTTTCTAGCTAAAAGATCAAGTAAGGTTCATATATTATTACTGTTATTTATCGTAATGAAGATTTTGAAATGCCTTTAATTGACAATATTGCATCTAAATTGTTGCATGTAAATTTGACATAATAATATGTAGATACCTTGAGAGTTTCGACGTCGTTATGCAGTAAAAGACTGGAGAAGTCCACACGAACATAAGCTCTTTCTTTGGTCAATGCCCCCATTCTGAACGAATAAGGTTCATTATGCTTTACTTGATGAATGTCCAATGTGTACCCAAAATGCTTACAGCACTGAAGATAGGTCTGAAAACCGATTAAAAATAACTGATGATTTGTCACCAATATTACAAGACAAAATTATTACGAGCTTGATAAATACAAGTACCTAATATAAACTGAAATAGATACTCGACTTGGCGGGGACACTGCCGTGCCCCCTGATCATACACGAAAGTAAAAACGACGAAACCCACTGGTGGCCGAGCCGGGAATCGAACCCGGGTCTACAGCTTACGCGGCTGACGTCTTTACTACTATTAGACCACCCGCCCGCCGTAGTACCCGACGACATTTCTCTAGTCACTAGTGTATGTTATCTCTGATAAGGTTCGGTCGATAAATATACGGGTCTAGTGCAGTTTTTCATTTTTGGTTCTAGTCGTGATAGGACTTTTAAAATTACTGTATATTTAGATTGTTAAGCTATAATTATACGTATATGTTTGCTTACATCTTTGTGATCCCCTCTACCGCATATAACATACTCGCATCCTACACCATTAGTGGCAGGCAGCACGCGATTCATGAACGTATCGTCCCGGCAGCAAATTATATCGTCAGCTAAAAAAAGAAAAATATTTAAGACGATACGGTAGGGGTCAATTCTCCATACAAACGCTCTCGACTATTTCCTCCCTGGTTTTTGAAGATAGAGCAATGATTTTTTCAACACAGATTGTTATTATTTTTATCTGTGTCGGACCGTTTTGATATTTTTGATATTCTGCTTTTAAAGACTCTAGAGCCAATCAAAAATTTCCAAAAACGGCCTTTTTCATTGTGGCGCAAAAAGAGGTGTGATACTCAAGATTGGTAACAATTAACCAAAAAAGCTAAACGGTCCGACATAGATTATTTCATTGTTATTCAGATTCTCAAATTTCGTTCCGATTGATTAAGTTTTGAAGGAGTCTTAGAATCGAGAGCGGAACCTCGACTTTAAAGATTTTTTTGAAATATCTTTTGACTGAGTTGTTCTTAATGGACAATTTATTTTCGATAAATCTATTTAATAACACTTGTATATTTGATTAAAATTCCCAAGTTGAAAGGGGGCTCCTTTCCATTTTAGCATTTTCGCTACCATATCCTCTTAAAATACCTACTTTCCTTGTTAAAGTCTGGAGGTTAGGATAGCGACTGTCTCCATAAATCGTACTAGTATGAATGCCGCTATATGACGGTACTGCTTTTCTAGGAAACTCGAGCTGTAGCGGATATGAAAGAGAACGGTCTCACAACTGTGGATGCCGAAGGCTGAGCAAAATAAGTATGAAGAAAAGATGGAGTCAGAAACTAGACCCTGCGATTAAGCCGGGGAAACGATAGATAGAAGGAAAAGAAAAGTATGAATAGTTTTATTTAACTCCACCATAAATAGTTATGTCAATTTATCAAAATACTAGCTTTTTCACGCGGCTTCGCTCGCATTAGAAAGAGACAAAATTTTTCCTATATTACTCTCCATCCCTTCAATTATCTCCACCTAAAAAATCACATCGATTCGTCGCTCCGTTTTGCCGTGAAATAGAGACAAACAGACACACACACTTTCTCATTTACGAGTATAATATTAGTATGGATTAAACTTATTTAAAATCACTACTCACCATCTAATTTAGGAAAATTTTTAAGTAAGAATTTTTTCTTGGCAGCATCACCAACGACCACGAAAACGTGACAGTCCGAATGAAGCGCCATGGCGATGATGGCCTGTCCCGTTGCGCCCGCGCCGCTGCTCACGAGGATCGTCGTGCGTGGCAGTAGTCGAGTTTTGATTGCCTGCATTTTTTATGCGAAATATTAGAAGAAAAAAAAATATTATGGGACATTCTTACACAGATTGACTGAGGCCCACGGTAAGCTCAAGAAGGCTTGTGTTGTGGGTACTCAGACAACGATATATATAATATATAAATACTTAGAAAACATCCATGACTCAGGAACAAATATCTGTGCTCATCACACAAATAAATGCCCTTACCGGGATAGATTTATTAGAACCCCTTATTAGAACTTACCACGTCAAATGTTTTTTCTCAGGGTACTTAGCCGTCACAATAGCTTACGCTAATATCGTTATGGTAACTTGTTTCACTCTATTGCGCTTATGAAAGAGCGATAAAGATAGTTTTACTAACAGTATTTGCGTAAGTGATTGTGACTATGGCTAGGTATCCTGAAGCTTAAGAC
Source organism: Leguminivora glycinivorella (assembly GCF_023078275.1). Classification (NCBI taxonomy): domain Eukaryota; kingdom Metazoa; phylum Arthropoda; class Insecta; order Lepidoptera; family Tortricidae; genus Leguminivora; species Leguminivora glycinivorella. The sequence goes on from NC_062971.1 coordinate 6,763,271, forward strand.
ATACTCATTGTGGACAGTTTGTAGGCGCTCAGAATGAGTTTTATGTTAAAATAATATTTTAAATAGCCTTTTATAGTGGACATGATGAAACTCACAAGGCAGTAAAGCGCATGCGCGTAGGGCAGCGGCACAGTGGCGGCATCCTCAAGACTCCAGTGGGCTGGCACCGGCCACACCAACTCTGGGCGTGTGCGCACATGCGACCGAGCCGAACCGCTGCGCGCGAGGCCCATCACCCGAGATCCGCTACAATCATGAGTTCAGTAGAAGAAAAGGTATAGACACTAGGACAGAGGTAAGGAGTTTAAGAAAAAAACGTGACATAAAGAAAAAGGTACGGTGCCCTAGATGGCGTTACACCTTTGGGGGATGTTCGACTAGATGGCGCTAATATTAATATTTGACATTTTGACACATATCAGGCTAAGACTATGGGCCAAATTGTCAAAACTGAGGTTCAAAAGTTATAAGCCTGTGTCCTAAACCTACCTACACATTTTTACTTTGACAGTATTGTACTTGTTGTAATACTCGATCCTCTTTGGTAGAAAGGAATTAGGAAACAATGCAAACGATATTATAGGTACATATATTCTGTCTGTACATTTAGGTACTTAAAAAAACACAACAAGTATTTTTTTTTTACATTTTTGGCTTACGACATTAGTCGGTCAACCAACCAAGTACAAAACCAACCTCATCTGGTAATGAGTGGCCTGTCTTAACACTATTAACCTACTTATTCGGTCGTGTAATGTTGTCATTTTCCCTCAAGAGCCATTCGGTTTGAGGGTAGATTTTGTTTACATTTATTTCAATACCTAAAGATGCAGAATATAGCCAAGTCCTAACCAAGAAGAAATTATTGAATGGACTTGCAATATAGTCGCTATTATATACGGGTACGGAAGTGGCAAGGCTGCTCTCAATTGTCTTATCTTACTTACTTAACAGATTAAGAAAAACAACAGTGCGTGGAGTCCCTCCGCGCGGCAGTGAAACTTCATTACATAACCTCAAAAATATTTTTTCAAGTGACCATCACGTTTTTGCGTTTAGTTAGATCCATCTTTTTACTTTAAATAATTTACATTGCTATTATTTTTGTTTTAAATAATTTACATTGCTATTTGCTCAAAACATTTTATGATTATAATGAGTTAAACAAATAAATTAATCACGAGGCGAGACCGCTAAGATGGCGCTCGAACCAGAAGTTCCACATTCCAACCATTTTGACAAGTGACTATCATGTTTTTTCGTTTAGTTACGTCTGGCCCCGTAGCCGAATGGCATTTCTCCGACGCCAAACGAAAGCAATACGCCGCTGGCTCTGTCGCGCCAATACGCAAGCGCGATAGAGATAGATATCTACTAGCGCTTCGTTTCGTGAGCGTTTCGTGAGCGATTGTGCCATTCGGCTAGCCACCCTGTGGTTACATTATCTACTTAAATATAAAACACACATTCGAACCAACCATTCCACCATTCAAATCCATTCTGGGCATTCTGTTCTGTCACTGACTGAGTGAATAGGTGAATGAATGGAATGAGTGAGACGCGTTAAGCGAAACGACACGACACTGACAAAATGTTACGCGCTGAGTGAGCGGTATTTCACGCAACGTAACAATGACTGAGTGTTACGCGCTGTCAGTTGGAAGTCGCATTAGAAGTTTATCTTCAATAAATACCTACATACATAAAGATATACCATGCTGAAATAAAATTAGTGTAGGTATGCATATGAATATAGCCCTTATCACTAGCTAACGCAGCCACGACTAAATGGCTCATTTGTCTTGACTGAGTGCAATAGTACGAGTAACATAATTCAAGTAACTTACTTTTGTGAAACGCCGCTAAAATCCATTCCATAATTACCATTACTTGTTTGTTTATTAACAAATGGTTCATTCACTGTAAGTATATCACTAGAATTCAGTCCAGCAAAATGCACGTGCACCTACAATAAAATTTCATCAATTACCTATTTTAAAATCTCTCCAATATTCATTCGGTTTACGTCAGATAAGCATTATTATTTTCTGAATCAATATATAAATTCAAGAAAAAGGCGCAAAAATAACAAATATATTACTCAGGAGCAGGAACCAACCCACCTTTACTGACATCCCATTACTTTCAGGTGCCAGGGCTAATACCCAGGACAAAGAGTTTAGATCTCCAACTCTCATGCTCTGTAACATTTTCTCATCTTCACTGCTACCTCTATTTTTACCCTGAATGTAAAAAAAAGAACATCAAACGGTTTGTGACATTTTAAAGATAATCGTAACTTTTCTAACATTATTAACCCTTCAACCGCCGTAGTCCGATATATGTATAAAAACAACTATCCAGCACATTTCACGGAAGTTTGATTAAATAAGGCAAGTTTTCGTATAACTTCGTACTACCGACGACGGCACCACGAGCAGGGATCGGTGAAAAATTTTAAACGGTTCAAAGGTTAAAGAACTTACATTAAAAACATTTTGAGCTTGATATCTAGAATCAAACTTGGACGTGTCGATCACAAAAGACCCTGCGTCTGGTTTAGAAATGTGACAAAATTTGATGCTATTCATTGTAACACCACCGCACCTGTAAATTATAATTTTCATAATTTTTATCAATGCTGGGAGATTTTTAAATTTCAAATAACAGGTCTCTTCTTGTAAGTAATGTAGTGCTTCACATAATAACGCCACCGTAAGCAAACACTTTTAAACAAGCACTGAAAGCGAGATCTGAGATAATAACTGTAAGTAACACCTATAAAATATAACAACACTCTTAAAATTAAAACAATAATCATAAACTAAACCTTAATCTAAAATAACACATAATTAGTCATGAATTTTAAAGAAAGAATTTTTTTTAATCGTTTGTTATGCTGTCAACAAAGCTTTGATCTGGATATTAGATTTTTTTATTATATTTTACCTGGTTCGGTCTTGCAACGCGCACACTTCGAATTTCAAATCCTTATTGATTTCTATTAACTTCTTGTGTAAATCTGTGTTGATTGTGATGGACTTGATGAAAGCAGGCCGTGAGACGTGGTCGTGTGTCTGTCTAAGTATGTTGAGTTGTAACAAAGCATCTAAGAATGGTTCCCAGCGGCCATTCCAGGATACGCGACCGGCAGAATATGATCCGTCCACTTCACGAATGGCTTGGAATTCATCGCTGTTGGTAAAATGTATCGATTATAATGTGGTCTTTTTTACACGTATTTTTGTCTTGTATAGCAAATTGCTAGCGAGTGAAAATTTTGTATCAATTTTATTATTATTGTCTTTAGGTAAGACACTCATGTTACATACCGATACATGTAGCCCCTTTCATTAAATATTTCATATATTTCTTCTGACGTTAACATGTCTTCCTTCGATTCTTTGTATCCATTAATCTCTGATTTAACAGTGTTTTTCAAAACTATAAATCCTGAAGCTACTTTCGTGATTCCATCATCGATCTGTAAAGTTGTATAAGTAATTAGTTTTTTTTTTCCATAGACCTGAATCCATCAGGTACAGCTACTCACTCACACTTTAGTTGAACTAGTTTTCAAAATAGAGTTTCAAATCATAGTATGGTGAAATGATGGAAACTGGGACTCGAATATGGTGGAAATGATTGTCAAAGTCAAGAAGGCAGAACCTACAATCACGGCTTTGTCGTTGTGCAGTATGCATAAACTACTCACTCTGCAGGTACCTAGTTCAATTCAACTAAGTTTAATATATACTATGTGGTGCTCCATGGCTTAAGTATCCTCATTTTTCATCTGCAGTCGATTTTCTACTGAAATTTAAATTAATTACTTCCTTATTGCCCGTGAAGCATAGGGCTTCTTTTCGTGATGGAAAAGTACATAATTATATAGGAATTATGAAAACAACAAAAAGAACCTCAAAGTGTCCATTCCCGCGGTGCAACGCCACAGTAAGCCGCAACAGACGCAAGTCGTGCAGAGTGGGCTGCGAATACAACTCCACATCTCGGAACTCCACGGGCAGACCCTGACGCGGAGCTCCTGATGCCATCGTGAGTGTGTCCCAGGCACACACCAATGCGGTAGAAAATGGAAATATTGTCTTGCCTGAAAATTTGACATAGATAGCATCATCGGACCGCATCGAACATCGAACTTTATGTGAAACTGTATTGCAGCTAATACGATTGCTGTATATTTCTTACCAGGCGCCTTGAACAGAAGCAGCCACAGTTTTATATGTTTCTAGTAGCCACGTTGATAATAATATGGGTCACTACCACACCTAATTATAGAAAATCATCAAACGCGTTTCTATGTTGGCGATAAACTTAAAACCATACCTCCAATTCGATGCCCCTGTAAGTAGGCATATTCAGCATCATGTAGGGTTATCCTAAAAGTGCACGTTGACGCCGATTTTCTTTCTGGACTGGCATATAACGCCAAGTGCCTGTCGAAAGTAAAAATTTCGTTCATCATCAATTCGTTAGCAATCTAGAAATACACTGTCTTTTAAATTTATTTACTTCGCCTATGTAATTAAGTGTAACAATTTGATATAAGGTATTATGTTGTTAATATTGATTTTTACCATTTCTGTTGATGAGCCCATTCCACTAAGTGTGACAGATGAGGTGTTCCAGTTGAAACAGGAAATTCGACTTTTGGATATAAATGACGTATATCTGGATAAATCCTTCCATGAATAACCTGCAAAATATCTTTGTATAAATATCAGAACGATAAGGTGTAACTTAAAGACTATGTAATACTTACTGTCCAATAGCTTCAAGTAAGAATCGAGCATTATCTGGGTGCCCACGGCGCGTAAGAGCTACATGCCCACAAGTGGGCATCGCGCGCTTAAGAATAGCCTGTAGTAATCCGTGCGGTGCCACCTCCACCAGCACCGCGTTTTTGGGAATCATCCGTGCAGTTTCCTCGAAAAGCACTGGATTCTGCAATATTCAAACACCAAATTCATCGTGCAACATTTGCCTAAATATGTATTGTGGATAGAGCGGACTGCTACCCAGAAAGCAAAACTAGACAAGCGCATATAATCTGAGCCAACATCTGGTCTAGATCGATACAAAACGTTAAAGAAGGTAATTTTGCCCTCAACAAAGTAGTCAATTCGTTGTTAAAACCCAGGGCACAGATTATTAATAACTTACTAACGTAACAGATCCCTCACTTGCCTGCAAAACGAGAAATACCTACGCTTTATTTAACTAATACCAATAAGTTACTAACTAAAACTCAGAAGAATAGTAGGTAAGGTACGTGCCATACGACTACACAGGCGGGCGCAGCTTACGCGTCTCGTCTTTACCACTAGTTACCTCGAGGTACTGATGTGCCGACGGAAAGTTTCAAAAAATATTCAATAAAATTTTGATTTGTTCCCTGAAATTTTAATAAACATAGAAGAAAACTTCACGAGAAATGGCGTCTCTCGGACGACGAAAGTCGTAGCGGATAGGTGACGGCCGCGAGCGAATGACGTAGGCTTGCCCAGGGGCTAAGTATTTTAGGTTGATTTGACGATCGTAAATTAAAGTTAAATATATATAAATTGATCGAAATTATGTCTCAGCACGATTACCAGAAGATTATTAGTATGATACTCCGCCGAAGAGTACTTGGCTATTTCTTCGTTCCACCTGTCCTGTGGTACAGATGTTGACACCCAACGCTCACTGCGAAGTTTTGGAGTTTGGATCACTTCATTCAAATACTTAAGAAGTCCAGGTCCTGAAACAATATACATCGTGATTTTTTGGAGCTCGAGTAAGATGGTAAGAATCTGCCCAGGCCCCGTAGCCGAATGGCATTTCTCCGACGCCAAACGAAAGCGATACGCCGCTGGCTCTGTCGCGAAAAAGCGCGGAGATAGATATCGGTCGTTTCGTGAGCGTTTCGTGACGATTGTGCCATTCGGCAAAACTCTGTCCTTGAAAACGCGACGGACAAAACAAAACTCGAAGAAAAAAATTTATTTTAAATCACCTGCTTCAGCGATATATCGTGAATGATATGCTATATTGGAGCATGGAACTTCCTTTGCGAAAATTCCTTTAGAGGTCAACTGAGCAACAAATTGACGCATAATTTCTGCCGGGCCGGAGATTGTGCTGGAATCAGACGCATTATGGCAGGCCACTTCGATCTCCGGTGGACACATCTTAGACACCTGATGCGAAGATATAGTTTTTTTTTATTTAAGTATCAGAAATGTAATGGTCAAAATTTAATTTTTTCAAAACAAACACTAATGTCACACTGCCTACGCACTTCTGTAAACCCTATGCCAACAGCAGCCATGGATCCGTATATGAAAGGGGTTTCCACGGAGACAAGCCCGCGACTGTATGCTGACAAGATCATCTCCTCGGCCGTTAGGCAGCCATCAGCGTATGCACATCCCAGCTCGCCTACGCTGTGTCCTGGGGAACAGGTGAATAATCTATTATGGAATCTCAACCAACGTAAATTGAATTATTAAAATATACTGTTCAAAATCTGAATTTCTGAACCATTAAAAATTGCCTATGACGCTCGCAGCATTTCCGCTTTGGATTATTATGGAACATAAAATATACATACCTACATTACTTAGTAAATATATTATACTATTATACACGGAGAAACTAAAAAGCAAAAAATAATAAACCTTTGAATTCAGATTTCTTATCGTATTGCAATAATCTAAAAATCCAAATTATAAACAAATCAATTATTTTTGCAGTCGGTACCAGACCTGTTCGTCGCCTTGCTATTGCCTGTTTGCCCCACCCAACCATACGCAGGCTGGCACCGACTCCAAAAATAATTGATTTGTTTATAATTTGGATGTTTAGATTATTGCAATACGATAAGAAATCTGAATTCAAAGGTTTATTATTTTTTGCTTTTTAGTTTCTCCGTGTTTTGTAACGCGCTTATTTTTGAAGGCGGTTTTATTTTTTGTTAAAAAAGTTTATTTATTTGTTGATTTTTAGTGGTTCCTATTGATATTATATGTATCAGTCCGAATACATGTACACTAGTGAAAGAATTATCCTTTAACTCCTAACCATTGAGGAGTTGACCTTCCATCATCAGCTCAGCCACATAAAATTATTACCATCAGGCGTAAATACTGGTTTACCTTTGAAAAATACACTAAAAACATTACATGTGCCTATAACATTTGAAGAGTTCCCTCGATTTCTCCAGGATCCCATCATCAGACCCTGACTTGGTGCCAATGGGACCATCTCGGGGTTATACCCGTTCGATCAAAAAAAAAATTTTGAAAATCGGTCCATTTTTGAAGTCGGTTAAAAATGCATCAAGCATACCAAAATACTAAAATTGTAAATTATACTGACGCGTTACCTATAATTTTATCCGGGGCCAAACCCAATTCTAAGAGGATATCGGTCAAACCAATTTGGACCGCAGCAATTCCAACGAAGGAATGTAGAATATTGTCGTAGATCGTTTTGTCGGGCGAAGTTATGATGTGGATAATATCGATTCCTTTTGGTTCCAATACTCGTCGACATCTGTTTTGTAAACCAATCGTTAATCATATTCGGTTGGCAAATAATGTGTGTCATTGTATTAAAAATAAATCTAACGGTGTTCATTGTGATGCAGAGTTGTTGAAATATTTTTCAAGACTATTTAAATTATATAATAAAAATATCGGTATTATAATTTTAACAATATACCTGCTAAAGATGCAGAACAAGATACCGTCCTGTTAGTTAAAGATAGTTTAAATAAGTATTATAATATTTATAATTAATATTTGGTACGATTAGTAACCGAATCTTGAATATCTAATCTATATTTATGGTTAACAAAAAAATAAATACTTACCGTTCTATGGCAGCAGCAAAGGTTGGTAGGCACATGAGTTGTTTTCCCATTCCAGCCCACTGCGAGCCCATACCACTGTACACGAACCATAGCGGTCGCTCAGCGCCATCGAAGTACTCAGCCTTTTCAACCAGGCTCGTCGTTTTCGATTCATTGTCAGTTTCTACAAAATAAGCATTATTGAATGAAACTTCTAACGCGACTTCCAACTGACAGCGCGTAATACTCAGTCAGTGTTATGTTGCGTGAAATGCCGCTCACTCAGCGCGTAACATTCTGTCAGTGTCGTTGAGCTGAACGCGACTCACTCATTCCGTTCATTCACTTATAAAGTCAGTCAGTGACAGAACAGAATGCCCAGAATGGTTTTGACTGGTGGAACTGTTGGTTGGACTGTGTGTGTGTTTTATATTTAGATCCAGTGTAAAAAGAGTTTGTTTGTTTTTTCAATAATTTGAGCGAACAGCAATGTAAAATATTTAAAACAATAAAAAGATGGACGTAGCTAAACGCAAAAACGTGATGGTCATTTGACAAAATGTTTTTGAGAAAGAGAAGAAAATGCACGTTACTTACCTAAAATGGTAAATCCTCGACCGAGATGCCCATTAATTTTGGAAGAGTGGATATTTTGAATCAAAGCTAACTCCTCGGCGTCTATAGGTCTCGATTTTAAATTATTTATCATATTTTGGACAGCTGCATCCGTTCGGCCCGAAATCAAGACCAGTCGGGGAATATTGCTGTGATATTTTGTCAAATCCTACAATAAACCAAATAATGTTATTATTAACTTATGTTTAAAATTGTAGTAGTAAGCATCTTTGTATTATTATTAGAAATAAATAATAAATATTTTCAATTTCTTTCAACCCCTTTTTGACAAGAGCGACACTGAAATTTGAATAGTTCATTATGTGCTCTGCCCTTTATGGGATACAGGCGTGATTAAATGTATGTATGTATTTATATTTGAGTTACAAGTCCTTTTTTGAAATTTGTTTCGGTGTTTAGTGAATTGGTGAATTTTTCAAATTATAATTATTACCTTGGGTTTGTAATGTCCATGTAAAAGAATGTGAGAATTGACTCCGCTCATAGACAATCCGTTGACTGCAACATACGTCCTTGCAGTGGGCCTATGATCTCTCAAGATCTTCAGACGGCCCTCTCTCAAGGCTTCTACATCATCGCGTGGGTTCTCACAGTGCAGGTTGCCCGCGAACTTTCCCGTGTGGTATCCCAAAAGCACCTAAGGGTTGAAAAGATCATGTGGAACTTTGGCTTGAGTAACTTTATTTACAGAATTATGTATGTTATATAGATTTGTAGCATGCTATGCACAGATACTTAAATCTTAAATATATGTTTTTTTGGTGATTAACAAAATAAAAAAGACCTTGGTGACCCCCATAATACCAGACGCGGACTCGCAGTAGCCCACGTTGGACATGATGCTGCCAACGTATAATGGTTCGCGCCGACCCCGACAAAAAATGTTATCTATCACATCCAGTTCTATCTTGTCAGTCTCAAAATCAGCTGAAAAGCACCAAACGTTTCATATAAAAAAAAACATGAACCCAAATACAGGACCTCCTCCTTCTGGTTAAAGAAGTCGGTTAAAACAACACATACTTCATAATATGGACTGTATCGTTAATTATAGGTACAAAACAAACCTCGTCTAAATGTTGACATGTGCATAATTTTGTATTATTATGGTCCGAGAGTATGATCTGAAGGTATTGGTAAGTACTATTTGATATAAGAAGGTCTGATATTTTTTTTTATTTTAGGGACTTTATGGTACTTACATAAAGTCCCTAAAATAAAAAAAAACAAGGTACAAGGTCTAGCAAATAAATTTCGGACAACCCCTAATCTGGCTTAATTTGAGAATATCTCAAAGAATCTTTGTACGATATCGACAAACAAAGGTTAATATGCTGCCAAAATATATTTTTTAAGAGTCCTCTTCATGGTTGATCAATTGGGTACTTGCAGAATAAATGCGGTGAATTTATATAATTAAAAAAAACGCATTTTTGAGTAACGTTCCGGATTTCCGTAAATTTTTGATACAAGCAGGATGAGAGTAATAGATAAAAAAAATTAGGCATAGGCCAATGTCTAATAGACATTCATGGTGTTTGAACAGTGCCTAAACCAGATAGATATAAACAGTGTATGATAGTTAAATTCGACATCAAAGTCGAAGTTAGCGTAAGCGCCATGCCATATTCTCTAAATGGCCGCCATACACAGATCATGAACTTTATTTTTAAAAATAACACCTTATTATGTGCCTTAAAAGCCCATGTCTTGTTATAAGAAAAAAATATAATAGCAAATAAATACGGCTACTCAAAGTTGTCTCCATATTTAACGATACAGTCTTTATAGGTAAAAAGTCTCAGAGAAGTCGATACCTGCTCCAAATCCTTCAACAAATTCAACATCCCTTGGCGACACTTTTATTTCTTCATAGAAGTCATTTATAAACCTTGTCATTTCTTGGGGTTGGCGCTTGAAACTTCCAGTGGTTTCGATAGATGTGTACGCTGTTTTTACAAAAACAACGTCGGCATAAATTCTAAAATACGAATGAGTTGCTTTGACATAAAAATTTATACCTATACTATTAACGCGAACGAATTATAGCTGTCTAACTATAATTCGTTCGCATTAAGAATGCAGTAAGATTAACTTGCCATGCTTGTTACTAACCAAATCCTTCCTTATTAGAAACTATAATAATGGAGATTTGCCGAATGAAAATTTGATTAGTAAGTAACGGATGTAAATACATAATGAAGCTGCCAGACAATGATTTGATGATTTTCGTAAATTCAATGATTAAATCGTAAATATATATGATATTTTAAGCATCACCTGAAAGCATCTTCGGCTTTTTGTAAGAAGAGCACGGATACAGCTTCAGATTTTACACATCCGTCAGCTGCTTGATCGTAGGATTTTGTTTTGCCATCCTTACATAACGTTATATTTCTGTAAAATTTATTATTTTTATAAAATAAAACTGGTGAAACAAAGTATATGGCGTATACATATGTAATGCATTTAGAGGTATATAACACATCCAGACGTTTCGAAGACTTTAATTTGTTCGTGGTTAACGGGTGACTGAGGGAAAATTACAATGAGCAAAACTACCCACTGGCAAGCCTGTGGAATTTTCTTAAATTACTAAATCTTAAATACATAATGCACATTTTAAGTAGCCCTAAAAAATAAATCTTTAACTTTACTACAGATATCATACACGAAAGAAAAAAAACAACAAACAAGTAGAGGTAAAGCTTAAAACCTTAAGACCCGGTTTCGTTTCCCGGCTCGGCCACCGTTGAACTTGTTCGCTTTCGCGCATGACATCTATTTTAGTTTATTATAGTAAAGTCAGTCATATTCTGCCTATTCCTCATTTGTTGTGCAATAAAACAGTTTTCTTTTCACCACAGAGCGTTAGATATTCCAGAACAATTTCATAAGCACATTGCGAAGAGAAGGACAGGGGTGTTTGTAGGCGTCGTCCGTTCACTCGCCCACCAAACGTGACCTGGCTGACCGTCACACCTTCGACACGTTTACGGCGCGGGCCAAATCGAATCGTCCATGATATCGTAGTGCTTTCCATACATAACTGACCATCGGCTGGCCTGTCCCGTGCCGTCAAAATGTGAGTCTTCCTTTACCTGCTGAAGTGTATGGAAGTCTGCGGATGCATGCACAAGTTGCAGCCCCCGACCATGGCTGCTTCGCAGTCTCCTCGCGTCAGCGCCTGGTAAGCTTGCTCCAAAGCCACTGCTGAGCTGCAGCACCCCCCGTCGATGGCTAGCGAGGGACCCTTTGCGTTCAGCCAGTACGACACCCGGTTGGCGAACATTGTTTTGCTGCATCTGTGGATTTTTCATACATTTTGTCAGTCCAAATCATAGAGGAATAAGTAACGAAATAGTATGTATGTATGTATGTATAAGCTTTATTGTACATAAAGGAAACAAAAGAGACACAGTTACAGAGTCAGTAATATACAATGTAGGCGGACTTATCCCTTAATGGGATCTCTTCCAGTCAACCTTTATATAGTTGCAACTCCAGACATCAATAAATGCGAGTTATTTGTAGTGACATCTAGCGTTAATTAGGAATTAATGATTGACATTCATAGTCCTAATTGAATAGGTAAGTCCCACCAGCGGGGCCAGCACATGATAAGCGTCGGAGTATCTCACCAAGAGATAGATGACATATATTTTGGTAGTCTCATGTTGCGGTGACATAATCTAGTGCCAATCATGTGCTAGCCTTGCTGTAAGTGTACACAGAGACGATTACGTGATCCTACTGGGCGCATGGCCACACGTAGGTAATATTATTATTATGTGATCCCATTTGTGAAGCTTTTGGTAGACACCGTATAAAACCACTTGTACAGGTACAGTCAACCAATTGGAATTGGAACCCTAGGCCACTCTACAACCATGTCGAAATGACAAGCTGTAAGAGATTTCTTACAATCTGATTTATAAAGTCACTATGACATAGTTCTACAGTGGACTAGGATTCTAATTGATTGACTACAAAACATTGTGATTAACTTACCCTGCTATACTGAAACCAGTTTTGCCTGCAAACGCGGCATAAAACAAAGCCTTCTCAGTCTCAGATAAGCAGCTCCCGATATAAACACCGACTTTCTTTCCAGACAGTTGATTGGGGTTAACTCCTGAAATTACCCTGAATATTAATTTCAACTAATGGGAGAATATTGGGAAGTTTCGGCCTAATTGCCGTCAACAGTAAGGTGGATGTACCACTGCTCGGCAGGTTAAGGGAAAATATTTATGTGTTTCGTGATATTACGATAATTTACCCATCTATACAAAACATATCCATCTTTTTTGGGAGATGTGACCTTTAACTTTATTAAATGCAATTAGTTTCATACAGTGATAATATAAAAAAATCTCAAAATTAAATAAAACGTAAGTCAATACGCTTGTCCGAATAACTGACAGGTGCTTTTGCTGGCAGTCCTAATAGATGACATCTAAGTATGATTCAGGAAAAACAGTAAAAAACAAGTGTTTTGGGTTAAAATTTACTACAAAATTAAATAATTTAATAAAAAAAAACGTATTCTGTTGATAACATTTACTTTTTACGTGCTACATTTATGTAATAAAATAGAATAAGTCGGCTCCGCATTTTGAGCAAAATAAATTATGTAATGAACTAAAATAGGGATTCCCTCAAAATAAAAATTGTATTCCACAGGTTCTGCAATACTTTGCCGGCTCCACTTCTTCGTCGTTTAAATCCACCTCTGTATCTGGAAGCATCACGAAGAACAGATCCAGGAAAATGTTTTGTGAAAAATGACATGTCAAGCACTACCCAAAGAAATTATACAGATTTCACTACATTTAACGAGAAAACATATCAATAAAACCGTAAAAGATATACAAAAAACTGTCTATGTGCATGTAATTTGTTTTTTTCAGTAATGTGACTTACAGAAAAATATGCTGATAATATGAAACTGTAAACGATTCGTTTTGGCTACTTTAATCGTGATATCCTGAAAAAACGGCTCGACAAACATTGGGACTTGGAAAATAACGTAACAGTCCCAATAAATGCCAGCCGTGTCGAGTTTTAGACTTGCGACGGTTTTCAGTCCTAATAAATGACACGCTTGTTTATCACTGTAACAATGAACGAAATCGACATTTAATTACTTAAATATCTTCCCGCACATTCTAGCACCAACACAATTATAGAATATGTTCACAACTTACCGTGAAAGTATTTTAAATAAGTCAGCAAATACGAGCAAAGCTTAACCAAATCGCTAACAAAATTGAGAGATTGATTGCTCATGACAATGTCATCACATATATTATTCATTAATTGAAAAAAGTTTCTATATTTTATAATATGGCGTATGAAATGTGAAGGCTACAAACATTTCTCATCTAATAAATCTAATTGCGATGAATGTAACGGTAATCTTATCTTATTAATCGCTATTTAAACCATGGGTGACGAGTACTAGTACCGCGTCGAGCACTAGTACATCCACCTTATTTAGACACAATTTCTAACTAATTTACATAGGATGGCATCAATATTGCCACTGTCAATGATTGTTATTGATTTTGGCCTAGGTAAAGCTTCTCCTTAATCAACATTCGCTTTCTCTTTAATTTGTGTACAGAAATTGTAGAAAGTAATTAATAAAAGAGTACCGGCAAATACTTTTTTAACGTTGTCTACCCCGTCTAGTGCTTCCTTATAGATAAGCCATTTATTATTCTGTAAGGAATGGCGGTGAATTTAATTAAGACACGTATTTTGTGGAGAACTATTATTTTCAAGAACATTGCCTGTTAGCGGCAACCCACACTCAATTATCTAAGTCATGCAGACGCGTCACGTCCTTCCTATACGAAATTACTGTACTGAGGAGACGTTTCTTAAATTACACTCGGGCGGCGCGGTGCTGACGCCCGTTCCGCGTCTTACGACGTGTGTCGCCTGAGCGTGGGTAGCCGCTTAAGGAAGGGTGGACAAAGCTGGATCATTTGACGGTACTATATATTTTCATACAATAATTGTTGCCAGTATTAAGAGATTTACGTCAAATATATTGTGACAGTTACCATGAAAGTTGCGTCCTTAAATAATTTCTACTATCTTTACGTAGCATTACATATATAATATAACTAGTATTTTATACAATCGTGATATAATACAAAGCTTTTCAGTGCCATGTTTAGGCTACGAAGCTTGCTGAGTGGCCTCATAGTACGGTACGAGAGTGAAAAGCTTAATTATATCACTATGTATACAATATACTTTTTCTATGAGTCATCATCTTCATCATCAATGGACGAAAAATATCATCATTCAAGTTAAAATTAATGTTAATAGCGTCGTTCACCGTTGTATCAACATCGAATTACCTGGCAACCAATTGTTTGTAATAACCGTCTCTGATTGGTCTATAACGCGATAGATAAAAAAAAACGTGTTTCAGATGCAGAAAAATTTGCCAGGTATCGCAAATTAGTAAAGAACTTGTATGAAGTTCTATTTTTGAAATTATTACAGTTAACTAAAAGTGAACTGTAATGAAATATTATAGTTGACTAAGTGTCAAAGACTATCTAACACTGAAAAGTCAGCACTTATAGTTTAGTCAGTGGTGTCCTAATTGACAGATTAAAGTCGACGAGTAGAAAAAGAAGTTTTTCTTCATACCTTCGGGTAAAAGTAAGATTTTTTCATTCATTTTTCATACCCTCTTAGTTTCAAAACTTACCTGCATCATAAATAGCTTGGTAAGCATGTTCCAGAATTTTCCGGGACATTGGATCTAAGTTTACGCCAAGGTGATAATGAACTCTGAAGAACTGAGCGTCAAACGTGTCCAGGTCCGGAATCAAACCCACGTGCTGTGGCACTTCTGGGTGGTTGTAGTTCCATCGAGGCTTCTTTTCTGCGGCTGGGTTGATCTAAATTAGAATTTAGAATTAGATATTTTATTTATAAGCTAATCTTTTCATCAAAAAACATATATGTTTTTTACAAATTTAAACACTGAAATCAAAGTACCCAATAATAACAAAACAAAATCTTTGTAGGTATATAATTATTTAAAAACTTCTCCATCATCATCCTTGCGTTATCCCGGCAGGCTCATGGGAGCCTGGGGTCCGCTTTGAAAACTAGGTAATCCCAAGATTTGGCGTAGGCACGAGTTTTACGAAAGCGACTGCCATCTGACCTTCCAACCCGAAGGGTAACTAGGCCTTATTGGAATTAGTCCGGTTTCCTCACGATGTTTGTCTTCACCGAAAAGCGACTGGCAAATATCAAATGACATTTCGCACGTAAGTTCAGAAAAACTCATTGGTACGAGCCGGGTTCGAACCCGCGACCTCCCGGATCGAAAGTCGTACGCTCTTACCGCTAGGCCACCAGCGCTTCTTGTTCGCTTATTCGCATTTAAAAACTTCTTATTGTGGAAAATTAAGAGGTAAAGAACTTTTATAAAGAACACATCATATGCTAAATTTGTTTCCTACAGCTGTAATACGGAACTTCTAGGCCATTTAAAAAAATTGTGCTAAAATTGATTCATGTAAGACGATAATTTTTGAATGGTAGCAGAAACGGAACAAAAGTAGGTAACTGATGCCGCAGAAATGCAACCTATCTCTATCGCTCTTGCGTATTGGCGCGACAGAGCCAGACTGCATTTCTGCGGCGTTTCGCATCGCAGAAATGTCATCGGCTATTACGGGGCGGGCCTGAACGGATTTTACACAGAAATCTCTCACAGCACTGCTTTAACAAAAAAAAAAAATATGTTAAAGTGCAGACAGTAAAAACAGAATACCTATTACTATAATTAGGAATAATCATCATGATTAGAATTTTCTTCGGAATGCATGGTTATCCGATGTACTGAATAGTGAACGCGTCAACATTGTACCAAAAGTATGTATACAGAACCTTATTGCCCGTACATTAAGGTGTGGCCTGTGTGGTGACGGGTTAAGAATTTCACCACCCCCTTTCTTCCCGTGGGTGTCGTAGAAGGCGACTATGGGATATGGGTTAAATTGTGGCTGGCAACCTGCCACTGCAATGCCACAGTTTCGTTTTCTTTCAACCCCTTATTTGCCAAGAGTGGCACTGAAGCTTTAGTAGTTTCATGTGCTCTGCCTACCCCTTTATGGGATACAGGCGTGACTGTATGTATGTATTAAGGTGTGTATACATCTTTTTGCCACTTTGTCTGTAGTCACAGCTTGGTTACTGACTGTACTTACCTTATTATAGAGAATATCAGAGAGCTCCTGGATGTGGTGTGACTGCGGATAAGTCCCTGATATGCCGGAGATAACTACTCGGTTCCCTAGCCCCTGGTTGCGCACGCGCAGCTCCTCACGCTCGCTTGGCACTTCTTGAGGTGTTGGAGCCATGACTTAGATCACACAATGACTAAGGAATAAAAAAATGATGTAACTTTTTCTTACAAAAGTGGCAATGAACTTGTGGTAAATTATTTTAAAGTAAAAAGACAGGGCAGGGGTGTTCCAGCAGTAATAAATGCTGTTTGCAATCGGAATGAATTGGCATTAGTCATTTATATTGTTTTTAAATGCATGTAAAGTTATACAGGCTGATTGGATTGGCATGATTAAAACTTGAATCGAACAGTAGTTATATAATACCTATAGGTAAGTTATATATATTCCACCACTTCTCTAAAAGGGGGGGGGGAGTCTGTATGAAGCATTCCGCAATATTCAAATTTAATGCGAGCGAAGGTCGTCGCTCAATTTGCCGTGAAAGAGGGACAAACAAACAGACACACACACTTTCCCATTTATAATATTAGTATGGATAGTCGTCCTATATGAATATAAATAAATAAATATTATAGGACATTCTTACACAGATCAACTGAGTCCCACGGTAAGCTCAAGAAGGCTTGTGTTGTTGGTACTCAGACAACGATATATTTAATATACAAATACTTATATACATAGACAACATCCATGACTCAGGAACAAATATCTGTATAATATATTTTCAAAGTAAATCCTGTCGGGCTTAACTTGCTAAATACATTTTCATCTGTCTGTGTCTTTGTGTGGTTCTATCCTATTGATTAAGTTCAATTTAATTTGGCCTACTTTCCAGTTTGAAATTGAACACAAAATTTAACTTCCAAACGAAGAGGAAGGATGCGAAGGCAGTGTTTAACTCCCTCAACTCATATGTTCAGAAATTATTTTGTTGTCTTGCAATTTCATTATAAGATTTATACTTATAAGTTATAACTATGTCTTTTTACAGTTCTCGGGAACATGGGGTCCCGGACTTTTGGGAGGCGTGCGTGGGGCCGAAGCCAACAGCGCAGAGGCCCTTTGAGACAGTTTAATCTAAAAAATAATGTGACACTAAACGGCGATTACCCCTGTCCGCACTAAGATAAGCCCCGGTTACTGTAGAACTATTGTAAGAAAAAGGTACAAAAAGAAACCGGGCTATTAGGTTGAGTTGCTGGTGGATTGGTAACCGCCAACTATCGGAAAAACTATGGCACCTGCCTTGCTCATAATGTTATAAAAACATGACAATATAGGCAGGTGGTGACTCGCCAAGTCACTGTATGGGTACCCGAAAACGGCCGCATCAAAATGCTATGGAACCAAGACAGAAATCGCGAAAAAAAACTGAAAGTCCCATAGAAAAATTCAGCTTCTGAAAAATGTAAGAAACAGTTTTGTTTTTGGATTTCGGGGTTGGTCCCATAGTAAAAGTCGCTCAGTATGAGCTAAACGTTAACGGGTTTAAGTTTTGTCTTTTCGTTCAGATACATATTGTCATACAATTTTTTTTGTGAAATAAGGAATCTTTTATTATTGGGGGACACCTTACATCTTTTTAGTGCCAAACTAATGGGTTGTAGGCGACGATATACATCCGTAGAAAACATCCATGACTCATGAACCATCTATTCTGTGTTCCTCACACAAATAAGTGCACTACCGGGATTTGAATCCAGGGTAGGCTTAGCAGGCAGAGCGACTACACCGAAGCAACAGTCAAAAAGAGCAGAAATTAAGCTACTGTTACACATGCTCTAAAATACTATGCTAAAAAGCGTGCTATTGAGTATGCTCAATATGAGCATGCTCACGAGCAATTTACATTTGCTATGAATAAGCAGGCTAGTTTTGAGTATGCTTTCGAATAAGCATGCTCAAATCAAACGCTCCAATACACATGCCATTCGCTAGCGTGCTCTTTGCTAGTTCTAACATGGAAAACGAAGAAACTCCGTATGGAACTGAACAAGATAATCATTTTGCTGAATTAATGCTGCATTTTGTTTTTATATTGCGGTATACGCGGATTCCATAGGCATTCATGGTTACGGTATAACGTAACAAATTTTAGTGTTTTATCGTCGCCCCAACTTGACATAGAGTAAGGAAGCACGCGCACCCGCTATGACCAACTAATCGATACTAGCATCAAATACTATATAAACAATTACGTGCAGCTTGTGACGTTTCCCATACAATGAAGCGGCAACGATTTTAGCAGCGCCATCTAGCGGTATGAGTTGATCAAAGTAGTTTGTCAGTATACTGCCCTGCTAAGCCGAGTGGCGCTATCTCGAAACCAAACGATTTTGAAAATGGGATATAAGTTAGCTATGGATTTTCATTTGAGATAGCGCTTTTCAGCTTAGGAGGGCAGTATAGGCGTAGTACGTAAAACAACACAAAATGCGATTACTTGATCTACTTTAACATTTTTAGATGGAATAAAACCAAGAAATAAGAGTGTGTGACTTTTTTTAATTTTAAACTTTATGAACTAAACTATTTTGATCAACTCATGCCGCTAGAGGCGCTAGTATCGCGTGTTACCAGCTTTGGCACCAAGCTGCACGCATTAACTCGTAGAGTTTACATAGTATTTGCTAGCATGCTTAAAAAGCAAACCTGTTCACACGCGCTCAAAAGCACGCCCCCCTCCACCCGCGCTGCAGGTAGCACGCTCAAAAATCAAAGGGTCGTTGATTTTTGAGCATACTTGAAAATCGCATGCCCATTATTAGCAATGTTTCGACACACATGCTACTAAGTAGCAATTGCTCAATAGTGGCATGCTTTCGTGCTAGTAATCAGCATGTGTAACAGTAGCTTTAAAAAGTGGCAACATTGTAGTACTTTCAAATCAATATTTATGAGAAAACGGGACGACAGTACGATGTTGCCACTTTTCAATTTATGCTCTTTTTGGTCAGACTGTAGACTGGTCATCAAAATGATTTTAAAATTCACTTAGTTTTTTTTTCTCACCGCTGTATATCGAGTTGTTTACAATTACATAAATGCACGTAAGCAGGTCAGGTTCAAGCGCCCTTGATTTACTTTGCTTATGAGAAATGGGACATAAATCCAAACACATTCATAAGAGTGATGAGACTTTTTAGAATGTGTTGGTTGCCGAGCATTAAATGGTATGCATGCTGATTTTTTTCGGTTCATTCACACGCTTTTGAATAATTAATTCTCAAGTTGAATAAAAATATTTTTTATTTACAACTTTAGTTAAGAATACAGCGTGCGTATTCCATACGGGCGAAGATCTTCATGACAGTAGTTCTCAAAAAGTTTGTACAAAAATTAAGGAAAGCTTTCGTAGCTATCTATTTCTATTGCTTATGCATATTGGCGCGACAGCGTAGCCAGACTACAGTTCTGCGGCGTTTCGTATCGCAGAACTATTCGGCTACGGGGCCTGCTCTTGCGCATTAACGCCGTGTCTTGCGTGGGCGACGGTCGCGCGACGGTCGCCGTCGCGTCTCATACTTCCATATCGATAAGGTTTCATTTCGTATGCGTCGCATCGCCGTCGCGCGACCATCGCGCGACCGTCGCCCACGCAAGCCACGGCGTAAGAAATAAACTACCGGTAGGTACGGCCACGGACTTTAATTGTGGATCCACTTCTAGCTCATTTCATACCGGATATCTCATAGTTAAGGGTAATTAAGCTATGACGTTCCAGTATAAAATGAATTAGTATCATATTATTGAATGGAAGTTCGTTAATAGTACACAGTCTTGCCATAAACTCTATAAGTAGGTATTTATTAAATATGGATACAACATTTGCGTTTATCATGCAGAAACGTCTGCGAGCGATATTACATTTTTTTTTAATTAAAGGAACAATGGAAAAATTCACTCCTCCGGCAGGACTCGAACCTGCGACCTCTGGCTCCGGCAAAGCAACAGGTCGCGAGGTGTGAATTTTTCCATTTTTCCTTTCATTAAAAAAATACGGATACAACGTTTATTATATAAGTACTATAATATCTGGGCGACCGAGCTTGGCTCGGTTCTATTTTAATATAATTATCACGTCTTTAGATAAAAAAAAACTCTTATAAATACAAACACAAAAAACAAAAACTTAATTTCTGGCCGGGATTCGAAACCCTGACACCTACGATCTATCTGCGTACATTAGACCGACCTCGTACGACTGAGCTAAGCGGAATCGATGCGCGCGCGGCGAAATTAAGGACCATATTTTACGTTTACAAACGCGAAAGAAAATCTCATGAAAACTCGGAAATTCGCGTTTTCCGGGTTCTAAGGCTACGCTAGATTGATTTTTCACCCCCGAAAACCCCCACATAACAAATTTCAGCGAAATCGTTAGAGCGGTTTTCGAGATCGTCGGTATATATATGTCGGGGACAGGTCAGGATTGGCACCATTTTCAGACATCGGGGCGTTGCTGGGTCATCGAGGATTGAGACGAAGACGATAGTAATCAACGATTTATTTTACACACTTTAAATTTTACAATAACTGATAGGTAAACAACTTGGTTTAGAACAATTATAGCGTGGACAGTTCCGAGGAGGCTCTAAGACTTCTTGTCTCTAGCGTGGTCCGCCAGAGAGTGTCGGGTCTCAGGTACCGCGGCTCCGTCCTAGCGCACGAAGTGGGGACAACAACTGGTTGGGTGGACAACTGGTTGGTTGTGACGTCAGCTGTCCAGCTGCAACTCTTCGCGCGCTGCGCTATAATTGACTGTCCGTGCCAATATCCGGTCTGTCTCCGACACGGCCTTCCTGCGCTTACACACGTCCTCGTGTGTTTTACTCTGCAACAATAATAGACACGCAAAGTACACCGTTCGGTCACTCCTGACGAAATCTCAAAGAAACTCGGTAATTCAAAGTAAAATGATCAACGTTAAAAACTTTAAGATAGCATTTCCACACTATTACGTAGTGCCAAAACGGTTGTTTAATTAGCAAGTACCAATTTAGTTATTCTTCACAATAAAACCTTCAAAACTTTAAATTTCAAGAAATGGATAGCATTTATTACACACTATACGCAATGCCAAAACAACCAAGTTCCAATTTAGTTATTTATTCTTCCCAATAAAATCTTCAACATATTAAATTTGATAAAATGGATAGCATTATTTACACACTAATCATACTACACGCAATGCCAAAACAACCGAGTACCAAATGTTGTCTTTTTTCACAATAAAATCTTCAACACATTTAATTTCATAAAATCCAAACAAGTATCTCATTCGTGGCCTATTGGTTATACCATAACCACACACTACGCGCATCCCCACGGGATCGCCGAGTCAACCCTGTGACTCTACGGTCTCTGCAAGACCCGACCTCCGCCAGAGCTCCCCGCGCATCGCGCACCCACGGACTGCACACAGCAGATACCGACTTCTAACGGGCTACGACTACGGTGAAGCCTCTGGTACGGTCTGACCAGCCGAACTGAGATCCTCATTCTCAATATTACACTCGCTATCTTTACATCTAAATCATCAAATGGTACGTGGCTATCTGGCATTTTCCTCAATCTATCGTGAGCCCATTAAATGTTAACCTATTTGTTTGCTGTCACAGAACTACCTAAAATTCACGGTTCGCAAAACAACGACTCTAATCCGCAATTAAAATTGTAAGATCAAAAAAAGCCTTTCACTTTTTCTTTATTATGAAACTAACTAAAAATATGACCAAAAAGTCAACTTTACCAGTTTTATATTTTGTCCTATCATTTTAGTTAAGGACTAAAAAAACCTTTTCAAAATTGTATGTAGGTACCAAAATAAGTCAACAATAGTAGAATGAAACTCAACGTGTTGATCTCACTGATCAAAATGTCACTAAATCAGAATCAAGGTAATGAGTTACAGTGCTCAGGTGAGTTGCATCCATTCGGCAACTTGACACACGTCATACAGCTGACACACGGCGACATATGAACCACCTCTACCCGGTGTTCAATTGTTCATCACATGAATATGGACTACCTCCATACGGCATCCAACATCGACCGATTACACCACCAAACCAAACGCACGCCACCCACACGTGGCCGCACAGAAACGGAAAAATAGATCCGAATTTTACTCCTACGTTTCGAATGATTGTAATGGTGTACGCAGTCTGAGCCAAAGCAACTCATAGCAATATGGTACAAAATAAAAATTACGTTAACCATGAAAACAACGAGTTTCATTCTTCGATTGCAAACTAATGTTTACCAAAAAAAATGAATTTACATTAGCTTTTTCATTCTGTTTAGAACTCTCAATCTAAACAGAACAAATATCTCAACAATATCCCAATAAAATGGAAACTGCTCACCAGCTTCAAGTATCAGTGTCCAAGGTCGTATTCTCATTCGTCGCTACGACGCACACGTCGAAGCCAAAGATGAAGACCTCACGAAGACCAGTTCAAGCACGAAGGCGCCAAGCAGCGGTTGCCACTGCTGCAGTAGGTGCAGTGAAGCACGTCGTGGTTTATCACAGCTGGCCATTACTGAAAGCATCATTTTCACGGTATCAGTTTCATCGTTTAGTAAAAACTTAAAGGGAAACAAGTAAACAACGACTGGCATTGTCTTAGATATGAGATTTAACAATTATCACTTTATGAAGTTTCCCTGATACTAAATTAAAAACTTGAAATGAAAAAACAAGTAGGGACATGACCGTGTTTCTAAGTATTTGTCTTTAAATTTTTACTTAGACCTTTGGCTTTTCTTAGATTGCTTAACCATGATACTGAATAAAATTCAATAATAAACAATTGGAACGAAACCTGTCCCTTTTTTTCCATTCTCCAGATCACATTTCATCCTTCAGATCAAGAAATGCAGTGCTGAGCATTGTCTGTGATACTCGCGTGATGGTACACGCGACTTTAGATACCTCACGTTGTGTAGACTTGACTGTAGCACACTGCAACATAAAATTTCATATGCGTAGCTTCTGTTTTCACTCAATGAACAATTTGAGATAAATCACAAATTTAGGGGTAATACTCTAATACTGGCAATCACTTCAAATTTTATAAACTACGAAACATTATAGAATACTGATCTTGGAAACTAACAAAATCAGAATAAAAAGCTGTTTTAAGATTAAAAGACACTAAATAATTTTAGCACAAACAATAATTACCATTTTCGGAATTTTATAATTACTACGTTTCAAATAATTCTCGTCAAGTGTAGGTATTCTCAAACTTTCCACAAATGGGATCCACAATTCACCAAATAACATTATGAAATGCATCACTCACCTGCTTTCAAGGTTAGACACGTGACCTTACTACCACGTTTCTAGGTTAGCAATTAGCTCGCAATAAACAGCTCCTGGAACTGTTCCCACATTAAGCCTTTACCCTGGCAACACAAAATAAGGACGACTGACTACTGAGTCGTATGTGAATATCTGGCAGGGGCGACGCGGTCGGCATTTTTCTGGATATCTAGGAATTCTGAATTTCCCGATTTTTAGAACTGTTCTCCATACATAATGATGATGATGTAACGAAATGTCCTCGGCACTGATGTCATTTACACACACACGTCAACACAGACTGTCCAATCCAATATTTCTCAGTTTCGCATGTACTTGTTGCGTGCGAGGGTAGTTTTATGACGCACAGCGCGGCGTGAAGTTTGTACGAAGCGTTATTACTGCTATACTGTGTAAGCGATTTGCGAAAGCTACGTAGACGGCTAGACGATGCTCCTTTTAACTCGTTGACATTATTTTTCTAGCGGGTACTTCCTCTTTTTTTTCACGGTTATGATAACGAGTATGACCGTTTCCATTCTTATCACTCATAAACAACATTTTCCTTGATCGCTTCATAGTCACTGCAACTTGCGGATGGCGACAACAAGCTGGGGTGGCCAATGGATCGTCGGCCATACACACGTCGGTCGTTGCACACCATGTCATGGCGTTGGTTTCTTGTTTGTCGGGTTCCAAGTCCGGAAAGGTCACCCGTGGATTGTAGGTTAGTATTGACGAACTTTTCAGTGTCTAGACAAGGGCGCGCATTTGTTGATTTTACGCTTCGAGAGATTGCCGCCATGTTGCGTCACTTCCGGTGCAATTTTGCGTCTCTTTGCCTCGATGTGATCCCACCTTCTGATGTCGGTGACATGTCAGGATTGGCACCATTTTCAGACATCGGGGCGTTGCTGGGTCATCGAGGATTGAGACGAAGACGATAGTAATCAACGATTTATTTTACACACTTTAAATTTTACAATAACTGATAGGTAAACAACTTGGTTTAGAACAATTATAGCGTGGACAGTTCCGAGGAGGCTCTAAGACTTCTTGTCTCTAGCGTGGTCCGCCAGAGAGTGTCGGGTCTCAGGTACCGCGGCTCCGTCCTAGCGCACGAAGTGGGGACAACAACTGGTTGGGTGGACAACTGGTTGGTTGTGACGTCAGCTGTCCAGCTGCAACTCTTCGCGCGCTGCGCTATAATTGACTGTCCGTGCCAATATCCGGTCTGTCTCCGACATATATATAAATAAATAAATAAATATACAAGAATTGCTCGTTTAATAGTATAAGATTGCATATATAATGCAGCAGCTTTCAAGACATCAAAAT
Source organism: Leguminivora glycinivorella (assembly GCF_023078275.1). Taxonomy (NCBI): domain Eukaryota; kingdom Metazoa; phylum Arthropoda; class Insecta; order Lepidoptera; family Tortricidae; genus Leguminivora; species Leguminivora glycinivorella. The sequence goes on from NC_062971.1 coordinate 6,788,706, forward strand.
GAATCTTAGAAGCCTCAGAAGGGCCACCTACTGAAATTTGCACTCAAATTTGACGACTCGGGAGCAAAAACCTCGCATAAATAAAGGTCAGAGGAATGAGGCCCAAGATCATAAATCGTGTTGAGGGTCGCTCGACGCTCAGCTGGGGACTAGAAGTACGGAGATTGCATTGGGACATGTGGTAAATCCCTTTGAGAGGAATGCTCAAATTTCTAATGGTGCCAATTTATTCTTATATTAGTGTAATATGTACTTAATTTTTATTAAAGAACGTGCAAAAACTTGTTTGTATGTATTTATTTATATATCCTTTGGCTAATTGGGTAGATGTCTTCTACCACTCCTTTTTACTGACTTTTTTGTTTTTATTTTTGACGTAGAAAAGATTTTATTGTTCAAAATTAATATGAAACTACTTATAGCATTTTCATATTTTAGTAGACAATGGCACATAAATCTATGATATTATACGTGTGTGTCGACCCTATTTAAGTACTGATTTATTGACCGTCTATTTTCGAAGAAATATCTATAACCAGCAAAAATAGATCAATATAATTTATGTTCAGCAAGAGAACAAAGGAGCATTGAACAGGTGAAAATCGCTAACGCTCCGTAGACGTCACGACGCAACTATCACTGTCGCATTTATATGGAAGAGTGACAGAAAGACACAAAACCTTTCGTTAGGCCGGGTGCCAACTTACCCCCTTATTCATATCATAAACGTTCACTGAAGTTAAATAAGCCGATAAAAATCGGTTATCTCTTTCTGTCACACAAATACGTCGGAAAGGGACAAACAATTTTTATCGGCTTGATAACTTTAGTGAACGTTTATGAATAATAATAAATAATAAAATAAAATAGCTTTTTATTTCCACATTACATTACAATAAGTATACTTCTGTTATGTTTCTTTAACTTAATGTGGACCCCTTTTGGGTAAAAGCCTCCTCACACTTTCTCCATTGGTCTTTATTTTGGGCTGTCTTTAGCCAGTCTATGCCTGCTACTGGAATGATGTCCTCGGTCCATCTCTTTCTTGGTTTTCCCCTATTTCTTTTTCCAGCTGGTCCCTTCCATTTTGTAGTTTCCAGTGTCCATCTTCCGTCTTTATACCTAGCTATGTGCCCTGCCCATTTCCATTTCAAGCGTAGGCTCTGCTGTAGGGCATCTGTAAGCTTGGTTTTCTTCCTTATATTTTCGCTCCTGATTTTATGAACTTTCCGTATTTTTAAAAGACTCCTCTCCATTGCACGCTGACAGGTTGTAATAGCATTTTTGACTTTGTTTGTAAACACCCATGTTTGGCTGCCATATGTTAGGCTAGGAAGGATGCAGGTATCCATTACAGTTTTCTTTAGTGATAGTTTATGAATAAAGGGGGTTAATATTTATTTTATACTCGAGAAAGATATCCTAATACGGGATGCGTACCGCGATGCCCGTTCGCAGGTGATTTGCACCACAATAACTGGAGGCCGACCCTTTTGCAATTTAATGCCTTACTCCCGGCTGGCCAGTTTCTTGAGTACAATGAACGTATTAAGCTTGCTGTTAATCTTATCTTCTTAGGGTAAATACTTTTTAATGTTCATTAAAAGGGGCGCTTTTAGTGGTGAAATACCTAATGCGTCTGAGAGATACGTGCAGCGTGTAAAAAATACGTACGTTCCGTTGAAGAGCATAATCGGAATCGTGTTCTTATTTGGATTAATTAATTTAAATTTTGAAAAATACCCCCAGTATAGTGGACCGATTTCCATTAAACATGGCTAATTCAGCTTTCAAACAAAAACAAACTAAATCTAAATCGGTGCATCCGAACGAGAGCTATGGCGGCATGGTAAAATAGTTATTTGTTATACAAGGGGGCAAAGTTGTATTTTAACGCCGAGTGTGGAATTGAAAAACGAGTAAGTGAAAGGATTCTATAGTTGAACCACGAGCGAAGCGAGTGGTTAGAATCCTGAACTTGCGTGTTTTTTAACACACGAGAAGTAAAATACATTTGCACCCGAGTGTAACACAAAATTTTTCCCCTCACTACAGGGAGGAAACTACAACGCAAAAAATTCATTTATCACTGCTTCCAGTAGTTCCACAGGTGATAAAACATCTTTATTACTAGATTCACCTACTTTTATCAATTATTTTAAAGCAGTTAATTTGACTTTATTCAAGGTCAAATTACTTTACCCACTAGTGGATAAAATGCGTTTTTACCCGCTGGTTTTAAAGGACAAAACACGTGTTTCCGAGCTAGTGAGGGGAAAAAATCTTTTCGAGGCATAAAATGTTTTTGGTACATTTGTAGGGTTGGACTGCCCCAGTCTAGTTAGAAAAAAAAACTTCGCATGATCATACTACAAATAGGTACAGAAAGTAAATAAAGATGTAGTGCGAAAAGGGTTTCCTTCGTATTTTTCCGGAAACTTTCGTATTTGTCATGCTAGTTCAGTCAATGTCACTGCATCTTGTACTGAGACTGACTGAAATAGCATGACACTCGTACGTTTCCGTAACAATACGAAGGCAAATCTTTGCGCACTATATCTGTATTCTGTGACATGTTAGTGAATATTCCAGTGTCACATTGGTAAGGCTACTGTAACGCCACGTTATCTCTGCCTTCGACAGGTTAACCCCCTAGCAAACGTGAACATAATCGGATTTACGTCAAGGACTGTCCATAGATTTAGAGATATTAAGCTAGATTGAGTAGTTAGGCCAAAAAGTGTGTCCACATGAGGGCATTGTTTGGGCTGGTGTCGCTCTCGCACTTACTGACAATGTCAACATTATTCAGTGACGTCATCACTGTCATAAATAGAGGATACCAGTCAATTTTCAAAGTTACTTACCCAATTGAAGGTATTTTTTAATTGTACAAATCTTTGATTTATTGGCATCAAAATAATTACATTATAATTATTTGCCAATTCTTTAAAATATATCGAAACCATTGTTTGAATATAACACTAAAATAATATAAGAAGTTATAAAGTCAGGTAATGTACAGATAAAAATACTACTACTATGGTAACCTCAATAACACTGGCCACACGTGCGAGAGGGACACCAGCCCAAACAATGCCCTCTCATGTGGACCGTTTTCGCTAGTCTGATACGATCACCTTTCTGTTTCAGTGATAAGGTTTAATTTAGTATGGCAAAAAATGTGATTGCGCTGTCCCCTCTAAAGGTCTTTGGGACTGTCTCAGGCGTGTGGCTTAATGAATCCGGTCTTAAACGGCGCTACACTCTGCACTTTGGGCGTGAAGCGAAGGGGTTAGTTTATGGACTAGGGACTTTAAAGTTGATTTTAGAAATGAAAAATGTGGCATGTGTGTCGAAAAAGTTTCATGTGGCAAAAGAGTCGAGCCGGATTCTAGGACACTATTATCCATACTAATATTATAAATGGGAAAGTGTGTGTGTGTGTTTGTTTGTCCGTCTTTCACGGCAAAACGGAGTTACGAACTGACGTGATTTTTTAAGTGGAGATAGTTAAAAGGATGGAGAGTGACATAGCCTACTTTTTGTCTCTTTCAAACGCGAGCGAAGCCGCGAGCAAAAGGTAGTAGTGTAGAAAGAGTATAACTTAAAAACTTAAGCTAACAAGAATTTTGACGGACCGACTTTTCACCTATCTCGAGATGTCACATTGTTTGTAGAAATACAAACAATTTGCACAATACATAATCGTACTTGCATCTGTGTGAAATAAAGTTGAAATAAATATATTTTTACGAAATGAAAAAAAAATCAAAAAATCAAAATCAAGGGCACTTTTACACGTCACATGTATATATACATATTTAGAAAAGATTTAAAATTGAATTGAAATTACAATTGATAAGTACTACTAATTCTAAGTTCTAAATAAAGTATAACTCTACTACAATTAATTAGAGACGTAGAAGGTCTCTAAATGTCGAATTACAACTAAGAACAGACTATAAAACAACAACAAATATAAAAAGTACAAATACAAAAAAAGTCGAAAATTACTTTAGAGGTGCAAATGACTCTAAATGTCACAACTAAAGATTAATGTATACTTAATCTAATTCTCCTTAGAGATGTATAGGGTCTCCAAGAGTCAAAATCATATATTTAAAATATTCACTAAAAGAAAGGAATCAAACGAGAACCGAACAAACAAAGTGTCCTAATGTGATATAAATCAGAATTAAAGTTACTAATTAGGTATAATAGCCCCAGCAAGCTTAAACAGAATGAATGTCATCTACTGATTTGAATACCATGTTTGAAATCAACGCATTTCGGCATTCTTATCAGCCTAAGTATGTGTTATTTTTTTTCAACCCGAGACTTTTGTTGTGCTTTCTTAGCAAGCCCAGAAAAGTCAACTGCTTCCTTTAAACTAGTATTTGTTACATTTAATATTGCCATCGTTTACTCGTAATAGCTGCATTTGCAGGAGCCACTGAATATATTTTTATTGCTCCATACGAGCCTATCATTTCAAATGGCAACTTTACGACCCATCATGAGATTCAAACCTCACATTGGGGCGTGTGGGACGAAAGGTCGTATTGCAGTTTGGCTTTATGCATATAAATTTAATTGGTCTAAGCTAAGTGCAAAATGATATTAGTGAATTTGGCGCCTTTGATCTCGGGTCCACACGAGATCATTAACCCGGCCACAGGGGGGACAGGGTCACCTTCCCTGCCTCCCACTGTGGTAATATCTGACCGGCGCGTCCTTGCCGCGGGGGTGGACACCAACACACCTCAGTAGGCCGGAGTGTGTAGGTGACCGAGTTCGGTTAGAGACCCAGTTCCACGGGGTATAGCGTGGAGCCCATGCCCAGGGTTACGGGTGAAGACCCCAACGGCTGCGAAGGCGGAGGTGGTAACCACTAGTACGGCGGAGTAGGCGTAAGAGGCAAAACCTCACTGTCAGGGATGGCAGTCGAAGAAGGATACTTCGAAACAAACCCCTGGTCTGAGCTGCCTCGACGTATTTGAGGTAAAGGTCAGAACAGTGCTGAGAGTGTTGGCCAGCGCTCACAGTAGGGTAGGCGGCGGACGAACCCAGAAGGGGTCAACGGCGGCACCCACATCTTCAGAAGATGAAGGCCTTGGCGTCAGGTGGCAACCGGCCGTAAAACATAAAGCCAAACCACTTCTCCTTGTACAATGATGACAGCACAAATACATAAGAGATACACAAGGGCTAGGGCGTCCCCCTCAAGCGACGTGGACACTCAGATTGCGAACAATGCGATGGGATATAGAGGCTATACAAATACTAGGGCGTCCCCCCGAAGCGACGGCGACAAGAACAACCATTCGCATACACCTTTTAGCAATAAGCTTAGATTAGGGACTTGGAATCTTGGTACACTAACCGGACGCAGTGCAGAACTAAGCGAAATATTGCATAACAGAGAACTTAATGCATGCTGTGTTCAGGAAACTAAGTGGAAAGGATCCAAATCTCGCGAAATCGGCCACGGATACCAGCTAATATACCACGGGGTAGATGCAAGGCGTAATGGAGTTGGAATTATCTTGGACCAGAACTTGAAACAGAGAATTATTAATGTTGATAGGAAAAGTGATCGATTAATAGCAATCAAGCTCGCAATGGATAACCAACCAGTACTAAATATCATCTCAGCATATGCACCTCAGGCCGGATGTCCGGTAAGGGAAAAGGACGTTTTCTGGGAAGATTTGGATGAACTTCTTCAAACAATTCCATCCGAAGAATGCATACACATCGGTGGAGACCTAAACGGGCACGTGGGAGCCAGCACTGGAACTTTCCCAAACACCCATGGAGGTTACGGCTTCGGTGCTAGGAATCAGGAGGGTTTAAATATTTTAAATTTCTTATCTAAGTACAACTTTAAAATTGTCAACACACATTTCAAGAAAAAGGACGAGCATCTAATAACATATAAAACCGCGAAGTGTGCAACACAAATAGATTACATAGTCACCAATAACTCTTGGTTCAGGTACTATAAGGACTGTAAAGTCATACCAGGGGAGGCTATCACTTCCCAACACAGGCTTCTGGTTGCAATTGTACAACTACCTAAACCTATAACAACACGGCGAGATAAAAGTGAACGAATTAAGTGGAAGGAACTGAACGGTGCCAAAGGAAACCAGTTTATAAGCGCGTTATCTTTATATTTGGAAGAAGATCTACACAAAAGCAAAACCGCTGATGTTATGTGGCGGGACTTCGAAAACGTGTGCCAGAAACAAGCCAAACAGATACTCGGAGTTTCTAAGGGTGGTACTCCTATCAAGAAGGATACTTCCTGGTGGAGTGATGAGGTCAAGCTCATAATAAAGGCAAAACGGGACGCATTTCACAAGTGGCAGAGGTCGGAAATGGAGAAGGACCGCTTGGAGTACAAATCAATGAAGTCTCTTGCTAAAACAACAGTCGCACAGGCGAGAGCCATATCAAGGCAAGACTTCTACGATAAACTGGAAAATGCTCCGAACGAAAACACAATTTTTAAGATCGCTAAACAACGGCATGGTCCACCCTAGATACAAAGTTCAACAAGTATATTAAAGACCAACACGGCAAATTGCTTACCTCTAATGATGCAATAAATGAAAGGTGGAAGGAGTATTACAACCAGTTATTGAACGAGGAGTTTCCCAGCGAAGAACACTTCAGCCTTTCATGCACCGAAGGGCCACTCGAGCGTATCGATCTCACGGAAGTTAAACAAGCGCTGAAGAAAATGGATTTTCATAAAGCCGTTGGCCCAGACAACGTCCCCGTTGACGTGTGGAAACACCTAAAGGAAGATGCCTTACCCTGGTTAACCCTTCTGTTTAACAGGATACTATGCGAGCGGAAAATCCCATTCTCTTGGCGGGCAAGCTACCTGTGCCCTATTTATAAAAATAAGGGTGATATTGCTCAGTGCAATAACTACAGAGGAATTAAATTGATGTCGCATACTCTGAAATTATGGGAAAGAGTTATTGGGGCTCGCCTCACTATGCTGTCAAAAGTCACAGCGAATCAATTCGGCTTCTCACCTGGAAGGTCAACGATAGAGGCTATACAGACACTAAGAATACTCATGGAAAAGTACCGCACTAACAAGGAAAACCTCTACCTAATTTTCATAGACCTAGAAAAGGCATTTGACCGAGTGCCGAGAGAGCTAGTGTGGCAAGCGCTACGTGACCAAAAAATTCCAGAAGCATACGTCATCTTAATACAGGACATGTATGATGGTGTTAGCACACAGATCAAAAGCCCGGCAGGAATTAGCGATTCGTTCCAAGTCCGTGTAGGAGTGCACCAGGGCTCTACTATCAGCCCTCTAATGTTTAACCTTACAATGGACTATATCACGAGGAACATTCAAGCGGAAATCCCATGGTGCATGATGTATGCCGACGACATCGTATTGGTCGCTGAGAGTGCACTGGAGCTACAGGACACATTTAACCAATGGTTTAGGGAACTGGAGCGCCACGGGCTGAGAGTAAGCCGAACTAAGTCCGAGTATATGGAATGTGACTTTGGAGGCCAGGAAGAAACTGGGTGCAATATACTCATTGACAACGTCGCACTACCCAAAGTCTCACGTTTTAAATATCTTGGCTCAACGCTTACGACAGACGCCCTAATAGACGAAGACGTAACCAACCGAGTAAACGCAGCCTGGTTGAAGTGGCGATCCCTCTCTGGCGTACTCTGCGATAGCAAAATGCCCATAAAGACCAAAGGGAAGATTTATAAAACTGCGGTCAGACCTGCATTGACATACGCGTCGGAGTGCTGGACCACCCTTAAAAAGCATGAACATAAACTCCATATAAACGAAATGAAAATGCTGCGCTGGGCTGGTGGAGTAACGAGGTTAGACAAAGTGCGCAACGAGTTCGTCAGGGGATCCTTTAAAGTAGCTCCGGTGGCAGATAAGCTCAAAGAAAACCGACTCCGCTGGTTCGGTCATATAAACAGAAGAGGCGATGACTACTCCGTGAAGACAGCCTTAAATATCCCAACAAAACCCCGTGGCAGAGGTAGTTCACTTTCTACCTGGTGGACTAGAATCGAGAAGGATCTAAAAGCCCTGAACATCTCACCAACGACAACCCAGGACAGACGGTCCTGGCGCCTACGTACAAGGAGGCCCGACCCCAATTGAAAATGGGAATGTGGCAGGAAGAAGAAGAAGAAATCGTTCTGTATGACATACTATATAGTTATGTTATGACATCAGCGTGCGTTGACATAGGTCAGTATTTTACAGTAAAAGGCGCCTATAACATTTTATTCTTCAGCTACCTCCATGGAATAGGCAGCTTCACACCGAGAGCAATCGGTTTTTATTTTCACTGCAGTATTTACGAGTTCGGGTTACAACGAACGTAAAGATATGGAAGACGTTTTTATTGGTTGTTATGTTTTTACAGTTTTGCGGAAAAATGGGTATATACTCATAGGATTATGCTGGGAAACATATTTACCTCGATGACGGGATACCTGAACATATTATAAAACTTAGATGAGGTATAGGGGAGAATTTTCCATGTTTTGAATAGGCTATTTGACCCTTTTTTAAAGTCTCTCTTATATTATTAACTAGCTTTTGCCCGCGGCTTCGCTCGCGTTAGAAAGAGACAAAAAGTAGCCTATGTCACTCTCCATCCTTTCAACTATCTCCACCTACAAAATCACGTCAATTCGTCGCTTCGTTTTGCCGTGAAAGACGGACAAACAAACAGACATTTCCCATTTATAATATTAGTATGGATTACTGTTACGACGACCGGTCTGGCTCAGTCGGTAGTGACCCTGCCTGCTAAGCCACGGTCCTGGGTTCGAATCCCGGTAAGGGCATTTATTTGTGTGATGAGCAGTTGAGCACAGATATTTGTTCCTGAGTCATGGATGTTTTCTAGGTTTAGGTATGTATTTATATATATAAGTATGTATATCGTCGCTTAGCACCCATAGTTAGTACAAGCTTTGCTTAGTTTGGGGCTAAGTTGATCTGTGTAAGGTGTCCCCAATATATTTGTATTTATTTATTTGTATTTGTTCAGTGAACCGAAAAAAAAATTGCTGTATTTTATTATGATGAAAAATATTTTTAAAGTATACTTTTATTTAATCAGGCAAAAACAACATCAGCCATGTTAGTCTATCGATTATCTGTGCATGTCGTCATTCTGCTGGAAAACATAATTTTCTGACATTTGAATATATGGTACATAAAACCGCCTTCAAAAATAAGCGCGTTACAAAACACGGAGAAACTAAAAAGCCAAAAATAATAAACCTTTCAATTCAGATTTCTTATCGTATTGCAATAAGCTAAACATCCAAATTATAAACAAGTCAATTATTTTTGTAGTCGGTACCAGACCTGTTCGTCGCCTTGCTATTGCCTGTTTGCCCCACCCAACCATACACAGGCTGGTACCGACTCCAAAAATAATTGATTTGTTTATAATTTGGATGTTTAGCTTATTGCAATACGATAAGAAATCTGAATTGAAAGGTTTATTATTTTTGGCTTTTTAGTTTCTCCGTGTTTTGTAACGCGCTTATTTTTGAAGGCGGTTTTATTTTTTGTTAAAAAGTTTATTTATTTGTTGATTTTTAGTGGTTCCTAGTGATATTATATGTATCAGTCCGAATACATGTACAGTAGTGAAAGAATTATCCTTTAACTCCTAACCATTGAGGAGTTGACCTTCCATCATCAGCTCAGCCACATAAAATTATTACCATCAGACGTAAATACTGGTGTACCTTTGAAAAATAGACTAAAAACATTATATGTGCCTATAACATTTGAAGAGTTCCCTCGATTTCTCCAGGATCCCATCATCAGACCCTGACTTGGTGCCAATGGGACCATCTCGGGGTTATACCGGTTCGATCAAAAAAAAAATTTTGAAAATCGGTCCACGATTCTCGGAGATATTGAATAACATACATACAAAAAAAAAAAAAAAAAAAAAAAAAAAAAAAAAACATTCAGTCGAATTGAGAACCTCCTCCTTTTTTGAAGTCGGTTAAAAATAGGTATCATTTATGACTCGACATGAAATAGGTTGGAATCCTATTGAGTCCTATGAAGTCACTACATCGCCAATAGCGTTATCGGTGTCCAAAATTTAAAAAAAAATCACATTAAATTTTAGTCAAAAATACGTAGTCATCATGCACTTTTAATACCTCAAACCTACAAATATTGGTTTCATATGTCAAATTTTATAAAAACAATCACTTATTGTGCCAGTTTTGATATGAGTCTAGTACCCTATTACTAACTATGTAAAATACCATATGTGTCCACTGAATACGCGTGCCGTATGGGTCCAGTCGACACATGGGGCTCTCTAGTTAATTGTGTAAAACTTGGAAAATATTTCGATTACCTAGTTGAAATTACCCGCCACTTAAAATTGTCCCCTTTGTCCCGGTATCTTACACTTTCCTGTTACATATTGAAGTGCGCTCTGTACCTACATTAGAACAGTCTAATATTTTCTGAAAAACGCCCACTCATCGAACAACTTGATAAAAAACTACTACAAGATTTTTATAAATATTTCCTCCGCGCTAAAATGAAAACGTAAATAAATTTCAGCTTAACGTATACCCTAAAATTTACAACTTTGGCTTTTCACCTGATATTAATGATACGACTTTTTCCAACCTCTCACAGTTCAGTAAAACGAAAATAACTCAAAAAACGGATACTTTTTCATTTTAATTTCACTGAAATGGTAAAATTATAAACTTTTACAATATAGTGTATGCATCAAAAAAAGCCCTGTTTTTTATTGTTTCCATCTCATAACACTACATTCATGCGCAGTTTTGTAGGAAAGTGAACACATAATGTATGTGTTAATTTTAAGCAATGAAAACCTAGTTTAATTGCAAACATTCTATTGTTCAAACGCATTCAAATGCATTCAAATATAACGAACCAAAACAATTTGAAAGCTGTTAGGGCTGAATAGTGGATCGGAAGTGGTCAAGCCGCGTGAATTATTTAACGCGGTATTGTCGCGCTATGAATTATGCAGGTATGGCAGCGCGGGCTTATTCAGAAATGTTTCAATACAAAAATGGAGTTCTAGGTATAAATTGTAAAAGTCTGGTTGGTGGAAATCAAGAAATAAAACATGCTTGCTTGAGTCGTCGGCAACCTGAACCCTCCTTCTGCCGTCCTATCACTAAAACCCATCTAACCCACAAATGATAGTTTTGAGATATGGGCAAAAAACATAAAAACCCATATCTCTAGGAAATGTGTCGATTTATATAAGGTTAAAAACGGTTGACATTGGCGGTTCTTACAAAAAGAAACACGGATTTCATTTATTATTCGCCAAGCAAGTGAAAATAGCAATCTTTATTTATTTTATATCTACTTCAAAAATTCAAAATACATTTAGGATTGTTTGACATAATAATTTTCTCTCTTTCCGCTTGATTCCGTTCTTCTTAAAATTTATTTTTCTTTTTTTGTGCGTTTGGTTTTCGACAGTTGTATTATTAATATTAATATTACGAGTGTAGTGCTCTATATCGACGGTGGTTCTACGTCGATAAATGGTTATATGTACTTATGTGTAGGTCAGTCCTCCTTTTCTGTATGTAAAACTTCTGGATTTGAAGGGTCTGAATGAATTGGTACAGCAGAATACTTATATATCATACATCTTTTTTTTTTCTTTAAACTAGAATCAATATAGAGATCTTTGTTAACAATTTCTGGTAAAATCAGGTGCATCATTGCTTAAAATTGTATTAACTAGGTTAAATTTAAGTCTGTTTCTCTGTTGTTTGTATGAATTGGAGCGGATAAATCAAGATAAAGCTTCATTTTGGATGATACATATGTTGTCATTTTACAATTTTTACATGCTAGGTATAGAGTTCTTCTTCTTTCGAGTCATCACTTGTAGTTTCAATGCGTCTGCGACGGAATAGTCAAAAACCTTCTTTCCTTATATCAAGATGAGAAGCATTTTACGAATGATTAAAGAAGTAAACGTTGTTCGATTTTGTTACAACGAAGGATAAACCCAAATTCGATGATCGTCAGCAACGGTTTTAGCTTGGACCAGTAAAAGGGAGTTTTAAAATTGATGTATTTTCGTCAGCATTGAAAATTAAAGCAGAAACGTTCGACGTGGCTAAGTTAGGTAAAGAATTCTGAGGTATCAATCTCAACAATTCTTGAAACAATACACAACGATAGAATGTTCCTTGGTAAAGATCGAGTTGAGCAATCCCCTTCTGTTCTACATTTAATAAACTTACTGCTGGTGTGATGACTTGTGGTCGGTTTTTCGGTATTCATTTTATTCGCAGATCTCTGTTATCGTTTGTATCCTGAAGTTCGTAACAAGCCTAAAAGAAATAACATTAATTAATTTGATTTTTGACTGCATTATTAAATCAGCTTGACGGTAATATAATGTTGCGCAAGTAATCCATACCTACATAGGCACTAAAACATTGTAAGGTAAGTAAATGCTTACAAAATGTATGTGGCTATGGCAATGCCTACATAGCAATAGGATGGTACAATGTAATTTCTTGACTTTTTTGTTTACGCTTTATTTGTACACAATAGTTTTAACTGGGCTCTTGATCGAATAACTTATGAGTTAGGTATTTACTTGTCGCGGCAAACGTGTGATAATACGTTAGCAAAACGCAAGTTGTGCTTGAAAAAAACCTTAAAAAAAAGATATTTAACACTTACCTGGTCTTCGGTTTCTTAAAGAGAGAGAAAATGTTCATTCACCGGTCACTACAGCCTTCGCAAGTTCGCACAACCTTCTGCGCGCGAGCCGCTCTGCCGACTGTCGGACTGGCGCAATAACTTTGGAAGGTATACTTTTACAACTAGCGCGGTTTTAGCGTAGCTTTGCTGGTTTGTCCTGTTTCAGTGTGGCATTATGAATATTTTTTTAGTAATAAATTCACCGTAAAGCGCAGTAACTAGGTTTTAGTGATGTATTTGTAACCGAAATTACAATGATAGTCTTTAAATACACGGTTAAAGGACTTTAGCCGTGTTTAAGCGTAGTATTTTTTTAAAAAACCAGACTCCAAGCCAAGAGTGGCACTGAAGCCTGAGTGGTTTCATGTGCTCTGCCTACCCCTTCATGGGACACAGGCGTGATTGTATGTATGTATGTATGTATGTATTTTTTTAAAAAAAGTGAATGTTATAAAATGTAATAACGCAATTAAACGGCTTTAATGGGAATTTATGAAGCTTTTGTCAAGTAACGTTGTTATAGTTATGTATCGTGTGATAAAACTATGAAGATAAACAACTGCTAAGCGCTTTAATATAAGTTATAGAAGACAAATGTGGGTTTGCGGTTTTATACTATTGAAAAGGGTTATAAAATAGTGCACTTAGCGAGGTATGTCGACTCTGTATCTCGGTAACTAAAAATGATAAAAATATGATTCCAAGACCAGTCGATGGGGAATTCTTTCCTATTTAAGAATATTTATCCAAATGAAAACTGGTAATATGCAGCTTAGAGGGGTTCTAGTGATAGGACGGCAGCCTTGGAACTTGCACACTCCTTTTTGCTGTGTACTTAACAGAGCAAAAGGGAGTGTACAACTTTCTAATGGGTTGGCAACGCGCATGTGACACTTCTTGAGTTGCAGGCGTCCATAGGTTACGGTGACCGCTTTCCATCAGGCGGACCGTATGCTTGTTTACCACCGACGTAGTATAAAAAAAATGCTTCTATCAAGTTCTGTACAGTGGCAGGCGATTTCTGAATCAGTTTATAGTAAGTAAAATATTACCGGTCTACTTTGACACTTTGGAAATTGAAAAATGGCCAAAAAACACGAAAAACAATTTTTTACACAAGTCCCAGAATCGGGCCCCTTTTGCTATACTCTGACCAAAATATTACCGGTCTACTTTGACACTTTGGAAATTGAAAAAATGGCCAAGGATTGACAATGTCTTAGCAAGCACAGTAACGTCTTGGATAATTCAGTAAGTATGTAGGTAAATATCTCCTGAGCTTTTCATTGCTGAAACTAAAAACAATCGTTGGTTTGTTGAAGGAATTAACAAAATGTGTACGTAGTTTAAATAAAAGCTTGTGGAAATATTACTCATATAACAGGATTAGCAAACATCGACTTTAGTTTTTATATCTTTTCCCGTAAGCAGAAAATCATTTTCTTTTTACCTTCTATTCAAAATACAGCTATGTAGCACCCGTAGAAAAAAAAACTTTCCAAGAGAGCTTCACAATATTCTAAAAATACACTAGCGTTTTTATTATTTTACATTTATGACTCCGCCGTCAATAGTTTGGTATCTGCATTCTGAATTGTTTGAATTTTATGTTAAACTTAAAAATAATAGTTTTATTTACCCTCACTATACATAAATAATTAAATTAAGTATACTTTTGTATATTATATTGTAGCGGGGGTGCGCGGGGAGTGAAGGGAAAGCCAATTCGATGGGTACTTAAACTTGTATTCACGGAGTTTTTACACAATGACGACGAAGCTGACGCGTCCCCCAACCAGTTAGAGCGAGAGTGAGAACTGGAGCGGAAGCACGTTTATCAGACGTTATTTTCCTATAGTGCGTAGTTCCACGTGGGAAGCAGGGGTCTATAGGTAAATATTGTCCGTATCTATGATTCGATATATATCAAATTTCAACCGGCGAGCCTAACCAAATCGGGAAAAATCTTAACACCGCGATGTACGAATTCTATGGGATGCGGTCAGCGCCATCTAGCGGGTTTTTTGGTAACTAAACCGGTGTCGCCGCTCGGCATTGGTCGGTGTAATATTTGGTGGTGTTACAATATATAATTATGCAGAGGGTTAGTATTTAATATATCTGGGGGCACGGTAGTGCCCCCGCCAAGTCGAGCAAAAAGAGTCACGGCCGTACCATCCTTTTCTCGAAGCATTTCAGACCATTTTCAACCCCCTGTTACTCCGTTCTGGATAAAACTAGAAGCCTCAATTTTCAGCATCTAAGTAGTCATTGTATAAACACGGTATATTCCAAATTCCATTAAATTTGAACCAATAGTTTAGGAATAATTACTAGCCAAAGTTTCTTAGTTTTGTCACTCACTGGCTGACTGACACACGATCATCAATGATAATAAGACACTTCTAGTACACTTGGAAGCTTCAAATTTAGAATACAGTAAGTGTTTAGTATATAGATCACACAAAAATTAAGAAATGTTACAATTTCATTCCAGGTTTTTAGATACATCAACTGCATAAATAACTTTGTAATCTCATATCAATATATGGGATTACCAAGTGATATTTGCAGTTGATTTGCAGTGAATACCTAAATCAGTGTACCTGTCTATGTAAAATAATAAATTTATACAGATGCCCGGTGTGGTGATGGGTTAAAAATCTCACAACCCCATTTCCTCACATGGAAGTCGTAGAAGTCAACTATGGGATATGGATTCCATTGTGATGTGTGCGAATAGGCTGACAACCCTTTAATAATTAGCCAACGGTGGCACTAAAAAGTGTAGTTTCGTGTGCTCTGCCCACCCTGTTTGGGAATACATATCTGTGTAAACGAAATTTTCAAACATCAGTTTTCCTACATCACCGACCGCAAAACTAACTTTGTAATCCCATATTAATATATAGGATTGCAAGGTTACATGTGCAGTAATTACAGTGAATAAATCAGTGTGTTGTAAAATGCAATTAAATAATACGTACCTAAATAATATGTTCAAATGTGAAAAAAAAACTTGTATGTTTCGTTAAGTCGTTAATAGTAGGTACAGTCGAGATCATAAATA
Source organism: Leguminivora glycinivorella (assembly GCF_023078275.1). Classification (NCBI taxonomy): domain Eukaryota; kingdom Metazoa; phylum Arthropoda; class Insecta; order Lepidoptera; family Tortricidae; genus Leguminivora; species Leguminivora glycinivorella. The sequence goes on from NC_062971.1 coordinate 6,804,569, forward strand.
TGTGTACATTTTTTTCAACTAATTTGCAATGGGTTAAGGTGAAAGAATGTGTAGCTGATTAAGCGAAGAGCAAGTAGAGCGACCGCTCTAGGCACCAAATCCTACGTAGCCGGCGTACATGTGAAAAAAAAATCAAATAAAAAGTATTACTTAGATTGCGTGGGCGCGCACATATTCCAAAATAGCGAGAGGTGTCAGGAATTAATTCAGATATTGAAGTGATTGTGGAACGATGTAACAAAATGTCGCAGTGTACAACATTCATAAGGCGCTTGCTGCTGCTAAGGTGCCATGAAAGGAGGATTTTAGTCATTGACAAACCTTTGAAAGACAATACCTATTCTATTGAAATTGTATCAATTATGTGGTGTTGCCTTACATCAAATAAAGTTACGTAGTTACAAAGTTACGTCGTAATCCAAATAGTTAAAATACAGTCCGAAGTGGAGTTCTATATAAAGCTAAAGCCGCCAAAGGCGCAAAACGTCTTAGAGAGTCAAAGGAGCGTAAGCGTGATGATGAGAACACTAGGGAACCGAAGGGACCTACTAAAAAAAAACCACCGAAATGGGCATGCTGACAGAGTTACTGGACCTATAAGTATATTTGGCCTATGAAAGCCAAGGGCTTTTATATAATCTCCCCCTTCCTCTCCACTATTAGCGGGTTGAGTCTTGATAAATTGAGTCAATAATAGGAAAAAAAATGGCGCTCGCTTCGCTCGCGTTTACTGGTTCCGCTAAATGTCTTTTATTTGTTGGACATAAAGAAATAAGTGCAGATTGTGAACAGAATGCGTTTTTTACTTACATACTTAGTCAAAATTTCGCGTTTGCTACGCTCACGTTCTTATTTAAAGACTGGTTTCTGACTCTGTTATGTCGTAGGTACATGAACACGATATCCCCTATCAGCCCCAGAGCCATATACCTATTATTAGGGCGTGTATGAGGAGGTTCAAATGTATAATGTATATTAAGCTTATAAATAGGAAAAAAGGAAAAAAGTTGGACTATCTACAGAGAGTCTACAAAAAGAAATGAGATCCCATCAAAAACAAAACTTGTAAAAACACCAAGTCTTCGCAACTCAGGACCTTCTGCCACAAGTTATTACGTAGTTTACCTATAGCGAACCTAATAACATATTACTCATAGCGATCATATCAATATGAAAAATATTTCAAGTTTTAAAGAAAATGGACTGACTTGGCAATCGCATGACAATACAATGTATCTCACAAGTTATCATATTACTTACACCGATGACAAAATTGTGTCATGCGATTGCCAAGTCAGTCCATTTTCTTTAAAACTTGAAATATTTTTCATATGATATGATCGCTATGAGTAATATGTTATTAGGTTCGCTATAGGTAAACTACGTAATAACTTGTGGCAGAAGGTCCTTTAAGTAGGGACTGAATAAATTAACCAACTTGGTATTACAGGGATCTCAACTCTTTTTACGCCAGAAGAACTGAGTTGCGAAGACTTGGTGTTTTTACAAGTTTTGTTTTTGATGGGATGTATTTTAACAAACAACAACATAGCAAAAACTTACAAATAAACACTTATACTAAAAATTTTACAAATAAAAACTTATACTACTTACAAATAAAAATAAAAATGACCCAAATCATCGCTAGTGGGTAAGGTGCCCAGAAGGCTGGCCGCATTGCCCCGGTGTATAGCTATACTTATCCGCTGAGTGAAATACTGGCCAGCCCTCTGGTCACCAGATGTGTCTATAAGGCGTTTGGACAGCTCCTCATAGAGGCGACGCGCACTAGGCCCCCATGGCCCCAGGGTTTAAACCCCATTATGCAAAGTGACTCCCGTTTGGTGACGGGATAAGAATTTCACCACCCCTTGTACTATGGGTGTCCGCCCCGTGGGTGTCATATTAAATAATTCGACTATGAGATAAGTGTTCCATTGTGGATGCCGTAGAGGGGCACTGATGTTTGAGCGGTTTCAATAAACACTGGAGGAGTGAGTTTATAAATGCACAACTTACCTATAAAAGCACCTACAATATTTCACATCAATTTTAACAAAGTCCTAGAACAAACCTCTTCAAACCGATTGACTTCGCTTTTTATGACCATTTCGTTTGAAACGAAGACAATTTTATTTTGTGCCAATTGAAGACTTTCTTTCAAGTCGACTCTCTAGAAGTAGTTTTGTTCGAGTTTGCGAGCATATTGTATTACAGTTTCGTTTCAGTTCAATACAATTTGTTTCTTATCTTGTTAAACAGGAGGGCTGTTGACACTGACTCGAGTGCAAATGAGTTTTTGAAACACTTGATAATCAATGGAAAATCCCAGCTTCAAGATTCAAAATTCAATTATTTTGCAGGAAACAAATACCGAAGATGTAATTCTATCCAAAACTCTTATAAATACTGTTGCTAACTACGCAAATACGTAAAAACAAATTGCGTCGTTTGATACTTTAATAGAAAGTTACAATAAAATTGTCCAATATCCATTGTAGATGTACTCTTATCCTCATCTAAGTACCTATCCATAACAATGTACTATCAGCTGCAAAAGTGCATGGCAAATTTATCAATGAATTCATTCATAATTTTTCCATGTACTTTTGCAGCTGATAGTACATTGCAAGCAAAATATTACCATCGAGTTTGTATTTTTTACGAGGACAATAGTAACTAAAATATAAATTGCGTTGACTCTATGGAGCTATAAGACCTATTTACAATATTCTAAAATTTTGAGATGCGTACGTATAATGTCCACCTCATCTGCAATAAAGAAGTTAGGTACCAACACAATATACCCAATTAAATTAATACACGCTACGAGTAAATCGGCAAAAACAAAGAGTATTTAAGTAGGTAACTAAGTTTAGCTAAGTACCAAGCTCGTTTTAAAATCGGCGAAAAATAGAATAGATGGAACAAATACAGACCGAGTTCATGAACCATGTTATATATATATACGTCTTTGCCTTTGGCTAGTCTGTGGTCAAGAGTAAGCCCATTTATAAAAAAAAAATATATATATATATATATTGAAAGAGACAGGTATAGTTCCTCTACTCGATCTTCGATCTGTACCGTCTACCACTTTTTTCTCTAACTTTATGAACATATATTATGGATGTCTGGTGAGCAACTTTACTGGCAATCAGTCATATTATATCACTGTCTATCACAGTCATATTACTACCGACGTTCGGGATTGTATTTATGGTACATACAATGGCTCGTCCATATGCTGAGTGCCAGACAGTAGGTACTTACGCGATTTATTTGACTTTCTGTTTCGAACTTTAATAACGGAACGGCGCTGTCCTAAGAGATTCGAATATTTCGAATGTTTTTATAAAATAGTGAACCGCACTGATGCGAGTAGTATGTCTATTTACTTGCATTACTTATATGGTTCCCAATTTCCAGGTTATAACTTAAGCATATATCTATTCTATACATATCAAAACCAATTTTTACTATACGTATAAATAAATAAATAATAAATAAATATTGGGGGACACCTTACACAGACCTAGCCCCAAACTAAGAAAAGCTTGTACTATGGGTGCTAGGCGACGATATACTTACTTATATAGATAAATACATAGAAAACATCCATGACTCAGGAACAAATATCTGTCTTATACACAAATAAATGCCCTTACCGGGATTCGAACCCGGGACCGCGGCTTAGCAGGCAGGGTCACTACGCACTAGGCCAGCCAGACTGGCACTATGTTTGTATTTTTCTTCTCATATACATATTTGTAAGTGTATAATTTGATGGGTCAACCGCTTGTGAAGGAAGCCAGTTCTGTCAGGCTGGTGTAACTTGACAGACGTTCAGATGTACTCTTGGAGTGATAACACTCAATAATTTGTTAAGGTTCTGTGTTTCTGTGTAAGGCGACGTGGCACTATGTCCCGATAGCAAGTAGCTTAAAAATGATATCTATAAGTACATAAAAGAGCATACGGAAGGATGAAAGAAAGTTCGCACCATTTTTTACCCTAATTGAAATCAACTTTTCGTACCTAACATAGTTCCGGACCTAAGTTTTCTTAAGAAATAATTTCTTACAAGTTACATCAGACACGGCTGTTTTCTCAAAACTTTCTTCATTTTACCTATAGAATTACATAGTGGGAACAGTGCAATCTCTTAGATTGCTCAACTCTGTAGCAGTTTACGGGATGTCTGACGCCACATTGCGCGGTTACTGTCGGTTACTGATATTGACCACAAATCACAATGAAATTCAATGAGCTTCCTCCGAGTTAAGGGGCAGCACCTGTCAAAGTGAATTTATATTTGAGATACTACTAAATATTTCTATATTTTAATAGTTATTTCTTATACAAGGGGGCAAAGTTGTATTTTAACGCAGAGTGTGGAATTGAAAAACGAGCAAGTGAAACGATTCTACAGTAGAACCACGAGCGAAGCGAGTGGTTCCAGAATAGAGCTCGGCGAGTTTTTCAACACACGAGAAGTAAAATACATTTGCACCCGTGTGTAACACAAAACTTTTCCCCTCACTATAGCGAGGAAATTACATCGCAAAAAAACGCGTTTATCACTGCTTGCGGTAATTCCACAGGTGGTAAATCATCTTCATCACTAAATACATCCACTTTTATCAGTTTTAAAACTTTTAAAGCAGAAAATTTGACTATATTCAAGGTCAAATTATTTTATCCACTAGTGGATAAAATACGTTTTTATCCGCCGGTATTAAAGGACAAAACACGTGTTTCCGAGCTAGTGAGGGGAAAAATTAGTTTTCTACATTTGGAATGAAATAATATAATTTGCGAGATCAAAGCCACACGACTCTGCTCACTCGGCCACCTGGAAAGGATGGGAGAGGATCGTTGTTGTTTGAGAAGAGCATATGTGGGACATCCGGGTGTAAAACGTCCGCGTGGGCGTCCCAGATGTCACTGGTGCGAGAAAGGCCTGAAAGACTCGTCCGCACTCGGTGTACTCAACTGGCTTGAAGTGGCGCAGGATGCAGTCTCTTGTGTCGGAGGCCAAGATCCTTTTTGGGTCGCTGAGCCAGTGAAGTAAGAATTACTTACACTTTGAATTACTCGCTACTGAAGACAAAAATGATAGAAGTGTCGCTGTTACTAAGGGATCAAATATTAACCCCGGAATTTTCTGTCTCTTTCTTTAGAGACGGCTGACCGCTCGCGACATAGATATACGTCTTTTTCTAGTTGTGATTATTGACATAAAGACGGATAGGACGTAGTCTATTTATGTCGCGGCGAGATAATCTCTCGCCAATCATGTGCAGCAGGGCTAAGATGGACGGCTGTCTATTGGCTGTATTTTGTCACCATGTCTGTCACGTTATAATAAGTGACGCATGATATAACAAGTGATAAAAACACGACCACTACTGAGTTAATATCCTACCACAAAATTAAAATAAAAAAAATCCGACACACTGACATAGTGGACCGATTTTCATGAACCATGGCTAAGAACACTCCTGACAGCTTTAAAAAAAACTAAATCTAAATCGGTTCATCCGTTCGGGAGCTATATGATGCCACAGACAGACACGTCAAACTTATAACACCCCGTCGTTTTTGCGTCGGGGGTTAGAAATAGTAATAATCGAAAGCAAAGTAACCACCAGAGCCTTAACACATTTCCCGGAAACTACTCGTAAAAGATTGCAGCGGGGGTAAGTGCACACCTTTCAAACCATTATTAATGTTTATTTGTGCCTGGGTATATTTAGTGCACACTCTGTTTTTTATTGTCGCCATTATGCGTTTATTAAAGTAGGTAGGCACTTACTCCACTTTAAGTTACAATGTATTATTATGTTCTTTACGTAGTTTACCTTACTTTTACAAAAACGATTTTTCTCGGATATTGTATCATAGATCGTCTGAAATAGCCACGAAGGCCAGTAGTAATGTAAGTAAGTAGTAAATTTTTTTAAAGTTTATTGGTTGAAGCTTTTGTTTTTAACGAGCGTAAATTTATTGTTTGTATAAATTTTTTAGGTAACGAAAACACGAGATAAAGACTATCAACATAACTGTGATATTTTTTGAAACTATAATATTACGGTTTTATTGAACAACGTAAAACAAATAACATAATAAAAAACACACTAAATTACACATAACAATTTTTTGCCCCGCTGGATAGCAATGCTGATCCGCTGATCGAAATATTGGCACGCCCACTGGTCACCAGAAGCATCTATAAGGTGCGTAGATAATGAATAAACTAAATGATTTCAATGAACTTTAAATTTAATTTTGGACAAAAACTATTCCACTATGAACAAATCCTGTAAAACTTACTCATATTTTTTTTTACTTGGCTACCTATAACATCCTATAATAAATACACGGTGAAAAAAAAAATACCGTTCTAACTTTATATAGTGACTTTTGAGGTTATAATAAACAGTTTTTATCATGGAACCAATTATGCTGATATCGCAAAAAAAAATTGACTGTTTCATACATTGCCACTGTCATGACGCCGCTAATTTCTATCGAACAGCCAAATTTTTATCGCGATTTCTGCATTAATCCCATATTATTATGACCTCAAAAGTCACTTTGCAAAGTTTGAACGGTCCTTTTTAAAACACTAACGCTTTTTGAGCATTAGAGCGGCATCTAGTCAGCTGTTGTGACAACACTTCGAAGGATTTAGTGTGAGACGGTGGCCTTAAAATTATTAAAAAAAAATTGTTTACTATTTTGCAACAGGAATATAAAGCTGAAGGTTTCAGTTCTATACAAAAAGCCGGTACAATTTTCGATCAACAGGTCTGCTAATTACCTTTCAGTCTACTCTTTCATTTAAACTAAATGGGTACTACACTGTTGTGAATAATGTGAACAGACGACACGTTTCTTATCAAGTTCGGCAAACATAATAAAATTAAACAGTGTATACACATTAAGTAAAATTCATGTTTAAAACGGGTTTTGTTTACAAACGGTGGACCGGGCTAATTAATCAGATGCAGATGGCGGTCTGAAAATTACGAGGTAAAATAATATCAAAGACATATATAACTCCGTATAGATAGTTGAAGTCTAAGAAAAAAACGTACCTCAGTACCATACAGAAAAAGTTACTTTGGCCTAGATGGCATTACACCTTTGGGGTACGCTCAGCTAGATGGCGCTAATATTAATATTTGACATTTTAAAACATATCAAGCTAAGAATATGGGCCAAATTGTCAAAACTGAGGTTTAAAAGTTTTAAGCCTGTGTCAAGGAATGGCAATCTAGGCACTGTGATTACACATTTTACTTCGACAGTAACTCTCTATAATACTCGATCCTCTTTGATAATATATAAGTATAGCCACATTGAATTATATGTATTACTCTGCCGTTTCACATTGCATGTTTCAACCCAATGTGCACCGACACGAGAAAAATACTAATAAAATAGTAAAACATCAAATTAAATCAAACCGATCAGTTTGATACACATTTATGATTAAAAATCATCATTTAAAGATAAATTCTACTAACCAGCTTAGGACATCCAGTTAAAATTTGTATGAAATTACTCTGCTCTCTTGGGGATAAAATGGAACTTTCTCGTCCGTTTTCGAAGAATCAAGAAAGCTAAAAACCCCCGACCGCGACATAGTAGACCGTTTTTCATGAAACATGGCTCCTGACTAACTCAGCTTTCAGACAAAAAAAAAACTAATTCAATTCAATTCAATTCAAAATATCTTTATTCATGTAGGCCTAGTTACAAGCTCTTATGAATAGTTCATTACATATATATTATGATCTTAATCTAACCTAATTATCAGAGCAATTTATTGTTGTAAATTATTGTTCATAATAATATTGAGTCTATAATATACAATTTCATATAAAAATAATCGTTAAACAAAAAATATATAATTAGGTATATGTATATATAAAAATACATGTCTAGAATATTTCTAGGAAAAATCCAATGTCCAAAAAAATACAATATTAATTTCATCAACAATAATAATAATAAAAAACGTAAAAATAAGAAACCATTTCGAATAACAATTAATCACAATTAATCCCACGTTGTTTTATCATTCATGTAGTCTTGTGTTGTATAATAAGCTTTGGAAATGAGTACACGCTTTACATGATTCTTAAATTTATTAATTGACAAGTCAGTAATATGATTCGGAAGTTTATTATAAAATCGAACACAATTACCCATGAATGATTTTTTAATTTTACAGAGCCGTGTGAAGGGCACCGCGAGTAATCGAAATTACTTCATCCGTTCGGGAGCTACGATGCCACAGACAGACACACACACACACACAGACAGACAGACAGACAGACAGACACGTCAAACTTATAATACTCCGTCGTTTTTGCGTCGGGGGTTATAAATGGTGGGCGGATATCGGGAGCTCGGCATAAAAAAGGTATTCACGGTTAGGTCATTAAGTCCAATTAAATCAACCATCTCATTAGTCTTAGATTAATATTATAAATTTTTCAGGTTCTTGCTACAACCGGCAAGTTACTTTTCACAGACGAAGTGGAAGTAGTGAGGCACGAGGCAGAAAAGCTTAATGAACAGGGCATTGACATTATAGTAGTGTTGTCGCATTGTGGCATAGAAATTGACAGGTAAGTACATTTTTTAATAATTTATCTTTTACACATACACATTACAAATATAAATTCACGGCTATATTGACAAATATATTATGCAATTATTACACGTAACTTAATATTGGATTGTATTAGGTATGCCTATGACAAAATTGTTATATTTGCTTTAAACAAAAACAAACTACAGGATGTTACAATTACAATGAACGTTATATAATACAAAATAAGTGATTCCGGCTCGATTAACGACGAATAATATAATGCACGTATCCAGGTCTTAAAATTCTACGTAGTTAAATTTTGCTTATTTTATAATAAAATAAATACATCAAATTCTTTTTTTTTTAATCTTTATTTGGGTAAAAGGCCTTCATCGCTTAGCGATGGTGTCGGCCTCATGGTAATTACATAATATGATAATTTCTACAATTAAACAGTTTTTTAATCAGATAATATAACTTAATAGCTTGCTTAGATGTGGGTTGAGATAGCAAACTATTACAAATGCCCACGTCAATTAGGTTGATTTTGGTTTGCTTAACAAATGCCCTGCAGTCGGCCCCGATCCGAGCACACTCCACCAGTGGGTGGTAGGTATCCTCTCTTACCCCACAGCTCGAGCAGTTAGGGGAATCTACTACTCTCATTAGGTGTCCGAACACATTAAGCGGCATGTGCCCGGATCGCAGTCGCATACTAGTAACAACAAGTTGTCTGTTTAGCTGAGCATCGTAAAACCAGGGTAAATTCTTGAAATGTGGTCACTCATTGTGACGTCATGGCATGACGTCAGTTGTAGGTGTCTAATCAGTTATCAAGGTATTGATGTGGTATTGATTATAGTGACAGGTAGCATGTCAGAATGCATTTTATTCATAAAATGTCAGTCTAGATAAACAAAAAGGTGAGTTTATACTACAAAACTAGGTACGAACTATTTTCTCTTAACAACCTAGGTAGGGTAACCACGTTGTGACCAAAATAACAGCATTTAGGACAACAATGATACTCATCCTCATCCTCCATGCGTTATCCCGGCATTTGCCACGGCTCATGGGAGCTTGGGGTCCGCTTTGACAACTAATCCCAAGATTTGGCGTAGGCACTAGTTTTTACGAAAGCGACTGCCATCTGACCTTCCAACCCGAAGGGTAACTAGGCCTTATTGGAATTAGTCCGGTTTCCTCACGATGTTTTCCTTCACCGAAAAGCGACTGGCAAATATCAAATGACATTTCGTATATAAGTTCAGAAAAACTCATTGGTACGAGCCGGGTTCGAACCCGCGACCTCCGGATCGAAAGTCGCACGCTCTTACCGCTGTGATGTGGGGACTAAAGGAGAACTCACTTGTATGAGATATAGGTTTATTGTGTCTTATGTTACAGAGTAGCTTCTTATATATAGGGTAAGGTGAAGCAGTGTGAGTGAGGAGTGTGCACTCACACTACATCTCCCTCCTTAATGAAAAAAAGATTAATTTTATTGTTAAATATTGAAATTAATCTTTTTTTTTTTCAAGCATAAAGTAAATTAAAGAAAGAAAGACAATGCATAAAAGTTCAAATTAAATAAAATCAAATACTTAACTGTTTATTCCTATATAAAAAAATTGAACCTACGTATTTTTTCGAAAAAAACACTTGTTAAATTTTGGAAAATTAAATCAGAATTCTCCTGTACATTTTTCATATAGGTAACTTTACAGAAATAAAATCATGAAAAAGAAAAGGACAAATATGAACTAAAAAAAACACTGTAAATATTAAATTTGAAAAAAGTAAATGCTTAGCAAATGTTATTTGTAACATATGCACTGTCTTAAATACATTTTTAAACTAAACTAGAAAATTCATTTTTAATGATGGATTAAAAAACTTTTGTACTTAATTCAAATGATAAGTACTTATAAAATTTGGAGAAATGTAATTTGATAGCAAATACACACTATAAACAGTATTAATTACAAAGTAATTTCCAATATAAATCTAAGGGGAAAACATTGTATACTCCTAAAGTGTTAACAATAATGAGAAAAAAACACGTTTTTTTTTTGAAAATTTTAGGTAGAAACCAATTTATGAGCGCTTTTATGACAAAATGGAACTCGAAGAAAAAAAAAAAACTAAGATTATATTAAAACTTTAAAACATTACTTATAGGTAGTTATATTGTTGAAATCAACGTGAAAAAATAATTCAAGTCCTAACCAAAAGTAAAATTAAAATAAGTATAACTTAATTTTAAAGTAGGTACGTGGTGTATTCGTCAATACACCACGTGTATTTGTCAATTCAGGTAGGTATTTCAATAGATTCTTTTTGTTTGGTACCACATATCATTATCACTTGCAAGTCATTTACTTTATGGACGTCTCATCACAATATTTTCTTTAATTGTGCATCTTAAGCGTGCAATACTTGGCAAGGGTACACAACGCATTTACTTGGTCGGCCGACCTTTTATTTATTTATTTATTAGCTCAGGATACAAGTATATTTATTTTAAGCGCGCACACATACATTTTTTTTTACACATACAGGCAGTTCTTTTAACACACATCCTTACATCAAAACCTTCCACGTGTCCAAGGTGTCCCCACGATTGATACTCGACCAAATCATGGTCAGACGGCCAAGGATTCCGTGCCTGCCTTGTATCCTGGCGTACCCTTGCTAACCTAATCGCACAACGACGCCTCTCGGGCCATCGTTGATGCGACAGGCATATTTATTTATACATATTCAATTTATTCCTTTCACGTTACCCTCTCACGAAAAAAAAAACATTCAAAATCCAAACACTTACTCAACACCGTGAAACCTTCAACACATAAGAAATTCAAAAACTCTTAGTTGATCAGGCCAATCGTTTACTGAAAAACTTATGTGCTTGCAGTTTACCCAAACACTGCTAAATACCATATTTTAATCGAACAATTTCATTCTCTTTCGTTCTTATTCCATCTTAATTTCAAAACTCAAATAAACATAATATTACTTTCCGTATCTTCTCATTAGTACACACATTCAATTTCAAACTTAAAACCTCCAACCATAAAATCCAACTTTCAAGCAAATCTGACCATAGCACACCTATACCTACACTGTAAAACAAATCATACATATCCCGTTACTATTTTTTTTATACATTATTCATATTCATTATTATAATTTAACATTTTAATTTCATATCCATTATTACAAAAACATGTCATATCCGATAATTACAAATATTCATACGATATCCGTCATCTTAAAAAAGAATTCTAATAGTCTAATTATAACATTATTCTCTTAATTAATATTAACTAAACCAAATCATTAAATCATACATAGGTAAGTATTAAAAGTGAATCTTTATTTTATCAAGAAATGTTATGGTGAAATTTATATTGTACCTAAAGGATCTAAACAGGTGCATAATAATGACACAATGTTTACTGAAATTTGATCTGTAATTACAGAAGGCGCATACTTTACCATCGCGGTGGCATCGTGACTAAAGCTATGTTGAAATTACCTCTAAGTAACTCGCGCAATGTATTCGCGATACATTTAAAACATTGACACATTTATGAAATTATATATTTGAAATTGAAAACATTTAAGGTATAATCATACAGTTTAAAATATTCGGATTAATTTGATTTCATTAAAAATTACATTGAGATATACAATAATTATGTACCAAATACCTACCAACCTTTAACCATAAGTATAAGTATTAGTTTCGTCAGCAAGGGACATAGTCCTGCTCAGTTATGTTATTTAGTTTATTATTTTAAAATCAATTTAGCTTACAAAATAATGAACAAGAAAAAAATCAGTCATAAAAACTTATACATACTGTAGATACTTAAACTTATAAAATGTCCTTTTTACTTAGTTCTGGCACGGTTCACTTACGTCACTTTCTTAAGTTTTTGATTTCCTACACGGAGTACACGACCTAACTTTTGTCAACACTGCTGCAGCAGTAACAGCTGCTTCTGGACCCGTAGACGCCATTCTCGACAAAGGACACGAACTACTCCCTGCTCCAAACCATCCTTACGCTTTCCGCCTTTTTCCTTTACCGATGTTGCATAAGTCCATTTTTATGTATTTCACTTTTCCGACTTCCTTTTTTTATCAAAGTAACACAAGTAGTTCACCGAGTGCTTATCCGACGATTAGTCCGACGTACTTTATAAGAATACATAGTTAAATCCACTGTCCACTATGCTGCACTGTCACATTGTCAATATAACTTTTGATTTATGTTTCGCACATTTGTCCATTAAATTCGTATATGATTTTTTTCATCGCTGGCGCGGCGCGCCGCCAGTGCAGCGCGATGCCGCACTGGCAGGATCGCCATGTGATGTGGGGACTAAAGGAGAACTCACTTGTATGAGATATAGGTTTATTGTGTCTTATGTTACAGAGTAGCTTCTTATATATAGGGTAAGGTGAAGCAGTGTGAGTGAGGAGTGTGCACTCACACTACACCGCTAGGCCACCAGCGCTTCCTTAGGACAACAATGATACTAATGGTCACTAACTAGTTTAATAACACACGACCTAACATAGTGTTTTAGCAATAGGAAAACGAGTTTGAAAAACATGTTTTGTATTACGTTCATTGAAACACCCGGTACTTATACATACATTAAATAATACTGTCACTTTGATCCTTCCTAACAGGGAGGAAAAGTGCCACTTTGCTTCCTCCTAGCCGGGAAGAAAAGTTTCCGAAATGGTGATTTGAAATAGATTTGTATGCACACACTACACCTGTTTGATCCGCTTTTCCCGCCAGGTTACAGCTGCAAAATGGAGATAGAGGCAGAGTGGTCTAAATCCTCTTAACATCTAAGTTCATAACTAAGAGCTTTTAGTTATAGGATTTTTGAATTTGTAGTACTCGTATGCATCAGAGACTTATCGCCTTATACGTTATACTTATTTAATTTCATTTATTCATTAGTTATTCATTCAGGTGTAATGCAGTAAGTAGGTCAGTTCATGACGCCTTGAGGGCATACAAGCTTAGTTAAGATTAAGATTATTTATTTATTTATTTATCCATTGTCTTTATGGTACCTTGTTGTAAGAATTGCTAGATTTTGTTACCCTCTTTAAATCTTTACTCTCATTTACTCAAAGGTTAACTGGAAGAAATCCCTCTAAGGAATAAGTTCGCCTTTGTACTTCGCAATTCAATGTATGTTATTTTTACTGTTTTTGTACAATTAAGATTTACTACTACTACTACTTTAAACTTGATTGCACAGTAATAATATACAGTTACAAAAGGCAGACTTAATACTACATGGCATTCTCTACCAGTATAAAAAATATTCCCAGCCTAGGCCTGCAATATTGTATGGAATTCCTTAGGTATTCATTCTATGGAGTAGCGCCGACTGCAACGAACATTGAAGCCTATTTTAACCAGACAAACCGTTTGTGCAATGTCTAAAAAAATATTCTATTTATTTCAGAGAAATAGCACTGCACGGTGGTCCATACATAGACATAATTGTAGGTGGCCATAGTCACACGTTGTTGTACAACGAAGATCCTCCGGCAAATAGCGCCTTCGTCCCGCAAGGACCTTATCCTGTTGTAGTCGAACAGGAGACAAGACAGGTTTGTAAATGTTATAGAATAATGATCAAATACTTTGCTAACGTGAAATTATTTGAAGGCGTTGTGTTAAAGCAACCCCTCGGCTTCGCCCGCGTGATAATAGTTATTTGTTATACAAGGGAGCAAAGTTGTATTTTAACGCCGAGTGTGGAATTGAAAAACGAGCAAGTGAAAGGATTCTATAGTTGGTTCGAGAATAGAATCCTGAACTTGCGAGTTTTTTAACACACGAGAAGTAAAAATCATTTGCACCCGAGTGTAACACAAAACTTTTCCCCTCACTATAGCGAGGAAACTACAACGCAAATGCGTTTATCACTGCTTCCAGTAGTTCCACAGGTGGTTAATCATCTTTATTACTAGATTCACCTACTTTTATCAATTTTAAAGCAATTAATTGGACTTTATTCAAGGTCAAATTACTTTACCCACTAGTGGATAAAATGAGTTTTTACCCGCTGGTATTAAAGGACAAAACACGTGTTTCCGAGCTAGTGAGGGGAAAAAGTAATTTTATTCAAACGTTGAACTTTAGACCCCTATTTCACCCCCTTATGATGTGAATTTTGAAAAATCCTTTCTTAGTGCTCCTCGTCTACACCTTATAAGGAACCTACGTGCCAATGGAATCTCTAGGACCAGCGGTCTCGGCTGTGCGTTGATAATTATGTCAGTCAGTCAGTCACTCACACACAAGTTTACTTATTTTTACAATTAATAGAGCTTCCTATATCGAGGTATTCCCGATGAACTACAGTATGGGGTTCTTCAAAAAAGGAGTGTACAAGTTGCTAATGGGTCGGCAACGTGCATGTTCCATCAGGCGGACCGTATACCTGTTTGCCACCGACGTGGTATAAAAAAATAATCATATTTTATCTTTTTAAGGTATTGATAGTACAAGCAGCGGCGCACACTCAATACTTAGGAGAAATTAAATTATTCTTTGACGACGCAGGGAACCTTCTTGAATGGGCAGGCAATCCACACTATCTGGGAAATGAAGTAGCGCAAGGTAAATTTGTACTTATCAATAACCTAACCACAAAACTTAAATTTTGAAAAAGCCGACACAGTGGACCGACTTCCATCAAACGTAGCTAAGAACACTCCCGACTGATTCAGCTTTCAAACAATAAAAAACTAAATCTAAATCAGTCCATCCGCACGGAAGCTACGATGCCACAGACAGACAAACAGACAGACACGTCAAACTCTTAAGATCCCGTCGTTTTTGCGTCGAGGGTTAAAAAGTGTACATAAATGGTGACTCCATTAATCAAGCGTCAAGCAGTAATATTTTTGGAAGTCCTTGTTTACGCCACTCTGTTATAATGCTATGTTCAATTCAAACCAAAAAGGAAATGTCATTTAAAATTAAACTTGTCAGATTTCTTACATATAGGATGTTAATTTAGTTACCTGCAACTGAAATAACTTACCAGCCGGCGTATCATGCTGCCAATTTTATCACTTATCCACGTGGATAAAGCATCCGTCACGCTTTAGCAAGTATGTCAGTGTGAGAGTGACAGATGTCTTATCCACGTGGATAAGTGATAAAATTGGCAGCATGATACGCCGGCAGGTAAACATAAAAGACAGCAACTTTTACTACCACCAACCCCAAAATCGTAAAAAAAACAAACTCTCCCATTCCAAATATCAAAATAAAAATTGTCGACCCCGTAAACTATCGACGACGACTAAATAAGCACCCAAATTGTTTTAAAACACAAATTTATATAACTACTTCTGTTTTCGAAGTGAAACTTCTAATGCTACTTCAAACTAAATTTAACGTTTAATGCCGTTAAACGTTTAACGCTCAGTGTCACCAACTCGAATTTTGAAATACCCCTTCCTATTTTTAACCACCGACGCAAAAACGAAGGGTTGTTGTAAGTTTCACGTGTCTGTCTGTGTGTTTGTCTGTCTGTCTGTCTGTTTGTCTGCCTGTCTGTGTGTGTGTCTGTCTGTGGCATCGTAGCTCCCGAACGGATGAACCGATTTCGATTTAGTTCTTTTTGTTTAAAAGATGAGTTAGTCGAGAGTGTTCTTAGCCATGTTTCATGAAAATCGGTCAACTATATCGCGGTCGGGGTTTTTTCTAAATTTTAATTCTGTAGTTATCATTTCCACATTACGAAGTTTCACTTCTTCCGCGCGGAGGGACTCCACGCATTATTATTTTTTTATTTTCAGCACCAGATGTCTTAGAAAAACTGGCATACTACCTCCCCCAGGTAGATGAACTGGCGCGACAGGAAGTAGGCTCGTCCATGGTTCACCTCGATTCTAGCTGCGCTTGCGGCGAGTGCAATCTAGGCAGTTTTATCTGTGACGCATTTATGCATGCTGTAAGTAAGTAAGAAGTTACCGTAAAAGACAATTAAAGCAAAAAGTAACAATTGTAATAAAATGGAGTAAATGTAAAAGACACATAAAGTAAAAAACTTACCTCGGAACCATAAAGAAAAAAACATGCTCGTTTAGATGACGCCACGCGCTTCAACATTGGCTGATTTTAAGCACTTAAAATAAGAGTCACAAAATCAGACTTTCTATAATTATGTTTTGCCCACTGTGTTAAAGCAACTTAATAAAAATTCTATACATCTTTCCTACGTACTCAGTTTAACTGATTCTTGGGGTATTTAAGTGGAGATGGTCGGTTAAAATATCAGGCCCCGTAGCCGAATGGCATTTTTGCGACGCGAAACGCCACTGAAACGCCGCAGAAATGTCGTCTGGCTCTATCGCGTAAATACGCAAGAGCGATAGAGATAGATAGCTACGAGAGAGATATTGTCGTGAGCGTTTGTGCATTCGGCTACGCACACTGATCGCGCCATCATAGCTTGTCCTTTATTCCTTTTGATTATGTAAAAGTCTTTATCTAATTAGCATTTTTTTGTTTCGGGACAAGGCTACTGCTTTTTAAAACAAGTCTCATAGAACAAAACTAAAGACACAAGGCCATGTTTTGATGCAAACTTTTGATAGCTGCGTACCCCTTTTGTACTTGCAACAATAGGGACACTTACATTAGAAACCGTTATTTTATTTCCTAAGATATAAACATTTTCTTTTATAATATGTTGGTTATAATTTCAAAGATTCATTGGTAATGATTGTATTTCAGGCCCTGCCATTAGCTCAGGAAGGTACTTGGAATTACGCACATTTCTGTGTCATTAATCGAGGCGCGATACGAGTAGATATTGAGCCTGGAAGTAAGTGTTTTTAAACATTATATGATAATTCAGGGCTTTTCTTTAACATTGTATGAAATATTCGTGTTCTGTGCCTTACAATTGGCCGCGAAGTATGACGTTTCAGGTGTGGCTAGGACGAGAGTTGGCAACACATCGTGCGTAACTGCATTCCCACTCCATCAAAAAAAAAAAAGGACGAGAATTGGCATAATGTTGATGAGCATTCTGCTAGTCGAATGTACTTTTTGCAGATAATATTAAATTTGTGCATAATATTTAGGCGGCATAAAGTTGAAAATGCTTTTTGATAGCGAGTCAGATGTGTTGGGGATGAAAGATACGGACACTCCTCCTCGCTTCGCTCGTCGTCGTACCTAACAGGGACTCTGAGACAGTATTTCCTTTTCGTGTCATAATTCTGCTCTTGTAATATAGTATGCTATACGATTATTATGGTAGGTACATAAAATTATGCTAAATCGAAGTCGACCAAAGTAATGTTCTGTGAAACAATATTCTGCCAAATGTGTTGTATGCGTGGTAATAATAATGCCAATTAAGTTTTCTGCAAAATTACCATTCTACCGAATGTTTTTCCTGCCAAACATGTTATGCGAGGAGTGTTTCAGTCCAAAATTATTCTGCCAGATGAGGGTAACCCAAAGGGCTGATAACATCATCTTTATCATATTATGATAAAGATGATAAATATTGACGTATACTTGTACATGTTTAAAAATATCTCATTTTCAAATCTGGTTGGAATCTCTCCCATATCATACTTAGAGGAGACCGGGACTAGTTGACTATAGGGGTAGGTTGACTAACTCTTAAAAAATTGAGCCAAAAATCAAACTTGAGCCAACCACTGATACGATATGAGGTACGATACGCTCACCGGCGACTGAGCAGGGGGAGGTGACGGACTTTCGTACCTCACTGGTTGGCGCAAGTTTGATTTTTGGCTCAATTTTTTAATAGTTAGTCAACCTACCCCTATAGTCATCTCTAGCCCCGGTCTCCCCTACTCGTATATTTCGAATAATTGATTCATCTAACCTTTTCCAGCAATAACATTCGAGTCAATGCTTCTATCGACTCCGTTCGAGAACAACGTAGAAGTGTTCCAGCTAAGAGGCGACCATATTATGGAAATGCTAGAGTTTTCCGTCGCCAATGAACCTTACAATGGGGCGAGAATGCTTCAGGTTTCAGGTACCATTTCCGATAAAATGTTCTAATGCATATCAAAATGAATATTTTACGAACGACGCCTTAATAATATAATGAGTGGAGCTAAACATTTTTATACCACGAACGAAGCAACGCTAGTGACTTAAGACGATACAGGAGAGGCCAATTCTCCATACAAACGCTCTCGACTATTTCCTCCCTGGTTTTTGAAGATTTTTATCTTATCGGACCGGTTTTATTTTTTTGATATTTTTATTTTTAAAGACGTTAGATAGAGCAAATCAAAAAATTCCAAAAACGGCCTTTTTCATTATGACGCAAAAAAAGGTGTGATACTCAAGATTGGTAACAATTAGCTAAAAACACTAAACGGTCCGATACAGATTATTTCATTATTATTCAGATTCTCAAATTTCGTTCCAATTGATTAAGTTTTGAAGGAGGAAACAGTCGAGATCGGAACCTCAATTTTAAAGATTTTTTCGCAATATCTTTTAACTGAGTTGTTCTTAATGGACGATTTTTTTCGATAAATCTAGTTAATAACACTGGTATATTAAACTAGAATTCCTAAATTGAAAGGGGGGCTCCTTTCCATTGTAGCATTTTCGCTCCTGTAGCGTCTTAATTCCTTCCGATCTTAAGTTCATCTGTAACAAACGCCGTGTCTTGCGTGGGCGACGGTCGCGCGACCGTCGCGCGACCGTCGCCGTCGCGTCTCATCGCATCGTCTACTTCCATATCGATAAGGTTTGACTTCGTATGCGTCGCATCGCCGTCGCGCGACCATCGCGCGACCGTCGCCCACGCAAGCCACGGAGTTAGGGCCAACACACACCGTATGACGTCGTGTCGTGGCGCGATGCGACGTCGTATCACGTTGCGATGTCATGTCGTGGAAATCTACGAAGTAAACCGTAAATGCTTACGACTCACCGTTGTATCGATGTACGACGTACGACAAATACATCGTGTCGTTAAAATAAACGTTAGGGCTAAATACTTATGAAAAAAATATCGCAGTAGATCGAGAGGTTTGGAGCGCAACAGACATGTTCTAACAAATTTAAATCTGAATGGGTAAATCCATTCAGATTTAAAGTTGATTATATTAAAAAAACCGGCCAAGTGCGAGTCGGACTCGCGCACCGAGGGTTCCGTACAAACATTAAAATTATTAAAAAAAAATATATTATGTGATGTAACTAAAAATTTATGGTTTTCGTAATTTTTCCTTTATCTATGCTATAAGATGTTGCTTCGTACCAAATTTCAAGATTCTGAGTTCACGGGAAGCACCCTGTAGGTTTTGATTCCCTTGCAAGTGTCGAAAATTTGCGGCATAAACGGCTGTATCTTTTGATTGCGTTGGCTTAGAAGTTTGATTTTTTCACAGCTTCAAGGGACAGTAGACCTGAGTAATTGATATAAATTTCAGCTTCATACCTCCACGCGTTCCTGAGAAAAAGGGTCTTGACAGACGGACGGACGGACGGACAGACGGACAACAAAGTGATCCTATAAGGGTTCCGTTTTTTCCTTTTGAGGTACGGAACCCTAAAAAGAATGTTATTATCTGAAAGATAATCAAACTAATAGCAGAATGGATTTACCCGAGTTTGAAGTTAAGCCACACAATTCAGACCCTTTTTAATCAAACGAAACTACACAAATAGTGCCAATATTACCTACTTAAATATTATTATTCAATATAGCTTTGTGTATGTACAGTCAACCAATTTGAATCCTAGGCCACTGTAGAACCCTTGCACAGTAAACGTCAATGTGACTTCTTATGGCAAACAGAACATGGTTTAAATGAGACAGGGTTCTAGAGTGGCCTAGGATTCAAATTGGTTGACCGTACAAAGTAAGTATTCGTTCATGCTACGTGGTGATATCAACATAGTCTGGCTCAGTCGCGCCACTTCAAAAGAGCTACAGGGACAGCTAGTCACGAAACGTTTACAGCTTAAGTGATTGGGACGTTGGCTAGGTACCATTTAAGTAAGCCGGAGATTATTGAGATCGTGTTTTCTTCCGGACATACAAAATAAGTTGCCAATAATGTTGACTCGATAAAACGGTCAACTAAATGGGAATCAACTTCTAGGAACGGCACCAATTATTATGTAGATATACAGTCAACTAGTGGCTCTGGGAGCTGTAGACCTTCGCGAAATGCTTAGAGAACGCAAAACTGAAAGCTAATGAGTGATTATCGCAGTCAAGTCATGACTTCATGACAGCAACAGTTTCAAGCGACATATACTCGTATCGTACGCTACAGGCACTCAACTCAAGCCCTTAACGGCAATATCTGCATTTAACATATAAAAACTGTGGGGCTATCATGCTTGCACTTTTATCACTTATCAATGTGTATAAGACATAATTATGTCAATCTCACACTGACTAACTTGCCAGAACGTGACGGATGCTTTACAATACAATACAATACAATACAATACAATACAATACAATACAAATACTCTTTATTGCACACCTCAATACACGAAACAACATAGCAAGTATAAACAACAACTTAAGAGGTAAAACAAGAGGCGGTCTTATCGCTAAAGAGCGATCTCTTCCAGACAACCTAGGTAGTGGAGAATAATAAATTTAACCTTGTAAGTAGGTGTACTAAATGTAGACTTAGAGGAAATCTAGCACAAACTATACTACGCAAAACAATATACTACACACATAAAAATAAAATACAATACATATACATACAAATACATATATATATATATATATATATATATATATATATATATATATATATATATATATATATATATATATATATATATATATATATATATACAAATTAAATGCCAGCTATAGGGGACATAAGTCTATCAAGGTATCATTGATCAATGATCAGATAAAAAGTGAAGCTTGAAAGTATCTTAAAAGAAGTAGGAGATTGAGCGCGTCTAATATTTAGGGGTAGGGGGTAATATTTAGGGGGCTTTATCCGCGTAGATAAGTGATGGCAAGCATCATAGTCCTGCCCTTGGTTTTGTTATCAACTTTTGTTTTGTAATCGTGTCGACGCTAGCCCGTAAAGTGGGCTTTTCGCTTCTAAGCGTCACACGAAAATCTTAACCTAACTTATAAGTTTGGATATTTAATAAGCCCCCCCTTATCTTCGCTCTTAAGCGTCGTAAAAAATACCCTAACCTAACTTATTTTCAATACGTACTACGTTGGTATTTCTTTTTGGCGGGGGCTTCGCCCCCCGAGCCCCCCTTGTGGATGCTTCGCCCCTCTTGGTCCATTTTGTTTTTATTATTAATTTTGGATTTGCAAGCGTGTCGACGCTAGTCCGCGAAGTTGCTTGCCTATTTTCGCTTTTCAGGGTCACAAGAAAACCCTAACCTTACTTAGTTTGGATACTTAATCGGTATTTCTATTTTGCGGGGGGCTGCGCCCCCCGAGCCCCCCTTATTTTCCCTCTTCAGGGTCGCAAGAAAACTTTAACCTTACTTAGTTTGGATACTTAATTGATTTTTCTTTTTTGCGGGGGCTGCACCCCCGAACCCCCCTTATCTTCGCTCTTAAGCGTCGTAAAAAAGACACTAACCTAACTTATTTTCAATACGTACTACGTTGGTATTTCTTTTTGGCGGGGGCTTCGCCCCCGAACCCCCCTTGTGGATGCTTCGCCCCTCGTGGTCCATTTTGTTTTTATTATTAATTTTGGATTTGCAAGCGTGTCGACGCTAGCCGCGAAGTGGGTTGCCTAGTTTGGATACTTAATCGGTATTTCTATTTTGCGGGGGCTACGCCCCCGAGCCCCCTTATTTTCCCTCTTAAGGGTCGCAAGAAAACTTTAACCTTACTTAGTTTGGATACTTAATTGATCTTTCTTTTTTGCGGGGGCTGCGCCCCCGAGCCCCCCTTATCTTCGCTCTTAAGCGTCGTAAAAAAGACCCTAACCTAACTTATTTATAATACGTACTACGTTGGTATTTCTTTTTGGCGGGGGCTTCGCCCCCGAGCCCCCCTTGTGGATGCTTCGCCCCTCGTGGTCCAGTTTGTTTTTCTTATCAATTTTGGATTTGTAAGCGTGTCGTCGCTAGCCCGCGAAGTGGGTTGCCTATTTGCGCTTTTCAGGGTCAAAAGAAAACCCTAACCTTACTTAGTTTGGATACTTAATCGGTATTTCTATTTTGCGGGGGGCTGCGCCCTCCGGACCCCCCCTCCCTTATTTTCGATCTTAAACTTCGCAAGAAAACCCTAACCTAACTTATTTTCAATACGTACTACGTGGAATTTATTTTTGGCGGGGGGCTTTGCCCCCCGAGCCCCACTTGTGGGTGCTTCCCCCTCGTCGTCCATTTTGGTTTTGTTATCAGTTTTTGTTTTGTAAACGTGTCGACGGTAGCCCGCGAAGTGGGTTTCCTATTTTCGCTTTTAAGGGTCACAAGAAAACCCTAACGCAACTATTTTAAATACTACCATAAATTAAATATAACAAGATCATACCATCCCATACATTAAAATGCGACCGCCTACGAACGCGCTTACACTCCACCACACATAGATGGCGCCACAAAAAATGCCTTGTTGCCACCAATTATTTGTAGATTGGCATTAAGTGTCAATTCCGAGCCGTAAATCTATGTCAAAAGTGACACTTAACGCCATCTACAAGTATAATCGAAAGCTACAAGACATTTTTTTTGTGGCGCCATCTATGTGTGGTGGAGTGTAAGCGCGGTCTTAGGCGGTCGCATTTTAATGTATGGGATGGTATGATCTTGTTATATTTAATTTATGATACTACGATGCATCGCCAACTCACTAATTCAATCTGTTTGAAAGTGGCAGCACATAACACTTAAATTCGCACCGATTAGTACAAACCACGATGGTGCAGTGTCATTCATGGTACATTTTTGCCCTCACGCTAGTCATATTTCTAGGTTCGATTCCCGGCAAATGCAAAACTTTTTGTATTTTTATTTTTATTATTTTTCTTCTTGTTGCCAACAGCTATCATAATTATGTTACGAAGTTTCACTTATGCCGCGCGGAGGGACTCCACGCACACATTTTTTTCTTTAGTCAAACCAGAGAGTATAGAGTCTTAGTCAGACGAAGTTATATAGGTCTTTGGTCAGACACAATTTTGTTGATTTTTCCGAGGTAAGTTTTTATCTTCTGTTTAACGCCATCTGTGAGAATATTGTGGCGTGACGTTGTAGGAGAGGCATCGTAATTATTTCAACTCATCCTTCCTATATAAAATTGGTTAGTACTTATTTTTGCCATCTTCGGCACTACATTTATTTATAAATAATAAGTTTTTTTTTACTTCAAAATTATTATACACTGGATCATAAAAAATAAATATTAATAGTCTCGTTACATAATTAAATTTTACGAGAATCGGTTGAATAGAGGAAAATATACGGGCATAAAAATGCAAATTTCGATCATCAAGCAAACAGGATTTTACTTTCTACTGAAAAAAAATGATTATATGTGTATAAAATGTATATATCGCTTAGTTGGTTAAAATATAATTATTATAATACAAAATTCAAATGCAAAAAAAATACAAAAATTATGGCACCTGGAGGATTCGAACGCAGAACTTGGTGATTAGAAATTTGAAAAAAGCACGGTGACTTACCACTGAGCCACCCTAACACATACGTAGATTGGCGAAATTAAAATGCTTATTCTCATGCAATATTACATGTTTTTACATCTACCGTCTAAACCTGTGTTCTAAAACGTCTGATTTTTTTGCCAAGCACTCTATATACATGCATCTAAAAGACAAGACTTTTAAGATGTCGATACGGCTAAAAGTTAAGGCGTGAGGCCCCATGACTTTGTAATTTTTTACAATTTCCAAAATCTGGGACGACAAAAAAATTTTATTGAGTCATAGAATCTGGTCACAAAATTTCACGCGAATCGGTTGGGAAATGCGAGCTGTAGAGCGAGACATCCGGACATACAAAAGCAAACTGCTTGAGTTAAAACGTAGCCCTTGCTTCGCTGCGGTCAATAAATTGGAACCCTAGGCCACTCTACAAACAAAATCTCTACAAACAAACACTCTACAAAATGACAAGCAGTAAGAGATTTCTTACAATCAGATTTATAACGTCACTATGACATAGTTCTACAGTTGGTCTTCTTCGAATTGGTTGACTGTATATACATCGCTTTCAACCAGGCCACGTCAACATGCCAATATTTATAACGATCGATCCTGGTGGTTAGTAAACGTGCCTGCTAAGCTGATAATCCTGGGTTCGAATACCGGCACGAACGTTATTTGTGTGTGTGATAAGCAAATTTATTACTCTATCATGGATTTTTTCTATGTATTTAAGTCTTTTGTATATTACCTCTTTATGTATCGTTGTCTAACTACTGCTTGCGCGGGGCTCCTATTCTATGCAATTTGGCCTTCGGCCATTTCAAGATACCTAACGAACCTAACCTACTTTATAAATATTCTAGTAAAGTTGATATTGTGGTAATTTCGATTCTATGATACAGTCAGCCAAAAAAGTGGTTTACCACTTTCGACCTTATGTGTTTAACATAGTCGAAAAGCGGTAGACAAGCGCTGGTGCCCTAGCGGTAAGAGCGTGCGACTTTCGATCCGGAGGTCGCGGGTTCAAACCCCGGCTCGTACTAATGAGTTTTTCGGAACTTATTGTGCGAAATGTCATTTGATATTTGCCAGTCGCTTTTCGATGAAGGAAAACATCGTGAGGAAACCGGACTAATCCCAATAAGGCCTAGTTACCCTCCGGGTTGGAAGGTCAGATGGCAGTCGCTTTCGTAAAACTAGTGCCTACGCCAAATCTTTTGATTAGTTGTCAAAGCGGACCCCAGGCTCCCATGAGCCGTGGCAAATGCCGGGATAACGCAAGGAGGATGATTGTCGAAAAGCGGTAAACCACTTTCTTGGCTGACCGTACACTTGGATACCCTTGGACATTTTGCATACAGAGACATTATGATATCTAGACATTTTGATACTTTAGACCAGCTGCACGGCTGATAGCTTGCTATTGATATCCCTTTAGGGCTCCATACAGTCTTCGACGGTTCCAAGCCGGTCGGCAGCAGGGTTGTCACAGCGAGCGTTCGCTGCACAGACTGCAGCGTCCCAATCTACGAGCCCCTAAGATTAGACAAGAATTACACAGTGATCTCTCAAAGCTTCCTTGGTGAGGGGGCGACGGATTCTCTGTGAGTGACAGCCCTATTGAGTATTGTGCATGTATATTGCTTGGCTTTGTTGGGTTGATTTGGGCTTAATAGTGTTATTGATATTGGCTTTTCTGACAAATATAAGCCTGGATTATGTAGTTATAAGCCGTTTCGGCGCTTTTGATTAAACTGAGAGGTGTGCTTAAACGATTTTAGAATATTGCGGTGGAATTTACTATGTATAACGTAAAACCATTCAGGGGAGGCCATTGTTTTGTTTTCACCTGTTTACGAAGTTTTGAAGATGTGATGTCATTGGTAATATGAAGGATAAATTGCTTTATTTGTGCTATTTCATTTATGATTCAGACTCAACAGAAGGAGCCAATTCTTCGACACAGCAAATATAATACCTACATATATTGTAAAAAATTGATTAAAAAAAAAACATTTATTTAAGATCTTGAGCCCATATTGCAATATAAGACATAACACAAACAACTTAAATTAAAATAAATGTTGTGAAGGATTAAATTGAATTAAATGTAAAATAAAAGAATAAAAAATTAAAATTTCAACAGTTTACAATCAATCAACCAATTCACAATGTAACTATATTAACAATTAATTTCCACCTGTACTATTGGCCTAGTTATGAGAGGATTTCTTTTTAATGTAAAAAAGTGATTTGAGCTTATTTGAGACAGGTATAAAAATATTTGTTATGCCAATGAAAAACCCATAATCGTATTAGTTTTTATTACTCATAACGCAAGTAAGGACTAAAGGTAAAAGAAGAATATCATACACATTTATAACTTAATATGAAACCATTGGTTCTACATTTTTCGCCACTTCCAATATTCGTCCTTTATTATATTTTTAATACTGTGCCTGAAACGCTTTGCATAAAATTGTTTTCGTAATATGGAACGCCATACCCAATAAGTAGAGTACTTTGGCATACGTACGAAAAATATATAGACACTTGAACAGGATCTTCGTATTATGAAACATATTTTTCGGTATATGACTGTTTATATATGTACATATCACTACATTATCATATTTTATGTAGTAACTGCCTATAGTGTCTATAATATTCAAAGTCACTTTGGAGGAAAGGTAAAACAATGTTGATTAATCGCGTTCGACCAGTGTGTGACTTTAAATTATGTGTACAAAGCGCGAGAACTTAAGTGTTTAATTATTGTAAAAATCCTACTTCTTAAAACAAATACCTACCGCACTCTGATAATGATACTGCGAAATGGGTTTCTACTAAACGTACAGTGAGCAAAATATAGAAGAGAAATTTCGACGGCTTCTGCTGTGACGGGGTGGCCTAGGGGTTCATGGCGTTAGCCCGGATTGCTAAAGACGCCGGTTCGAAACCGGCCTTCGCCACAGGTGGTGTCCGTCATTTTTTCTTTAATATATGGCATCTTATTTCGATTTTTAATTTATATACAGTAGTGTGACTACTTAAAACACAAATCAAAATATTTGTTAAAAATAATTTGAATCATAATTTTTCCATGCAATTTTGCAGCTCACAGTACAGCTCCCATAGTTGCGGATTCCATAATTTTTCCATGCAATTTTGCATCTCACAGTACAACCGTTGACACTTTGTGGCGATATACTTATAACTGCAGTAAATTACGGGGCGAACACTATATATATATAATGTATAGATTAGATATACATTGTGAGATATTAGATATTCATTGGATATAGATCATTGATATTGAGCATATTTGATGAGTGTCTTTTCAAAAGGGCTTATTACCACTTTGAACTTTTTTTGGGAAATCGAGAAAAACATAATTCCACGGTATTGATTTTGAAATTAATATTTAATTTGCAAAATTGTAATATTGTAAGTTGACGTTAAATGCTATGATTACATCAAACGTAACATGTGTACCTAAATAAATATTTAATTACCATAATCGATACCTCTGGGTTCAATTGGCGTAAAGGACATTTCGGCGAAAATGAGTTATATATACAGTTTTGTTCAGAATTTCAAGCGCTATCGATCTGTGTAGTTAAAATTTCGATATCTCTTAAAAAGTTGCCTTTACGACCAAGATTTTCTACTATGGACTTGCAAAAATAGCTTTTCTGAAGGGGCGTAAATATCAAGTCATTAATTATAAATTATTATTTATGTCGTAAAGGAAATCTACAAATAAAAATATAGTCGTAAGTCACGTTGATATATATTGTTGTTCTTTAAGCCCTTACTTTTTAAAGATCACTTTCTATAGTAGCGTGGTAAAGTTAGGCGTAAATGACAAGTTTTTTTGTTCTTTGTCCTTTACGACCAGCACTAAAAATATTTTATCCGCAACTGTAATCGATGTCATTGGGTTCAATTGTCGTAAAGGACATATAATGCAGGTTTCCAAGAGAAAGATAAACCCACTTTTTTGTTTTTTTTGACCTATATTTGTGACGTTGTATAAGAAAAATATGCAGATTACGAGTATCTTTAACCTAGTGTAACAACCGTAGTGATAAACTAAACGATTTAGAAGATAGATGGTTGTAAAGGACACGTCAAAAGCTATTAACGTCCTTTACACCCATGATTTGATAGGGTCGTAAATGACGGTCTTAGATGATTTTTATACAAAGTCGGGACGTAATTGTAACCGAAATGGTACAAATGTTGTGCTAAGTTTACAATTAAAAACTGGAAAAATGTGTCAAAACGTACTTAATATGGCATAGAATAGACATTAATTTAATGCAGTGTATTATTTATCTAAGCTATCTTAGAAACAAAAAAGAACAAGACTATTTTATATCCAGTTTTGTAATAAAGAAACAATATTTGCTTAAAAACGATCTACTAATACTTTGGCAACAAGCTCAAAGTTATTTTTTTAGTATTCGCCGCTGTTGAATAGTCAGTAAGTTACGCATTCAGCCTTTAATTCTAGCAGGGAAACGCTTTCGTAGTATTATTATACTGCGACGAGATGTAGGTAATTAAAAAAAAACACTATGGTAATCAGGGTACGTACCCACAACGTATGCACAAACGCTCACGATAATATCTAAGTATTTCGTAGCTATATATCTTTATCGCTCTTGCGTATTGCACCAGACTGCATTTTTGTCGGCGTCTGGCGTCGACGATTGCCATTCAGCTACGCCGCCAGTAAACTTTAACAGTAGACTATACTAACATTTAGTGCGACAATAACAGGTGCGTTTCGCTAGCGAATGAGCGTTAGCGTTTGGTGACTTGGCTACATAGCCACAGGTACTTAAAGCATTGACTATAATATTTCTAGGATTGAACTCATAATTAAGATTATTCTTATTTAACAGGTTAAAGACTAAATAACAATCTTCTGTTTTAAAATTATCAAAAATATGAATCAACATAGTAGGTAGTCTTGACTACAGTTACTATTATTTATTAGTTGGTCACAGTTTGTATACGCGTCCTAACTTGCGTTTATAAATTGGTACTTAACTCTTAGTTATTCTTAGAACTTCTTTCTACTTTAGACTTAAAATTACTGTCGTATTAATATAGTCTACTGTTCACAGTTGCTGATTAAAGTTTACGTGATTACCATTAGTGTTTTTATATTTACTTAAACTACGAAAGCGTTTCCCTGCTAGAATTAAATACTGAATGCGTAACTTATTGAGAGTTGAGACAGCGGCGAGTACTAAAATAATAACTTTCCAAAATACTAGATAGTTTTTAAGCAAATGTTGTTTCTTTATTGCAAAACTGGGTATAAAATAGTATTGTTCTTTGTCTTTGCTAAATATTTAGATAAATATACACTGTAACACTATTGTGGCTATTCTATGGCATATTAACTACGTTTTGATACATTTTTCAAGTTTTTCAATTGTAAACTAAGCTAAAAACAGTTGCCATTTGTACCATTCCGGTTACATTTACGCCCCGAATTTGTATAAAAATCATCTAAGACCGTCATTTACGACCCTATCAACTCTAATTGTTCAAAAAAATCGTGGGTGTAAAGGACGTTCATAGCATTTTGAGATGTCCTTTACAACCATTTAACTTCTAAACCGTTTAGTTTATCACTACAGGTGCTACACTAGGTTAAGGATACTAAAAATATACATATTTTTCTATATACGTCACAAATATAGGTCAAAAAACAAAAAAGATATAAACATTTTTCTAAAAAAAAAGTTGTTTTTTGCTTCTCCTGAAAACCTGCATTTTGTCCTTTACGCCAATTGAACCCAAAGGTATCGAATATGTTTTTGAGAACTAAGCACTTTTGATGCGAACTTTTGGGAATTGTTGTGGCCATGTAGTGTAAATGTTATAATTTAAAATAGTTTTATTTTATTTTTGGATTTTGTATTAAGTTAGTTGATATCAATGTTGTTTTACTACATACATTGGTTTATACACATAAATAATCATTACACTCTTCAAAATTCTTCAAAATTTGTTCTAAACTTTGATGTTACTCTTATTTTTAAAGATCAAGGCGAGACTTTTTGAGCTTTAATCTCTCAATATTCCCAAAATCGCGACAAATAATTAGCGACTTCGTGCTTTTCCCTGTCTGACCATGATATTTTCTTTGAGAAAGTAAAATAGAAACCGTATTTTAATTTACTATCAGCGCAGGTGTCTTATTAAATGAACAGTTTAAAGTAGGTAATTATTTAGTTTTGAAGCTTGCTTGAATTCTTGCAATAAAGACTTGAGTAAGTTTGAATCACTTAAATACCTCATTATTGACATAAAAATAAATTAAAAACTTGTCAGACAAACACAAAAAACGTCAATTTAAAGCAATATTATGTTGTATGTCATCGTTCGTTTTTGTCCAAACATTACCCCAGTTTTATTGTAATAAGCTATTTTATTATAGTAATATTTTGTACAGGAACAAACATCTTCAGTTCAATGTTTTACCTCACAAATAAATGCCCTTACCGGAATTCGAACTCAGGACCGTCAGCTTAGCAGGGAGGATCACTATCGTGGCCAGAGCGATCGTCAAACCACAGATTATTAAGTTACTAAAGTAACAGATCCTTCACTCGCCCGCAAAACTACAAATACCTGCGCTTTATTTAACTAATACTTGTAAACTATGTGACGTATGCAATAAAGAGTATTGTATTTTAATACTAATAATTTACTAAGTAAATTTCAGAAGAATAGTAGGTACGGGCCACGCAACTACTAGACGGAGAGCTGGCTTTATGCCAGATCATTTGGCCGGGTCCTTCACCGTGCCAGAACGGTACAAAGTGGTAAAAAAAATAATTCCAAAAAAGGTTCTTGAGGCAGTCTGTCATTTTTACCAGTGAAAGATGAGGGTCTACATAGCCATGGAAAAATAATGCCATGACATGAGGTGGGGTCCGTACCCTGCTATTCGATCTTGAAAGTCAATTTTTTAGTTTTTCGTAAATAACTCGTAAACGGTGGCCCACAGTAAAAAAATATGTTAAACAGAAAATATCTACATAAAATTTCCTACAAGAAAGGTTATGTACGTTTTTTCGATAGGATCAATATATAAATGGATAATTTAGTAAGAAAGTTTTTTTTAATCGATTACATGCTCCGTTTTTCGTTAATACCTCGTAAACGGTGGCCCACAGCAAAAAAATATGTTAAACAGAAAATATCTACATAAAATTTCCTATAAGAAAGGTTATATAACTTTTTTCGCTAGGATCAATTTTTTAGTTGGAAAGTATTTTTAAATAGATATTTGAGCCGTTTTTTGTTGATAACTCAAAAACGGCGGCTCACAGCCAAAAATAATGTTAGACAGAATTAATCTACATAATATTTTCTACAAAAAAGGTTCTATAAGATTTTTCGCTAGGATCAATATTTTAGTTGGAAAGTATTTTTAAATAGATTTCATGGGCCGTTTTTTGTTAATAACTCGAAATCGGTGGCTCATAGCCAAAAATAATGTTATACAGAATTGATCTACATAATATTTCCTACAAGAAAGGTTCTATAACATTTTTCGCTAGAATCAATATTTTAGTTGGAAAGTATTTTTGAATAGATTTCATGGGCCGTTTTTTGTTAATAACTCGAAATCGGTGGCTCACAGCCAAAACTAATGTTTCACAGAATTAATCTTCATAATATTTCCTACAAGAAAGATTCTATAATATTTTTCGCTAGGATCAATATTTTAGTTCCAACTTCCCGGACCGCCGGCGAGTCGATCAGGGACGCTCCGGGCCTTAGGCCCTACGCGGAGCTCGGCCTTCGGCCTTCGCTCGGCTCCGAAGCTCCACTGTCGGGCCTTCGGCCCGCCGGTTACGCTTGTTTAAGACACTTTTGTAAGGAAATTGTATGGGAGCACTTTATGCCCGCAGTGAAATTACTTGGATTTGGCCCGGGTGGGAGCCTAAAGGTGAGCTCCGTTCCTGCGGCCCTCCGCGGGGTCGGCCTTCGGCCTCCCACCCTGAAGCTCGCCCTTCGGGTTCGCGAAAATACTTGAAAAATTTATTTTGCCATAACGGCGGCCATCTTGGATTTTCGAAAAAAATTTTTTGACATTTGTATTCTAGGGGCCCATAATTTCAGCGCTCTCGGACCAACTTGAAAAAAAAAAGTCGGCCATTTTGAATTTTTTTGATGCAACTTTTTTCTACTTGGGCTCCTGTATGACATTTGATCGAGCACCCCCGGCTATCTCTTACGGTTTAAAAGTTGCCATACAAAAAGTGGAAATTTTTTTCACATTTGTAGCATTTTTCAAAAATTTTTTATATCATTCTAATCTAGACCCTAGAGAGATTCTATGACCAAAATTTGAGCACTCTAGGATAAACTTGAAAAATCTACAAAAAAAGTCGGCCATTTTGAAAAAAAAATGGCGGCCTCAAAAACTGCCCAGGGTCTTCTATGACATTTGGTCGAGCACCCCCCCCCCAATATCTCCCCCCGTTTAGCCAGGCCGTCCAACATTTTTTGACCCAAGAGTCGCAGACCAGATTCCATATTTTTTCCACACGTCTCCCCGCTCCCTCTATACAAAGACACTTCGACCGTCGAAATCGGTTTAGCCGTTCTCCAGATATAGGGAGAGGTTAGAAATCAGTGGAGTTGCAGCTATATATAAGACCGTATGCCTGTTTGCCACCCACGGGATCAAGATTTGTTAAGTCGCAGTATACAGCATTTCTCGGAACTATCTAGCTACTTACGAAAGCAAGGAGCGCCGGACGATCGAACGCAAGTCCGTTGTCTACGAGCGCTCGGCGCAGACTGAGCGGAGTGAGCGGGCCCGTATCAACACAGTGTATTTTATTCGAATTTCAGGTGCTTTAAAAAAATGACTGTCGACAGAAAGGTATGTCCTATATGTATAATTTTTTTCTTATATGTCAACAAGAAGTTCTAGTTTAGGATAATATTATTTAAGAGTTACAATAAATGCAGGAATCGCAGGAAAAATACATAATGTAAACCTCTTTTTATCGAAAAAATGGGGAAGATACGGAAGGTTATTTATCCACCATTTCAAATAAATCTTAAAATGTCAAACTATGATTACCTCGTACAGCACGGGGAGCATGGTCGCGCGATAGATTTTATCGTCTATCGCGCGACCATGCTTCCCATGCTGGATATAACAAATAGGATTGTGATCATTTATTACCCCAAATAACATATTTAACAGCACAATCACGATTCTAAACGAGTGATCCCACTACGAAATTTGAAAACGTGTACCGAAAAAACTGATTTCTTTTAAGTATAAAAAGATATATTTTAAAATATTATATTATGATTAACTAGCTTAAGATATGTTCTTTTAGGAACATTATCAGTTTTTAGGGTTCCGTAGTCAACTAGGAACCCTTATAGTTTCGCCATGTCTGTCTGTCCGTCCGTCCGTCCGTCCGTCCGTCCGTCCGTCCGTCCGTCCGCGGATAATCTCAGTAACCGTAAGCACTAGAAAGCTGAAATTTGGTACCAATATGTATATCAATCACGCTAACAAAGTGCAAAAATAAAAAATGGAAAAAAATGTTTTATTAGGGTACCCCCCCTACATATAAACTGGGGGCTGATATTTTTTTCATTCCAACCCCAACGTGTGATATATCGTTGGATAGGTATTTAAAAATGAATAAGGGTTTACTGAGATCGTTTTTTGATAATATTAATATTTTCGGAAATAATCGCTCCTAAAGGAAAAAAAAGTGCGTGCCCCCTCTAACTTTTGAACCATATGTTTAAAAAATATGAAAAAAATCACAAAAGTAGAACTTTATAAAGACTTTCTAGGAAAATTGTTTTGAACTTGATAGGTTCAGTAGTTTTTGAGAAAAATACGAAAAACTACGGAACCCTACACTGAGCGTGGCCCGACACGCTCTTGGCCGGTTTTTTTTAATAATCACTTAAGTATAGTTTCTTTATAGTTTTGAATGAAAAATGTTACATTTTGCAAAAACCGCTCTTCTTTAGGAATAAGGCCTCTTAACCTTGGTTGATTCCGTTTCGCGCTACTTAGATAGAGGGATGCAGGTGGACGTGCTGTACTTTAATTTCAAAAAAGCCTTTGATCGCGTAGATAACGACGTACTCTTAAGCAAATTATGCAGCATTGGTTTCTCGCCTAAACTGCTTTGCCTTTTTGCTAGTTATCTACGTGATAGACGGCAATATGTGCAGCACGGATGCTTTGTGTCGAGTGCCTACCCCACCCGTTCCGGGGTCAGTCAGGGCTCTATTCTGGGTCCTCTGCTCTTTGGTGTTATGGTCAATGATCTGGCCTTGGTGCCTAAGCATGCGCAATGCCTACTCTATGCTGACGACCTGGCCCCAATTTCATATCGGTGACAGGTGCGACAATTGTCACAAAATATTACAAATGTAGAATTATTGGTTTCACCACGCTGACAGGTGCTACAATTGTAGGATACAATTGTCACGACTAACCATAGGGACAAATGTATCAAATCATTAATAGTTGTTCACTCAAATGGCAATACGTAAATTTATTTAAGGGATAATTTTATGTTTATTGGCTGACTATAAATGCCTTTGTCAACTTTGATAAAACTTATTTAAAACTATTTATTACATAAATCCTCTCCCACCATTAAGGAATTAGCTCGACGTTTGAACGAAACGGGTGTGTATGACAAATATTACAAATATCTAAGATTATATACCTAACTTGGCACTATACTAAGTATTGAATAAGTTTGAATTATTAATTATTAAGATATATAAAATTTATATGTTATAAACGTGAATAAAAGAATAATAAAAGCTTTTAAAAAGTAAAAACATTAACCATTACTACAATAAAAATTATACAAATAACAAATAAAACAAATTAAAACTATTCTAAACTAATAGTTAAAATGGTTAAATAAACTAAAAATATTTCAATTTGGAATTCGGTGTAAATACGAAGGTACGTCGTTCATTTAAAAACGCTCAAATTAATTTGAGGGTATTTGTATAAAATGATATTAATTATAGCTATTTAGGTACGTAGGTATTTAGTATTTCTTATGATACATAAGTTTAAAAACACGTATGATAATACATATAACGCAGAGAAATCTCAAAAATATACCTAATTTATTAATGTTACGAAGGGGCCAATAGCGTTTATTAACAGCAACACTTTTAAGTAATCATCGGTAGGTTTTATGCTCTTGTAATAAGGATTACGAATGTACAACTAAAAGTGCTGCCGATGGTACAATGATAAAAATAAATTGAGATATTGGTAGTTTGCTACAAATTTAATTTAATATTTTCGTAGAACATGAACTCCTAACTAAGTACGAAAACCTAAGTATATAGTTAGGAATTACTGTCACTATACTACTTGCATGGACAGCCATTTTGAATTACGCGTATGTCAATCACAAATTACTACAATTGTCACACAATTCGACACATCTTAAACCTCATGTCGAGATTCACCGACAATTCTACAAATATGTCGCATAGGAATAATAATTATTGTTTCACAACATAATTGTAATACATACAATTGTAGCAGAATGCCTGTCATGTTTGTATGCAATTCTAAAGAAATATTTTATAAAATTGTAATATGTCACCTGTCATCGACAATTGTCGCTCGACATATGTCACTGACAATTGTAGCCTTTTTGAAACAGGGGCCTGAAACTAATTTACAGGGTCCAGGAAGATTCTGACTTACAATCTTTACAAAGTGATATTGATCGGGTTTATGAATTGAGTCTTGTAAACAAACTTCTGAAACTTCAGTTCAATGTTGACAACTGTGCGGTTATTACTTTTTGTAAAGCGCGTAGTCCCCTGTGTAGGCAGTATCTCCTGGGGTGGAAACCCATCGCCCGTGTCACATCGATACGGGACTTGAGGGTTGTTTTAGATTCCCACCTTAACTTTCATGAGCACATGACAATGCTTGCTGCAGACTGTTACCGCAGGCTTGGGTTTGTTGTCCGCAACGCCAAAGAATTTGACAATCCCAGGGACATAAAGCTTCTTTATACTGCCCTCGTGAGAAGTAAGCTTGAGACAGCCTCAGCCGTTTGGAATCCCCATGAAGCGCTCTACATCCTGCTGCTCGAAAAGGTCCAAAAAATATTTTTGCGTTTCTTTTATAAAAAAATGTACGGGTATTACCGATTCTTGTACCCAACAAAATTCCTTTTGGGGACGTTGGGTTTCTTCTCGTTAGAAGTTAGGCGTAATGTCGTGCTGATGTCTGTTGCATGTGGTATTTTGAAGGGGAGTCAGATTGCCCGGTTTTAGTATCCCAGCTGGTCCGTCTATTTGTTCCCTCTGTGACGAAATATGCTTTTCGTGAATGTAGGCACCCCCTACTGGCGGTGCCGGCCGCTCGAACCGTGTTTTGCCGCAAGTGACCGCTAGTTCGTGCACTGCAAATAGTGAATGAGTTTTTAGACGTGGCACCTAATGTTGATATTCTTGCGAGCAGATGGGCGTTTATACGTGACGAATGCATGAGGTTTTGTGTGGGATTGGATGCTAGGCCTTCATCTGTTATTTATTAGTTATGTTATGGTATGTAATGTTTTGATTTTGCTGTTTATTTAATATTTAATTTTGTGCTACTTGTTGTAATGTTTATTTAAAATTCACGGTGCTTTAGTTTTGTATACTGTCATACTGTGTAATTTTCTTTGTGTAAATAAATAAAATAAATAAATTTATTTAAATATTATTGATCCTAGCGAAAAAACGTACAAAACTTTTATTGTAGCAAATTTTATGTTTGTTATTCCCGTTGAAGATTGATTTAGCTGTGGACCACCGTTTTCGAGTTATTTACAAAAAACGGCTCGTGTAATCTATTTAAAATACTGTCCTACTAAAATATTGATCCTAACGAAAAATCTTACATAACGTTTCTTGTAGCAAATATTATATAGATTATTTCTGTTTAATATTATTTCTGGTAATGGAGCACCGTTTTTGATGTTATTAACAAAAAGCGGCCCATGTAATCTATTTCAAAATACTTTCCAACTAAAATATTGATACTAGCGAAAAAACGTATAGAACCTTTCGTATAGGAAATTTTATGTAGATTTTATTCTTGTGAACATTTTAATTAGCTGTGGGCCACCGTTTACGAGGTATTTACAAAAAACGGCCCATGAAATCTATTTAAAAATATTTTCCAACTAAAATATTCATCCTATCGAAAAATCTTCTAGAACCTTTCTTGTAGGAAATATTATGACGATTAATTCTGTATACCATTATTTTTTGCTGTGCGCCACCGTTTTTGAGTTATCAACAAAAAGCGGCCCATTTCAAAATACTTTCCAACTAAAATATTGATTCTAGCGAAAAAACGTATAGAACCTTTCTTGTAGGAAATCTTATGTAGATTTTTTCTCGTGAACATTTTATTTAGCTGTAGGCCACCGTTTACGAGGTATTTACAAAAAACGGCCCATGAAATCTATTTAAAAATACTTCCCAACTAAAATATTGATCCTAGCGAAAAATATTATAGAACCTTTCTTGTAGGAAATATTATGAAGATTAATTCTGTGTAACATTAGTTTTGGCTGTGAGCCACCGATTTCGAGTTATTAACAAAAAACGGCCTATGAAATCTATTTAAAAATAATTTCCAACTAAAATATTGATTCTAGCGAAAAATGTTATAGAACCCTTCTTGTAGGAAATATTATGTAGATTAATTTTGTGTAACATTAGTTTTGGCTGTGAGCCACCGATTTCGAGTTATTAACAAAAAACGGCCCATGTAATCTATTTAAAAATACTTTCCAACTAAAATATTGATTCTAGCGAAAAATGTTATAGAACCTTTCTTGTGGGAAATATTATGTAGATTAATTCTGTATAACATTATTTTTGGCTGTGAGCCACCGATTTCGAGTTATTAACAAAAAACTGCCCATGAAATGTATTTAAAAATACTTTCCAACTAAAATATTGATTCTAGCGAAAAAACGTATAGAACCTTTCTTGTAGGAAATATTATGTAGATTAATTCTGTCTAACATTATTTTTGGCTGTGAGCCACCGTTTTTGAGTTATCAACAAAAAACGGCCCAAATATCTATTTAAAAATACTTTCTAACTAAAAAATTGATCCTAGCGAAAAAAGTTATATAACCTTTCTTATAGGAAATTTTATGTAGATATTTTCTGTTTGACATAATTTTTTGCTGTGGGCCACCGTTTACGAGGTATTGACGAAAAACGGAGCATGTAATCGATTAAAGAAACTTTCTTACTAAATTATCCATTTATATATTGATCCTATCGAAAAAACGTACATAACCTTTCTTGTAGGAAATTTTATGTAGATATTTTCTGTTTAACATATTTTTTTTCTGTGGGCCACCGTTTACGAGTTATTTACGAAAAACAAAAAAATTGACTTTCAAGATCGAATGGCAGGGTACGGACCCCACCTCATGTCATGGCATTATTTTTCCATGGCTATTTAGACCCTCATCTTTTACTGGTAAAAATGACAGACTGCCTCAAGAACCTTTTTTGGAATTTTTTTTTTTACCACTTTGTACCGTTCTGGCACGGTGAAGGACCCGGCCAAATGATCTGGCATAAATACTATGCGACTTCTGAGGAACTCTATTTTCACTTTTTAATAATTCCAGGTTGCCTCAAATACCTTTTTTGGGCCTCAAAAAATTAAATCTTTAAAAATTCATAGCTCGATAAAGCCCCGCTCCCCAGCTGCCAGACTTGCAGACCTGATGTTGGCGCGCCCCTCGGCCATTTGTTCATTCGAATGAACTGCTAGCGAGTAGGTACTTAACGCGCGACCGCGAGCGAGTGACGTAGGCCTGGTCAAACCCCCATATCTATTATTATTTTCCCTAGCTTTATTTTATCCAGCAATTATTCGGATTATTCCACAGGCATTCAAACAGTATTTGACGGCTCCCGCCCCAAGGGTAATCGACTTGTCTCCGCGATCGTCCGCTGTGTAGATTGTGACGTCCCTAGATATGAGAACCTAGTCCCGGGAAACTATTACAGAGTTATCACCTCCGACTTTATAGGGGCGGGTGGAGGGAATTTCACAGTAAGTTTTTGGCTGTAAAAGGGTTATATGTTACTCTGTCACTTATCATGTGAATGAATATGTATTGTGTTGGTTATTGTTCGGAATAAACATTTATATTGTGATATGTGTATTGTGTATGTGTGTTTTATGTTGTGGTGTGTGTGGTGACGGGTTAAGAATTTCACCACCCCCTTTCTTCCCGTGGGTGTCGTAACGACTTGGGATATGGGTTAAATTGTGGCGTAGGCGATGTGTCACTGCAATGTCACAGTTTCATTTTCTTTCAACCCCTTATTTGCCAAGAGTGGCACTGAAACTTTAGTAGTTTCATGTGTTCTGCCTACCCCTATATGGGATACAGGCGTGATTGTATGTATGTATGTATGTATTTTGATATGAAGCTGTACTAACTTAATCGTGCTTGATGTTTTAAAATGTTTTAATTTTGTTATACATATAACATTTATTAACTACAGTTTTCTTGCTATCGTAATTTAGAATAGAGTACGAGTACAATCACTCTTTACATAATTTTAGAACTAAACGGGACTTAATCGTGTAAACAATACATTTATATTTGGCCCGACGTTTCGAACATCACATTATGTTCGTGGTCACGGGTAGACTAGCGAGGAATTGCATCAACATTTTCTAGCCGCGCGAGTTTTTCGAACTACCCGCACTTGTTCTTGATTATTCACTTTGCGCTAGGGTTGTCCCTTTGCCTACCACACAACACTCACGATATCAGCCGGTGTGTCCCTAGGTGTTTTTCACGCTTTTGCTAATTACTGGATTCCACGAAGAAGAAATTCCCTGCCCCTCATTATGGTTGGTTGAAGTCTCGTTTAGTTCTAAAATTATGAGTGCAAATCGTGTTAGCTTAAATCAATACACTCTTTACATTTCAGATGATATCTGAGAACCGGTTCGACGTCGAAGTAATAGGAGTCGACTACGATGTGATCCAAGATTACATACAGCATCAGTCACCGATTTTCAAGGATCTTGACGGCCGCGTTGAGATATCCAACCCTTGTAGTGACTAACAATAAGTACCTATTAAAATATTACAATAAGTACAAAACCTGTTTTTTTACTATTTTAGGACACCTCGGACATTTGCCGATCAAATAAGTATAGAAAGAAACGCGTCCCTACGCACACAGTCTAAGCTCCTATAGGCTAAGTCGAACGCGTACCACGCTTGTGTGAATGAAATAAGACAGATTGACTGGCCGTGTTCTTGATAGGCAGTAACTGTAAGGTAACCAAATTGGGAGTGGCCATATTGTATCGCCAGTGTCCGAGGTGTGGCAAAGTCCTCCCCTCGCTTATTTCACTTGACCCAGCCATCGTTTTTCTTGAGTTAAAACAGTAAATAGGTACGTCTAGGTCATCCCGCCATCTTCTTTTTTTTTAAATTATAAATGGGCTTACTCTTGGCCACATACTAGCCAAAGGCAAAGACGTGGCCTACGATGGAGTGAGCTCGCCCAGAAGATGCCTGTTCACTCTTGATTTGAAGGTTGCCGGTCTTTTTTTCGGTCTGCCCGAACCCCGACCTGTATTGTCAATGGTGTTCCGTTGATCTATGGTGGGTGTCAACAATGTAAATTTGTTTAACGTAAAAAAAAAAAATAACTTATTAAACCGAAGACTAAGCAAGTAACTTAAACCTGAAATATTTAGGTTCCTAAAGCATTTGTACCCAAGATGGCGGAGGCATTTACTTGCTGTACTGTAATGCTGATACGTTGGATTTCACTAGTTTTCACATGAAAGCCCTCTTAATACGTAATAAGTCACAAAAACTTAACAAAAAAACTAACTAGAATATAGAAACGTAAACGTAACAAAATGATAGAATATAGTTGGATTTAGTTTTTTCACTTAAATTTTTTGCTTTTTTAGCATTTCACCACAATTTTGTAACGCACTTTTGTCCTACTTGCAGCTGGATCACAATTTATTTAGGTGAGCATTTTAACCATTTTCATGGAAATATTTTTTAAATCACAAACAGATTTCATATAGGCTTCTGTTTACTTTAAGCTGGTAAATAAACAGAATTTAATTTTCACCCAATTCCTCAAACGAGTTACTGTAGCTAGTTACGCTCCAATATTGAATAAGTAGAATGTTCAATACTTCTGGAAACTAGGAAATTTATTTCTGAAAATAAAACAGAAGCAAATATGTTTAGTCAAGTGATGTTTAGAATCGTTAGCAGACGTTTCTGCTTGTTAAAAATAAATTTAGTATGGGTTAGCACATTGTTACTGGTGAATTCTCAATATAACTTGAGACTCCAAGCCGTTACAAGATGAATAGTCTGAACGGTAGATGGCGCTAGACGTCACCCCAAGACGTGTTTTTGCATAAGGAAAGGCATGGAAAGATTTGATGTCCGGCGTGGCTTCCAGTAGCTCAATTTGGTTAAACAGCCTTGCACGGATTGCAAATGATGCTTTCAAGTCCCGCATAATTGGCGTAAATTTTTCCATTTTTTACTTTAATATAAAAATATTGGCATACTGTTAATGAGCATCTTCTAGTCGAATAGTACTTTCGCTGATAATATTTGTGCATAATATTTAGTAATAGTATGCTATATGATTATTATGGCATATAAAATTATGATAAATCAAATTCGACCTAAGTAATGAACCATATCGTGCCAAGTGTGTCGTATGCGTGGTAGTAATAATGCCAACTATTTTTTCTGCAAAATGAACATACGACCAAAAGTGTTTCTGCGAAGCATGTTATGCGAAGTGTGTTTCTGACAAAAAATATTCTGCCAGATAAGGGTAACCCGGATAGGACCTATCGAATAGTGGTGCCAGCAATATTAGATTACACACCTAGGCCAGAAAGGTAAGAAATGTCCGAGGCGGAGCCGAGGTCAAGAAACATGTTTGTGATCGGAGACTATCTTAATTACTGGGCAAGGTGTGTATACTATATTTCTGGTGTACGAACCCGGAAGAGGTAACATCGTTTTAGTCCCAGGTATCTTGATTTGTCTCATCATATTTTTTTTATAAACTGGTTATTCATGGTATGAACTACAACTCTGTAGTTGCCCATACACGATTAACTAAGTTTCCTAATATTAGAGTAAACACACCAGGATACCACTATTAATTATACAGTTCATTGAACGGAATCTCAAAATACAAGCTTAGTGACATTCTATCTCAAGTGACGCTGCGAGTACGTCTGACGACATCTTTGAAAGCGATGCGTAGGGATGGGACGCGACTAGTGATGTCCTTATACTAACTAGCTTATAAAAAAGCCATTTTTATAAGATGATCTCAGTACAAATGGGCCGATCACAGCTGAAATTCCCATGAAGTTTATCCAAAAATACACGTTACTTGTAAACTGTCAGTAGTGATTATTAGATTTCATTTTTGTTTTCAGTGTAAACGATTAAACTTGTTTTCCCTGCCTCCAATAATAAGCTAGATCAAAAGAAAATTCAGTACAGAATTATCGAGAAGAGCAGTTTTCAGAAAGCAATCAAGCCGCATTTTCATTTTCCGCTTAACGATGCGTCACCTTAATCCCACGCGTTCTTCAAGGCTACCAACTAAGTTGGCAACTTATCGCTTATCGCATCGCCGACACCCAACTTGTACAAGTTGGCAACTGGCGTACATTTATCACTCGCTTATCGACGGAAACGCGGGGGAATCAGCACGTTCAGGAGAGCGATAGCTACATCATTTACGCATATTTACATTAAATCGGGTACTATGAACCTAGAATGCTTAGGCTATCTTTGTGGATACAATATTTATGGGCCTAATGGTATTTTGATTTCAAACATATTAAGCTGATTCTGCGTATCTATAGGTTTTTAATACGGAGCTGCAGTTTCAGTAATAATAAAAACAGAATTCTTTAGAAAAAATATTTGCAAATAAACTTGAATTTAGGTGAAATTATTAGTGATTACCCATTTTTTTAGTTGTACAATTGTAAGCTGGATAAAGGTAGAATATTTTATTATACAGGGTGTCTTGGGGATTCGGTATACTAAATGTTAATTGATTTCGTTATTGTTATTTTCAAAAACCGAATTTTTGTTCATCAATTAAAAAAATCAAAAAAAAACTTTGGTTTTAGCATTTGGCGGGAATGTATTTCTGAATATTGCGGATTTTGTTTTCAACATGTCTCAGTGGTCAGAACCACCGTTCTTAACAATTGAAGCGTTTTTTTAAAGTTGAAGAATGATTCGTTAAATGATTCGTTAGTTATTGCACGCCGACAATTTTGTTTACTTTTCAATATTCGTCCGTCGTGTAAGTGACG
This sequence comes from Leguminivora glycinivorella, assembly GCF_023078275.1. Classification (NCBI taxonomy): domain Eukaryota; kingdom Metazoa; phylum Arthropoda; class Insecta; order Lepidoptera; family Tortricidae; genus Leguminivora; species Leguminivora glycinivorella. The sequence goes on from NC_062971.1 coordinate 6,848,350, forward strand.
AGGCCCATTTACAAATGAGTGGTCATATGAACAAGTAAAATTGTCGCTACTGAGCCCCGCGATCATCTAATAAAAAATATCGCTAATGAAATCAGCAACATTTCGCAGGATATGCTGCAGCGAGTGATACAAAACACGAGGCTCCGTTTCGAGGAGTGTGTATGTCTAGATAGATGGACGATATTTAGACGATATTATTTTTGAATAACTAAATCCGCATTTGTTATTATGTTTTCAGATATTAATAAAGTTTCTAGCTTAAGCCGTTACTTTTTTATTTCAAGTTAAACATAGAAATTTACCCCACCAGACGTAAATATTCCGGAAGACTTTCACAAATTTCACATGACAACTGTATGACTTTCCATATTATTTATGCAACAGATTATCTACCAGATCCAGTAAACACAAGTATATTAACGTCCAGTTTGCTTTATTAATGACGTGACTATTGGGGCTTCATTATATCATGATAATAAACTCGATGTAATATTTTAAAGCAAATGATACACGCATGACGTTAATTATGTGTACAACCGGACACGAATGAAGTTACAGTTTTAAATTACCGTATCAGCAATATTCAGATTCACATTACAATATCAGTGGTATTATAAAAACAAGAATGAAATGTTTTTGTATGAAAATCACTGCATACTATGACATGACAATATAAATAAATGCTTAAATTTACTCGTATTCTCCCGGAGTTGTCCAAAGTAGATACCACCATACTTTGTTAACATACAATATAAAGCAATAATTAAATGTTTCCAAATAATTAGTTAACCAAGCGTAACTTCAATTTATTTCCATATGATTGCTCACATTAAATTATTAGCATGACCGACTCTGAAAGAACTCTCATGTATAATTATAATTTGACGGCATGCCGCGTGACGGCGAATAAATAAGTCGATGCAGTTTGCTATTCAATCAATCAATCAATCAATCAATCAATCAATCAATCAATCAATCAGTCAATCAAATTTTTATTTGCTGATAAAACATAATACAATGCATGCAAACATAGTTGTAACGAACATTACACCACTGGTAATGTCAAAATAATAATTAAAATAAAAATAGATTACAATTAGAATAAAAGAAAACAAAATTATAATAAAAAGGGAATACGAATAAGTAATAATAATATTATAATTGAATGATATTGTTATTGATCCCACTCCATAAACCGAATATCCATACTTCCATTACTAATATTATAAATGGGAAAGTGTGTGTGTGTGTCTGTTTGTTTGTCTGTCTTTCACGGTAAAGATTTTTTAAGTGGAGCTGCATGGTTGAAGGGATGGAGAGTGGCGTAAGCACTTCTGTGGCATCGTAGCTCCCAAACTGATAAACCGATTTAGATTCAGTTTTTTTTGTCTGAAAGCTGAGTTAGTCGGGAGTGTTCTTAGGCATGTTTCATGAAAATCGGTATACTATGTCACGGTCGAGGTTTTTTTCAAAATTTTAATTTTGTGGTTATTAGTGTTAAATGTAAATGTCTAAACCCTTTAGAACATGCAGAAATAACGAAACAACTAGCCTTTTTATTTATTCTGTTATATCGCTGTAAGCACATCATTCATATTCATCTCAAGCCTTCTTCAAACATCCGCACTGCCTTATTTATAGGGTTGCCACGTAGCATAAAAAACGTTTATAAAATTAAGTAGAATTTTAGGCCTACATTTTTAGGGTTCCGTAGTCAACCCTTATAGTTTCGCCATGCCTATCTGTTCGTCCGTCCGTCCGCAGATAACCTCGGTGGCCGTTAGGACTGGAAAGCTGAAATTTGGTACTAATACGTATGTATCAATCACGCCGACAAAGTGCAAAAATAAAAAGTGAAAAAAAATGTTTTATTAGGGTACCCCCCCTACACGTAAAGTGGGGAGTATTTTTTTTTAATTTGAAACAGAAAAAATGGACCAGTTACATTTGCCCTCCCGTCGAGATTTGCCCCGTTGTACCTTATATTAAATAAGTCTCTTCTTCTTTGTCGCATCCTCTTGGCTGCGGGATGTGACGAATGTGGACACTCTTCATCAGTTGTCTCCACGCCACTCGATCCTTTTTTTTGTTGACAACCGGTCTGTCTCAGTCGGTAGTGACCCTTCCTGCTAAGCGGTCCTGGGTTCGAATCCCGGTAAGGGCATTTATTTGTGTGATAAGCACAGATATTTGTTCCTGAGTCATGGATGTTTTCTATGTATATAAGTATGTATTTATCTATTTAAGTTTGTATATCGTCGCTTAGCACCCATAGTACAAGCCTTGCTTAGTTTGGGGCTAAGTTGATCTGTGTAAGGTGTCCCCCAATATTATTTTTTTTAACATTGAGGAACTGAAAAAAAATCGAAATAAGATGGGACCAGAAGTCCGTTAACATTTGAATTTGCCGCTGCGTCAGTTTTGGCGGGAGGAGGGGAGTGCGGGATATGTCAAATGAAAGAGCGGCCATTAGGAATTTAGTGCGATGGCGTCCTTTACCGGAGAACAACGTGCGTTTTGTGTACGCGAATATTACCGAAACCACGATTCTGCAACTGTGGCCAAGAGAAAATTTTGTAATCATTACAATGTACACAAAAATAATTTTGCCCCATCTGTTCAAACCATTAAAAAATGGGTTCAAAAATTCGAAACGACGGGTTCGACATTAAATATGCCTAGATCCGGCCGGCCAAGGACGTCGCGTGACCCTGAAAACGTAGAGCGTGTTCGAGCGTCAGTTCAAGGTCATCCTGGTCTCTCAACTCGGAAGAGGTCTACAGTCTTAAACGTATCCAAATCGACTTTAAACAGAATTTTGCACGATGATCTACACCTGCATCCGTATAAAATACAAATTATACAGGAATTGAAGCCTGATGATTCTGAAAAAAGGCTTGCTTTTGCTGACGAAATGCTTGGGAGGTTTCGGGAGTTCAACAACATTTTTTTCTCAGATGAGGCACATTTTCACCTCAATGGCCACGTCATCAGGCAAAACTGCAGATACTGGAGTGACAGTAACCCGCAACTAAAGCATCAAAGGCCATTACACTCGCCCAAGGTCACGGTGTGGGCAGCATTATCTGCCACTGGAATAATTGGTCCTTATTTTTATGAAGATTGTCGGCAACGTCCCATAAATGTAAATACAGTGCGTTATGTTGAAATGCTGCAGAATTTTTTTGCTCCTGCACTGCAAAACTTTAAGGGCTTCAACAAGCGGACTTGGTTCCAGCAAGATGGTGCAACTTGTCACACCTCTAATGATGCTCTTGTCGCCGTCCGCGAAATTTTTGGAGAAAAAGTGATTTCTAAAAGAGGTGACATAAACTGGCCACCGCGAAGCCCAGACTTATCCCCAATGGATTTTTATCTATGGGGATATCTCAAAAGTAAAGTTTATATCAGCAACCCGAGCACTGTAGAAGAATTAAAAGAAAATATTCGCGACGAAATGCAAGCAATTACTCAGAACACTTTGCGGGCAGTGATGGAAAATTTCCGATCCAGATTGAATGAGTGCCAGGCCAGGAAAGGGTTGCATTTAGATAACGTTATTTTTAAAACATAAAACCCCCATGTGTGTTCTTTCATAGTAAATAAAAGTTTTTATACTATGCACATGTTTTATTATTCAAAACTACTTTTCAAATGTTAACGGACTTCTGGTCCACCCTGTATTAAAGAAAAAATGACGAGCACCACCAGTGGTGAAGGCCGGATTCGAACCGAATATTCTGATTTGTGTTTTTTATGTAGTCACACTACTATATATAAATTAAAAATCGAAATAAGATGTCATTACGCCTACGAGCCTAGGCGAGGCGAGTGGCGAGGTGGCCTAGGGGTGATGGCGTTTGGCCCGGATTGCTAAAAGACACCGGTTCGAATCCGGCCTTCACCACTGGTGGTGCTCGTCATTTTTTCTTTAATATATGACATCTTATTTCGATTTTTAATTTATATATAGTAGTGTGACTACATAAAAAACACAAATCAGAATATTTGTTAAGAGGGGGTCGTACGAAATCCTCGAAAAGTGCATTCGGCGTTTAACAAATGCTGCTCACATTTCTAAATTAAATGAAATAAAATAAATGTAGTTATTATCTTAAAGAGTGTGTCTACAACTTTTGACTATTCACAATCTCCAATTATTAACGGTGTAATAACTAAATCCACACAAAGTTGACCTAAAATGAGAAAAACGTATGTCGCCGTTTAGTAAACTTTGTTAAAAAATTCAATACTTTAGTTATAACATTAAGTGATTCTAAAAGCCAGATAAATGGACTACAGGTTTTGAGGTTTTTTATATTTTTCCTCTCAAAGGCAACAAAGAAATTTTACCTTAAATTTAAACTATCGTAAAATTTCCATACATTCGCCATTGCTGTCAGAATTCTCCTTTCGATTAGACGCCCTGAGCGGCTCATCGGAGGCAGACGTGTCGCCGGTCGCTCCGCGTTGACGTTTAAATTTGACAAATATTTTGACAGAAAATAGTGTACGTACACGAAAAACCATACCAGTGTAAAACTGTGCTCAAAATAAATAGGGTAAATCAATAATGTCAGGTGGAGATCCAATCTCATTTAAAGTTTAAAGGTGCATGGCTTGTGCATAAAAAATAAATAAAAATATATCACATTATTAAAGAAAATAACGAACACAACCGAATGAGTATAAATGATTTCATTCTAGTTCGGTTAAATTGAAAAAAGTTTCATGTTTTCTTTTACTCATCGGAATACATTTTCATTACGCTGGTATTAACAGTACGTCATTTTAAAAATATATATGACAGCACCTACGTCAAATTTTGTCAACCAAACTTCACAGGTTGTATGTAAACAATTACAATTTAATTTATTCATACATATATTCAGATACTTATTAATTGATTCTTACTTAGAAAAGAAAAGAGGGGAATGCGAGCGGGTATAGGTTTAGTGCTTCTAGTTCAAATTTAATTGTATATATAAAAAAATGTCTCAATTTCATTAAAGATTTACTCTGTGCATACCACGAACACGTAACCGTAAGTTGAAAACAATAATAATTATAAAGTACCAGCGGACCGCAAGGCGGTATGGGAGAGCAAGCAGCTACACGGGCGGTTCTACAAGGCCCTCACGGGACCCGATGTAGACCTGCTCGCATCGGTGAACTGGTTACGATTCGGGGACCTCTTCGGAGAAACCGAGGGTTTTGCCTGTGCAATTGCCGACGAAGTTATGATGACGAACAACTACCGGAAATATATCCTGAAGGACGGTACGGTCGACATTTGTCGGGCATGCCGCCGTCCCGGAGAGTCACTCAGGCATATCATCTCCGGTTGTTCTCATCTAGCTAACGGTGAGTACTTGCACAGGCATAATCTCGTAGCCAGGATCATTCACCAGCAGCTTGCTCTTCAATACGGTCTTGTGGACCGCGAAGTACCGTACTACAAGTACAAGTACATACCTGCGCCAGTTCTCGAAAATGGTCGTGCCACGCTCTATTGGGATCGATCTATTATCACTGACAGGACTATTGTAGCCAATAAGCCTGACATTGTCATAATAGATCGATCGCAACGCCGGGCCGTGCTCGTCGACATCACCATCCCCCATGATGAGAATCTCGTGAAAGCCGAGAAGGACAAGTCCAGTAAGTACCTAGACTTGGCTTACGAGATAACCGCCATGTGGGATGTTGATTCGACGATCATTGTCCCGATAGTCGTTTCAGCGAACGGTCTCATAGCGAAGAGTCTCGACCAACATCTAGAGAGACTCTCGCTAGGTGGTTGGATCAAGGGTCAGATGCAGAAGGCGGTGATCTTGGACACGGCGCGGATAGTCCGACGGTTCCTCTCTCTGCAGCCCTAACCACCGGCAGCTTGGGCCCTGCCCCGCTGCTGGCGGCACCCTAGGTTAGGTTTTTTATAATGTGTTTATATATTTTGTATTGTTTTGTAAGTGGTTTTGTATTTTACTTTTATAATCATATTATAAATTAGCCTAGCCTGAGATTTAAAATGAATAAAGAGAATTATAAAGTACCTAAATATATATTTAGAAAGTTAACGCTCGTTTTGAATGGCACTTCTCCACTCAACTAGACTAGACCAAATATTCATGGAACAGTCACCAGCATATATGACTATGAACGGCCGTGCAAAAATATCTAATTTTCTATAGGGGACCATAAGTATATGACGACATATTCCCGGCGTAAATTTGTGATGCTCCGTGACCGGCAAAAACATCGTCTCTCTTTCTAGCGTCTCGCGAGCGTAGCGTCGGGCCAACTGTATGGAAAAAGACGCCGCGTAGGCGCGGCTTAGCCATACAGTTGGCCCGACGCTACGATTGCTAGACGGCAGATGTGGGGAGTGTCCTTATCCGCAGAAATATCTGATCGGGTAGCTTAAAAATATTTGATTCCTTATAAATAAAAATCTATCTAATATTCAATATAATAATGAATCAATTTTAGAAGCAACAAATACAAATTTTCTTGGAATTACTCTTGATAGTCTCTGTGACTGGAAGCCTCACATAGACAATGTCTGTAAAAAAATTAGTAGTTTTATATTTGCTCTGCGCCATATAAGACAAGTGGCATCTGAAGAAACGAGTATTACTGCATACCATGGTTACGTTTCGTCTGTCTTACAGTATGGACTGATGTTATGGGGAAATTCAGTACATGTAAACAAGTTGTTTATTTTGCAAAAAAAATGTCTAAGAGCAATTTGTGGTGCCTATGTATTAGACTCATGCAAGCCTCTATTCGAGAAATTACGACTGCTCACATTACCATGTCTATACATTAAACAGTTAGCGATATTTGTAAAATCAAACCCAGAACAATTTCCTAAAGTTAGCGACAGAGTACAACGAACAATGAATGAAGGAAAATTAGTGTTACCGAAAACAAATCTGTACTACTGTAGAAGGAATGCCTACATAATGGCCATCAAAGTTTTTAATCAACTGCCTGCTGAACTACGTAACTTGCCTTTGAATCGATTTAAAGCTCAACTCCACCAATGGCTTACTCTTAGAGTATTTTACTCAGTAAACGAGTTCTTCGCTTACAATGAGGACTCTTATTATTAAGACATTAGTTAGTAAGTTGCATGTTAGGTATAAGTAGTTAAAGAATTTTGAATTCTTGACTGTTTAAAATTCGCACGCCTGGAAAGGTGTAATATGTAGAACTATCTAGTATATAAGACCATTTTGTAACCATATTACTGCGAATAAACCATTTGTATTGTATTGTATTGTATTGTAAATTACACTCTCACTCGCATAAATATCTATCCATTGTTAAAGCAAATATATATCTTACGGGCTAGAAATCATTAATATGTAATTAAAGTGCAATAACAAACCCTACCTTAGTTGCCTTAGAGCGGTAAATTGTATGAGGTGATTTGACATCAGACTCACGAAACACGTGCAGTATTGTCAGTGCATATGTCTGTCTCATCTGTTGTTAAACTATGACAAGTAAACTTATTACAAATCTGATATCAGAAGCCTTTTTACAAGCTTTTATTCAACTTGCCTTGGTAGTATATCTTAGTTTGGGCCAAAACGTAGAAGCTAAATTTGACCCGCTTTCCGATTTGCGATTGAGCTGAAATTTTGCACACTTATGTAAATCACGTGACAATGCAATATTCTGGTATCATGGAGGTGATCTGATGATGGAGCAGAAAGGTGGTCAGAGGAACTCTGTTATGAAACGTCGTATCCCCATTGAGTAAGGGGTATTTAGAAACATCTCGGAGAGCAATAGATGATTTTTGAAAGAAAGGTACAGTCGGCTAAGGTAAAGCCTGTGCCAAAAATGATTTTTTTGCAAAAAAACTTATTATAAATTGGGAGGTGAATTTTTATATTATCTCTACATATCTTTAAGAAGAAAAACCGGCCAAGAGCGCATCGGACCACGGTCAGTGTAGGGTTCCGTTCCGTAGTTTCCGACATTTTACATATTGACAATTTAATAAATACCGTAATTTGGGGTGAATAGGGTTCCCGGGGTATATAATGCTATTATATTTAAATAATATATTTTATGATTTATGTAAATAATATATTTACAGACATGAAAATGTCTGTCAAAGTAGGCATTCAAATTTATTGGATTTTTTACTCATTTTAACTTCATTTTTGTGTGAAATTTTGCTAAGAATTTGTTCATTATCCGTTTGAATATAGTGTATACCTACACTTCTAAAGTTTATGTTTAACAGAAAATCATAAGACATATTTTCGTTTTTATAATGGTTTTCATGAAGAAAGCGATGCAACTGTGTTGGGGAACTTTTACGGGATGAACAAATATCCGCGGCCTGAGGGGTGAATAGGATCAATAATGGGGGAAACGGGTCGCAAAGGGGTGAATAGGTTTACGAAGGGGGTGATTAGGGTCGGAAGAGGGGTGAATTGGGATGTGTAGTCAATGGTTGTCAAATTGTATAAAAGATATATAACTTACCTAAAGTGATGTTTTTATGAATGACCTCTCTGTATATGGACGCAATTTATACGTCAATGTATTGCTTCGTACTTAGACTAGATACAATTAAATTAACATTTAGAAATGTTAATCACACTTCTGTCAACCACAAGTCAACGTTTCTACTTAAGTCCACAAAAATCACCCATGGTTGCTATAATATAAACGGATTACTTTAAAATAAAAATCATAAGTATGAAACTATACATTTAGGGAAGAAATAAAATTATTTTATTGAATAATTTTTGATTTGTTATTTTCTAGTTTATATAAATTCTCAATTCGCTCAAAGGTTGGAAGAGATCCCTTATAGGTATAAGTTCGCCTTTGTACACCATAACTACATATACTGTATTTTTATGTCCTAACTTGTCTTATGTACAATAAAGTGTTCACATACATACAAACATAAATTGAAATAGATATCATACACGAAAGAAAAAACGACAAGGCCCACTGGTGGCCGAGCCGGGAATCGAACCCGGGTCTTCAGCTTACGCAGCTAACGTCATTACCACTAGGCCACCCGCCCGCCGTGTGGTACCCGACGAAATTTCTCTAGTGTATGTTATCTCTGATAGGCACATTTTGACCACCTCGTATATGAATCTTTAAGGCCCTTTTGCACCAACCACTTAACTCAGGGTTAGTGGGCTGTCAACTGTCAAATTCCATGTAAAATGGTGGGTTAACCCTCAGGTTAACCCTCCATATTCATTGGTGCAAGTGGCACTTAGAGGATTAGGGTATAGCGAGAGAGATGGCGGGTCCGATTCCCGGCTCAGCCACCAGGAGGCCTTGTCGTTCTTACTTTCGTGCGTGATATCTATTTCAATGCATAAGTATGAAAACGGTTATGACTTTATTTTCAAGTAAGTAATTTTTGCTGATAAACTTTTTTTTCGGCATTCAATTTTGTAAGGTATGCTCCCAGCCGAAGATCAGCGCTGATGAAGAGGCACCAAAGAAAACACGTCCGTTCCATACAAGATTTATTAGCAGAGAGCGAAAATATAACCTACCCACAATCAATCGGCGCCTAATTACTAAACTACCCACATTTGTCACAAAATTATTTCAAAAATACTTAAGTCATTATCAGTTTGCCGTTAATATTTGTGGGATATTAAATTGGACCAGGAGTGATATTTAAAAAAAACTATACATTTATAACCTTTTGAATTTTGGAATTCGGTTAAAAAATCCGGCCAAATGAGAATCTATTTTCGCACAATTGTAAAACTAAATTATCTTTACTAGTTACCTCCAAAATACTAAATGAAATGACATCTATTGCGACTTAAGTAGTTTGCATAAATTAGTAACCCAATTCACCTAGAGATGGCGCTGTACTTTGGGCTACTTAGTACATCGTTTTCTGAAGATTTTGGATTCATGGGGTCGGAACGGGTATGAACTAACTTAATTTGTGGTGAATAGGGGCAAAACCGACTTTTGAACGTCGATAGCAGTTTTTTTATATGTGCCATGTTAATTTTTTACACAAAAAATCTTCCAGCGGTGTGAACTTCGGGTTGTCTTTGAAAATATGTCGTTTTATTTAGTAATTTTCGCTCACTCTAACGTTGGGGTGAATAGGGTCGGGAAGGGGGTGAATAGAGAAAAGTGCTAGGGTTGATTTTTTTGGATTACGAACAAAACCTGACCTGTCACGAGCATATTATATTTATTTTATCAAAAAATAAGGAACTAATATGTTATGAGTAGTCGGTAATGTATTAATAAAATAAATTTATCGAAATCTAGATATATGATAACCCTAAACCAACCTTTATAGTTATATGGTGCTCTGACGCAGTGAACAAGTAAGTATGGTCGTGGGCAGTGCGGATAACGTGTCAAAATATAAGCATAGTTTGTTGCTATTTTTCATGTTTAAATAACTTCTTAACTAACGTAGTGGGTATTAAAGTAAAAGGTTCTCAGTGAATATTAGCTTGCCAGACATGTGTTTAGCTATACCATTGTATTGAGTGTTGTATCATAAAGTCAAACTAGGCATTTATTACTAATTATTTACTATGTGGGGTGTCTTTGATCACTTGCATGGGGTAACATTGACCATAATGACACATAGTTGATTATTGTCTGATTATGTCACGGTACTTGTTGAGACTGATAATTTGATCTCTTCTTGTGATAAATATTGAAACAATTGCAAATAAAGGTGGTTTTTCGAAGATGGTAATTTTTATTTTTAATCAAAGTAACCCCAAAATAGCGTTAAAGAGTTGTAATATTTGACTCTGCGAACCGTTTTTTATCTTTTCTTGAGATAAAATACTTTTGTAAGGGATTACATTCGATTACCATTAAAAAAATACATAGGGTATCAAAGTAACCCCAATGTCAGTTTAAGTTTGATAACATCGTTTTTTTTTTGCGTACATTATTTTGTTACCTTTCTAGATTTTTAGCAGGAGAAGACTAAAAAAGTTGATGGTCCCATTTTTTTCTTTCTTTGTTACGTTACATTGACCAATTATGGAATTGATACTTCTCTAACTTCTACATTTAATGGGTAAAAATACCCATTAAAAATACCCATTAAATGTAGAAGCTAGAGAAGTTTAAATTCCCAAATTGGTCAATGTAACCCCAGTTTACGGCAGACACCGTGAACCTTTTCTAATAATTCTCTTTTTATTTGAAAGAAAAATCGTTACGATACTAAAATATGCAATCTGAGATAAAAATGCTTTTCATATAGTTACAAACTTAGTTCAGAATTTTTTTCTGTAAAACTTTTATAAATTGTTCTACCTATCAAGTTCAAAATAATTTTCCTAGAAAGTCTTAATGAAGTTCTGCTTTTGAGATTTTTTCATATTTGAGAAAACAGCCCTTATTGCCTGAAATACGGCGACATTGATATTTGCTTTTTCGTATTTTGATGGTATTTTGACTGCACTGTTGTATTTTTTGCCATGCTAATTTGAACCTTATCTCTGAGCGATGTTTTTTAATTTTCAGTCACGTCACAGATATTTATGACATAACATCTAGGTATTTAGCCATTTAAAAGAAACTACAAGTGGCTTTACAGACGTGGCGACTGCAAGTGGTACAGGGCCTAAGCCATAATTTAAAATTATATTGTGATTTTTATATGTATTTGTGTTTTATTTAATGCTAAGTATGAGTTTCAACATTTTCAACTCAAGAAACTGAAATTAAGAGAAGAGACTAGGAAATTGGGTAAGATCAAGAGTCTGATGCAGATAGCGATGGCGGTATTGGATATGATAAGATATGCGTCGATATTCCCTGTCTTCCTTTGGGTCTCTGACTTGACTGCTGCTAGCTGTACTCTATTCATTAGGTTTTTATTTTATACACATGCTTTATTTTTGTATAAACTAAATGATAAAAAAACCTAACGACCAAAAAGAAAAAAGAAAATATCTGATAGTCTTTAATACAACCCGCATATACGTAATGCACAGCTCAGGCCTCTGAAGACCTGCAGGGCAATCATGGTCGCGCGATAAATGATAAAACATCGGGCCGTCCCTATCGCACTTACAAATAAAGCGATAGGGCTGATGTTGTATCATTTAGCACGCGACCATAATTGTTTGCCTGGAGGTATCGGCCTTCACACACGTCTTTGAAAAATGTTTGCGGGGATAGGCGGGCTGACGATTTTTAATCTAAGTATAGAAAAGTAACGCAAAATGAAGTGCAAAGTAATTTGAAATACACCTAGGTAAACAATCAACTGAGTAAGGAACGTTATCTACATATTTAGGTAAATTAAAGTCACATGAGACATGGACAGAGAAGGAAAGCTAGATGACGCGTATTTTTTCTCTGTCTTCTTGTATGCTACCTTTTTTACAGTTTTAATTTCTCAAAGGAGGTCAGTAGTTGACTACAAACTCAAAATAACACTCTTGAAAAAAATTAAGGGTCACTGACCTTTCACAGTAAATTGAGGTAGTGTGAGTGAAGGGTGTTTGTGTGTGTAATGGGGTAATTTGACAGATTCTGAAAATTCTCCCTGCTCTACCCCCTCTTAAAATAATTTGATTTGTTCCCATAGTTGCGTATTGAGGAACTGCATTTACGCATGCCATCCGGTCCGGGGGACCAGGGGCGATGACGGACTAACCAGAATAGGACTACCGTCTAAAACCACCAACGAATTCCATCTCCGCCTTGGGTGGAGTGTCGCAGGGTCACTATAAGCATTCCACTCGATCCTGGGCCCGGTGCATGATGGCCTGCAATGTGGTCTTTGTTACAGACGTTATTCTGTCTATTAAGTAAGTATAATTTTTTTTTTATACTACGTCGGTGGCAAACAAGCGTACGGCCCGCCTGATGGAAAGCGGTCACCGTAACCTATGGACGCCTGCAACGCAAAGAGTGTCACATGCGCGTTGCCACCCCATTAGAAACTTGTACACTCCATTTTGCTGTGGTTAATACGTAGAAAAAGGAGTGTACAAGTTCTAAGGAGGGTTTATAAATGTATAAAGTAATATAATAAATATTATATATAATATATGAATGTAACTTGTACTAACACTTTAGCACCTAAGGTTAAGAAAAAACAGTAAATGTGATGAAAGGGAGCCTATTCCTGCCAACAAACTGTTCTACAGTTTGGCGGAAAGTTTTATGTAAAAACTGTTTTACTTTTATTGAATAAATACCGCTACACCACCCCGCGGTCGGCGGGCGGTCGGGGTGGTGTAGCGGTCGAACATGTCAGCCGCGTTAGCTGGAGACCCGGGTTCGATTCCCGGCTTCGCCACCAGTGGGCTTGATCGCTTTTTCTTTAGTGTATGGTATCTATTTCAGTTTATAATTTATATATAGTAGTGTTACTACTTAAAAAAACAAATCAAAAAATATTTCATAAAATAATTTGATTTGTTCCCTACATAAATAATTTAATTTTTTTTTTTTTTAATGTATACAGCTTGACAAGAATAAAAATAATCTAGATAGGTTTAGTCACCATATTGTATTCATGCTATTATAAACGAACGATCAAATGGATAAAAAATGTGCATATTTATTTCAAAAGCATAATTATACTTACATTACCTCGCCTTATTAAAAATACACTTATACTTATTTATCATTTCACCTAAGAACTCATGACCTTTGCCCTCGGTCAATGACTCTCTTTATATAAAATATATTTCATTTACATGTATTATTGATTCTGGTGATGTAAACTGTTCAATAAAGAACGATGTTTCAATGGAAATTCTCCACTCAGATGCACGATTTTATTCTGCTTCACCCGTGATTTGACTTCCTGTCTGTAATCAAGGTTTTTTACCTGGCATGTATATAAGGTGTAATTTTTATAACCGGCAATATTTTTCAGGAGATGATCATATAGCTGATACAAAACCAGAAACAATAAAAGAGAGTATCAGATTCAATTGTTTATTTGCATAAAGTACTTACATGTTCATGCAAATACAGGTATACAGAGTATTTACAATGATTTAAATAAATTACAAATTTACAAACATAATTATACTGGCATTAACAAAAACAATGTATAAAATCAATGTCAGGTATGACTAATTATTACGTCTAGAATTGAATTGACTTTTTGAGACATAATTAAAGACGTAAACTCCTTTTAAAATTTAACGACATATCATTATGACATTTTGATGTTTTATTATTATTTCAAATATCCAACACATCTTATCCAGAATCTTAATTATTCCCGGTTATCAAAATTACACTCTGTATATATTTTAAAAGTATTATAAATTACCGTGTTGTCTAGTGAGCTTGAAGCCAAAGTTCCTATCTAAAATAATCGTCACTACTTTGAAAAAATCTCGTATCTCACACTACTCCTCAAAGTTAAAACGCAGTAAGTCTATATGCATCGCATACATACTTATTACATTTTTCTTTTCATTGACAGAAGAAGATACAAGTTGTTTTCAAAGTAGTGACGAATATTTATTGCTGCTCCGAAAGTGTCGTGCGGGTCACTAATTTGCGAACTGTCTATTCGTGCCGTGCGCTTACCAGCCGGTGAGCCGGCGTAGCCAAATGGCAATCGTCCACGCCAGACGCCAACAGAAATGCAGCCTGGCTCTGTCGCGTCAATACGCAAGAGCGCTAGATATAGATAGCTACGAAACAGATATTATTGTGAGCGTTTGTCCTTTTGGCTACGTACCCAGGACATTTCGTTACGTTAGGCGAACGCCCCGCGGGCCAGCATTAGCCTACTTTGGAGAGCCCTGCTTTAGGCACTGGCACTGGTCCGTTAGGCGACCGCGAGCTAGTATTAGCCTACTGAGAGCCCGGCTATAAAAACGAGCTACAAATAAAATAAGCACTCCCTTGCAAATAAAAGAGACACGGCGATATTGATAGCTCACCGCTGGGCGAGTAACTATAAACATCGCCGTGTCTCTTTTATTTACATGGGAGTGATTATCTTTTGTTCGTTTTTATAGCCGATAGCTCATAGTTTACTAGCTCGCGGTGGGACCAGTGCCTTATACCTATAATTTAGAATAGCTTTAGCTTAACTACCACTGCCTTTAAGCACGTTTTCGTTCCCAACAACTTTATTACATTCTCAAAAAGAATTCCGCGTTGCGTAACAAATGACATTAGCAATTTGTGTTGGCATGTTACTCACGTCGAGTCATGCTGGGAATACGTTTGGAAAGGGTATATTGTATCTACAGTACGTATGGTGCTGTTTTCTTGCACTAGCGCCCTGTGATAATTAACGTGCCTTTATAGAAACTTTAGAGGGCCATAATTGTATAACCTCAGGGTTCCCTTCTCCGGCGTGTCTTTGCCGGTCGCAGTTCAACCTCAAGAGGACCCGCAGAACTCTCAGCTCTCAGTCCAGAGAGGAGCCGTCTGAGCTGTAGCTCTAGAAGTGAAAGTGTCAAAGGTCATAACGCCGCGAGTAACTTCGGAGAAAGCGCATCACCAGCTCTCGACACCCCTGAGCCACTCACGCTGGATTTGCGCCTGGCCGTCTCTACGATGGCGAATCAGGTGCCCGTCTAAGGCCGTTTTCACATTATCCGATCCGATATCGGATGCTGGAAGGATTTCAATAGAAAAAATCCAAGATGGCGCCTGTAATGTATGGGATATCGGTCCGACATCCGATATCGGATCGGATAATGTGAAAACGCACTAACGAGTGGCGAGTCACCACCTACCTCGATAACTTGTAAATGCAATGTTAGTATGTGTCCAGACAATCCAATGGGCCATTTCCATATTTCATCCAAACTTCAACCCGTAGACCAATATTTATTCTTTCCATTTTATTTACAACTAGCTTCTGCCCGCGGCTTCGCTCACGTTAGAAAGAGACAAAAAGTAGCCTATGTCACTTATCATCCCTTTAACCTATCTCCACTTAAAAAATCACGACAATTCGTCGCTCCGTTTTGCCGTGAAGGACGGACAAACAAACAGACACACACACTTTCCCATTTATAATATTAGTATGGATAGTTTCCAATGCCTGCTGAAACCGGCTCAGGTATATATCCATGTACCCGTGAATGGGTTCCAGCAGGCGTACTAAGTGATATCAAATATCTCTAAACGGCCTCTACGTGTTGGATCTATATTCCCACTTCCACAAATGACCGGGCTCGAAAGTCCAGAAAGTTTAGAAACGGAGAAACAAATAAAAATAAATGTTCTGTAAAACATCGTACCGTGGCGAGGTCCTCAAATAGATTCTCGGACTAGTAACAGAGTTATCAATGCCGTAATTGACAAGCGAGCTATCAGGAAAAATTCGAGAATGATTTCGCGAGTCGGCACCTGTAATAATCAGCCTTCGGTAACCTCAATTTAGTTCGGATTGATATGGGACGTATATATCTCTGTAATCTGTGTGGTTATTTACGTCTATAAATATATACATAATAAACTCACACCGCGCGCGCACTCACGAAGCGCTGGTGGCCTAGCGGTAAGAGCGTGTGACTTTAGATCCGGAGGTCGCGGGTTCAAACCACGGCTTGTACCAATGAGTTTTCGGAACTTATGTACGAAATGTCATTTGATATTTGCCAGTCGCTTTTCGGTGAAGGAAAACATCGTGAGGAAACCGGACTAATTCCAATAAGGCCTAGTTACCCTTCGGGTTGGAAGGTCAGATGGCAGTCGCTTTCGTTAAAACTAGTGGTAAAAGATTTTTCCCCTCACTAGCTCGGAAACACGTGTTTTGTCCTTTAATACCAGCGGGTAAAAACGCATTTTATCCACTAGTGGGTAAAGTAATTTGACCTTGAATAAAGTTAAATTAACTACTTTGAAATTGATAAAAGTAGATGAATCAAGTAATAAAGATGATTTACCACCTGTGGAACTACTGGAAGCAGTGATAAATGCATTTTTTGCGTTGTAGTTTCCTCGCTATAGTGAGGGGAAAAGTTTTGTGTTACACTCGGGTGCAAATGTATTTTACTTCTCGTGTGTTAAAAAACTCGCAAGTTTAGGATTCTATTCTCGAACCACTTGCTTCGCTCGTGGTTCAACTATAGAATCCTTTCACTTGCTCGTTTTTCAATTCCACACTCGGCGTTAAAATACAACTTTGCCCCCTTGTATAACAAATAACTAAAGATCTCCCTTTTGATAACGGGTTAAGAAGTTCACCTTCCCGTTTCCTCCCGTAGATAGCTGTCGACTGTATAGACTATGGGCTCGCAAATCTACAACACTGCAGCAATTTCATTTTCTACCCTTTGATTGCCAAGAGTGGCACTGAAACTTGGGATACTTTACTTCAATCTAATAATTTCTTGTTTGTTATTAAATTACTTCGGTATATCGTCACTACTTTGAAAAAAACTCGTATCTTCTTTTGTCAGTGAAAAGTCAAATGTAGTAACTATGTAGGGAGTGCATAGGAAGTTACTGCGTTTCAACTTTGAGAAGCAGTGTGACATACGAGATTTTTTCAATATAGTAACGATATGGCTGTAGTGTAAGTAAAACTGGAAAAGGTTTGCCCATATCTCACACTCTGAACTTGTAGTTATTTGTTTTATAGGGGAGCAAAGTTGTTGTTGAACCGGACGTGCCAATATTGATACCCGAGCAAGCGAAAGATTCCAATATTATTAAAAAATTGGAATCTTAAGCGTTGCGAAGGTTTCAAGGCACGAAGGTTAAACAAACTTTGCCACAGAGTGAAACACAACATTTTTCACCACACAAACACTTACAAAATACTCACTATAAAACATCAAACTAAATCAAAACCAGCAATCTATTCAATATTGATGATTCAAAATAATTATTTGTAGGTAAAGTCTATTAGCCAGCTCAAAGCATCAAGTTAAAATTTGTATGAAATTACTTTGCACTCTTGTGGATAAAATGGACTTTAGCTATCCGTTTTCGAATAGCAAAATTGATCTGTAACAGTTGGTGTGGTGAAAAATATTTTTTGTCTAGATCTACCTACCTATGGGGATACATTGTCTGGATCGTGTTTGTTCCCTTCACTAAAAGATCCGCAGGCAGATTAGGCCGCCATCGCCAGCCGGCCTAGCCCAATGACCATCGTTGATGCTAAACGCCGTTCAAAACGTAGTCTGTCTCTGTTGCGCCAATACTGAAGAGCGATAGAGATAGCTAGCTACGATAATGATATTATCGTGAGCGTTTGTGCATTTGGCTACGTATCCTGGCGGGCATAGGTTTAGAGACGCTTGGTCTACACTGATACCATTTGGTATTACAAAGTTACCAATTCTTGAAGATGTTTATTTTCCTTTACTATTAATATTTCTCAAAGAAAAAATAAATCCATATTCTCAAATCCGCAACGCAGGCTTCGTCAACTTGCATGCGACTTGCAGGGTGTTTTTGAGTTATAGGTGTGTGTGTGTGTGTGTTTTTTTTTTTTTTAAGTAATGTACTTTTAGGTTTAGTTTATTGACGATGCATGTTGCGGATTTTCCATTGTCTTGCTTTTTGACGAAGCTTGTAGCTAATAACGGATTTTGTATTCAGTTGAAAAATAAATTAATGATAACCTCTTGAACGTAGAAACCTACTGTGTAAGTCTTCAAATCAGCGCCTTTCTTTGTGTACCTACTTGATGACTTATTCAGTTAATTGAGCTAAAATTATTCTGTAGGCAATTAAATACACAATAATAACGTCAATTATCGTACCCTAAATCCTTTATCTCTATTAATCTTGATCGTTCTGCCTTATCCTTTCACTATAAGTAATTAATACCTTCCTGAGATCCATCTAAGCCTACGAGATTAACCGAACTGAAATTGAGGAACAGAACTAATTAAGTAAGGTAAGAGAAATGTTTATTTAAAATAAATTACTAATCTCCAGCTTTAGGCAGAAATTACAAAAAAAGTTTTTTAAGCTCACGACTTTCTGAAACTTGTTAAAACTTTTTA
This sequence comes from Leguminivora glycinivorella, assembly GCF_023078275.1. NCBI lineage: Eukaryota > Metazoa > Arthropoda > Insecta > Lepidoptera > Tortricidae > Leguminivora > Leguminivora glycinivorella. The sequence goes on from NC_062971.1 coordinate 6,867,318, forward strand.
ATTATTTCATAACTACTATTTTTTGCAGCACAGCCTTTAACTCCCTACCCAGTCGTGTAGACATCCCCTTGTACACATATCTGTAAATACCATAGACTCATCCCATCGTTCATCATTCACTCAACCAATCATTCACTCGCGTGCGCCATATTGGTCAGTCCAAATCCATTCGGCTTTGAAGATGCAATGCACGTGACTTTATACATAATAGCGTGTGTCCCAGTCTCTACCCATAGTTGTTTTGCGTAAATCACTGGACCCCTTTTGACCATCGCTGGTTATGTCCCCATTACAGACCATGATAATTCATAATAAGGTGTGAGACGTTGGTGACGTCATTTCCAGACTCAAATAGAATAGGGATGACGACACCATAAAAATAATGGCATTATGTTTAGTCCACCAGTTAGATCGTCCAAAAATATTGAACACATGTTTTTCGTTTTATCAAATTAATGAAAAAATCAAAAGATACAGATCATCAAAGTTCCGGAGTGGGGGCTTGTGACGTCACTTTTAAGTAAAAATTGTACCTAGGCGTGACGTCACGTGAAACTTCAACGCACTGTACCGTCGTCATTTTACGTTTACGAGAAAACGGCAAAAATATGTGTCCAACAATTTTTGAAAATCTAACTGACGAACTAAATAGTTTTTTTTAGTCGTTTCGCTTATTGGGCGGGACATATTACCAAGCAGAGTGATGGCAGCTGGACCAAAATGTTGACAGAATGGTGGCCGCTTTCGGATGTAAGAAGCGACGACATTAGAATAACTGCGGAGCACCTCTGGATGATACTAGCCAAGGACCGGGATAAGTGGCATAAATACACGAAAGGAGGCCGTGCAACAGAAACAAAAATAATAAAATAATAGCTTGTTTTGACAAGCCTATTATCCTTTTTTAACATATATCTACAAACGATTACTAATGGTTCCGTGTGCAGCTTAGCCCTGCGCCGAAAAACCAAAGCGTGAAATCCCGAGACATTTGGACGAGGGTAAACCTCGCGAGGGTTAAATATTTTAGTGTCGCGAGGAAAGTGAAAAACAGAACGCTTTTTGCGGAAAACCGCAATTTTTGCCTTGAAACGTTCAAGGTTTTTTTTAATAAACATTTTTTTAAATGGTAATTTTTAAGAAAAATATTTATATTTTAACTTTTGAGTATACGTATTCGATATTTTATTAATAATTTACCTGTTTCGTCACAAACTTGACTGGTAGAAGATGCCTTTAGACAATGAGTTCGGCATTTGCACAATATAATCACATCTCGGACACTGGCGATCAAATATTATAAATAAATAAATAAATAAATAATTGGGGAAACCTTCCACAGATCATCTTAGCCCCCCCAAACTAAGCAAAGTTTATACTATGGGTGCTAAGCGACGATATACATACTTAAATAGATAAATACATACTTTTACTCGTATACATAGAAAACACCAATGACTCAGGAACAAATATCTGTACTCATCACACAAATAGATGCCCTTACCGGGATTCGAACTCAGGACCGCGGCTTAGTAGGCAGGGTCACTACCGACTGAGTCAGACCCGTCGTCAAATTATGAAAGAGGCGCGTTCAAACACACATTCTAAGCTCGTGTAGGTGAACGCATACCATACTTGTATGAGTGAAACATGACAGGTCGACTGTTCGCGTTTTTGACAGGCGGCAGACTGCTATAGGAAATAAAGCACACTGTCAATACGACAGGGTTTTAGAGTGTCCTAGGATTCTAATTGGTTGACTGTTATGTACTTACCCTGCCTAAACGGTGTAATATTTTAATTTTTTTAACATTTGATTCGCTGACAATTCCGCTTTACTCCAAATGTTTCTACAAGTTATTTATCCAATGGAAAAATATAAACCAGAAGTCGAGTAAGTTATTATTGCACGCGATCCGCAATTTTGCCCATAAAAAGTTTTTTCCTCGTTAGGAAGAATGGAGAAAAGAAACAAATGAATGTTTGAAAAACGGGTGATTGTTTGTTTATCTCGTTGATTGAGTTATAAATTCCATTCGAACGATAGATAACAATTTCCGAACATAAATTTTTCTTTTTCATTTTTGTTTATAAATGTATTTCGTATATTTGAGAAAATTGTGTTTATGACGTGTGAAAAATATCTTATACTTTTAAACGAGCAATTCTTGTATAATTTTAGAACAAAACGGGACTTAATCGCGTAAACACTTACATTTATATTAGGCCCGACGTTATATATAATGTGATGTTCGAAACGTCGGGCCTAATATAAATGTAAGTGTTTACGCGATTAAGTCCCGTTTTGTTCTAAAATTATGAGTGCAAATCGTGTTAGTCTAAATCAAGTCTTGTATATTTATTTATTTATTTATATATTTATATATACTGACGATCTCGGAAACCGCTCTAACGATTTCGCTGAAATTTGTTATGTGGGGGTTTTTGGGGGTGAAAAATCGATCTAACTTTTCCTTAGGTCCCGGAAAACGCGAATTTTCGAGTTTTCATGCGTTTTTCTTCGCGCGCCATCTCGTGTGCAGTAGTTGTACTGTTAAGACAGAATTCTTTCGGTCGATGTAAGTACTATTTATTGCAAACACTAGATGGCGACACAGGTCAAGGCTAAAACGAATAGAAAAATACACTATTTGAGTTTTTGTGGCGAAACGCGCGCCATCTCGTGTGGAGTAGTTGTGTTGTTAAGGCTGAGAATTCTTTCGCTCGATGTAGGTACTATTCATTTTTGAACTAGATGGCGACACATGTCAAGGATACGAAACAGAACCGAGCGAAGCTCGGTCGCCCAGATATTGTTTCTAAAACGAGCAAGCTAATCAAAAGATGGCATTTGTTATGAAAAAATGTTACCTAGTTAGGCATTAAACAGATAACTGTAAAATAATTATTTACTTCAATTTTGTGGGTTCCGTAACAAAAAGGTACAACAGGAACCCTTATTTATTTATTTATTTATTTAAACTTTATTGCACATAAATAAAAAAAAAAAGTACAAATGGCGGACTTAATGCCTAATGGCATTCTCTACCAGTCAACCTTATGGTGCGACTCTGTCCGTCTGTCTGTCCGTCTGTCACATTGTTAAATATCTCGAGAACTATACTTATGCTATCGATATGAAATTTTGAATAGTTATAAACATTGTGAACCTCTACAAATTGAAAGTATTTTTTTTTAATTAATTAATATAAGTGATAGAAAATGGCCAAAATGAAAGGGGGGCAAACTGAAAATTTCAAGTAACTAGGTCAAGTGGGGTATCGTTAGAAAGAGCTCAAATTGTACATATCAAAACTATTTTTGATAATTTTTTGGTTGTGGAAAAAAATGTTTTTTTGAAGGAAAATGTAAAAAAAAATACCGTCCCCCGCCTTATCTTCTAAGTTTACCAACGAAAAATTATGAAGATTATAGGAAACATTGGTTTTATGCTAAATATTACAGGAAAAATATAATCGTGTTTGTATCTTAAAAACTTTTTTTTTATTCACAAAAAACTTTTCAGATTTTTACTTTTAATTTGCCCACCTTTGCGGATGTATATAGTACTTCAAATTAATACGAGATGTTACGTAAATCATCTTCTTTCCAATAAAGTAAAAATTGTTTAAATCGGTTCAGTATGTAGTATGTATATATATATTTTAATATATGTATGTATGCAGGGCCGGATTAAGGGTAGAGCGAGTGGAGCGGCCGCTCTAGGCGCCACATGGTAAGGGGGCGCCAAAATCGAGAATGTGGAAAACTCCATACAAAAAAAATTATAGATTGCGTGGGCGCGCACATATCACAAAATTATGAGAGGAGTCAGGAATGAATCCAGCTATTGAAAATCTAGATTTGTAATTTAGATTCAGTGGAAATTAATCATAAGGGCGTTTTTGCTAGGGCGCCGTAAAAGGAGGATTCTAGCCCTTGACGAACCACATTGTTGTGCGGCCGAACGACAAAGTTACGTCGTTATCCAAATGCAAAAATATGAGTCTATCCGATAGTTACTCATAAAGCCAAAGGCGCAAAACGTCTGAGAGAGGCGCAATTTTGTAAGTGAAGGCCACTTAGTGGCAAAATACCGAAACGGGCATCCCGACGGTGACGATCGAGTTCTTAATTATAACTATATCATATATTTTCACATCATTGTTTGTATGACTGTTTGTTGCCTAAATAAATTAAAAAAAATAAAAAATAAAAAACTCACTATTATAAAAATAGTGATGGCGAAAAATAAGGCCTAAAAGTTGGGAATATAGGCGCCCTGTGAAGTCAAAATACCCCAAAATATGCCAAAGATCGCAGCTCTGCAGTTGATCAAAGCTTGGAAGCTCGCTGCTTCCCCGCTAGCGGGTTGAGTCTTAATAAATTGCGCCAATAGGAAAAAAAATCGCGCTCGCTTCGCTCGCGATTACTATTTATATCAGTTCTCTTTTAGAACGTTACTTAGGAAAAATTCCGCGCTCGCAGCGCTCGCGTTTTCATTTCAAATCTGCTTTCCTGATATATATATGTAAGTTAATGTAATTTTATAAATATATATGTGTGTGTAGTTTATTATTGACAATATGTATTATTTGCTACATTTATGTTTCATTTTCAGTTACCTTTTTTTTTTGAAGCCTGCACCCACTACTCTTTCTGTTTAGCCTGTTGGTTGACTGGTAGAGAATGTCTTTAGGCATTAAGTCCGCCATTTGTACTTTATTTGTTATATTGTGCAATAAAGTTTAAATAAATAAATAAACATTATAAGAATAATCCCTGAAAAACCAACATACTATGGTCGCGCAAATTAGTTAGCGAATTCACCGGGAGATGGCGCTATGCACAATAATAATCATTAGTACCTATACTTTTGTCTTCTAGTCAAGTCGTTAGAGTTATGTGAAAACATTAGATTATTTTAACTGGGGAGTTTGAAAGTTTGTACGGAACCCTCGGTGGGCGAGTCCGACTCGCAGTTGACCGGTTTTTTTAAGATAGAATCAACAAGAAACAATTGAAATCCACGAACACTAAAATGTAATTGTTCTTTTGTTTCATTAGCGAAAAGAGCCCCTAAGGCGTACGACAATAACTATTAGTAATCTGTGGAAAGCAGAACTTTTCTATTACCAACGCCAGTATACCTATCTAGGTAGTGCTGTAAAAAACAAAATGACTCTAGAGATTTCTCTTATGCCGGCCTAGTCAAAGCGACAATCGTTAGCGCTAGAAGCTACGTGGCGGTCGAAACGCAGTCACGTAGCCGAATAGCATTTCTGCGACGCAAAACGAAACGCCGCGAAAGATAAAGATAAAAGACATTTATTCGTGACATTCACAACACGAACGTACATGTACAAGCAATAAGAAAACAAGAAACAGAACAGAACATTAAGTGCGCATCACGAAATGGACCCAACTCAGCATATTGCTAGCTGAAAGCCAGCGCTGGTCTGATAAAGGTAAAGGTAGTCTGGCTTTATCGCGCCAATACGCAAGAGCGATAGAGATAGGTATCGATGAGCGTTTCGTTTCGTGAGCGTTTGTGCATTCTGATACGCACATAGAATAGCGATAGGGAAGGCTAGCCACGACGCTTAGGTACGAAACGATTGTGACGTTGGCTAGGTACTCTGAAATAATTAGTGCGACTCTAAAGGGTATCTGAAATTCGAGCAATTTTCATTAAAAAGAGTATTTTAATTTATAAAAGCGAAAGCGAAATGTGATAGTAAGTAATTGATGAATAAATTAAGTCAAAATTAATAAAGAACTACTAATTGAAAGAGCAGAAAGTTAAAAAGCATATTGATATAATGAACATAATAATATTCTAAGTGAACTGATGAAATCTCATTAAAAATTTTGTAGGTAAAAGCCCAGTCAAATGAGTCTTTTTTTTAATGTACAAAAGATTTTATATATTCCAATATTTACAATTTTAAAAAATCCTATACGTGACTAGCCTAGGACTTTTGTACGTGTGAAGTATATTATGATGCAAGTGCTCGATATTTGTCATTATATGTACATACATATTAATCTTTGTTAAAATATGGAACAGGAAGGTGCCCCGGAAACTTGGTTTCTAAAATAATGTCGTGTACCCATGGACCTAATATTGTACGGACGTAACGTTCAATACTAAAAAACTGTGATTCTATCATCCACATTGACAGCTCTGTCTATGACCTCATCCACTAATCTGCCGTCAGTCGGATCAAGGCGCCCGTGGCAAAAACATCTGAAGAAAAATAAGAAAATAGGGCACAGGCGTTGTGACACTGTGTAAAAATTACACAAATCGAAAGAAAAGAAAATACTGAGTAACTTTTCATTCGTAAATCGATACATTATTACGATATTAGATGTAAAATCACAATATTAATTAATGTTTATATTTATAACAGGGGCGGCTCACTCCGCGATTCTATCGCCGTGCTACAAGTACATGACGGCGGCTGCGAGTTCGCGGCCTAATCAGGGGTGGCGCGCGTTCTCAGGGAACGCACGTTCGCACTTCTATTGTTATTTTACGTCGCGAATTTTTTTAAGGTTATGGCATGGCTAACAATGCTAAGTTAAATAGACATCATAAATAAAATATGTACCATAGGACATTCTTACACAGATCTACTATTGATTAAGTCCCACGGAAAAGTTTAATAAGGCTTGTAATAAGAGTTTTGAATGATTCACGGTTATTTTCATTAGACTTATATTGACCGGGATATAGACCGTGATTACCTTTTTCGACGCAGTTGCATGCATCATGATCACGTTTCCCGTGATCATGATGCATGCAACTGCGTCGAAATATCGGGAGCTCGACAAAAATCAAAAAGGTAATCACGGTCTATATCCCGGTCAATATAAGTCTAAGGCTTGTGATGTTGGAACTTAAACCATAATACTGTATATATACCTAGAAAGTACCCAAGATATATAATATAATAGTATAAAATTATATCTGAGTAATTAATTCGTTTTAATCCATAGGCAACCCTATCATCCGACGCTACGCACGTGCGGCTGGTTTCTTTGTAAAAAAATTGTAGGCATTTAAAAAGGCGGCATTTCGTAAACATCAAAGCAGTGGGCCTTCTGTACTTGTACTATTATATATTTATGATATACAGGGTGGCCCATTCAAATCGGTCAATATGGGAAAGTCTGAAACTATAAGACATACGAAGATTTGTTCTTAGGAACCATGTCACCGATTTTGATAAAAAGAAAAACTGCATTCATACAATTAAAAAAAAAAGTGTACCCAGCTGGGGAATCGAACCCGGTTGTTTTGAAAAAATAAACTTACACTATTTCTATTCAGATATCGTTTGTGTAGGTCTTAAGCAGTAAATATCTCTAAGAAACATAATGTCTAAAATGAATAAAATGCATTTTTTTCACATACTTTAATTTATCATAGTAGGTGTTCAAAGTGACCACCGTCTTTTTCAATACAATATTCAACACGTCTAGGTAACGATCTTACTATTGCATTTTGTATCTTCATGTGGTGAATCTGCGTTAAAGTTGACTCTATGGCTACTTTTAGGTCTTCAACGGTGTTATAGCTATTTTTGTACACTGTTGTAAAGATGAAGTGAACTTGCTGAACATTGTAACGGTGGTCACTTTGAACACCTACTATGATAAATTAAAGTATGTGAAAAAAATGCATTTTATTCATTTTAGACATTATGTTTCTTAGAGATATTTACTGCTTAAGACCTACACAAACGATATCTGAATAGAAATAGTGTAAGTTTATTTTTTCAAAACAACCGGGTTCGATTCCCCAGCTGGGTACACTTTTTTTTTTAATTGTATGAATGCAGTTTTTCTTTTTATCAAAATCGGTGACATGGTTCCTAAGAACAAATCTTCGTATGTCTTACAGTTTCAGACTTTCCCATACTGACCGATTTGAATGGGCCACCCTGTATATTCTGTGGTTTATAATGATAAACCAACAAACTACGAAACAAAAGGGTGGCCAGTATTTTTTTTAAATAGTATTTGCACACGGTGCATTCAGTCATTATTACTTGTTAAAATAATTAATTTTTGATAAATTAAATGAAGAATTGATTTTCTTTTGGCCTGAATTATAAGTCGTACTGAAAAATATTTTTCTCAAACATGCAATGAAATATTGTCTTTACGTTCCTTAAAATGGGCTGGGAAGTATCGCTTTTTGGGCGCAACAACTCGAGAGGACTGTAAAGGGATTTTATATTATTTTTTGGGCCTAGGCCTGCAAAGTAACTTTTTTTTTTAAATATTGTCCTTTAGAGCATTTTTTTTATTTCATTGTATGTTTGAGAAAAGCATCCTCGCTCGCACTTGGCCGGAAATCCTCATTTTCCCGGCCTCTGATGTAATGTACTATTTCGTCCCAGTTTCTTTAAATTTCGACGGTAACTGCTCAGTTTACTGTTTCAAATTTATTTTGTTTACTCCCTCAGTCTCATTTCACTCAAATACGGCCCCGTCAAGTGTCAAGGGAAATGCTGAGTCGTTTGTTTTATTTTTTAATGTTTTATTTCTATCGAAAAGAAAGCTTCACAGTTTTTTTTAAGCCACGCGGTAAATATTTTATAGCTGGAGTAAAAGATTACAACTTATACACTAAACACATTATCAAAATAGTTTTTCTACTACTATTCAAATAATTAAGTACCTAAATTTTTAAAATTATTTTGTGGGTTTATAAAATAGTACTTTGTCGTTCAGTACACGTACACATAAGACTTTTTAACAGCAAATGTGATGAAACATTTAGAAATTAAGATAATATTATTAATGTATCTGTTCTAATACGGTTTTTCTTAATATCTATTCGATTATTTACGAAAATCTAAAGGGTATTTCATTATCCTCCTTGCGTTATCCCGGCATTTGCCACGGCTCATTGGAGCCTGGGGTCCGCTTTGACAAATCATTCCAAGATTTGGCGTAGACACTAGTTTTTAAGAAAGCGACTGCCATCTGACTTTCCAACCCGAAGGGTAACTAGGCCTTATTGGAATTACTTAGTCCGATTTCCTCACGATGTTTTCCTTCACCGAAAAGCGACTGGCAAAATATAAATAGCTCATTGGTACGAGCCGGGTTCGAACCCGCGACCTCCGGATCGAAAGTCGCACGCTCTTAGCGGTCACCAGCGCTTCACCAAATCTAAAGAGTATTTACGGTAATGTAAACCTAAGAAAAACTGCCCCCAGCGTTTTTGGGTCGGAATTATAATCAAACGATGACTTTTCAAGCGATAATACCCTGCTCAAAGTTTTATCCCTCTGTTACCCGTTACCCCCCTGGGGTTAAAAACGCCAGATTTTCCCAAAAGTTTTTATCTTTTTTTTTTTCCTAAACTATGTAAGTGACGAATTTTAAATTTAATACAAATAATTATTATTGTCTAAATGCAATATGTGGGAAAGCCATTAAAAAAAAAGCAATATGTTAAAAAATACGACCCTCCTAACCTAACCATACGCCTGGTTGACGCGTCTGGTGACCAGAGGGCTGGCAGCTACTTTGGCCAGCGATTAAGCTTGGCTATTCAAAAAGGCAACGCTGTCAGCCTACTGGGCACCATTCCCGCTGACGAAGACCTGGGGAGCATTTTTTATTTGTAAATATAATTTAAGTTAACCCCTCAGGTGGCAGAGCTACAAGTTGCATAGGGGAGAAGAAGTGGCGCGGTCATTTTATAAAACATTCCGTTAAGTGGCAGGCGCCGGGAGCCGGACTCTGGGAAAAACAAGCTGTTAAGTGGCAGGGACCGGCTCCCGGACCCCGTGCGACGATATACCTAAATATATAAATAAAACCGTCTAAAACTATATCTAGCTTCCTCATACTTGCACGAACCATTCGTCACTAAACAAGGACGGCATTCAGTAAAGGTTCAACACCTTCAACTTCAAAACAACTTGAAATATGACCCAATTTGATTGGACCATCCGCCTGCCATGTTTGAGACACGTGTTTAAAAACCGTCTTTTTTGCAAAAATTGTACTGTAATATATTAAAAAAAGAGATATAAGTGTAAATAAATGTATATTTAAGTCCCTGAATTACTTTTTTCTCCAATTTACTGTTTTTTTGCCTAGATAAAGTTACTTTAATAAATGGAAGTGGAAAATGTAGCCATCTGATATTTGATCGAGTCTAGCAAAATTCATATAAATGGAATGTATTTTTTTTCTATGGAATAATTTTAGCCGTTTCATAATGAATCCAGTGATATATGGTTTATGCACAACATCCCTACATTTTTTGAGTAATTATAATTTTTGTAACATAAGTAACATTCGCGATGACCACCCGTGAGGGCCCCGCCACTCAAGGGTAAACTTTTTCTGTCATTTTAGCGGTATCCTTGCCACTCAACAGCTTTTTATTTCAAGTCCGGCTCCCGGTTACCTGCCACTTTACGTGCGGTCGGCTCCCGGATTTCGCCACCTGAAGGGTTAATTAGTTTTAAGTTGTACATAATACTGCATTTTGTTTTTATTCATTTTTGTTACGTATATTTCTGAATAAAATGTTTTTACCATAAATTATTCTTCTTCTTCTTCCTGCCCTTAATCCCAATTCCCAACTTCATTTTTGGGTGCCTAACCATAACCAGTAACCTAACATAACTTCATGAAAAAACTACGGAACCCTAAAAATCGCTAAGTACGGTAGGTACAACTTATTTCTTTCCGTTGGAAATAAAATATAAAATCAATAAAAATCTGTAACCACACATTGTCCAGTTTAAACCCTGTTCTTCCAGTAAAATAAACCTCAGTATTTTATTCTGAGCCTTTCGGAACTACTGTAATCGAACATTTTAAAAATACCCGGTTTAAAGGCTGGTTTAAAGATTTCTACTGACCTACATTGTTATCGGCTATCCCTAGAGCTAGACGCGAGATGAAACAGGAAACTTGAGCTTACTCGCAAGGAAACCTGTTAAACGAAAGTTACATATAATTTACCTTAGAACAGTTTGTAATTTTAGAACAAAACGGGACTTAATCGCGTAAACACTTACATTTATATTTGGCCCGACGTTTCGAACATCACATTATGTTGTCTACCCGTGACCACGAACATAAGTAATGTGATGTTCGAAACGTCGGGCCAAATATAAATGTAAGTGTTTACGCGATTAAGTCCCGTTTTGTGTTCTAAAATTATGAGTGCAAATCGTGTTAGTCTAAATCAATATATTTAGAACAGTTTGGTTAAGAAAATAATAGATGACCTATAGTGTGAATTTTCTGTGATGAACTTTTCGCTTTAGCCGTAATCTGTTAAACAAAGGCCTTTGTTTCTATTATTCACGGCGGCTAGCTACCGTTTAAACGGCACTGCTATAGTCTCAGTGTAGTTAAAAAGCAACTATCATGATAGTAATAAGGTTCAAATCCATAAAAAGACCTTTCGGAGATAACACGTTTTGTCATCTTCAAAAAAAGTTACCTGCATACTACAAACTGTTTAATAAATTTGAACCTTATTGATATCATGATAGTTGCTTTTTAACTACACTGAGAACGTCTACGACGACTAGCTCCCGTTTCCACAGCACGTGCTTTAGTTAGCTAGTCGCGGTGAATAATAGAAACAAAGGCCTTCGTTTAACAGATTACGGCTAAAGCAAAAAGTTCATCTCAGAAAATTCATACTATACTTACTAGGTGAAACTTCTACTTTTTCATTGTATCTTTTATGGTGCTCTCACACTGACTGATAAACGTTATAGAAGACGGTGTGACAGGGACAACGTAATACCCCACCGCGTTATATAACATTTAACCGACGACTGGTCTGGCCTAGCTCTTAGTGACCCTGTTTGCTAAGCCGCGGTCCCGGGTTCGAATCCCGGTAAGGGCATTTATTTGTGTGATGAGCACAAATATTTGTTACTGAGTCATTGGTGTTTTTATTAAGAACGCCTACCCGCCGAATTAAGAACTGAAATCTCTGACGAAGCATTTGAACTTCAACTGAGGAACTTTTTATTGAAAAATCCATTATATTCGGTAGATGAATATATGGAATTAAAATTGTAATAATTTACTTGACATTTTGAACTATTATTATTACCAATTGCTCATAATTTCATTTTAATATGACGATCATTATGAGATACCTAACTAGACTTAACTAGACTTTTAATCTGACTTGTGATTTATTATTTATTTAATTTTTAATGACGGTGGTTTTGAAAACCACATTTACAAATTGTTAATTTAATAATTTCTATTGTTTTTGAGTATTATTGACGTTATATTATTGTATCTTTGCATGAAAAATTATTATAATTGACGATCATAATGTAAATTCATATAGGTTAACGTAGAATAATTTATACTGTAATTTACCATTATGAAATAAATAAACTAAACTAAACTATGTATACGAGTATAAGTATGTATTTATCTAGAGGTATATAAGTATATCGTCGTATAGTATATGATGATCGTCGCCTAGCACCCATAGTACAAGCTTTGCTTAGTTTGGGGCTACGTGTAAGTTGTTTCCTAATATTTATATTTTATTTATTTATATTTATAACAGCCCGTGTGGCATTACAATCTTGTAACACAATATATTTAACCCTTCTTATAAATAACTAAAGGGTCCGTTAGAAAATCTAATGAAGTTTTCTACAACTAAGCATAAAAGATAAGATAAGATTTCCTAGGATAACATAAAGAGTTGTGATAACTCCAAGCGTATTTCCCCGGCCGTCTTAATTTCCTCGAGGGACGCTCGTGAAGCGACTGGAGCATATTTTTCATTTAACTGCTAAGCCCGCATCTTATTTTTACTGCTCCATATGTAGCATGGTGAGTAAGGAGAATTTCATGGAATATAATTATTAAATTATTTGTTTTGCTGGTATAAATGGGCCATTTTTTTTTTCAAAGTTGTCTACCCCTTTTTTTTGGAATTGGAAATTTTTTGTGGCTTCCACTCAGAATCGCGAACTCTTTCAATCCTAATAGGAGAAAAAAAGTGTCCCAAGGTTTTTTCCCCATTCCGTTACTATTTTTTCATATTACGTTTTGTATGGCGGTAACGGAATGGAAGGGTTGAAAAATGCATGGAAATCTTGGGACGTTTTTTTTTCTCCTATCAGGATCGAAAGACCACGCGATTCTGAATATGAATCGCGCAAAAGATACCCATGACACAAAAAAGTGGGGTGGACAACTTTAAAATAAATGACCCAAATAAGTCTAAGTGAAAGTATTATTAACTAATAAAGACTTTACATTTAACGTGAAGGAAAAACCTAATATTTTCATGAGTAAATAAACGTACATTCTCGGGTAATAATTTTAAGATGGAACGACAGTTAAGTTCAAAATTAGGGGTGAAGCAAATAGTCTCTTAGACAAAGTCAACCGTTTCACTTACCTCAGAGACGACGGAAGTGAAACAGCTTTTCTTTTGCGGACATTTTCCATTTTTTTACGGATTCTTAGTATACTTAGAGTCATATGTTGCTGAATTTATAAATGATAATTATATAACAGATCTACATTTTATACTGTCACTGCTACATACCTTTTATTACTGTTATGGCAGTTAATTATCTGAAGAAACAATAAAGTATATTTCACTTACCCGCATTGAAATAGTAAATTTAATGATGAGTAGGTAATAATGTCGAGATGATTATTTTCAAGAAAGAAACTCAATCCATTAAATGAACACTTACCTGTTCATTTAACGGGTTGAGTTTCTTTCTGTTTAACGTGTACCATGTACTACTTAGCTACCTAATCCAGTTACAATATTTTCTAGGATTCAATAGTATTTACGCGTACTATACTATTTATTTATTTTCCCCTCACTAGCTCGGAAACACGTGTTTTGTCGTTTAATACCAGCGGGTAAAAACGCATTTTATCCACTAGTGGGTAAAGTAATTTGACCTTGAATAAAGTCAAATTAACTGCTTTAAAATTGATAAAAGTAGGTGAATCTAGTAATAAAGATGATTTACCACCTGTGGAACTACTGGAAGCAGTGATAAACGCATTTTTTGTAGTTTCCTCGCTATAGTGAGGGGAAAAGTTTTGTGTTACACTCGGGTGCAAATGTATTTTACTTCTCGTGTGTTAAAAAACTCGCAAGTTCAGGATTCTATTCTCGAACCACTCGCTTCGCTCGTGGTTCAACTATAGAATCCTTTCACTTGCTCGTTTTTCAATTCCACACTCGGCGTTAAAATACAACTTTGCCCCCTTGTATAACAAATAACTATTAGTCCCTCATACCGGCGAAGGAGAAAAAGCCCTTTTTCGCATTGCTGACATGAAAAAGTTACTTAATCCTGTCGGGGAGTAAATGCTATGTTAGTAACTTATTAGTCCATGGTAAAAGTATGTTTATAGTTAAAAATACTCCAAATGTACCGGAAAATTTATCTTATCCAACACCATGCTAGGTCCAGCCTTAGTCTTCCTTACTATTTATAAACGTCCACAAATCCCCGCTTTAGTCGGCATAAACTTTTTACAGCAGCTTTAAAGAATGGGGTTTGGGCTGAAGTCTGCTTTTTCGCCTGTGGGTTAAATTGTGCAGAAGGGGTACCTAAATAAAATTGAACCTATATTTGATTGTCCGTCAATGTCGGTCAATTGTTCATGTAGTAGTAGTAGAAGTAGGGGTGCGTATCGATCGATATAACTTTTTTTGATATATTTTTAGTCGTTATAACGATCATTTGATATAATTTTTGAATCATATAACAACAAATAATATACTAACAAATTGTATAATTCTTATTTAATATAGTGATATTTTTTTCGATAAACATTTATTATAATATACTTTGAGTATAATGCTTATTTTCGATAATAAAAAAAATATATAACACAAATACTTTCTAAAACACAGTTAGAATTAAAAAAATTGTACAATAAATTAGATCCATCATTTACCAGAAAATTAGATTAGCTTGGAACTGTGACCCCTACATACAACGCGCTGCTACCAGAAAAAATAGGTTAGGTTAGGTTAGAACTGTGATCCCTTCAAAAAAGAATAAAATTAATTCATGAAATATTTTATACTGTTTGCTAGTTATATTATAGTAGTCGTATATCAATAGATAGTTATACCATATAACGGTTATTATAAATAAGTGTTATACAAAATAATGATTATACAAAATAAAAGTATTTATTTTGTGGTTATACCAAATGTTAATTATGTCAAATGAGTGATTATATCCTTTAAAAATATACCAAATGTTGTTATATCAAATGTTACTATACCAAAAAAAATTTTACCAATCATTACATACCCGTAGTAGTCGTAGTAGTAGTAATCACTTTATTGTGTACAATAGTTTATATTATACAATTTGTTGGTACAGAGATACAAAGGCGAGCTTAACCCTATAAGGGATCTCTTCCAGCTAACCTCAAGCTCAAGCTCTTCAAGCTTTCATGTATTATTAATAACTGAATTATTATTAAACGAACATTAGTATGTTTTCTAAACTAGACTATTTCAAATTTCATTTGAAATAGTCTAGTTTAGATGTTTCATACAAAAGGAGGCTTCTCAAACGTCTCGTTCTTAAATGAAATTTACACTACAGAGCATTGAACGTGCAAATAAAAAAACAATATTTCTTTGTTGTGAACTTGTGTGCAATTATTATAATTTATCATAGAGAGAGGTACTGCCGTCCTATCACTAAAACCCATCTAACCCACAAATGATAGTTTTGAGATATGGGCAAAAAACATAAAAACCCATATCTCTAGGAAATGTGTCGATTTAGTCCAGATTTCTTTTATTCTTAAATTAAAACTAAATTCACGCTAACATTATTTAAAATCAATTTAATTAAATATTGTTTAATTTATTAGAAATTCGCCATTTTGTGTTTAAGTTATGCAAATAATTCCTAAAATATGTATGATTTTACTGTTAAAACACGGTTAAGTATACTTTAGCCGTTTTTTAGGATTGAATAATACATAAAACATGGCTTAATAACGGCAAAGTAAATTAACGTGTTTATAGTAATCGTAACTGAGCATTGCATAATAATCTAAAAACATAGCTTAATAACCGCAAAGACACTAAACAATTTTATACTATCGTATATGCTCTAAAAAAATGTTGTAACCATTTTTAAGCTATGCAATGACTACTAACATCGAAATAATTTGTATGCATTCCTAATCTAAAAGCCCGCTATATGACAAACCAGCGACGATTACTAGGTTTTAGCATTGTCATTCTTTTTAAAAGGAGTTTATCATTTTAGCAATGTCCCGTTTACCTGCAGTACCTGCACTAAGTTTCAAGAGCAATTCAATTTGTTAAATGAATAAAAGACAACTGTATGATATTGTAACCATTTATTTGCATGCATAAAAAACCTCGTTATAGTTATGTTACAAATTAACATATTTAAACTTAATATAATATTCTAACATTAGTGAAAACTAACATAACATTAATATGAAACAATAAAATTCGCTTTTAACATTGCAACAAATCAATTTGCTATAACGACACGGCGAAAGGTGTCGCTCTTGGATATCCAAAGTTATTCGTATTATTACTATAATACACTATTAAAATAATGTTTTTATTACCGAGTTATATAAGGTTAAAAACGGTTGACATTGGCAGTTCTTACAAAAAGAAACACGGATTTCATTTATTATTCGCCAAGCAAGTGAAAATAGCAATCTTTATTTATTTTATAGACTTCAAAAATTCAAAATACATTTAGGATTGTTTGACATAATAATTTTCTCTCTTTCCGCTTGATTCCGTTCTTCTTTAAATTTATTTTTCTTTTTTTGTGCGTTTGGTTTTCGACAGTTGTATTATTAATATTAATATTACGAGTGTAGTGCTCTATATCGACGGTGGTTCTACATCGATAAATGGTTATATGTACTTATGTGTAGGTCAGTCCTCCTTTTCTGTATGTAAAACTTCTGGATTTGAAGGGTCTGAATGAATTGGTACAGCAGAATACTTATATATCATACATCTTTTTTTTTTCTTTAAACTAGAATCAATATAGAGATCTTTGTTAACAATTTCTGGTAAAATCAGGTGCATCATTGCTTAAAATTGCATTAACTAGGTTAAATTTAAGTCTGTTTCTCTGTTGTTTGTATAAATTGGAGCGGATAAATGAAGATAAAGCTTCATTTTGGATGATACATATGTTGTCATTTTACAATTTTTACATGCTAGGTATAGAGTTCTTCTTCTTTCGAGTCATCACTTGTAGTTTCAATGCGTCTGCGACGGAATAGTCAAAAACCTTCTTTCCTTATATCAAGATGAGAAGCATTTTACGAATGATTAAAGAAGTAAACGTTGTTCGATTTTGTTACAACGAAGGATAAACCCAAATTCGATGATCGTCAGCAATGGTTTTAGCTTGGACCAGTAAAAGGGAGTTTTAAAATTGATGTATTTTCGTCAGCATTGAAAATTAAAGCAGAAACGTTCGACGTGGCTAAGTTAGGCAAAGAATTCTGAGGTATCAATCTCAAAAATTCTTGAAACAATACACAACGATAGAATGTTCCTTGGTAAAGATCGAGTTGAGCAATCCCCTTCTGTTCTACATTTATTAAACTTACTGCTGGTGTGATGACTTGTGGTCGGTTTTTCGGTATTCATTTTATTCGCAGATCTCTGTTATCGTTTGTATCCTGAAGTTCGTAACAAGCCTAAAAGAAATAACATTAATTAATTTGATTTTTGACTGCATTATTAAATCAGCTTGACGGTAATATAATGTTGCGCAAGTAATCCATACCTACATAGGTACTAAAACATTGTAAGGTAAATAAATGCTTACAAAATGTATGTGGCTATGGCAATGCCTACATAGCAATAGGATGGTACAATGTAATTTCTTGACTTTTTTGTTTACGCTTTATTTGTACAGTACACAATAACAACATTTTAACTGGGCTCTTGATCGAATAACTTATGAGTTAGGTATTTACTTGTCGCGGCAAACGTGTGATAATACGTTAGCAAAACGCAAGTTGTGCTTGAAAAAAACCTTAAAAAAAAAGATATTTAACACTTACCTGGTCTTCGGTTTCTTAACATTTTAAGGAGAAAATGTTCATACACCGGTCATTACAGCCTTCGCACAACCTTCTGCGCGCGAGCCGCTCGGCCGACTGTCGGACTGGCGCAATAACTTTGGAAGGTATACTTTTACAACTAGCGGGGTTTTAGCGTAGCTTTGCTGGTTTGTCCTGTTTCAGTGTGGCATTATGAATATTTTTTTAGTAATAAATTCACCGTAAAGCGCAGTAACTAGGTTTTAGTGATGTATTTGTAACCGAAATTACAATGAAAGTCTTTAAATACACGGTTAAAGGACTTTAGCCGTGTTTAAGCGTAGTATTTTATTTAAAAAAGTGAATGTTATAAAATGTAATAACGCAATTAAACGGCTTTAATGGGAATTTATGAAGCTTATGTCAAGTAACGTTGTTATAGTTATGTATCGTGTGATAAAACTATGAAGATAAACAACTGCTAAGCGCTTTAATATAAGTTATAGAAGACAAATGTGGGTTTGCGGTTTTATACTATTGAAAAGGGTTATAAAATAGTGCACTTAGCGAGGTATGTCGACTCTGTATCTCGGTAACTAAAAACGATAAAAATATGATTCCAAGACCAGTCGATGGGGAATTCTTTCCTATTTAAGAATATTTATCCAAATGAAAACTGGTAATATGCAGCTTAGAGGGGTTCTAGTGATAGGACGGCAGGGTAGCTTTCATTTTTGAATCTATTCCTTTGCTGTGACATATAATGTAGGTACTTAAATATGATGGTTTCCAATTTCTGTTTATTACACAATAATACCTGTCAGTGATACATTTGGAACACAAGATTAAGTGTTCGTTAATCTTAATTACTGTTAGTGGCTAATGCATATTTCAAGGTAATAAATGTGTCATAAGCAGCATATTTATAACTATTGCTAGATAATTTATGAATATCATAATAAATTGGAAAATGAAAACAATACAAAGTTACGGGTGAAACTCTTTATGCGTCGGTAGTTTTTGTTTGTTATCCAAAGGCCGTGAGTTTATGTATCACTCAAAATAATATTAGGTACCTAATAGGGATCTATATCGGAATCCCTAAAGTTTTTTGAACTATTTTTACATTGCCTTATATTTTTTGGCATAATGATCATTTGGCCTAATTTAAATGTCCTAATATTGTTTCGCCTAACGCCGTTAAACCCACTTTTTTAGAAGCGATTCGGATTTGTGTGAGGTTACGGTTCTAACCTAACCTAAACCTACCTTTCTAACAGCGAATCGGTTCTGGGTAATGTCATTTTTGGGGCAAAATTTAAATTATGCCAAATGATCGTTAGGCCAAAAGAGCGTTGGGCATTTCATAATTCGGCCAAATGAGTTAGGCCAAGTGATTTTCGAACAAACGTTATTAGGGATTCCGAGGGAGACCCACCTAATAGTACCCATCTATCTTATTCCAGATTGAAATTTATTCTTAGATTACTGAAGTATTGCTCAATTTTAATATTAGTATTTTTTGGGCTCTATACACAATACCTAAACATAATTTAAATTTTGCCCTAAACCACTGTTTAAGGTATCCCAAAAATAATTTACCTCGCAATTTGTAAACTGTCGAGAACTAACCTCTATTCAGAATCCTTTTTCCAATCCAGATTATTTATATGCAAAAAAGGGCTGGAAGGATGCGGGGTAAATCCATGATATTATCTTGTCTTTTAACCTCTGACCAAAGGGCTATAACTTATACGCACCAGACGGGTTGCCCCGATATATGTAACTGCTTTCGTTTGTCTAGAGCGGATAACATAATAAATTAGTTGACCAATTGTCCATATGAAGATTGGGATTGGGTACCTTTTTATCGGAAATATATGCTTTATTGAGCTTAAAGGTTTTCTCAAATTGTTATAGCCTTTTAACAAACTAGGCCGTTAAACATTTCACCATCCATGAATTTATTTTTCCCCTCACTAGCTCGGAAAGACGTGTTTTGCCCTTTAACACCAGCGGGTAAAAACGCATTTTATCCACTAGTGGGTAAAGTAATTTGACCTTGAATAAAGCCAAATTAACTGCTTTAAAATTGAACTACTGGAAGCAGTAGTAAACGCATTTTTTGCGTTGTAGTTTCCTCGCTATAGTGAGGGGAAAAGTTTTGTGTTACACTCGGGTGCAAATGTATTTTACTTCTCGTGTGTTAAAAATCTCGCAAGTTCAGGATTATATTCTCGAACCACTCGCTTCGCTCGTGGTTCAACTATAGAATCCTTTCACTTGCTCGTTTTTCAATTCCACACTCGGCGTTAAAATACAACTTTGCCCCCTTGTATAACAAATAACTATTAATATGGTTTAAAAAGATTTTCAGGAAAATAATATTCAATTATTTTTACGTAATAGTTAACGCTCAACGCTCCTCTATGCAGCTCAAACAACCCAAGTATTTGATATTAAACCCAAGTAGTAAATAAATATTTTGATAAATCATGAAAGTCACCAATTATTTTTGTGATTATCTTTGCGCCGCTAAGTGAAACATTGGTATTCCGTGTTTTTCTACCAAGTTGCATTGCATACGCCCATGCACGCACGCGTTTATGCATTATATTATTTTTTTAAATATTTAGTCACAATCATCAGTTCACCAGTTCCCCTTTTTATCAATATCATTTTCATGTCTCATTCTCTGAACGAAAATTGGGATTCATTTTTGTTCAAGTATTGAGTACATTTGATTTATCTCTCCAATCTCTAAATATCAATAGCTCGAGTTGTTACTTGACATTTCAGTTAGTAAGGGCATGAATTTTCACTACCATTTCGTCAAGTGCGAACGAGATAGACTACAATCGAGTTATCGCAGCCGGCTAACGAAAACTGGATTCGTGTGTCATCCCAAATGCATTTTGCAGTAAGATTTAACGATTAAAGTTGACATTTTGTTGCAAAATGCATGTGGGATAACACATTATTGCGTATTAGTGCCCATCCAACAGTCAAATATATTTTATTCTATTCTAAATCATATCACGGTTAGTGATTACTGCTGTATTTAACTTAAATAGACATCTTCCTATTTCAGGTTCAGACTATTCTTCATTCGCACGCCTTAGAAACTCATGTCGGCGGAAGATTGTACCTTTTCAGCCAATTCAAGCCTAATCCACGGATGATGTATTGAGTTGGTCTGTTCAACCAAGAATATAATGGACCGAAATGATGAATCGGATGTTTTTTTATAGATTCATGTTTGGTAATAGATTTTGGCTACTGTTTTATTATAACCTAACCACAAAATTAAAAATTTGAAAAACCCCCGACCGCGACATAGTAGAATTAGTAGACCGATTTTCATGAAACATGGCTAAGAACACTCCCGATTAACTCAGATTTCAGACAAAAAAGCTATATCTAAATCGGTTAATCCGTTCGGGAGCTACGATGCCACAGACAGACACACACACAGACAGACACGTCAAACTTATAACACCCCGTCGTTTTTGCGTCGGGGGTTAAAAACTGAATTAAATTACGAAGAATAAAACTATGGAAACGGATTAAATCGCGTATAATGAATTTAAAATACATCCCGACGTTTCGAACTCTTTACAGCGTTCGTGGTCAACGGTTCCATAGTTTCCATAGTTTTATTTCATGAGTAACTATCGCGGTAACCGAAGACAATATTACGAAGAATAAATTAAGAAAAAAGTGACCAAAGCCTCCAATGCCTGAGGCTGGAACCAGCGTACTCAGCAATCGCGGCAGATGTCTGTATCCTCTCAGCCACCCAGGTCACATCAGTTGCTTAGTTTTAAATTATTATAGTTTACCAGTTATAAATGACCATGGGGTCCCGGGCTTTTGGAAGACGTGCGTGGAGCCGAAGCCAACACGTAGAGGCTCCTTGTAAGTTGACATTTTATTATAAATGTCACGTGACACCAGTTTAGTTACAATTTATTATAATACCTGACTCTAATGGAGGTGCGGAATAATAACTTACCGAATATTTGACTGGTTCTTTGTTCTTGCTTTATCGGGTGTCCGTTCTCACTGATTAGCGACACTGGTTTAAAAATATATTATCATTTTTCTAGAAATACGGGATCCACTTTTGCTTCGCATAAATTATTATTTTTGCAATAATAATAATATAACATAATTTTCTTTTCACATGTAACATGACATCAACATGACTTTGAAAGGAACTGTCATCTACGTCTCCTTCCCGTCAACTTTGTACAATGCCACGTCAGCAAATTTAAATTGATCCTATTTTGTTACCAACATTTAGTAATATAATTCGACTTTCGTAAGATATATACAGGATAATTGTTATAATTAAGAAAATATAGATACTAGAGAACCTTAATGACGAAATAAAACTTAATAAAATCTCAATTCATCAACAAAATCTTGGTAACAAAATAGGAATTAATAAAAACAAATTTAACTTTTCCCTTAATTTTTGTACAAACTTTTCGAGAACTGCTGTTTTCCACTTTATCGCACTTAAAACATCCGACAAATGGTCAGAATGTAGTTCATTAATAGTATTTTATGCAACTGGTGGTTAAAAGAGGTCAAAAAAGGTGAGTGGCGTGGGTAAAAATTTGAGGCGAAGCCGAAAATTGTTAATAAAGACGCCACGAGCATTTTTTGACTCAGTTAAACACCGTTGCATACAATACTTTTTCTACGACCAAGCACTTATTTTGAAAGAAAATTATAAATCAACAAATACCTACTTTCAGTCATCTTAGTTATCTAGTGGACCGCCTACCATTTTGAATATGCAGTTTGAGTGCAAACATGAAAATAAAACTGTCTATGGTATGGTTCTTTTGAAGCCTGGCCACTAAGACGAATCGAGCCGAGTTGAATCGAGCTCTCATACATTTGAATGCGATTGGACGCGTCGCCAATGAACGCAGCAGAAAACGAAGGAGTCTCGACTCTGCGAATTGGTTTGTTAAGTTGGTAGCAATGTATTTACTGAACTGTAACAGCTATATCGTGCTACTAAAATGTTTTCAGGGTATAGACTACACATCTTTTATGTAGGGTTTTAAAGTTCTATACACTGTAACTCACGAATTTGGGTTTTTATTAAGATTTACACTGACAATTTGACCCCACATAAACGAATTAAGTGTCCCTAGGTCCTTAGTAATATGCATAAACGCCAAGGCCACCAAAGTTTAAACATTAATCTATTAACAACAATCATTATACCACAACTAAGCTTATTAAATTACTCTCCTAATATCGTAATAGAGGGTTAAGTTAGGAATAGCTGCGTCACTGTAATATAGTTTGGAGTTGATTATATTTCGGAGGTTCAGTGTAGGGGGCTTACCGCGAGCACGTCTCATGTGTTTGCATCTTTGTCGCACTTGTAAATTGGGTACCTACCAAAGAGGATCGAGTATTATAGAGAGTTACTGTCAAAGTAAAATGTGTAATCACAGTGCATGAACTGCCATCTCTTGAGACAAGCTTAAAACTTTTGAACCTCAGTTTTGACAATTTGGCCCATATTCTTAGCTTGATATGTGTTAAAATGTCAAATATTAATATTAGTGTCATCTAGCTGAGCGTACCCCAAAGGTGTAATGCCATCTAGGCCACCGTAACCTTTTTCTGTATGGTACTGAGATACGTTTTTAGGGTTCCGTAGTCAACTAGGAACCCTTATAGTTTCGCCATGTCTGTCCATCCGTCCGTCCGTCCGTCCGTCCGTCCGTCCGTCCGCGGATAATCTCAGTAACCGTAAGCACCAGAAACCTGAAATTTGGTACCAATATGTATATCAATCACGCCAACAAAGTGCAAAAATAAAAAATGGAAAAAGATGTTTTATTAGGGTACCCCCCTACATGTAAAGTGGGGGCTGATATTTTTTTTCATTCCAACCCCAACGTGTGATATATTGTTGGATAGGTATTTAAAAATGAATAAAGGTTTACTAAGATCATTTTTTGATAATATTAATATTTTCGGAAATAATCGCTCCTAAAGGAAAAAAAAGTGCGTCCCCCCCCCTCTAACTTTTGAACCATATGTTTAAAAAATATGAAAAAATCACAAAAGTAGAACTTTATAAAGACTTTCTAGGAAAATAGTTTTGAACTTGATAGGTTTAGTAGTTTTTGAGAAAAATACGGAAAACTACGGAACCCTACACTGAGCGTGGCCCGACACGCTCTGGCCGGTTTTTTTTCTTCGACTTTATCTGTCTATACGGAGTTATATAATGTCTTTGCTTCGAAGTAAGTCCAGATGTAAATTAAATTAATTAAATATGTAGTGCGAAAAGCTTTACCTTCGTATTTTCCGGAAACGTTCGTATTTGTCATGCTACTTCAAACAGTGTCAATACGTCTTGTACTGAGACTGACTGAAATAACATGACATGTTCGTACGTTTCCGTAAGAATACGAAGGAGCTTTTCAAACTACATCTGTAGCTTGTATGTAAATGTAAGTGAGTCAGAGGAAACATGTCGAACGCGTTTTGAATGATTCACGGTTATTTTCATTAGACTTATATTGACCGGGATATATACCGTGATTACCTTTTTGATTTTTGTCGAGCTCCCGATATTTCGACGCAGTTGCATGCATCATGATCACGGAAAAAGTTTTCCGTGATCAAAGGTAATCACGGTCTATATCCCGTTCAATATAAGTCTAATGTCGAACGCGGTTTGTGGTAGGACCTCTGGCCTGAATCTCGTGTACAACGTTCCAGTAATGGGCCAGCTACTGGCTCGGAATATTAATTCAGACGTTTTGGGAGTTCGGCTCTTGTTTCATTTACAGGTCAATACGGGAAATTTTTATAATTTATTTCAACCTACTTTTTGCGTTGCTCTCATGAGGATTGCTCAGTGTTTTAGGTTCTTGGGAGCCTGGGGTCCTTTCATCTTCCAACTCAGAGAGTAGGTAAACAAGTTCCTATTGGAAATAAGTCGGTTTCCTCACGATTTTTTAAATCATGATCAAATAAACAGTCTGGCGGCATCAGCATCATTCTCCTTGCGTTATACCGGCATCCTGGGGTCCGTTGTGACGACTAATCCCAAAATTTGGCGTAGGCACTAGTTTTTACGAAAGCGAATGCCATCTGACCTTCCAACCCAAAGGGCAACTATGCCTTATTGGAATTAATCTGGTTTCCTCAGGATGTTTTTCTTCACCGAAAAGCGACTGGCAAATATCAAATGACATTTCGCACATAAGTTCCGAAAACCTCATTGGTACGAGCCGGGGTTCGAGTCTAGCGGTGATGCTTTATTTCAAAAATGAAACCTTCGGGGTTTAAAGTAATATCACTTTCTTTACATTGATCTTTGAGGGTACGTAACATAATTTAAAAGAAAGGTAACGTACTTTGATCAATACAACACATCAAGGTGATTTAAAAGGAATGAAAAAACTTTTTACCTCACTGGTTTTGGACTTTGAAGCTTCTTGTCAATCCAATTTATATCATATAATGGAGGTGAAAGTAAAACGTGGGCCAAGGGCAACGAGAAAAAAAATTAAAGTTTGTTATGTTTTTATATTCGGCCCATGTATCTTCGACCTATGTTTTCAGTGTTTTCTTGTCAATAAAAATAAATAAATGAATTAAGTAATTACGATCTTTACGATCTAAGAGTTTTGAATGATTCTTGGTTATTTTCATTAGACTTATATTGACCGGGTTATAGATTAGCTTTTTGATTTTTGTCGAACTCCCGATATTTCGACGAAATTGCATGTATCATTGATCATCTTTACGATCTAGTCGTATAAACCTTTGCTATGTCGTGTAGATTAAGTTTTTCTATTATACTTTTAATACCATTGATAATAATTGTTATCGTACTTTTCAACTTCAGTTGAAAGCATTAATATAGGCATTCAAAACGTCTATTTAACTTACTCGAAAATAAGAAATTATTTCATCTAAAAGTCTGCAAAATAAAGTATTTTCGAGATAAGATCGCTCGTCGAGGCATTTCGCCGCCCGTGCCCAGTTCAGGCACTAATCTTCAGACAACATCGATCAACCATGAATTGAGGTTGTAATCCTTAGAACCCTGTATTTTGGCGATGTTCAAAGTGACATTCACATTTAGGTACTTAGACATAAATCTATCTTAGTACATACCTGTGTATAGTCTGAGAATATATCAGATAATTTGGAAAAGGTACTACAGGTACCTGGTGATATACCTATGAATCTGAACAACCGAGTTCAATTTTCGGCGCTGAGCTTCGTCTGTTTATCTTTATTGTATGATATCTAAGTATTACAGTTTGTATGTCTTGTTTGTTTATTTTCTATTTCTATCAAACCGTTATATAAATAAAAATAATAGGTATAAATAAATATAATACCTGACATGACATCAAGTATCTCCCAAGGGTCACTACCTACGTGTCGGATCTGTAACCCCTCGCACGCCTTATATGCGCTATACGCTCAAAAGAACAGTGACTTTTAAAACGGAGAAACAATATATTATGGTTGTGACTTTTTCACGTCATTAGGTAAGTACATGTATTAGGCGAAAATTATGAAACTAAAACTAATGAAATAGGAATTCAATAGGTACTTCGTCTGAGCAGTTGTCTAAGATTTCTTTTTGAGTCTCAGATGTGAAATCTTTTCATTCAGACCGGTCCAAAGTTATCTGAAAATATCTTACCCTAAAAATGTTGTCGGAATAAATAGAAATGATGAATAAAAGTGTCAAGTTATGTCTTCTTACATTCAATAGGACCCTTTTCAAGCTGGAAACTTGTTACGTCTTGTTCTTAGCACTTTTTTAGTATTTAGGAAACCTAATTTACTAATGACATTTTTAATGTGGTTATTTAGGATTATGCGACGTTCTTGCCAATGTCACTTCTTCCTGTTCGCGGAGTTTCGTTATGATCTATTATCAGCAGTTCTACTTCATCAAATGTCATAATGTGAACTATTATAGCATGACAAATACGAACGTTTCCCGAAAAATACTTAGTAAATAGTAGTAGTAATTATTTAGTAAATATTGGCCTATACCTATAGTCAGCAAAGGTTAGATTTTAACATTTTGCTTACAAGATATTGATTAGATTTAATTTATATTGAAATTGGGTGTTAAAATTGAATACAGTGCCTGTAACAACGCCATCTGACACCTGTTATTTTTACTGAATGTGTATAACGGTAGTTAATATTAATAATGCTATTTGGAGCTTTGCCTACTCTAGTGCGCTGCGGAAGGTACTTTCTGCGTTTCTATGTGTGCGTATTTGCGGCGATTGAGGAAGCTGAGATTATGCAAAACAAGATTGTACACAAGTAATGACTGTGCATAAAATCGAATGAGTTGAAATACTATTGGGTTGAATTCAGATTGCGTAGAATTGCGAATAGGAAGAAAGTATACTGTACACAAATAATGACTGCACAATATCGCATGAGGCGAAATACCTATTGTGTGGAATTCGAATTGTGTAGAATTGCGAATAGGAAGAAACTATACTGTATACAAATAATGACTGTGCACAATAACGAATGAGGTGAAATACCTATTGCGTCGAATTCGGATTGCGTAGAATTGAGAATAGGAAGAAACTATTCTGTACACAAATAATGGCTGTGCACAGTAGCGAATGAGACGAAATACCTATTGTGTGGAACTTAGATTGTGCAGAATTGCGAACAGGAAGAATCGCTATTGTACACAAATAATGACTGCACATAATAGCGCATGAGGTCAAAAACTACTGTGTGCAATTCAGAATGTGCAGAATTGCGAACAGGAAGAATCGCCACTGTCCACAAGTAATAACTGTGCACAATAGCGAATGAGGTGAAATACTAATTGCGTAGAATTCAGATTGTCCAGAATTGCGAACAGGAAGAAGTGACATTGGCAAGAACGTCGCATAATCCGTTAATACCTATTTATATTGGACTTGCTCGTAAATGGAGACATAAATAAACCTTTAATGCAATATTATTAAGTTCTACACCAGAACGAAATATACTTAAACCATTGCAGCACTGTTTATTTTATTAATACTGTTTTAATGTAAATATAAATTCAAATTTTAATATTTTAATTATAAATAAATATCGGAGACACCTTACACAGATCAACTTAGCCCCAAACTAAGCAAAGCTTGTACTATGGGTGCTAAGTGACGATATACATACTTAAATATATAAATACATACTTATATACATAGAAAACATCCATGACTCGGGAACAAATATCTATGCTCATCACACAAATAAATGCCCTTACCGGGATTCGAACCCAGGACCGTGGTTTAGCAGGCAGGGTCACTACCGACTGAGCCAGACCGGTCGTCAATTGCAAGCGTAAGCGAGATAGTTTTATGGTTTTCATTATTTTTTACAACAGTTTAAAATTTTTAAATTCAAGTTTCCTTAATCAAACTAACTTAATTAATTGCTCAAAGGTTAACTGGAAGAGATACCTTAAAGGGATAAGTTCGCCTTTGTACTTGTAATAAGCTCTTTTTCCTGTGTGTTGTATTATTTTCTGATACAATAAAGTGTTTTACTACTACTACTACTACTACTACTACTACAAACAAGATATTGCCGATTTTTAAAAGCTATATCGATTTTTTAAATTTATTTTCGTGATTTTTTCCCATTAAGAGAAATTCTAGAGTTTATTGAGATAACATTAAGAACTTATTGATCGTTTTTAGACGATCTGTTGATACATTATGTAAATTAGGGTATCTCTGAAAACAGGGCACAATGATAAAATTAATTTATTCAAACATGCCCTAATCGATTCTGACATAGCTTCCGAGATTGAAATACTGTTAGATTAATGGGCTTATATTAAAACATCGATGTAGCATTAGGCAAATTGATGGCTTGTGCGATAATCTCTGACGTTTTGACGGCCTATCCCTGGATTTAGCTATGTCGTAATGTGTTATTATAATGAACTAGAATGTACATTACACGCATTTGATTAACTTGAATAATTTGTATTCCTCTATTAATGATTTAGGAAATCGTATTTTCAAGCCTAGGTAGCAGTGGCGGCTGCTGAAAATTTCTGCTAGGCAACACAGAATAAAAGAAACCTACCTTAACATTAGGTACTTTATTAGTTATCAATTTTAGGTAAGCCGGTGGGAATCGCTTTGTATGGACCAGCCGCTGCTGCTAGGTAGTCAACATCAAGCATTTTAAAAAGTTTGTAACTACGGTAATTTTCAGGATTCATTTAATAGTCGGGATAGGTGAAACCGACGTCGAAAAATACGTATGTAAGCAGATTGTTTTTGGCCAACTTTCATTCAAGCAGCTTGCCGGAAAATGACGCTTTATATAATAAAATCTTGTAAAAAGTTGGAATAACTTCTATAATATGAAATTTCAACAACAATCGTCATAGTTATTTAACCACAAAATATCTCAATGAAACTCAATTCAAAAAACGCACTGAACCATTTTACGATGCAGTCCTTCCGAGCCACTTGCACGCTCTTCCATAACACCGTGTTTCTTTGAGCTATGAAACCGACGTAACAGCTGTGGGCGTGCTATCCAATTTCATACGACATTGCTTCCGATGTGCAGCTTTAAAATATAAAATGGACCACGTAAATATAATTTCAAGAGGATGAAGCAAAAGCAAATTTTGGAATAAACTTCCCTTGCTTCTTTAATGTAATAATGTATATTTTTTTATGGATGTTACCTGATTACTCCGAAACCCAATGGTCCGATTTGAATGATTCTTTTTTGGTTTGAAAATGGCTGCCTCCAAGGTGGTCCCACATTAATCTGGAGCTGTTCTGATGATGCAATTCATGAAGAGTTGATGGAACTCCTCAAATTATACAACTAAGGCTCAAGTTGAGACTTGAGAATTGAAGTTACGAAATCTTCTGTCTCAGCATATTTCTGTAATACTTTGTGATACTTGATCATCTAAATCTCATGATAAGTAAATCTTAATCATTAGCTCAATGTGTACAACTCCTGTATATATTTTCACCACACGTCCAATTCCGGATTTCATAATGTTATCCGAATTTCGATAAGTAGTATCGGTTTATTGACAAATGGGAATTGTGATAATTTAACACTGGTTTTAACAACAAAGCCGGGGTTTGTTGGGATTTTGTCGGCGTACAATAATATTCAGATGAAATGTGAACGGTACTTGGCGAGTTTTTATACGGGTGGCTCACTCCGCGATTCTATCGCCGCGCTACAAGTACATGTCGGTGGCCGCGAGTTCGCGGCCTATTCAGTGGTGACGACCTTTGCGCGGCGCAATATAATTCAATGTCGGCTGCTCGCGCGCGGTCCGTTTGTTAATGTGGCTATAAATTTAGAATGGCAAATATTATAACACAAGCCTTCTTGAGCTTACCGTGGGCCTCAATAATCTTACTAGCTTTTGTCCTATGATATAATATATAATATAAATATTATATATTCTGTGCGTTTTATGTTACTAGCTTTTGCCATTAACTATCTCCACTTAAAAACAAAAAGCAGCCATGTCGTCGTCCATGTTTTGTCGTGAAAGACGGACAAACAAACAGACACACACACTTTCCCGTTTATAATATTAGTATGGATAGGAACTGAGTGTCTTAGGGTGATTCTCCGAGAACCTAATTTTCAATGTCCGGAGGCTTATTTCACTGAAAACTTTAGTTTAAAATCCTGTTTTTTTTTTCAAAGATACTTTATATCTCTAGTCGACTGGGACATCGATTAGCTTTAGTATAAGGTTATTGTAATTTTTTATATTGAAAAAATATATCCGTTATTAAATAAGAGATGTCCGCGACAAAATTCTTATTTCTCTGGTGCGGGTTTTATTCGCCTGTATCGTTAACGTATTGAAGATTGTAGACAAACTTCCCCCCGCACGGAATAATCAGTCGCGCTCGGAACGTGGTACGAGGTGGAAGTGTCGGCTGTTGCACGTGGCTCCGGAATTACGAAGGTAAATATCTTATTCCTCTGTCCGTGGTTCAGGTATCATTCTTATTACTCTGTTCGATTTTTTGGGATTTGTGTAACTTTTAAAAATGTACTTTTTTGCTTAATTAATTGCTTTACGTACTATCTATTCATATTATTAACGACAGCCGCGTTGTATATACACATTATGAATCATTGGTTTTTTTTTTCGATAATTTCTTATTCCTCTGTCCCTTATTCCTATGGATTTTGGACAATGGAATAAGAATTTTCTAAATTTTTCTTGTTTTTCTTAACTGACTTTCAAAAAGAAGAGTAGTTATCAAGTGATTTCCTGAGTACAGTAATAGGTAGTCTGAGTAAATTTAGATCATTTTAGCACCTAGTGCATTTACAGTCTGAATGTTATCTATTAATAAAAATAAATATAAAAATATTCTGGAATACTTTTGTGAACAAAAGTACAATATATAATTTATAAATATACGGTTTTTTAACATTTTTGTTAACCTATCCTGACTTATCTTATTCCTCTGGGCCTAAATTTCTTATTCCTCTGGACCAAAAAGTTAAAATGAATTTATTTTATGAATGAGTTCACAAAAATATGGGCCAAAACTATGTCTAAAAATAAATCTATTTTCACAAAAGCGAAAATAAAAATAAAAAAGGACTGACCAACTTTCCTACTTACTAAAAAATAAATACTATGGAAATAAAATTGCTTCCAAAAGCATTTAGAATAATTTTATGTTGACACAGTGGCCCGGAAGGCAGTAATTTTTTCCATAACAAAAATCGGTATATTTTCGTTGTGGTTGTCATTCAAAATATTGGTTGTTCTAAATCAGGGTTAAGAGCTCCTTTCTGACTGAATAGATCGAGCTCAAAACAGGAACATAAAACCTCAAATAAAAACAACACTGTTTTTCAAATAGCCAGAACACTTTTACAGTTTCCATTTCTCTTTTTCATGTGACGAGATTTACCATCGACGTGGCCCAAAATGAGAAAAAAAATATCCGAATGTCCAAATTCTCGGAAAGGGTAAATCCCTAACAAACTCCAGTTCTGGCCGGCTGGGCAACAGTTGCGGAGTGGTGGCAATGTTGCGTGAAATTGTGCTGTGTCATTCGTAAGGAACAACTATATCGCTTCGACCACTGTAAAATGTGAACTGAAATAGATATTATCATACGATATGGCTATGGGACGGATATGGGTTGATTCGCGGCTCGGTCACATGTAGACTTGGTCTTTATTTTTACTATTATGATCCAATTTTAGTTGAATTTAATAGCCTGAGTAAAGGGCTCCCCTTCCTTTCTCCATTCCTCACCGTTCGATGCCCGCTCTCGTCAGTCGAGGTCGTCCCGCCACATCTTCTTTGGTTTACCTCTGCCCCGGCTAATTTGGCGTAACCATTCAGTAGTCACTTTGGCCCACCGTTCCAGGTGTATTCCGTAAACTATGCCCTGTCCAATCCTACTTAAGCTTGAGATTCTGATAGTGTATAACAATAATCATGCAATAATTTAATTTGTTCTCTAGTTGCACTATAAATGTTTAGCTATATATTGGTGTTACAAACATCGAGGTCAGATATGACTAGGTAGTAGTTCTAAGCAAGAGAAGTCTTTTTGAATTACGCAGTTGCACTCGGCCTCGATCTAACATAGGTACATAAACTGGAAAAATTGAGGGCTGGATTCGATCTACCTATCAGAAAATATACAGCGAAAGAATAAACCAAAACTTTTCCTTGTAGGGCAAGCTAAAATATTGTTGCACTTTAAGTATAAATAAAATTTTAACGGTCACCTGAATGCAATTGAAATAAAATATCCAGGTATAGTCACAATCCAAAAAGTTACCACTTTTGCTTGTGCTATTTATGACCCTGAATATTTTATTAATTTTTCAATTTTCAGTGTCTTACATAAGAAAGTATTTTTAGCGGTTCTTATTATATTTGTTAAATAAGAATGACAATCACATTATGTATATGTGTTAGCTCTGTTAACAAAGTTAAGTAGGTACGTACGTTAAATAAATAAATAAATATTGGGGACACCTTACACAGATCAACTTAGCCCCAAACTAAGCAAAGATTGTACTATGTTAATGTTATGTTAAGCTTGTGCTTGTAATGTGTTAAGCAATAAGCATACTAACTGACAGACAGGGTAAAAGACACAATGGATGTTTCTTTGTTTGAAATGAAACCCTAACAACAGTTACGGTTTCTGCATGGCATCAAAAAAGTAACAAAAAAATTCGTTGAATTGTCGACTGAATGTTATGGTACGGTACACAATCTCGCTAGTTGGATTATAAACCTAAGTTTTAACAATTTCACGGTGACATATTAGTATCAAATATTCGGTGAAGGAAAACATCGTGAGGAAACCGGACTAATCCCAATAAGGACTAGTGACTTCGCCAAATCTTGGGGTTAGTTGTCAAAGCGGACCCCAGGCTCCCATGAGCCATGGCAAATGCCGGGATAACGCTAGGAGGATGATGATATTACTAGCAAATATTCTTCATTAGTAGTTGTGTAATATTTTTAAACTTTCAGCGTTACTCTTTCTAAGAAAACTCACCGCATCAGTTTCTTACTTTGTACATCTTTCTTATTAACGTCAGTTGCATGAACGAAACTTTCTTATGATCTTATACCGTTAGTTTGTAATTTTCTTCATAATAAAGGTTTTCTTATTACGAGAACATATGACTGCTTGTAACTCGGAGTACCTAAGTCAATAAGGTGTTCATGTGGTTCATTTGATCTTGAATATTCTTAGAGATTTATATTTTTAACCCCCGACGCAAAAACGACGGGTGTTATAAGTTTGACGTGTCTGTCTGTCTGTTTGTCTGTCTGTCCGTTTGTCTGTCTGTCTGTGTGTGTGTCTGTCTGTGGCATCGTAGCTCCCGAACGGACGAACCGATTTAGATTTAGTTTTTTTTGTCTGAAAGCTGACTTGGTCGGGAGTGTTCTTAGCCATGTTTCATGAAAATCGGTCTACTACGACGCGGTAGGGGTTTTTTTCATAATTTTGTGGTTAGGTTATTATCTTTTGTCTAAACTCAAAGATCGTTCGCCTCGAAACTCAAGAAATAAGTTCGCCTTTGTAGGTACTAATGGTGTGGGTTTTCCTGCAGCTAGGTGCTTTTGTACAATAGTGTTTTTAATGTGGAAGGAGACTAGAAATATGTATGTAGTACCATTCCATTTTTTTTTCTCGTTTTTATAGGTCCAAAATTCTCCACTTTAAACTGACCAATTTGATCGTAAATCAACCTTCTTGCTGTGATTTTGATAAAACAGGCATTTTCCATTAATTCACTGTATACAACGCAATGCAATTTCCTATTAAGTAATGGTAAAAGCAATCGCTCAGCATGAATACGAGTCCATTACGAGGCTTAACCGCTTGTCGACAAGCTTCGGCTATTAACAAAAAGATCCAAGAAATATGAGGCAAATAAATATTTAATACAAGGGAATGAAATAAAATGT
Source organism: Leguminivora glycinivorella (assembly GCF_023078275.1). Taxonomy (NCBI): domain Eukaryota; kingdom Metazoa; phylum Arthropoda; class Insecta; order Lepidoptera; family Tortricidae; genus Leguminivora; species Leguminivora glycinivorella. The sequence goes on from NC_062971.1 coordinate 6,901,939, forward strand.
TATTTAAAAATAACTAGGGTAGGCCCAGGCAAAGATAGCGGAACGACCTTGACGACTACCTAAACAACTGTCCGGAAGGTACGGAGAATCGGGAATTATAGAGAGCCAAGGGAGAGGCCTTTGCCCATCAGTGGGACCCTCCAATATTACACTGAGAGAAAATACAACCAGTTTTCATGTTCGTTCAACAAGTTTTTTGGTTAAAATAGCGCCTACGTGCTCTTTGGTTCAAACAACAAGCTACTTGTCATTTGAATCGGCAATATATTTGAATCAACAAGTCGATTTCATAAAAACAACCTGACACATATTGTTTTAAACATACGTTTGGCTGATTCAAACGGATAAACCGCAACAAGTCGAACTTGTTAAATTCACAATGCAAATTTCTCTCAGTGTAGGCTAAGAAAAAAAGAAAGTAGAAGAGCTTGGTGATTTCATCATACATAAAATGAGTACAGTCGTCAGCAATCCGCCAATCATATTGCACAAATAAAACGCCGAAAAATGTCTGACACAATCTAATTTTAGGACCCAGAGTGTGTCAGATATTTGTGCAGCTTTCTTTTTGTATGTCAATCTCGGCGACTGTACAACAGAAATAATAGGTGTTAACAATCTTAGATTAATTCTAATCAGACGAGCAGGTGTTTTAGTTAAGCGATATAATTTTGCGTGTAAGATTTGGTTTAATAATTAAACTTTAATTGCAAAAAACTTTACAACCTCTACAACTTTTTTAACTTTACAACCTCTAACAGATATTACATTACTTATACATTATACCTAATCATACTGTTTCTCTCCTTTTTTTGCACAGTTAAATAATCACCTTCTTTGTACCTTACTCACTCAGTTTTACTTCCTGAATTCCAGAAAAAAATTGAGTAAATTTACGGTCAACAGAACCCTAAAACTCCAAAAATCGCACTAAATTCCTAAAGTACAAAGAAAAAAGCCTTTATTGTTCAGTGCTTTTCATTTTAAAATGTTCTGGGCGCGCTTTTACGCTAAAAGTCTGAAAGGTTTCGATCGGACAAAACGTTTTATGTAGCGGCCAGAATCGGTCTTAGAAACAAGATAAATACTGCGTAAGTACATAATATAATACTTTGTTGCCAAATGAGAAATACTCGTAGAAGTTAATAGTCAATCACTTTGTCGAAGACGTAGGGAATAAGGTTTCAATGCAGACCAACAGCAACGATAAAAATTAAACAACAATGTGTCGCCCCGTTTTCATTATTATATTTTATTTATAACTTTCTGGCGAAAAATAATACAAATTTAAAAGTGGCAACATTGTAGTGTCGTCACATTAATATTTCAACACGTACTATAATTGCCCTTCTTGTGGTAAACCTCTGAAGTCATAACCTCTTTGTACCTACTTATACATCCTAAATCCATGATGGACCATTATTAGCCGCCGTCAACAGCCAGGCAAAGGTAAATCATTTCTGGTATTTCATGCATAAAGGTTCGTAATGCATCATTTACAACTTAAGGACAGCTTGCATATACAGGGTGTAAAACTAATACGGGCGAACCTCTTAAAGGTGGTGAGTATAGGACATAAAAATGGAATTAGATAACATTTACTTAAAATTGAAATATTTTTTTTATCCATACAAATTAATTCGGCCCGCAACGTAATGCTAACACACTCGCGTTAAACGCTCGTTGACAGTTGTCATTGATTGTCATCGCAACCACGTTTACAGTACATTGCTGTTGGGAAAATTTTCAAAAATTAATTATGGGCTGAAAATTAAGAGTAATTCAAAAACACCTCTTAATTGATGATAACAATATTAAATTATATGCCTGATTTCATTTATCGTCCTTATAAGGTTTACGCGCTGTAGAAGCCAATAGTAGGATGCAATTAATTATCTGCCTTGTAAAAGCTTACCTTACCTTTGAATTGGATAAAAAAAATCTAAACCTTTTCTTATTTGCTCTCACCTTTTCTTAATACCAAAATTTCAACATCTGCCAGCTAATTTCTTGTTAAATTAAGTAACTTTAATTTCCAAATATTTAATGGCAGCGTCGAAAAACTGACAGCTAGTGTTGGTCTTGAAGACTTTATTCTTGTTTCAAGCCTTTTTGTGAAATACTTCATGCAAACCTTGAAGGTTCAAGCTTTAAAGACGTCAAGCGTTAAAGGTTTGAGCTCAGAAACGGTTCAAAACCTTAACGACTCAAGCTTTTTATGAGCTCTTAAAAGTAAGTCTTTAAGACTCGGACTTCATAAAGAGTTCAAGCTCCCGAACCTTGAAGGCCTGAGTCAAGCGTTAAGAGCTCCAACAGCGAGCGTTATAGGCAGAAAGTATTATTGTGTATTTATTTTCAATCCTTAATTTGACGGTCAGCTGTGTGGTAGTTTTTAGGGTTCCGCACACAAAAGTGAAAAACGCGACTCGAAATTATTAAGACTCCGCTCTCCGCGTCCACCCGGTCACGTCACTAGGTTGTATCTCATGTACGGTAATCTTCTGGTAAAAGTACGGTATCCTCAGTGGGTGACTCCGACTCGCACTTGTCCTGTTTTTTACTTCTGACGACCTTAAATTAGTTAAAAGCTTATAAGATTTAAATGCTACAAACCTTATAGACTTAAACCTTCAAAGCTTAGGAGGCTTTAAAGCTTGAGGCCTAAAGACTCGAGGTTTCTGTGCGCGTAAGCAGCAACGCGAACTTATTAGGTTGAGGCTTATATGGTCGAGGTTTTAAGGTTCGAGGCTTGAAGACTCAGAAGTCGCGACTCGAGCCTTGTAGTTTACGCTTCAAAGCTTAAATTCACAACACTACTGACAGCCCGTTGCCGTCTGTCGCTCTCATCATCGACCCATTGACAGTCTGTACCACAGATGTCATATATACCATAGATCAAGCAAACATATCTACTTAGCAAATCAAATCAAATGAACAAATGAGTCAAATGAACTCAGTGAAATCCACAAAGTTGTCCGTCTTTACTCGCAGCTTGCAGCTTTCGGGCGTCAATTTTTGTAAGTTGAAGTCAACCAAAACATAAAAAATGCCTCGTTACGTGATATTCAATTGCAACAACACAAAAATTATGAACAATCAAGAGCCTGAGACATATTTAAAATTACAGGCAAGAATCAACTTCAGTACAAAATTTGACACGCTCGGCCCATATACAAATAAATGAATTTGTTTCTTCTATCTAAATTAAGTTCTGTGGTCTGTACTGACACCTTTAAAACAATTTAACGCATTTTAACCAATCAACAGAAGAACCTACATATTCAATTTTGCATACTTGCTTATACTCATATTCATATTCGCACCGGCAGGGCCCCATTTCCCAATATCCGTTCACCTTCACTCAATTCCCACCGACGCATTGCAGCGTCGCCTTACGCACTCCAAAGGTATCATTCATTGTGACAGATCTCGGGTTCAATCTAAACGTAAGATATTTTTCAAGTGGCACCTTTGGTGTATAGCTTCGCTCGGCTGCCTTCATAACAAGGTTGTCAATTCGCGTCACGACCTTTTCCCTTATCACAAATGTCTGTAATTTCGAAGTTCGAACAGTGTTTGATGCCAATACTGCGACATCTGCGTTGTATAGAAAATAGTACATTACTACAGAGGCCGGGACAAAGACCCATTTCCCGCCGAGGTATGTATAGTGCTTTTCTCAAACATGGTATGAAATAAATAAAGTCTACTGAAAATAGTAACTTTGGATGGCTGTATCTCCTAAACGGTGCGTCGTAGCGCAAAAATAATCGAATTTTCGTTCCCCTTTGATACCCCGTATACGCTTATAAAAAGTTAAAAAAAAAAAAAAACGAAAAAATTCAAAAAAAAATATTGTCTAGGGCGAAATAAATTTTTTTTTATAAAAATACGCACCCAAAATCAAATATTGTCTAGGGCCCGTACCAGTTGCAGTCGGCACGTCTATAAAGCCCCTTATAGTTTTTTTTTTAATTGGCTAAATACCTGGATGTTATGTCACAATTATCTGTGTTTGGAAATTAAAAAAGAAGACTTTGCCGGCCTTGGCCTGCAAGGTTTGTATGAAATTCCATTATCTATCAATCGTCCTAGCCGCACCTGCAACGTCATACTTCGCTGCCAATTATAAGGCACATAACATCAATATTTCATACCATGTTTGAGAAAAATTTATTAAATTGTGTAAGGCGATTATGTGACAGCGTAATGTATGGAGAAATAATGAGGGCCGGGTGTTTATAGTCATAACAAGCTAAGTTGGTTCCAAATGTAACAACCAAGCCGGTGCCACCAGACCACCGGGTGTGTATAGGCGACGCTGCCAAAGAGATATCTAAATGATGTATTTTAGTTTTCAAGCGCAGCACTCGTTCCAATATAAAATATGTACGGCTATGGAACAAATCAAATTATTTTATTAAATATTTTTTCTTTCGTGTATGATATCTATTTCAGTTTATAAAATATGTACCTACCGACAAGTACGATCGAGATTCATTATAATTTTAATAATATATGATGATACCTTATCAGTCTGCCGTTCTATCATTTCAAGTGTATCGTTTCAAAAATTAATCCGATATAAAGGACCAATTGAGTGGATGGTGTGGTTAGTGTTTTGTGATCGTCATTTCCGTATAATTTTACAACTTTAGTAGTTAAATATACATCAGTTATTAAAAGAATATTTCTGAAAATCCGGGTCCCTTTTGTCTACCAATACAAAAACGACACAAAAATAAACATTAATACACCGGTCAAATCTTACATGAAAATCGGCTAAAAAAACAAAGTGTGATGTAAAGCTGGATTTTTGGTATGTTATTTGGAGTCCTTGGGGGAATGTAATACTATATTTTGCAAGCAAAAAAAAAGTGTGCTAATTTCGTAATTAAAAAAAAAAAGTAAAAAAATCGGACTTTTTTTGGTTTTTATTTTTTTGTTAAAAAACAATGCGTTTTTGGTCAAAAGTTGCTTTGTAATGTTGAAAGCGCATTAAATTTCAAACAGTTTGACATCTTTTTTATCAATGTCCGTCAAATAGTTTTCGAGATATGAAGCGTCAAAAAAGGTTAATTTTTGACGCATTTATAAAATGTAGCGTTTTGCCAATATTTTAGACAAATATCTGCAAAATACTTCATGATATGATATATATATTGCAATATAACATTGTATAAAATTTATTTTGCTTTAGTTTTAGTGCAAATAAAGGTCAGTAAGACGTATAGTTACTTTTGTAAACAAAAAAAAATCTATAAATAGAGAAGCCAAGAGTCTGGTAGATTGGTTAAGGTAAAATAGTTTACGCTAAAAGTTTTAGGTTGAAAGTGCTATCTATTCGATCTTACTTTCTTTGATATCCGTTTATCTGAAAAAATTGTCTAAGCTAACTTTGCATCGATTTGACTATTACTAATGAAGAAATAAAATACAGTAAAATTTTGAAGTTTAGTAAATTAGAAAAATAGAACAGAATTAGTTACATTTTACTTTTTCCTTTTTGAGGGTCCTGGTTCTACATCTTGATGGCACAACTCCTGTAGTGATAGAAAGTCCACTTGAGTCGTATTTGACCACCAAATTGCTGTGGAATAAACTACGGGAACGGAAAGCGCCCACGCCAATTATTAAGATACTGGAGAAGTGGTATTCCCAGCAGAAGAACGTAGTAAGATGGAAGTCAACTCTGTCCACAGCCAGCGGGCTAAACTGTGGCGTGAGACAAGGAGGCAGGATGTCTCCGGCTCTCTTCAGCGTGTACATGGATGGGCTGTCGCAGGCTTTGACCAGTACCGAGGTTGGCTGCTCCATCAATGGCCAAATGATAAATCACATCGCATATGCAGACGATATGGTCCTACTAGCACCATCTGTGGGAGCTATGCGTAAGTTACTTGCAGAATGCGAGAGATACGCCAGCCAGCATAACATGAGATATTGTACAATCCGGACAAGTCTGAATTTATGCTCATGGAGGCAGCACATATGCCCACACATGTACCACCTCTTTTGCTTGATGAAGTTCAATTGCGGAGAGTACACGAAGTCAAAATCTTGGCCACATCTTGTTGTCCAGTTTAAAAGACCAGGAGGACATAGAAAGGCAGAGGCGAGCCACCGCAGTAAGGGCGAACATGTTGGCTAGAAGATTCGCCAAATGTAGTGACAGCGTAAAAAGATAGCTGTTCCTCAGTTTTTGTACAAGCGAGTTATGGTCCGACTACACCTGCGCGGCGGTGAGAGACCTGCGCGTGCAATACAACACATACTATGTACTGATATTTCGTTAAACGGAGAATACTATGATTCGGGCACGTCCACGACAACGCTCGTGAGATTGCATCGATGTTATTGACCCTCAGGATATGCTTTAAAAACCAGTCCGTACAAGAACAATTTCGGAACAATCTGATTCAATTAATGAGGGTTTTCTACTCGTAAATATTTTTTCCGCCAAGCGGCGATCCTGAGGTCTTTCTGACCGTAAACTTAACTTACTAAATAAATGTTGATTAGATATACGCAAATATGTGTCTGAGTATAATACTTGAACAGCCCCCAAATAATAATAATTCGTTCTCCGCTACGCTTCCTGTAAATATATGTAAACTATCCCATTTGGCCATTACCATCCACCGATTATTTCTGATCCAGTTATACTAGACTTATGATATAATCCTATTTTTTTAAATAACTGGCACTCTTTTGGTCTTAAATGAAAGCTAGTGAAATTTTCTACATTTTTATTTTACAATTTATGTAATAGCCTGAGTTGTTTTGCTGATATCTGTCTCAAAATATTAGCAAAACGAATATTTTCATAGAAAGGGGAAAAATGCTCTTTTTTTGACGCTTCATATCTCAAAAAATATTTGACGGACATTGATAAAAAAGATGTCAAACTGTTTGTAATTGAATGCGCTTTCAACATTACAAAGCAACTTTTGACCAAAAATACATAATTTTTTAATAAAACTGCAAAAACCAAAAAAAGTCTGATTTTTTTACTTTTTTTTTTAAATTACGAAGTTAGCACACCATTTTTTTGCTTGCAAAATATAATCCTACATTCCCCCAAGTACCCCAAATAACATACCAAAAATGCAGCTTTACATCACACTTTGTTTTTTTATTTCTCTTTTTGACCAGTGTATAAGTACTTAAATACAAAGACATAGAAAGGCTTTATTTAATATCACATTACAGTGTTAAAATTAAAATAAGTGGAACAAACAACATGATATTACAAGAACTGTAATAATGTTAATATTACATTTCGTTAAGTAAAATTAATTCTACATGCTAATATACTAGCCTCCGTCCAGGTCAAAAGGAAAATGCAATATGCATGCATTAAAGTTATATTTCCTTTCGTATCACAAAAACAGACTGCATGTGTTTATAGTCTCTACAATACCACATAAAACCACAATGAACGTCGGATTTTGTGCAAATAAAGCCGTGCGCTAATATTTGAACTATAAACCTGCTAATGCTGTAATAAACACATTGAAAACTGCATGTGTTTATGCAGTGTGGAATGCAAACAGGGATTGCAGAATCGTGGTTCTAGCTGCGGCTTAATTAGTGCCAGCCTCGTATGTACAGACCTGCCAACTTAATTGTCACAACAATCAGGCAATACTAAACTTAAAGCGAAAGGAGTAGGAACTTTAAATAGTTAATGATAAGTTGGCAGACTTCTCAGGTCTACCTATAAAGTTTAGCAGGATATGTGCAGGACAGTAACCACTTCAGCACTGGAGTCGTGCGGTTAGAATGACGAATAGGACTTGCGCTCGACACTTGGTGTGGTCAAGATGAGTTATAGTGCCCTCTTAGATTTCTACGTCGGAAATATGGGATGAAATTCGCAAGTTACTTATTTAAATAAAAAAGTAGGTCCCGCACAAGACGTATAAAAATAGAGTTGATTAGATTTCAACGTCGGATATATGGGATTAACCCATTAACGGCTGATTTTTTTTCATGTCGCCGATTTTGATAATTTTTAAATATATTACTATATTTCTTTCCAGGATCAGAGACCAAAAGTTAAAATTTAAATCGGACCAATAGTTTTGGGGAAAAATACTGATGCCGTATGGCACCTCTAGCCTTGTACCGTGTCAACAATTACAAGTTGTTATTTTTTAAATATTTATGTAACTTGTAAGTTTTACGTACATTAAGGATAAAGGCCTAAATCGTACTGGCAACTACGTTATCTGGATTGTTTTTTACACTATTATAAGACCCATCTAGGAGGTACACCCTCAGCGCATGGTACCAGAAAATGACTGATTGTTTAGGTAGATTCCAGACATAGCCAACTGCTTTATATTGATCTCACTAATTTTGTTGTAAACCGTTTGTGAAACAGTCTAAATATATCGTATATTATTAATAACCACTAAGTGACCAAAATCTTCATCACAATGTAGCATTGACATCCTAATTGTTCTATAATGGCTAAAAACGAGGTATATGAAGCTCCGGTGTAAGGTTATACTATATAAAGCTTTTAATTAAATTGATACCGGTATTGAGATTTCTTAGCTGTAAAAAGCATCATCCTACCACGCCATCATCCTATCTTAATCTCAACCAGTATTCAGTAGAAATCAATTTATAATCAAGTGGGTTGAACCTTGATAATATCTGTATGGGCAAGAGGACCAACATAGATGTTATAACTCAAAACCTTACTTTTCTTGAAGCAATTTCACTAGATATGTTGAAATAGGACAATAATATAAAACCATTTTTGACCATTTTCCTCAGACCGAACATGAAGAATTTGCCCATTTTTAGATACTATATTTTTGGGTACTCGAAATTAGTAGATATAATCCAAATTGCTACAATATATGTGGTTATAGTGATAACTGGTATCCTTAGGTATCTAATTCATCAAAAATCTGTTTAGTTTTTCAATAATTGTAACCTTAGACAGCGAAATACTAAGCACAGGAAAAGCGATGCCGTATGGCACCGCTAGCCGTTAATGGGTTAAATTGGCAACTTATTTTATTAAAATAAAATAAATAGGTCAAGCATAATACGTACAAAAATAGGTTTTTTAACAAATAAAGGTTAACTTTTGAAGTAAATGTAATAAACATCTACATTATTCATTCGATTGTACCATTTGTACCTAAAAACAACCGTATTTATGTCTAAATGGATTCGTAAATTCCTTTGAACGGAAATTAAACAGCGGCACACACCACACGACGCGACCGATCAATCCGCCTTTATTTTTGTTCCATTGGATATAATTTCAGTACTATAAATTGTTGTACATCCATGTACAGTTTGATCAAAAAGAGTAGAAATTAAAAAGTGGCAACATCATATTGTCGTCCCATTTTCTCACACATATTAATTTGAAAGGGATGACGCTACAATGTTTCAACTTTTTAATTTCTACTCTTTTTGGTCAAACTGTAGGTATTGAAAACTATGGGATACATATTAGGTACAAACTAACGTAAAACACCTCATACAAAGAGAAATAGTATATAATTACGATTTACGATACCAGTGTGGAAAAGAGGAGGCTCGGAAAGAGTGGAGATTATATTAAAACACGGTCTAAGAGAGGATTTTAAATCGATAAAAGTTTACCGAATTACCTTGTCGCCAATGTGTTTACACTAGTACGTTTTACACTAGGTACATATTGTAACGTTTTTATGTTTCGACATATGTACTTACGTAAATTGCAACTTTACACTCGACGCTTTGCGTTTTTTAATAAAACTATGGAAACGGATTAAATCGCGTATAATGAATTTACGATTCATCCCGACGTTTCGAACACTTTACAGCGCGACTTAATCCGTTTCCATAGTTTTATTTCATGAGTAACTATCGAGGTAACCGAAAACAATATTATCGCACTATGTATTGTGTATTGTAAATGAAACTGGTAAGTTTACCAATTCTAATTTACAAACAAATTCTATGTATTATTTACATAATATGTTCTTAGTGTTAGACGGGACTTGGAGTGTTCAATACCTATTTTCATCCGGTTTGAAATGATTGTGCAAGTTAGATACAGGTGAAAAAATCACCTGTATTATCCTCCTATATTAACAATTTAATCAGAAATTTAATCTTTCAATTTGTAGAGGTTAACAATGTTCATAAGTATTCCTCAAAGCGATAGCATAAGTAGTTCTCGAGATATTTAATAATATGACAGACAGACAGATAGACAGAGCGGCGCCATAAACCCTTATGCGTCGCTATAAGGGTTCCTTTTGTATCTTTTTGGTACGGAACCCTAATAAAAACGGTCCCTAAAAATACCCAACTAATTTCGTACCATCGATATAAATATTTAAGTCCAAGTCTAACAAAACTCACGCTTCCATTACTTTCGAGACTTCAATACCAAGATTCAATTAAGGGTTAATTAGAAAATATTGGAGTTCTCGCCGATAGCTAATTTGCTGCGTCAAACGTGGCGGTGACTCGGTCGAGGGGATCGGAAAGCTTATCCTCTACTATGGGTATTTGACGTTTCAGTAAATTCTAAAATATACCAAAGTGGATCGAGTTATAGAGAATTACTGTCAAAGTAAAATGTATAATCACAATGCATAGACTACCATCTCTCGACACAAGCTTAAAACTTTTGAACCTCAGTTTTGACAATTTGGCCCATATTGTTAGCTTGATATGTGTGAAAATGTCAAATATTAATATTAGCGCCATCTAGCCGAACGTTCCCCAAGGGTGTAACGGCATCTAGGCTACCATACCTTTTTCTCTATGGATTTGAAGTACGTTTTTTTTTTTTAGATTTTATCCGTCTATACGGAGTTACATATGTCTTTGAATATACTTAAGGATATATACCGGGATTGACAAAGTCCATAAAAAAAACGTACCCCTGAAATGCCTGGAAGTGGTAAAAATCATATTTGCCACAAATGTTTTTTATTAAGAACAAAATAAATGACACATTTATTTTAATATCATGATATCACGTCACATTTTGAAAAATAGTACATTACGATACAAGTGCGTAAAAAAGGAAGTTCGAAACGAGTGGCGATAAACTAAAACACGACCGAAGGGAGTGTTTTAAATCGACACGAGTTACGACTTCCCTTTTCGCACGTGTATCGAACGACGTTTTTCAGTACAGATGAGCCTCCGAAGTTTCGACCTGCCATATATATAATTCGCAACTCGTGTCGATTTAAAACACTCCCTTCGGTCGTGTTTTAATTTATCGCCACTCGTTTCGAACTTCCTTTTTTACGCACTTGTATCGTAATGTACTATTGTAGGCATCATCAGTGTGGAGTTATGATAATATTTAATAGGTGGCGCTAAAAAATTGACGTACGATTCTTGGTATGAAGATTGTCAATTTGAAATAGTACATTTCGTTATAAGTGCGAGAAGTATGTCATTACTGACATTCTCGCACGTGTGACGAACGACGTTTTTTAATACAGTTGCGAAAAAACACTACTACTTACTTACAACGAAATAAAACAATCCGAATTATCAATTTTCCCATGGACATTGACGGATTATTTGACAATTCAAAGGCGTATTTTTGAAGCTTTTAAATTTGCGTGCATATTTTCGAGTTTGCTATTCATCTAACATAATTTATTTCATTGGGTGCCATAAAAACATAAACATTTACGATTTGGGACGATTGTTTAATGTACAACTACATTTTAATTTAATCGATCCATTTATGCCCCGGCGTATTGCAAATAACGTAAAATAATTATGACAAATCGCGTAACATATTGAGGTTTTTTGAACGTGCATTAAGTTAAAACATGGTAGACGCCTCTACGTTGACAGTAGAAGACGCGTTTCGTTCCAATCATGTTCTGTTTACACGACTCATTATGACCGATTTTTCTATGTATAAACCATTTTATATATTAGTATGACTAAAAGTAAACAATTACATATGAAATATTAACGTTTTAAATATTAATCACTTAATAGTATGTTTATAGTTTTATTCTGTCTTAGTAAACTAGACTAATATGAAAACAGCTCGGTAAGTAGTCGTAAAATGGAACGTATATACTTTTTACGCACTAGTTCGTAAAATATAACTTCTCGCACGCTAAACAGCCAAAAAACGGGCACTTTTTGAGCAACTGTATTAAAAAACTCTTTATTTACATGAAAATATTTACATAATTATATAAATAAATAAATAAATAAATATTATAGGACATTCTTACACAGATTGACTGAGGCCCACGGTAAGCTCAAGAAGGCTTGTGTTGTGGGTACTCAGACAACGATATATATAATATATTATAAATACTTATATACGTAGAAAACATCCATGACTCAGGAACAAATATCTGTGCTCATCACACAAATAAATGCCCTTACCGGGATTCGAACCCGGGACCGCGGCGCAGCAGGCAGGGTCACTACCGACTGCGCCAGACCGGTCGTCATATAAGAAACTAAGACTAAACTTAAAAGCTAGCTAATGTCTAAAATAGGCCCTTGAGGCATTGTACCAAGGATACTGGCGACATTGTCAATTATATGTAAATCATCCTTGATAAACTTTAAACTGTGTCATATCATGTATAGCTGGGACGCTATTGCACAACACCCTGCATTTTATGATTAAGTACTGAGACTTGGCACAGGTTGTTCCTTGGGTGGCCCTAAGTAGATAAAGATCGGGAGGCATCGAGAGCCCCCCTTAATTTAGGAGGAAGAGGGGGGGAAGGCTGGCGCCGCCGCGCTTCCTTTAAAACCATATTTCTCTAAAACTATGCAAAGAAGGGCATGCGATATATCATTTTCGGATAAATGAAGGACGAGGAATTCATTTTTGGAACAAAAAAATGTACTTTAGAACAAAAAAAAAAAATGGGAAAATCTTAAAACGAGATTTTTTTTTATACATATTATTGCACTTTTTATAAAAACCATAATAGTTATTTTAAAATAAAAAATACTATTTAATAGCTACATTTATCTAGTTTTAGAAAATGTATAATTTCTTATAGAAATATATTATAGGACGAGTGATAAAAATAATTTACATCCCACGATAGGGTGATTTGAATGCTCATTTCAATAAGTTTTGTCAATGATTTCAGGTACAATCACTATTTTTAACACACGAAAGCCGTAATCATTGTAGTTTATGGCTATTTTAGTGATTAATGTACTTAAAATAAAAAAAATACAAAAATTTAAAAAAATATTAAAAATGTGATAATTTTTTTTAACATTATCCTATTTTGTTCTTTCTACACAATATATATCTAAAAGAAATAAATATCAATAAAAAGCCACATTTATGCAGTTTATAAAAATATATAGTTTGTTATATAAATATATTACGAAACGCGAGATAAAAAATAATGAAAATGAAAATTTTAATGTACGGGTCAGCTTGCATTATTCGATGAGGTGAGGTAAAGGTACTACCCGCTATGCAGTGGAGTTAGTCTAGTAATACAGAAATATACTTATTCTAATAACGTTTACACGTGTAGGTATATCACGACCCAGTACAGAAAATTGTAAAAGTCCTATACTATAGTTTATTTTGATTGTAAAATAAAATTGCATGTGACTTATATTGTAAAAAAATGTCTTCATCACGTTCTCCTCTCCTAAAGCAGTTCTGCATGCATAGGCTTGAAGATTTTTTAGTTTACTAGCAGAACTTAGTTACTTCCTTTGGGCCCCCTTGAATCGGTTTTACCCATCCATAAAAAATAAAATAAAAATCGTCGTATTCTTCCTTTCAGTATCAATAATAGTTAGTTATTGCGCAATAGTGCCATAAAAAATAAAGTAGATTCGTATTAGCATTAAACATTAATGATTTTTGAACTAAGACATTGCTTTTGTACAAAGGAGAACCTCAAAAAATGGTCTGACTAGACGAAAACATGTGTATCGGGGCTAGTAACTCAAGGCTCTCAAAAAGTGTAGCTATTTTGAGTTATTCAAATATAACAACATGAATAGTCTGAATTTAATTATGTATATATCACAACATCCACTGCATAAGCACATCAGCTCCGAACATTTAATTTAAAAAGTCTTTTTTCACGGTTGCACCTTAGGCGGCACTGTTTTTTACACCTGCATCCGACAATTTCGAGGCATGTTTCTGCAGCAACAGGCAACGTTGCGGCCAAGTAGGCTCCCAAATCCCAATTGTTACAGACTTTCGTCCAGCCACAAGTAGCAAATGTAGCGTCACTGTAACGTCACTTTCATTATTTTTTATCTCGCGTTTCGTAATATATTCATGTAACAAACTATATATTTTTATAAACTACATAAATGTGGCTTTTCATTGATTTTTATTGCTTTTAGATATATATTGTATAAAAAGAACAAAATAGGATAATGTTATAAAAAAAGTTATCACATTTTAATTTTTTTTTAATTTTTGTATTTTTTTTTATTTTAAGTACATTAATCACTAAAATAGCCTTAAACTACAATGATTACGGCTTTTGTGTGTTAAAAATAGTGATTATACCTGAAATCATTGACAAAACTTATTGAAATGAGCATTCAAATCACCCTATCGGCGATGTAAATTATTTTTTATCACTCGTCCTATAATATATTTCTATAACAAATTATACATTTTCTAAAACTAGATAAATGTAGCTATTAAATAGTATTTTTTATTTTTAAAAAACTATTACAGTTTTCATAAAATGTGCAATAATATGTATAAAATAAATCACATTTTTAGATTTTCCCATTTTATTTTGTATTTTTGTTTTACCCACTTGACAGTTCAGCCCGCGCGACCATATTCCGGTCAACCGTCCGGGTTTTTAAGCGACGCGCGCAGCGCGCTGCGCATTCACAACTTTTTACAAAAACGTCTGTATCTTCTAAACTACACAAGGTATAGTTAAAAAAAAATACTTCGGTATAAATGAACGTACAGTACTTGAAATAAAATTATAGTGATAGTAAAATATGTATGATTATATACTATAAATCAAGGTTAAACTTATGTAATCGAAAAAAAAATGAAGAAATTTGTTATTTGACTATTACTTAAATTACAGGAAATTTTGAGCGATGACCCCCTTTTTATTACGTATTAGAGAAATATACTATTTTACCTTTATAATGATACCACAACCAACACATACAGTTCTCATGAAGATATCCAAAAAAAATTAAACAAATTCAAAATCAAACACAAACACGCGGAGTTTGACAAGGCACTGCCGAATTTATTTTTTCATTCACTAAGTAACAAGCGTACACTGCCATCTATACTTTTTGTAGCAAACTATGTAGTTAAGCTACGTTATTGTATCAAGAGAATAAGTAAATAATGCCGCAATATTTCGCTAGATGTCACTTTAATCAACTGTGTCTCCATCCCCTCTTTTGGATAGTAAGGTATCGTAGGACTGTCTACCGGAATTTTTTTTTGGATACTATGCTATCGTAGGACTGTCAAGTGGCTAAAATACATTTTTTTTGTTCCAAAAATGAATTCCTCGTCCTTCATTTATCCGAAAATGATATATCACATGCCCTATTTTGTATAGTTTTAGAGAAATATGGTTTCAAAGGAAGCGCGGAGGCGCCAGCCTTCCCCCCCTCCTCCCTCCTAAATTAAGGGGGGCTCTCGATGCCTCCCGATCTTTATCTACTCAGGGCCACCCAATGAACAACTGTGCCAAGTCTCAGTGCTTAATCATAAAATGCAGGGTTCCCATACAAGACATAGCAATAGCGTCCCCAGTAGTATTAGCATGTGGAGGGTTGTTGCAGAACAACAATTGGTCTGAAAGCAGTTCTCGTCTTTGATTCACGTTCTTTGTGTCCTTACATATCGTCACTACTTTAAAAAAAAATTGTATCTTCGTCTGTCAATGAAAAGAAAATTGTAGTAAGTATGTATGGAATGCATATAGACTTACTGCGTTTTAACTTTGAGGAGCAGCGTGAGATACGAGATTTTTTCAAAGTAGTGACGATATGAAACATGGCGCAGTCGGTAGGATGCGAACCTACGGCCCCAAAGGGAATCTGATTTCCATTCATTAACCTTCATCATTCAGAAATGAATGTATTATAGTCAATAAGGAACAATTCTTTTTACTTTACTACTTAATTTCCAATAAAAAAATTCACATATCATGAATTTTTTTATTGGAAATTAAATGAGTGCAATTTAGTACTTTTTTTTTTAAAGGGAATTGTCATACTTGTCTTATCATTTATTAGCATGTGGATGACGGTTGCAGAAAAACCAGTGCTCGTCTTTGATTCACATTCCCTGTGTCCTTACTAAACAGCATGGAGTCACATCACATACACGTCATCTAGCGGTTTCTACCATGTAATTTTTGGTTATATTAACCATTTGTGGCACCGTATACTTTCTCCATACAATATATTTTATTTTCCGTGACGTGCCATCGATTAACGTACCTATTCTAAAAAGTGAAACTGATGGTAGAGGCTCTAAAAGATTTCTAAATGTAGTCGAATTTGAACGGGTAATTGCCTACGAATGAAAATGTAATTTTAAATTAAATTAAGGATAAAACAATGGAAATTTGGTTTACCTGTCTTCGTCATAAATGGGTTAACCATTTATTTAAGAACTCAAATTGACAAAAATCTTGTGAGTCATTTTTAGTCTACTTTATTAGGAGAATTGTAGTTATGGAGCGAAACATGTCCAGCGATTTTCGACACGATGTTTACACGTGAGTGACTGACCCGGGTTATGTGTTTATTATGTCAGTATCTCACGGTAGTTTTGTTATTAAAATAAATACATTCTAAAATTGAACGCTTGTAATTCAATATTCACCCCATATGTTTCTAAAAATAAGCACAATAATTTACGTATTGTGAGTGTAGATATAATGTTAAACAATAAAATACATATAAAAACGGATATTGGCTTTAATCACAGAAATGAATGCTAGTGAATGACATATAATGCTCTATATCTACAATTATGACCGTTATAATTTTTAACCAATATGATTTTAATAATTGTACTAAAGCCGTGTACTTAGTTATAAAATTCTAGGTGCCATGCATCAGCGGACAATACGTTTTGAACAAAGTTTCCAAATGATGTCGCCACAGGCCCCGTTTCATGCATAACAGAGCAGTGCATTATCATACAAACCATTCTGATAATAAAGTATCATTGTCGCATGTACGAAAACGAGCATTATTCCATCGAGACGCGGCTATTTCATATCTAAACACAGGGAGCGTGTCAAGACAAATTCAAAAGAAAAGATGACTTACAAAAATACGAATACATACCATAATTAAAAATAAAAAATCTATTTATATCTAAACAGTACCATTGATGTCATTTTTATGTAAGTTTTGAAAATATAATCTAGACGCAGATGTTATATTTAAATTACAAAAAAAATGTATCCGAACTCTATGCGGAGCAGAATTTTTAGCGCCTTGTAAGTCTTTGTTTCAATCCAAACGTATACTGCCTCTTCCGTCACTTTATATTTTTGAAATGTGTATTTTTATAAAGAAACATATGTCGTTTTTTGAAATTATCACAACCAACTCCAAACGTGGAACACATAGAACTAAATTGCTTTTACCTATGACTAAATTAGCGTTATCCAGGATTACTGTATGGCTATCAAATTATTCAATATCCTATCTGATGACATTAAAGAATTACACCCATTGGTTTTCAAAAAGACATTGTTTAATCATTTAATTGAAAATTGTTATTACTCCATTGATGAATAATGTAATAATGAAATTATAATCAATTATCTAAAATATTTATTGTAAATTCAAACGATCCATAATGTTTATATATTTGATTTATTGTCATTTATAAAGCTATGCTTTTCTAGTGTTTTATTACAGAACTGCATGAATAAATATAATTTATTAGTATACCTAATATGCTTGCAGAATTTAAGTTTTGCTGAATCGGAATCTTTCAGAAGCTGTGGATATTTTTTGTAAGTTTTGAACACCTATGTATATACGCTTGTTTTATGCAAATAAAATAATAATTATAACTCTATAAAAAGAGAACTAGCAAGGAAGCGGCCCTGTCTTATGACACACCAAATATAACTCCGTAAATAAGAAATAAAATCCGAGAAAAAACGACATTGGAACCATAAAGAAAACTTTGTATTTGTATGGTGCAACACCTTCGGTTTATTCTTGGTAAGATGGCGATAGTATTAATATTTAACAAAAGGATATTCAAGGATATGGATCAAATTGACAAAACGGAGCTTCCAAATTGTTTAATCTTGTGTCGAAAGAGCCCCTGTGTAAATTTTACTTTGTAAAATATTTTAAATTCATTCATTATACAAACCATTTAATTAAAACCGAAATAAATTACACATAATGAAAGAAAAAGAAACCAAGGTCTGGAATTGAACCAGCGTACTCTGCAATCGCGGCAGATGCCTGTTTCCGCTCGGCCACCCAGGCCACTCATATGAGTAATCTATACAAGGACTCGTAGCGACCATGTTGAAATATTTTCATTAGAATATAATTTGACTTGTGTTAATTAGAATTCACAAACCATTTAACCTCTGCTTAACTCAAAAACCATTCTACATATTTTTTTTAAATCTGTAAATAGCGTTCACTTAAGATAAACAGAAGCGCTCCATATTACTAGTTAAAGTTCAAACGGTTATTAAGCTATATTCATTTCCAGGACTTTAATTAAATCCCTAGTGACCTTGAAATCGGCACCTAATTACCTACTGTATCTCAATTCTTTTGTCGATTGAACTTGAGTTTCATTCCACGGTTATATTTTTAAAGAAATAACGTAGATGTACAAATCAGAATTCCTTTCCTCTACATTACCACAAGAAGAGACCGTTTAAATTAATTAACAAGAAAATTAATAAGTTAATTTAAATTTCAACGCCCAAACCGGAGCTTGCTCTTATCGCCCAAATATTCCAGCAACTAGGTAAATGAAACTGTCAAACACTGTTAACTGAAAACAAATTAAAGTTTGAGACAAAATAAACGCAAGGAAAGTTTAGCGTGGGCTTTAGATCTTGAACTTGTTAAAACTTGGTACGTCGATACTTTATTTGCGCCTAGCTTTATTGGTATTGACTTAAACCAACTGAATGCAATGTTAATGGGCTCCGAGGAACGGGTTGGTATACGAAATGAGAATCTATCCAAGAATAGACATTACACGAAGTTTAAATGATGAATTCAGTCTTATGTTATGGCAGTTTGAGTTCAAATCGATAATGGCGATTATTCAACATGAGAAAACTGATGTACCTAGTACCAGATCAACTATTTTCTTTTGATGTGGGAAAAATCATGACTCAACCAACGAATAGAATTTAGACTGGCGATACTTATATCAGTCGAAATTACATATATTATTACAATCCATAGGTGTGTGGTCACCTATGGATTGTAATAACCTAACCAGGGGCCTATTGCATAACAATTTACAACTCATATTACAAGCGGTAGTCCCCCTCCAATTCATTTTATAAGAAAGAGAGTTCCGATTGTAATACAAGTTGTAAATTGTTATGCAATAGGCCCCAGGTAGTTTACTTCTAGTTCAGAGCAGCTACATATTATTAACCGTATATTAGTAAAAACAAATCAATTGTTGACTCATTGTGGATGCGAAAGTTGACCGTAAATATGTTGTAGACGGTGAAAAGTCCCAGATCTTAGAGTTGACTACCTTCAATTGTACCATAATTGATCGATCAAATACAATTTAGTCAAATCAGGTTAGCTCGATTGGTCCTAGTTGCTACGGCCACTCAGCAGTGTGCAATCCTTACCAATTTTGGAGTTTCCCTATAATTTAAACTTAAATTTACATTGTCAACCGACGGCAATTGGGCTTGCGTCTCAGGAATTGCAAATTCACTTTACTCCCCGTATTATAACTTTGGACATGAGTTTAACGAGATGATTGATGTAGATTTTGGCTAAAGTTCATGTCACTTTTAATAGTTACTATGAGTTTATAATACATTGGTTAATTACAATGTACCCTTATGTCACTCAACCCTTTAAGGGATCATCCATAAATTACGTCACACGTTAAGGGGGAGGGAGGGGGTCGGCGAAGTGTGACATGGGGGTGGGAGGGGTCCTAAAGTTCGTGACGTCACATTTCAAAATCTATCATAATCTAAGGGTTAAAACACGAACTTTAAACTGTTACTTTATGAAAACCTCGTAAGAAAATATACAAAATTACAAATACAGGAAGTTCGTTAACCGGATGAAAAGCCGAAAGTAGGCGATAGTCTAGGCCATTTAGAACATTCTTTAGCTATAAATGTCTTGGACAAAATTTGATTTGTCGTTTTTTTTAAACTTTTCGGCGAAAACTCCAAAATTTCAGACTAAATCGATAAGCGTACTCTTGTTACTGTATTAACTTGTTTTGGTTTTATTTCGTAGTGTAAAATGTCTATCGAATACCATAAAATAAATGTGAAATATATGTGTCTAAAGAAAAACAAACTACAGTGATTTAAAAATTTATTAACATAAAAAAAATGATTGGAGTGATTACTTGGGTCGATAAATAAACTAAAATTTGTCTAAGCTACCATATAGCTAAAAAATGATCTAAATGGACTAGACTATCACCTATTTTCGGCTTCGCATCCTGTTATAAAAGATACCAATTGTTTTGCAGGGGTTTCAAAGCACGTAGGTTATATAAATTTGTCACACACACACCAACAGGTGGAATTATTAACTGCAAAACATCAAACAATTTAGCTTGATTAATTTTTTTAACATTTAAGAGTCAAAATCATCATTTAAACGTTTATTCTACTAGCCATACCCGTGGACATCAAGTTAAAATGACTATGAAATTACTTTGCACTCTTGTAGATAAAATGAAACTTTGTCATTCATTTTTTGAAGTATCAAGAGAGCCTTTACCTATTGGTGTGGTAAAGAATAATTCAAGCACATAAATGGAAATAAGATTGATTTCTAACCGCTGTTTTTATTCAATAATTGCTACGTGTAAATATGTGACGTCACACTAGGGAGGGGTGAGTCTAATAAATGTGACCAGCTGTGACAAGAAGCGGGGGAGGGGTCAAAAATCATGATTTTTAGTGTGACGTAATTTATGGATGATCCCTAACTAAATATTTATATTTATTTTACATTTATATATGCACTGACGGCAACATTGATTAAGATTATAAAACTACATAAATAAACGTTTTAAGTAGGTATCAATAATAACAAACGATCTTTCAGATGTCTTTATATTTGTCTTGATTAATTGAAGGTGTTTAGAATATAAAACCTTTTTTTTATATTTGTGCATGATGGAACGACTCAAACAACCCTTACATTATAAGTTAATTCAGTTTTTCCAAAAGGGTATTCGTCCTTAAATTATTATAGCGGAGGTTACAGGTTAATTTGAGGGTAAATGTATGGGTTTTTATGACGGTATAAATAGGCAAATGTTAGAATAAATTCCTCATATTTCTTGCTAAATACTCATTGTTTTAAAAATAGACGTAATACAGATTGTATTTTGTTTGTATTAGGTACGTAATTGCTGTTTATTGAATCTTATACTTTTAAACGAGCAATTCTTGTATATTTATTTATATATATATATCTTATACTTTTAAACGAGCAATTCTTGTATATTTATTTATACCCCGACGATCTCGGAAACCGCTCTAACGATTTCGCTGAAATTTGTTATGTGGGGGTTTTCGGGGGTGAAAAATCGATCTAGTGTAGCCTTAGACCCCGGAAAACGCAAATTTTCGAGTTTTCATGAGTTTTTCTTTCGCGTTAGTAAACGTAAAATATGGTCGTTAATTTCGCCGCGCGCGCATCGATTCCGCTTAGCTCAGTCGTACCACAGAATATATAATAGTCTAATGTACGCAGATAGATCGTAGGCGTAGGTGTCAGGGTTTCGAATCCCGGCCAGAAATTAAGTTTTTGTTTTTTGACTTTGTATTTATAAGAGTTTTTTTATCTAAAGACGTGATATATTAAAATAGAATTGAGCGAAGCTCGGTCGCCCAGATATTGTTATTAAAAATAGGAGAGGAAAGATGATAGGCCACCTGTTACGATACGACCGTTTCACCAGAAATATAATAGAAGGGAAATTAAATGGAGGAAGGGGAAGGCCAAGAAAGAGTTATCTTCTATCTAAATATATAAAAGAAGAAGCTGACTGACTGACTGACTGACTGACTGACTGACTGACATATCAACGCACAGCCGAAACCGCTGGTCCTAGAGATTTCAAATTTGGCACGTAGGTTCCTTATGTAGTGTAGAGGAACACTAAGAAAGGATTTTCCAAAATTCACCTCCTAAGGGGGTCAAAGGGGGGTTCAAAGTTTGTATGGGAAAACAAGATTAGTTTGACTATTTTATTCGAAACTTCACAGGAAGATTCCTTAAGACATATGACTGAAAACGTGTTTCAGGTTTTTTGAATATTTAACCCCTAAAAGGGTGAAAAGGGGGTGATAAAGTCAAAAAATCAATATGGGTATCGTTTTTATGGTTTATCGGGTCGCTGATCACGATAAATACTACGTTTTTAAAATCTAACGAGGCGGAAGTGAAATACCTTCTCCCCTGTTGTGGTGCAATGGGGTTTAAATATCAAAAATATATATAAAAGAAGATATTGACTGACTGACTGACATATCAACGCACAGCCGAAACCGCTGGTCCTAGAGATGTCAAATTTGGTACGTAGGTTCCTTATATAGTGTAGAGGAGCACTAAGAAAGGCTTTTTCAAAAATCGCCTCCTAAGGAGCTCAAATGGGGGTTCAAAGTTTGTATGGGGAAACAAGATTAGTTTGACTATTTTATACAGGAGGATTCCTAAGGACATATGACTAAATACATGTTTCAGGTTTTTTGAAAATTTGACCCCTAAAGGGGTGTAAAGGGGGTAAAGTCAAAAACACAATATGGGTATCGTTTTTATGGTTTATCGGGTCGCTGATCACGATAAATAGAACGATTTTAAAATCTAATGAGGTGGAAAAGTAATTTTCTCCCCTGTTGTAGTGTAATAGGGTTAAAATATCCAAAATAGCCATAAGAGGAGCACTAAGAAAGGATTTTTCAAAGTTCACCTCCTAGCATGATAATTTGACAGGGGCAAGGACGGGGACAGGGACGGGGACAGGGACAGGGACAGGGATAGGGACGGGGACGGGGACGGGGACGGGGACGGGGACGGGGACGGGGACGGGGACGGGGACGGGGACGGGGACGGGGACGGGGACGGGGACGGGGACGGGGACGGGGACGGGGACGGGGACGGGGACGGGGACGGGGACGGGGACGGGGACGGGATAGGGTTAAGGATAGGGATAGGGAATTTCTTTTAAAACAATAGTAATAATTTTAAGGTACAGTCAGTCAAAAAGCAGTGTAAGGTTCTTGGCTGACCGTACAGCAAATAGATCAGTTACATTGGCCCCCCAGTCGAGAATTGCCCCGCTTTACCTTAATCGAACAATCGCGGACAGATGTACCTACAAAGAAACCTACGGATCCAAATGAAAATCTTATTTTTTGTAAACGTTTCAATAAGAATACTTTTATTACGCGGGCGAAGCCGCGGGTAAAAGCTAGTATGAGATAAAAAAAGGAACATGTAAGGGCCGTGTCGTAAAAGGACACTAAAAGGCTGGCTTTCGATCAACCAAAGTGGTGACATGACAACATGATCAAGCTGCACCGACAAGAACCCGGCTCTTAAATTGAATTGAGTTATTGATTGTAATGTACTTGGCTATAATTTTATACCTATTATGTGATTATGTAATTCTCTGGTGTGGTTATACAGTAAATTATGACAACATCTTAGAATGAAAAGACACTGAATTCAATATACAATAAGTATTTCTACGAGGTGTAGACCTTCGTGATATAGGTACTCAGAAAACCCGAAAAGTGAAAAATACATAATTTATGTAGAATCTGGTCACTTTATCAGAAGAAATTGCAATCTGTAGAAAAGAACATACAAAGTACAAATCGAGTAACTCTGTAGACATCTACGCTGTCGCTCCGCTCAAATATTATTAATCAATAACTATTAGACACTGTCCTAATCAACCAATTAAGTTCTAAGCAATTTACTATAGTTATGTTCGATCTGCAGCCCACGTAATCCTCATGAATTGCTGACACGCCCTGTAATTTCAGTTCAACTGCATTGTCATCCGATGCAGTGAATTAAACTGGGTCTCAGGACTCGCAAATTTGCTCCGCATAGCGTGCAGAGCTTGTAGGTGAAAGTTAACAATTTAAGCAAAGAGGATCGAGTATTATAGAGAGTTACTGTCAAAGGAAAATGTGTAATCACAGTGCATAGACTGCCATCTCTCGACACAAGCTTAAAACTTTTGAACCTCAGTTTTTACAGTTTGGCCCATATTCTTAGCTTGATATGTTTTAAAATGTCAAATATTAATATTAGCGCCATCTAGCCGAGCGTAAGCGTACCCCAAAAGTGTAATGCCATCTAGGCCACCGTACCTTTTTCTGTATGGTCGTCTGTCTATACGGAGTTAGATTAGATTAGATTTCTTTATTTCATGATAAAAATTACACTATAAATTTGCTACATGTCAAAATTATGTTTATCTTCTCATCATGATCGTCAAAAATTACATAATAGATTCCAAATAAAAATAATTGTGTCTCCCAATAAGGATCGTCATTTACAAAGAAAGAAAATAGACATGCCAAGCTAAATAAAATTAATAAATTAAGTTACAATATCATGAAATTATCACGAAGCAAGAAAATATTATGTAACAGAGAAATAGGTATCATAATATCATCGGTCATTAAAAATTCAAATCCATGTACTCATTTACAGAGTACAGGGGGTTATCTAACAAAAGGTTTCTCAATTTGCGCTTAAATGCTTCGTCACATGGCTCATTTCTCAGATCGGCAGGTAAGTGGTCGTAGTAGTCGTTATATACGTCTTTGAATTTAAGTAATTAAGGAATCGTTTTTTTGGCGACCGGTCTGGCGCAGTCGGTAGTGACCCTGCCTGCTACGCCGCGGTCTCGGGTTTGAATCCCGGTAAGGGCATATTTATTTGTGTGATGAGCACAGATATTTGTTCCTGAGTCATGGATGTTTTCTACGTATATAAGTATTTATATATTATATATATCGTTGTCTGAGTACCCACAACACAAGCCTTCTTGAGCTTACCGTGGGCCCCAGTCAATCTGTGTAAGAATGTCCTATAATATTTATTTATTTATTTTTTAACCGCTGCTCCAAATCTCAAGGAAAGTGGTCCTCAATTCGTCTGTATGTTTTTTATTTAATGTTTGTTCCACGATATCTCCGTCGTTACTGGACCGATTTTGAATTATTTTTTTATGATTGAATATGATGCATACACATTGGTCCCATTTTTATCAGAACCCTGTTCTGATGATGGGATCCTGGAAAAATCGAGGGAACTCCTCAAATCTTAAAGGCATACATATAGTGATTTTTGTGTTTCTATAAGAACAGCATGCATTTACATATGGAACAGTGACATTTGGTGCAGTGGAACTACTGATGATGGTCAGAACGGAACTCCTCAAATCTGAACGGCACACTTATAGTGACTATGGTATTTTTATAAGAACAGCATGCACTTACGTCCAGAACAGTGATATTTGGTGATTTTGGTGCAGTGGAACTGATGATGAAGATCAGAACGGAACTACCGGTATACGTATATTTATTTGTGTTTCCATCAAATAATCAAAGATTTACATTAAGAGCAGCTTTATAAAATACTTACCTACTCATTTCTACATAATCCAACATTCGCCTTTAGCCGAAGTACCTTTCACAGGACCCCAAAAGCGGCGGTTTTTTTTCTTAAAAATTATATCATTACAGGCTGTTTAGGGTTCCGTACCAAAGAGGTACAAAAGTAACCTTTATGGTGCCGCTCTGTCCGTCTGTCTGTCACATTTCTAAATAACATACTACACAGGTCGCACAAGTTAGTTATCGAATTCACCGAGAGATGGCGCTATACCTGTAACTTGCCTGTTTTGCCTGTAACTACATATAGTCAGGTCTTTAAAGTTATACATATGAGAAACATGAGATTATTTTAACTATTATAAGTTTGTACGCATATGGAACCCTCGGTGGGCGAGTCCGACTCGCACTTGGCCGGTTTTTTTTTTTAGTTTTTACTTGAAATATAAGTATACAACGTGTTTCCGGTATCACTCAAAACCTCAGACACCCCAACAGATTTTTATTTTTTTATATACTCATCTAGAGTATTCATCTTTTAATCTAATGGTTACTTTTTTTTTAATTGAATTTTTAGATTTCTGTACAGCTCTACTTGACTTTTAGCTCTATACTCAATAAAATAATTGCTAACTACCATCATAAACCATAAAACTATTTATGTGTACGTTACTGCAACGACATAAGGTTTACCAATAGACAGCTAAGATGTCATTGTAAAACACTTTAAAGCTTTGTCACAGTAAACTTCAAATTGGACAGGTAATCGCAGTAAGCAAATTTAAACCCAATATTCAGAATGACAGGGTTGTAATTAGGCACGAGTACAATTTGTTATGACTTATGATAAACATTAAGATTAAACTGACAAACAACGTCAAACTCGTAGCGGAAAAAATAATCGCCGAAGTAACCAGCCAGTATTAATACCCCTAAATACTGAAAAAGGTAAACAACCTCTAGCAATGCGATATACACGATGTTGTATTACGAATACAATAGAATAGGCACGTAAAAATAACTAATCATACTAATTTAAATAAAAATATTACCCCCAACAAGATATAGCTCAATCGATTCTACTCTCGATTCTGAACAAACGGTTTTCAGGTTTTTAGTGTTAAGTGAAACACGGTGTATTATTATGTATTATGTATGTATGTTCGGTTGAAATCTTGGGACTCAATTTTGAAGCAGATATCTTTAACCGATTGAGCTAAAATTTTGAACACAATATGTAAATTACGTGATGTGATGATGGAGCCGCAATGTGACCATAGGAACTCTGTTATGAAATGTCATATCCCCATCGAGTAAGGGATTTCTAGAAACGTTCCAGAGAGCAGTAGATGACTGTTGAAAGAAAAATACAGTCGGCGATAAAAGCTTGTGCAAAAATGATTTTTTCCTGAGTCATAGATATTTTCTATGAATAAGATCTAATATTTACTAAGAATAAGTCGCAAGAAACTTGTTACCGAAACTGCCTTAGCAACCATTATCTCATATTGAGACATCGACACTGAGATGTCTTTTTATCTTCATCCATTTCGGACTTGACTTGGCCGACTGTCACACCACACACTTATTTTTCACCCCCGACGCAAAAACGACGGGGTGTTATAAGTTTGACGTGTCTGTCTGTGTGTATGTCTGTCTGTCTGTCTGTTTGTCTGTCTGTCTGTGTATGTCTGTCTGTGGCATCGTAGCTCTCGAACGGATGAACCGATTTTGATTTAGTTTTTTTTCTCTGAAAGCTGAGTTAGTCGGGAGTGTTCTTAGCCATGTTTCATGAAAATCGGTCCACTATGTCGCGGTCGGGGTTTTTTTCAAAATTTTAATTTTGTGGTTAAGTTATATTCTAAATATACATCATTTAGGTACCTACATAAAGTACCTGCCCAGTTGTGGTCTAAGTTTGTAATATCACACCAATACACAAGAGCGATAGAGCGTTAGCTACGATAACTATATTATCGTAAGCGATGGTGACACTGGCACAATCCTAAAATAGCTTTCCGGTACCTTATTCTTCTGTCGAAAAACTTCCACACTGTGCAAAAACTTTATGAAGATAAACGTTTGTGTTCGCGTATTTTTTCATTTATTTAAAAGTCTTCGTGTTAAGATTAAGAACTGCGAAAGTAAATCTTACAAAATATAGGACGACCCTGCCTGCTAAGCCGCGGTCCCGGGTTCGAATCCCGGTAAGGGCATTTATTTGTGTGATGAGCACAGATATTTGTTCCTGAGTCATGGATGTTTTCTATGTATATAAGTATTTGTATATTATATATATCGTTGTCTGAGTACCTGCAACAGAAGCCTTCTTGAGCTTACCGTGGGACTCTGTGTAAAGAATGTCCTATAATATTTATTTATTTATTTTATTTATAGGTACGTATCAGGGTACGTAGCCGAATGGCACAAACGCTCACGAAACGAAACGCTCGTAGATATCTATCTCTATCGCTCTTGCGTATTGGCGCGACAGAGCCAGACTACCTTTCGCGTCGCAGAAATGCCGTTCGGCTACGGCACCTGTGCAAAAAGTTATATAATATGTCTTCGCTTTCCCAAAACTAAAACATTAGGTACAGACGTTCATAAACATGTTTGTAAGTATTTACATACTTATTTCAGGTTCTTCTAATCATTTTATAATAGTTTTATATGAAATAGCAAGCGTCATTACTAAAGAATCATTAACAGAATCGTTCTCAAAACATATAAACAAAATTATCAATATTATTAAATTAAAACGGGACTTAATCGCGTAAAACTTACGTTTTATATTTAACCCGACGTTTCGGACATGACATTACGTCCGTGAAACCCTAGCGTAAAAGTGACTGATGACAATCAAGTGCGGGTAGTTCGAAAAACTCGTACAGCTAGAAGATGTTGATACAACTCCCAGCCAGTCTACCCGTGACCACGGACGTAATGTCATGTCCGAAACGTCGGGTTAAATATAAAACGTAAGTTTTACGCGATTAAGTCCCGTTTTAATTTAATAATATGAGTGAAGATCGTGTTAGTTTAAATCAATATAAAATTATCAATAGTCTAAAAAAGTTCAATAACAGCTAAAGAGTAATGTACGACAGCATCAAGGTGAATGGTCGCCCGTATTCTTAAATGAAATGAAATGAAATTATTTATTACGCACAGTTTTAGGTACAGAAAGGTGGAAATATATATCTAGGAATACAAGTGTGTACTTCAGGGGTATCACTAAAACTACCTTACAGGCATGCATAATGTACTTACATTCTAATCTATTCAATAACCTAGCTTATTTATAGTTGAGTAATTCGTTTATACTATAAAAGCATTAATCCACAAGCCATTTCTTTAATTCTTTTTTGAATCGATTGAATGGTAAATCCTTAATCTCGTCCGGCACTTGATTATAAATCTTTATACACATAATAAATGCATTCTTTGCTACGAGTGACAGCTTTGTTGGAGATATATACAATTTGTGAGGGCCTAGTGAGGGCCTTTCATCTTTAACACGACAGTTAATTACAAAAAAAAAATATATATATAATTTAAGGTTTTTTTGTATTCAGCAAAATATCCGATGGACGAAGTTACAATAAATCCTCAAGTAGTTTTAAATGATTTACGGTTAGTTTCATTAGACTTATTGACCGGGATATAGACCGTGATTACCTTTCTGATTTTTTTGAGGTCCCGATATTTCGACGCAGTTGCACGCATCATGATCACGGAAAACTCAATAAAAATCAAAAAGGTAATCACGTTCTATATCCCGGTCAATATAAGTCTAATCTTCAAGATTGTTTATCCAATATTAGTCTAAAAATATGCTACGACTTGTTTGAGCTGGTCGGATAACGTCATTTTATTTTATTTTTATTTTTATTCATACTCATACTTGTTTTACACCATGTTTTATTAAAATTGGACTATTTTACGGAAATTATTTACCTACCTACCAAACATCAAATATGTATATGTACTAAGAAAAACATAAGCGCTGGTGGCCTAGCGTGCGACTTTCAATCCGGAGGTCGCGGGTTCGAACCCCGGCTCGTACCAATGAGTTTTTCGGAAGTTATGTGCGAAATGTCATTTGATATTTTGTCAGTCGCTTTTCGTTGAAGGAAAACATCGTGAGGAAACCGGACTAATTTCAATAAGGCGGGTAACTAGGCCTTATTGAAATTTGGGTTGGAAGGTCAGATGGCAGTCGCTTTCGTAAAACTAGTGCCTATGCCAAATCTTGGGATTAGTTGTCACAGCGGACCCCAGGCTCCCATGAGTCGCGACAAATGCCGGGATAACGCAAGGAGGATGATGATGACTAAGAAAAAAAATAAAGTAAGTTATGTATCAGTACCGTGTAATAAGAAGTCGATAATATACGTTTCCGAGAATATGAGGCTCACGAGGCGATTCGTCATAAATACGAGACACGGCTCCAATGTGATTGCCAGTATTTGAACTTACGTATTGGAATTAGATTTTTATTGCTTTGTTTCTGACAGCTTTATTTCTGATAAATCTATCATACCTACATTTATCTATATTTTATGGCCACATTAAATAAATGTTTTAAAAAAACATTGCATTGTTATTTGTAATATACTTATAAGAAGAATTATACAGACACATACAGATTGATTGAGATTGCACGAAGACACAGAAAATCTACTATTTGTTATAAAATTAGTTATTAGCTTATTGTTTTAGGTTTAATGTTTTATAGAAAAATAAAAACATTAAGCAATGCCGGTTATTATTTTATTTTTCGTACGTATAGCATGTAATTAGAACCGTGAGATTGAATAGCGTTGAATCATTAAAAATCCCTGAAATATATTTTTAACAGTATTGACCAAACGGGTTTTTATTTACTCAAAAATTTTTCCTGACCAAATCGTGACGTTATTACGAAAAAATCATTTCCATTACAAATATTTACTTCATCCGATTACTGGATCGCTATTAAACCAAGTAAAACCGAGTTAAAAGTCCATATTGACGCGTTTTGGCCTAAAACATCAAAACAACATGTTCAACACTGTACGCTACCGGCCTAGCCAAAATGACAATCGTTGACGCTAGACGCCGATCGATACGCAATCTGGCTCTGTCGCGCCAATCCAAAGGAGCTATAGAGATAGCCAGCTACGATAACATATCGTGAGCATTTCTACATTTGGCTACCTACCTGCAGGCTGGTCTTATTAAAACATTGGACATCCTAAGTAAACAAGAGATTTGCTTAATAAAACTGAAATCCTCGGCGCACATTGTGTTTTTAGGGTTCCGTTGGAACAAAAACGTCGTTAAGAAAAGTTTTTATGTTGCACATAACTTTGTTATACTTATGGCATGGAATGATAATTACGATAAAAGTTCTACGCATTTATTTATTATTACGTTTTTCTTTTTTGCTACAATAAATCTTGATGACAGGCATTATGTAAAGTTATTAAAATTTACAATACCCTGGAAGACTGTTTTAGATAAAAAAGCATGTAGGTACCTCCATAATATTAAAATAAAAAAGCATGTACATACCTACGTAATATTAAAATCAAATTATACCAAATGTATTATATTAACATGTTTTACTTGGTGTCGATTTCCAAGCAGATCATGAGTCATGGTAAAAATCTTGGACAAGTACGATGACGATGTGAGGAATGCGGTTGGTGGTTCATCTTCATCTGATGTCACGGAACCCGAAGTAAAAATAACAAACTTTTTATTCGTTCCTCGTGAATCGTTAGAAAAAACATTTCGTTTTACAGCGAATTTCGGAGCAAAAGCGTTTGAACATTTGATGCCCTATCAACAAAGCAAACATGCTTTATAGATTTGTTTAGAAATAAAAAATATACAATGTTTTTCAGTAAAAGCTTTGATGAGTTTTAAGGCTTTATTTCCTTTTAAATGCTTACACCCTGTGTTGATACCTATAAATGGTTCCAGGAATTAGTAAATTGACGACTAAACTTTTCTAAGATTTATGAAAATAAAATAAGATCTGCCGTCGTAACATGTTTTTAATGTTATCACTTATCTTAGTTGTCTACGTGGATAAAGTATCAGTCACGCTTTGTACCTATGTCAGTGTAAGAGACAGTTGTATTATCCACGTGGATAAGTAATAAAATTGGAAGCTTGATACGCCGTCAGTAGGTGTAATTTGCATTACCGAAATAAATATACCTAAATATTATTATGTGTATGTCTAAGTAATTTTTAAATTATCGACGGTAATTTTACACTAACAATTTACATTTATAATAAATGTGATTACACAAACAATCACAATGTAATCTAAAGTCTATAGGTATTTACAACTTTTATGTGACCAATATTTATTTTGTAATGCAATTTGATGATATTCCGATTTTCGACGAAAATCCAAAACTATTTTGTTTTCAGGGAAACTTTTTCATGTCATTTATTCCCGTTATTATTTTATATATTATATTATTCTTTATACTATGGATTTTTTTTTTTTTTAATCTTTATTAACACGTTCGCGGACGCTCAGTCACCCCTCTGGGACACCAATATTTTGTATGGGAATTTTTCGACTGCTATAGCATACCTGTCCTTAGACAGCTTATATTAGTGTTATTATGTGACGAGGAACGCTATAGCATTCGGATGCTATAGCATACCTGACAAAATACAGAGTTAAAATGTGATCTTATGTGACACCGTATGCTATAGCATACGATGCTATAGCATACCGTGACACAATACTGAGTCAAAATGTGATCTTATATGACACCGTATGCTATAGCATACGATCCATAGATGGTGATACAGCAGATTCATTCTGTAGAATCATATCAAATAAAACATTTAGTGTTTCTGGCTGCGGGGATGATGCCCACAAATAAAAGTAATAAAGCTTGTTCACGAATACAGAGTTTTTTGGTACAAGAAGAATTGTCTAAATGTGTATCTCCTACAGACTCTTTTGGAGTACCTAACTTTCGTCAGAACTGTAGTCACCCGTTTCGTCATTGAGACTAGAATAATGTTTGTTCAAACCTGCTGTTGTATAGGTGCTAAAGGCCTTCATTTGGTGTGATGATTTCTGGGTAGAACTTATCCACTACCTCTCACTACGCGATGATTCGCCCAGCTTTATATGCTATTTTACAAGCATCTAAACCAAGTTCAAGTAGTTAAACACCAACAAAATTCACTCAAAAAGATATAATTTAACGTAAACAGTCAGTATCAACCAGAAATAGGGTTTATTCACAATTATATGAGCAAAGCAATGACTAAGTACGAAGGAAATTACTCAAATAATAGGTGTAAACATGCTTCGGTTTTCTTAATTTATCGTAACCAAAATCACGGTGTATTATTATAAAACGATAGTGGACATGTTTGTTAACAAAACCGCAACACAAAAATATATATAAACTGTAAAAATAATTACTTATGATTTTTTAAACAATCCGTAAAATTGCGTTTGCGCTCGAAATTTGGCCACATTTCACGGGCCAACTCCCGGTGACACTCGCGGGGCTACTGCGCAAATTTCCATACAAAGAGGTATTCTATAGCATACGCGTCACAAAAAGGTGAACTCGATCTGTGACGCCACAGCATATTTTTTAACTGCGATAAAACTATGTAATGTTGCAGTATGCATACTATGATTCTAGTGAATGGTAGAGGAAATGTTGGTGAATAATATTATACTGTGAACAAGAAGATTACTAAGCAAACAGACGCAGAAATTCAAACCAAATAACGTATTCTATAGCATACGCGTCACCAGAAGGAGTACAAAAACGTATGCTATAGAATACGCGTCCGCGAACGTGTTAAAGAGCTTTATCGCTTAGCGATTATGTCGCTCCATATAACCCACATAGTTACATTTACTTACGATTAATAAGGCCTATATTAACTAGCTTGAATAGTGCTCGGGCTTCGTCCGACAATGGAAAAGCCAGGGCACTATTACAGCCACCAACATTTATAAAAGTATTACAGGATATTTTAAGTTGGCTTCTAAAAGGCTCATTCCGCACACATTCCATTAATATGTGGTACACATCCTCAATAACATCACAATCTGAACATAGTGGTGAGGCAACTTTACGCATCATAAATCCAAACTTATTTAACGGAAGCATGTCATTTATTCTTATAAAAAATAAAAACACGTAAAAATATTTGGGAAAAATATTATTTTGGTCACTTCCAAGCTGCGAAACAACGCCATCTAGTTTTAAGCCATAATACCCATACATTTCAGGGGTACGCTTTATTGTATGGGCTTTGTCTGTCCGTATTATAAGGTCCTTGTTTATGCTAAATGTAATATGTGTTTCAGTTAAACATTGACTAACTTAAGTGACTATACGCCACGGCATCAAAGTGAATGCCGGCGTTTAATAAGCGGGCTAGACAACAAGAGCATTTGCATTTGCAACGATTTTGATGGCCGCGCAAAAGTTAAAAAAAAACAGTCATTATTTCATAGAAGTTTGACGTTTAAAATGATAATTTGCCCCGGAGGGGCCGTCCAAATCGCTGCCAATGTAGATACGACTCTAATCGGTGCAATACCTACCTATCTACATGAAAAAAAGCTTTTAAAGTGAAACTTCTAATGCGACTTCCAACTGACAGCGCGTAACACTCAGCCAGTGTCACGTTGCGTGAAATACCGCTCACTCAGCGCGTAACATTCTGTCAGTGTCGTTGCACTGAACGCTACTCACTCATTCTATTCATTCACTTATTCACTCAGTCAGTGATAGAACAGAATGCCTAGAATGGTTTTGAATGGTGGAATGATTGGTTGGAATGTGTGTATTATATTTAGATCGAGTGCAAAATGAGTTTATACAACAACAAGTTTATACGTTTTACATATTTTTTTACATTGCGAGTGTGATGAAAACCATTGTGTGTAACTCGGGGAGTATGAATATTACTAACACGAGTCTTTAAATCGCTCCGGCAAGCCGTCGCGATTTAACTTACTCTCGTTAGTAATATTCAACTTCCTCCCCTTGTTGCACAATGTACTATAAAACACTAAAAAGATAGACGTAATTTTTAATAAAGGTCACTTGACATAATGTTTTTGAAGTTGAAAAAAAATGAAAATGAAAATGAAATATTTATTTTTCAAGTAGGTAGGCATATTACAATGCGCATATGAACGTCAAATAAAGCTATGTAGTTATGTTATGAAGTTTCATTACTCCACGCAGAGGGACTCCATGCACTGTTTTTTTTTCTAATAGACCTCTTAACGACATTATGTTTCTGACGGAAAACTTGTTAATGTCGAGACTCCCCGCTAGGGTTGCCACGGCGGTTATAACTTATATTGAGCAAGTGAGCGTGGAAGAAAATTTACATTTTCATTGTACTTGGAACTAAAGCGCTGTGAAATTGGTAAAATGACGTGATGTCGTCGTGTTACTTTATAATGTTTTTTGAGGACGTTGCAAACAGTTTGCGCTTTAATTCAGAGATAATACATACTTATAACAATGCAGCTAATTACAACAATTATCTGTATGTCTATTAGATCCATCGGTTTGTGAAGGTTTCTAATTGAATTGTTGTAATTTACCTAGATAATTGGGCATAGATCAGCGAGACAGTAATAGTCAGCGTGACAATATCTACCAAAAGGAAATGAATTGAATTAGGAGAGGTTGAAAGAGATTGACCTACCTAACTAAGAAAATGCCTAATTGCCTAAACTTGGCAGTGGGAGGAATAAACATCGTATTAGATAAATAATATAAAAAAGAAAGCCGCTTGTCACTACCAGACATATTGAAATTTATTCAAATAAAAAGCTTGCGTATTTAAAATGATACAAAATGTAGGTACATAAGCGATAATTACATCTTAATTTTGTGATAAAAATGTTCAAAAAGTTAATGAGCAGCTCGCTATAGTTAAGTTTCTTTTAAGACATCGCAAAACATCTGACATGTCAGTAGCCAGACTCTTTAGAGTGAGAAACACAGATGGTTTTAAGCCTCCGCCACACATAAAACGTTTTTATAGCGCAGCCGAGCGGGCCCTGGTTTCTCTGACCACCCGCCGCCGGCGGCCGGCGACCGACGCGGGTCCGCGACCGACGACGTTCGAATGTGTTGTTCGGAAATGTTTGAGGGTGGTTTCTCTGAAACGTCGCCGGCGGCGGGTGGACCGACGGGCGAAGGTCACACGCCGCACGCGACGGTCTGTATTCGTTTTGTAGAATAGCAACAGACGGCGGGTGGCGTCTTGATATGGAAAATGACTGATTTCACTAAAGATAATGATAAATTGTACTTTTGTGAACTGTTTAGAGATTAATTGAATATACGATGTAGTGTGTGATTGAGTACCAAGTTAAAAATTGCACTTTCTTTTTGCCGGTATTATACAGATATCGTTTGACTCTCTTTTTTTGGATAAAATCAATAGGTACCTATTTTATGAACATATTCTTCCTCTAAGAGTTACAATGTAAGTATTTTTGCATTCATTTTGCTCAGAGCACAACACAACAGTTCAAAAAGCAGTCTACCAGAGCTTCTGAGTTCCGTTGCCGGCGACGGGTGACCGAGGGTCAGAAAACCCACGCACCCGCGACCGACGGCGTGTGGCACAGCGTGCGACGCACATCCAGACGCCGCCGGTCGCGTGTGACGGGCCAGAGAAACCAGGGCGGAATGCGCGCCGAATGCGCGCGGTCGTTTATTAGTTCCCGCCAGCGACCGGCGCGCCGCTATTATTGCGCTCTGCTAACGCTCTCAGAACGCGCATGTGTGGCCTGAGCTTTTAATGTGCAAACCCTAAGTTACTTGAAAGTAGACCCAACGTCATCCGTCAGGCTCTAAGAATGTTCTTGAGACGTCTGGAGTGGCGGGACCTAAGAAAAATCTGCGCAAAAAGGTAGTGCGTTGACTTACGATAAGAAATTAATAGTTAGTAAAAAAACAGCTTTTGCAACGTGCATTTTTTTTATTTTCCTACAGCAGGACATCAATATTTTAGACCACCTGTGGTTCATAGCTAATCATATTACTGGAAACTAACTGAATAGACGGGTCTTTTTATCTACGAGTACTTAGTAATGAGTGAGCTAGATGTAAGTGAGAATGTGTTATTTGGTGGACTAAATATTTAACTAATATCTAACATTCAATTGCTAACCTTTGCAATATAATTTAAGTTATAATTATAAGAGATGCATATTCGAAATTAAATATTATCCTCATCCTTGGACAACTAATCCCAAGATTTGGCGTAGGCACTAGTTTTACGAAAGCGACTGCCATCTGACCTTCCAACCCGAAGGGTAACTAGGCCTTGTTGGAATTAGTCCGTTTTCCTCACGATGTTTTCCTTCACCGAAAAGCGACTGGCAAATATCAAATGACATTTCGCACATAAGTTCCAAAAACCTCATTGGTGCGAGCCGGGGTTCGAACCCGCGACCTCCGGATCGAAAGTCGCACGCTCTTACCGCTAAGCCACCAGCGCTTCAAATTAAATAGTATATTTTCATGTTCTATCTTCAACCTTATATGAAAAAGCTAGCTAAAAAAATAATCGACTACAAAGGACACCTATACCTAAAAAGTATTTAAAACGTATTCTTTTGATAGACTAACAAACTTTCGAACAGTAAGTATTATTTTAAGCGAAATACACGAAAGCAGAAGCTTCAAAGGAAATGCGCAAAAAGAAATTATACTAACTTGCAAATTGGATCAGAGTCAGTTTTACTTAGACGAGGCACATAGCCACAAAAGAGCTAAAAAAAGAATTACCCACCTATCCTTGGAATCCTTAGAATTTCAATATGACTTCTCTATTTACATACGAATATCGACGGCAGCTGCTGACACCGACTTGAAGAAAAATATGAAAGCTTGCAAAGGAATATAATGAAAAAAATAGTTTTTTTCCTTAACACTTAAATATGATGAGTCTTAAGTTATTTGTTTTACAAGGAGACAAAGTTTTGTTTAACCGCACGTGCCAATATTGATACACGAGCAAGTGAAAGATTCCAATATTGAACGAGCGTAGCGAGTTCCGGGTTCAAACCCCGGTTTGTACTTATGAGTTTTTCAGAACTTATACATATATACAAAATTTTATTTCATATTTGCCAGTTGCTTTTCGTTGACGGAAAATATTGTGAAGAAACCGGACTATTTCCACCAGGACCTAGTATAAATTTTAGGTTAGGAAGTCGGATAGCAGTCCCTTTCATAAAAAACTACTGCCTTCGCCAAATCGTGGGATGACTTGCTAAAGCAGGCCTCAGACTCTGATGTGCCGTTGCAAAACTCCGGGATAATACTAGAAAGAAGAGGAGGAAATTTCCTATATGCTTATGCTTCGTACGTTTGTATCTTTCGTTGTGACTGGCGGCCTCAACAAACAGAACGCAATCCCCAGACACTAGCGGGTTATATGCAATCCGTCCGGGGCTTTTTGTCCCCGGCTAAATGTCGCTGGGTACTGTATGCACGCAGATTGAATTAGGGCCGCTCTAGATCGCTCGAGCGGGCATCAGGGTAATATGGCTGATTGGTTTTATTCTATCCTTATGTGTCCACTTTATAATAAGGGTCTCGTGTTTGGTGCGTGTGTTGAGGGAAAAGTCATCTAAAAATGTTCATGGTAGCTTCCTGTTTATGTTATCATTATGCCTTTTACTACTACTACTACTATACTAGAATAAGTACAATCGATGACGCTTCCTTTCATATCATAAGATTCATAAGTACCTAGTTACCTCTATCGCTGTTTCATATTGGTGCGACAAAGTAGCTTCAAGGAGCTTCATATATTTATTCTATTTTACTCGTATTGAATGTTATGAACTTTGATGTTACAAAAATCAAACATTCGTTAACTTTAAATGATACCTAAAATAAGGGTTGCACCACCGAAAATTGAGGTTTAACCCGTGGTTAACCCACCATTTATTTGGAATTTGACAGTTGACACCCACTAACCTAGATTGCAAGTGGTGCAAATGGCCCTAATATGTTAATTGTAGAAAAATTGCTTTTTAGGCGAATCTAAATATAGTTATAATGATAGCGTTATATTAATCGTGTTATGCCATATGGAAATATGATAATCAATTTTATTTGTAAAAGAGGGCACCCTAACAGTTCGTATACTTTACTATACCGTTATTTTGGGAAATTACTTGCGCGTCAAATCGTAATCTGTCGTATCTCCGAACCTGCCAGATTCCCGTCTTGCGGCACCCATACGGTGGCTAACTTTTTTTGTACACCCTAGTACCTATAATGAATACATAAATTGTATTTCATACTTTTTACCGAGTACCTATAATGAATACATAAATTGTATTTCATACTTACTACAGCCTATTTATCTTTCACGTTTCATCGAATAGACAACGAAATATATTTTTATTTACGGGCATCTTTGTACAAAGATATTTCAGAATATACATTTAGGGACGTTTATTACTTTTATTAGGTACCACCAACAACGAATTAGAGTGACAAATATAACTCGAGGTCAAAAATTAATTTGGGGGATGATGCCACGATCGATTCAAGAGCTATACCTAGTTATCTTTCTAAACCTAAGCTGAATTACAAAAAATCCAAATATGTTAAAAATATTTTTGAATTTACATTAGGTATATAGGGAAAACTGTCGATTGTGCCGGTGACCACAAGATCACTAATACCAATGTCTATAGTTACAGTCTTATCAATTGTCTTGTAAATACAGTCTTAAAAAATCTACTTAAAAATAACTTTACTTAAGATTTATACGACATATGTATGCCTACATACTCCTAATACTAAAGCAACCTACATTTTACTAATCATCATAAGACCTCGTACATCTTGACAGATGATTTACTATATAGACCTGTCCGGGAGCGACATGAACGTCCGCATTTTTCACATTTTAATTGAGGCCTTTACTAATAGGTACTAAAAGGCACAGCAGCTAGCACATAAGTGGCTAAAAATTATCTTGTCGCGACATAAACCCGTTCTAATGTCATTAATAATACATATTAGAATCCGACCTGTTGGTCATCTATTTGGAACTTTAAATAGTAAATGCATCCGCCTTTTAAAAGTTTAAAGAAAAATAGTTGCAGGATTAAGAGCCTGCAAGTTACTGATAGTGCAGCTTAGCCCGCGTTTGGATGGAAAGCAACCGACCTCAAAATTAAACTACGTACTCCAGCATTTACTATTTAGTGGGAGCTGGAAAGAAAAATAAACGAAATTGTAGATTTTTTTCCTTGAGATCTGCATTTGTGTTCAAAATTGGACTATTTGAATAGATTTTCTTCAAGTGTGTTAGCATTAGCATTTTTAGCATATCTGTTGTAAGTATGTATACCTTTACTACTGATATTGTTCATAAATAGTTAGCTACTACTAGGTACAGTCACCGGCATAAATAAATGATGATTTCTGTACCTTGTTGCTTTTTATAGTTTGACAATTTCGTATGACATTTCAAACAAGACATTAATGTGACAAGTTATAGAAATCATCACATATGACGACGGCGACTGTACGTTCTATCTAAGTGAACATGTTATGAAAAGTATCCGCTTCCATCCATCGTGCCTTCGTTTCAGTAAGATTATTTCGTCATTACTAAAAAATCATGAACTTAAGTCCAACCTATTAAAAATAAAAATGAAAACCTTGGTTTGAGAAAAAGTATATGGAAGTCCCTTATTGCAGATTTTAAACTTAAGGTACTTAGCAGCAATAGAGTTTGTTTATTTCGAGCATTTAAACAATATTTACATATTATGTATTAAGTATTTGTTCAGTATAGATACAACCTTTTTTTTACTACACAAGCTAAACTAACTCATTCTTTCTAGCCCGGCTACTGGCCTGCGAGTAAAAACTCACGAAATGTCAAAATTGAAATTGAATTATTACTGTCTGTATCTCATGTATCTCAAAACAGCAAAATACCTTAAGAACTTAATAAAAGAGTGTACATCGAAAGAAACATAGTGTAGAAGACCCACCCAACGCAGAGGCCTGTGCCAGCAAGCAGACTCACAGAACCCAGTAAGTCAAATTAGAGCTTTTGAGCATTTCTTACAATCCCTAGCATTTCTTTTTACAATCCAAAACCGTAAGGTCAATATGGATCAAAGAGGATCTATTTTTTAATCACGGTGCATAGACTGCCACAGTTCATATTGATTTCTGGTTTTAATAATTAATATTAGCGCCATCTAGCCGAGCGTACCCCAAAGGTGTATCAAACCGTACCGTAACGTTTTTTCTTAGACTTTATCGTCAATACGGATATTTATTGATAGTTCATAGATACGTTTACAACTAATCGTGAGTAGCAGGTAGCAAAGGTATGAACTCGCAAAATCACCAATGAGTAAAACGGTCAAATGTGATGGCCAGACACCTCCTTATGACAAACTTATCCGTATTGACCTTACCTAAATTTGGCTGTTCAATAATCTTTGCTCATTTTGCAATTTTTCCACATTTCATATTAATTTAAACCCGTTTTCCCCTTCCATTTATATTCTATTTCGCCCTCAATTCAACTTGATTGATTTATTCCAGTTTCTAGTTCATTGCTTGTTTTTTCCTTTATGTGTACCGATCTGATGGCCGTCATCCATTTTATAAACGGCAATGCCAGAGAATTTTGTCATCTAAATTTTGTCTTGTTAGTCTAGTATGAAGAAGGCATTCCTATATTGAAAAATGTTAAAAACGTTACGCATTTTAAGTTACAAACTGTAGTATTTGATATTTTTGATAATATTCCAAACTCACTGTGCTTCTAATCTTTTTATTTCAATACCTACTTGAACGCTAAACCTGAATAGTAAATGAAGCTGCATCGTAAAACTACAACTACACACCTATGTTGGTTAAAGTACGTGCAGTACCACTATTGAATAACAATTAACTTTTACTTCGAGGTCAATAGAATCGTTGGGAACTTGGGAATGCTTGGGAATTCGTTCGTACCGACAGGAGCGTAGGAATGCGCGAGCTCGCGTCCTTATTATACCCGTTTACGAACTAGGCCGATATTGCCCATGTCTCTTTGAGATGACTGCCAGGATTTAGGCACTTTTGTAGTTGGAACTGGCCTGAAACACTACTGGGTAAGTAGCCGAATGGCACAAACGCTCATGAAACGCTCACGAAACGAAACGCTCGTAGATATCTATCTCTATCGCTCTTGCGTAATGGCGCGACAAAGCCAGACTACCTTTCGCGGCGTTTCGTATTCGTTTCACGTTGCATAAATGCCATTCGGCTACGGGGCCTGCTATATATACCTATTAGGTAGAATGTGCCAACATTGAATAGCAATTAATTTTTAATCCGAGGTTAATACAATCGTTGGGAATGCTCGGGAATGCGTTCGTCCCGTCAGGAGCTTACGCCGTGGCTTGCGTGGGCGACGGCGATGCGACGCATACGAAATCAAACCTTATCGGCATGGAAGTAGACGATGCGATGAGACGCGACGGCGACGGTCGCGCGACGGTCGCGCGACCGTCGCCCACGCAAGACACGGCGTTAGGAATGGCACGCGGGTGCGCATACTTATTATACTGGGATACGAACTGTGTGCGTAGCCGAATGCAGAAACGCTAGATAATATCTCTTTCGTAGCTATCTATCTCTATCGCTCTTGCGTATTGGCGCGACAGTGCCAGACTGCATTTATTCGGCGCTTGGCGTCGCAGAAATGCCATTCGACTACGGGGCCAGGGCTGATGTCTTTTAAAGAGGATTAACCAAATTAGTTGTTGTTACAGGTCTTATTACCCTGAAATATTACTAATTTAGTTCCAATATTGAATACGAGTTACAATTTGTAACTTACAAATAACTTTTTGTGAGTCAGGAGATTGCATTCCTACAGACAGTGAGAGTAGAAATGGCACGCGAGCGTCCTTATTCCGGTATACAGACTGGACCAATAAGTCTTTTTGAGAAGACCAGCTGTTGGGTAATTTTGTAGTTCCAATTTATAAACGCTTGCCTTAAAGATTTACTTAGTATAAGGAATAGGGCAGAATTTCAGCTTTCATAAACCTGTAGGTACTGAACAGTTTAATCGCAAGCGTTTATCAAGGTATTCAGTATGACATTGAGAATAATAAGAATTTGTAAAGTCAATTAAGGAAAGTAGTTTTTAGAAATGCTTTATCAGGAAAATACTTAATAAATATAGTCTGGCAAAATTGGAGTACTTATTGAAGGGGCCCGCCCTGCAGGTGAGAGCAGGGACACAGCAGGACCTGCCCCGGGCCCGACCACAGAAGAACAGTCTTTTACGTAAAGTACTATTCACTGGCGGGTTGCAGTAGCCCTGATCTCACTTGTAGTAGTTCCCAGACTCGCATTATGTTTAGTTTAGTTATTCATAAGTCTCACTTCTGTTGCACAAATAGGATTTATGTATGCTACAAAACCCTTATAATTTTAAAAAATACTAGTTTTAAGGATAACCTATTACTGTCTCACTTTCAAATATGTATGTATATAAAGTATACAGTGAAGTATGTTACATGTAACAGTACAACTAAACAAAACCAAAACCAATTACTCATTCAAAATCTGTGCCACACTCTTATTTTCTACAGGCAAAAACACCTCTCTCAGCTCTCAGCCATACCTGGTCAAGTAGATAAAATAAAACTACAAACACCTATCTACACATGCGGATGCCAAATAAACTTGTGTTACTATCCTCACCTCTGCTATTACTTATGCATAATAATAATTCACACTATTTAATGTCAGTTCTCGACTTCGCAGATGATCTTGACTCGGTTCTTAATATTCCTTGCCACGAGCTAGGCTGCCCCGAGGACTGCACAAGTATACTTAATTCTCTAAACTTTAAAATAATTACTTTCAACATCCGCAGTATAAACAAAAATCTTGAACCATTTCTAATATCTCTACAC
This sequence comes from Leguminivora glycinivorella, assembly GCF_023078275.1. Classification (NCBI taxonomy): domain Eukaryota; kingdom Metazoa; phylum Arthropoda; class Insecta; order Lepidoptera; family Tortricidae; genus Leguminivora; species Leguminivora glycinivorella. The sequence goes on from NC_062971.1 coordinate 6,945,784, forward strand.
AGATTTCAGACAATGTTTGACATAATAATTTTAACCGAGTGTAGGTTGCAGTCAACATCATTAATCCAGCCTATCCCGGGGTATGAGTCTTACTGTTCTCAGCGTAATATCAACCAAAATGGCGGGGTTGTAGTCTATGTGAAAACATCTTGGAATGCCTCAGTGAGCGAACCTCTGTTCAATGAAGCATGCTGCCTTCAAATTGACATACCTAATCATATGACTGTATTGGGCTTATACAGGTCACCTTCCTTTAGGAATGCTGGCATCTTTTTAGAAGCTTTGGATGACTTAATAAATGGACTTAGTGATTCGACTCAAATTATTTTAGCGGGAGATATCAATATTGATATACTGTCAGACAATGTGCACAGTGCTAATGTGGCAGAATACTTGTGTCTCATGAACGAGCATGGCTTTGCCTCAGCTATTACTAAACCCACTAGAGAACACGCTTGCTTAGACCACATTTTTATAAAGTCTAGACTTAAAGCAGTAGGACTAGTCTGCGACTCGGATTTAACGGATCACAGGATGGTGGCTGTTGGAATCACTTCTACTAATCCCAGGCCTGTAGCAAAGAATAGGTGGCGATCAGTTATTGATTTCGGTGGTGTCACTGCTGAACTATCTGCGGTCAACTGGGGACCTGTCATTGAGGCAGACGACACGGACCTGGCTCTTGAACTATTTATGTCAACATTCAATTCTGTAGTTAAAAACAACACGCGGGAGGTAAGGTACAGCAGAAAGAAGTTCACTTTGAAACCATGGATGACGCCAGGGCTAGTTAGATGTGCTCGACATAGAGACAGACTACACTTAAAGGCAAGACAAAACCCTACTGACGAAATAGCAAAAGTAACATACACCCGGTACAAAAATTACTTTAATAACCTGTTAAGAAAGTTAAAGCATGAATATGAACAAAATCTTCTCATGACCAACACCAAAGATCCCAAGAAATTATGGAGCTCGATAAGAAATATATGCAATATAGTAAAAAAACCGACTCAACACTCTGATTTAATTGATCTTAGTGACCCCGAGCAATCCATGAATAGGTGTAATAATGTTTTTTCGTCAGCGGGCAAAAAGCTCGCAGAGAAAATCTTTGCTGAAATTGGTCAGTCAGAAGAGTCCTTAGCGGCCAAAGTAAACATCAGGGAACGCCCCTCCGAATCCTTCTTCATGCGCCCAACCAATGCCAATGAAATCAAAAACATCATCTCGCAGCTAAAGACAAAAAGTGCACCCGGTCTAGATGGCATCAGCGGAGACCTAGTCAGGTGTGTAGGTCATTTAATAGTTCATCCACTTACTCATATATATAACCTAAGCTTGAGTAAAGGCCACTTTCCAGAGCAGTGGAAGATAGCCTCGATCACCCCCATATATAAAGATGGACCTAAAAATGAACCTAGTAATTACAGACCTATATCCCTTCTCAGTGTACTCTCTAAGATATTGGAGAAGCTAGTCAATAGCAGACTCGTCAAATTCCTTGATAGGAACAGCGTCCTATCGGATAGACAGTATGGCTTCAGGGCACACAGGTCCACTGAGGACGCCATCTCGCTCTTGGTCAATTTAATATCTACCAACTTGGACAATAATGTAAATTGCATCGGCGTCTTCTTGGACCTGGCCAAGGCCTTTGACACTGTGTCTAGACCTATACTTCTGCAGAAGCTTGAAAAAATGGGAATCCGGGGCGTTGCACTGGCTTGGTTCCAAAGTTATTTATCTGACAGGAGGCAATTGGTTAGAGTGGACTGCCGCAGGAGCGATCTGGAGAACGTGGATTTCGGAGTACCGCAGGGAAGCGTGCTTGGCCCGACGCTATTCTTAATCTACATCAACGATATACACAACATTGCCCTCCCCCAAGCCGAGATAATCTGCTATGCCGACGACACTGTGATTCTATTTAAAGGCAACACTTGGGAGAATGTACTTGCTGCAGCAGAAAAAGGAATGAGTAAAGCTGCCTGTTGGCTTCGGGATAACCTTCTGACCTTAAACAGTAAAAAGACTAAGTTCCTGTGTTTTCACAAATCTGCCGCCTCAAGTCCCAAAAATTCTTTACAATACATTAAAATTCATAATTGCAGAAATGTTGATAACTTATCATGTTCTTGTGACGTAATATGCCGTGCTGACACTATCAAGTACCTCGGCCTACTTATTGACGAAAACTTAAACTTCAAATCCCACATTAAATGTCTCTCCAGTAGAATTAGGAAAACAATTTATATCTTCAAGAAACTTCGAAATTCCGCAGACCCGAGTCTCCTGAAAAGTATATATATTGCGCTATGTCAATCTCTAATCACATATGCTATAGCGGTATGGGGTAGCGCTTCAAAGACAGTAATCCTATTGGCTGAAAGAGCACAGCGCTCAGTCCTAAAGGTAATGCTTAGAAAGCCCTTCAGATACCCGACAGTCAATCTCTATCGGGAAGCTAAGGTACTTACAGTTCGCCAGTTGTACATCCATAAAATCTGTATGTCAATCCACAAAAGCGCCGCTAAGACCGAAATCTATCCTAAATTACTGGAAAAACGCGTCTTCAAGTTGCCAATCCCGTGGGTTAACACTGCTTTTGGGCGTCGTTTTGGTGACGTCCTCAGCTCTCTTATATACAACACGGCCGTAAAATTCCAGAGCGATTTGATTGGTTGTACTGTGCATGTAGCTAAAAGATTACTCTATAACTGGTTGTTATCACTCGACTATAACGAGACTGAGACATTACTCTTGAAAATTGTTTAATATTATCACACATGTAATAAATATAACTAACTAAATTGGAAGAAAATTGCTAAAATGTCAAGCCTACCTGGTTACTTACTACACATATAGTCTAATAGGTAAATTATGTAAATTGAATGTATACCAACTAACATAATTGTAACTTTCTGTAATTTACTGTATCTATCCGTAATATATATTTTCTTTCCTTCATCGTCATTGCATGACATTCAACTTAAGCATCTGGTCTCCCGCGATACAGGCCTAGCCTAGTGCGGGGACTCCTGAGGTATCGGTAAACCAACTAAGCTATGCACGTATTGTAAGCTATGTAAGAATGCATCTCATTTGTGTCTTTTTGTGCAATAAACATTTTTTATCTTTTTTATCTTATCTTATCTTTATAAAAAATACATATACATATTTAGTCGGTACCTACTACGGTATGAAATTGTAGCTATTAAGCGGTATGTGACCGTAATTATGTTGTAAAATTCGTTTTGCATGTTATGTAGGTTTAAAATATGGTGGCATTCAACCACCCTAATTATACCGTCGACCTTGCAACATACTAGCATTTGTGATATGTTGAATATTTCTAAACATTTTTGCAAAATAAATTACATTGAACCACACGATAAGAACACTAGCGTTTCAAGCAATCTAGTTTGTAATAAATCTTTCCTTACACTTGAATTCCATTGTTTCTAAGCTGTGAAGATAGATACAACAATACGGGAATTAGATTCTTTGTTTATTGTGTTCCCGTCGCGTGGGTTAATAGTTGAATATACACAACGAAAATTCGGAACTCTGAAAAAATATTTAGTACTTAGCGGTAAAGGTTATCTTTTTTTAACCGACTTCAAAAAAGGAGGAGGTTCTCAATTCGACTGAAATTTTTTTTTTTTTTTTATATGTATGTTACTCGATATCTCCGAGAATCGTGGACCGATTTTCAAAATTTTTTTTTTGATCGAACGGGTATAACCCCGAGATGGTCCCATTGGCACCAAGTCGGGGTCTGATGATGGGATCTTGGAGAAATCGAGGGAACTCTTCAAATGTTATAGGCACATGTAATGTTTTAGTGTATTTTTTAACCGACTTCAAAAAAGGAGGAGGTTCTCAATTCGACTGAATTTTTTTTTTTTTTTTTTTGTATGTATGTTACTCGATATCTCCGAGAATCGTGGACCGATTTTCAAAATTTTTTTTTGATCGAACGGGTATAACCCCGAGATGGTCCCATTGGCACCAAGTCGGGGTCTGATGATGGGATCTTGGAGAAATCGAGGGAACTCTTCAAATGTTATAGGCACATGTAATGTTTTTAGTGTATTTTTCAAAGGTACACCAGTATTTACGCCTGATGGTAATAATTTTATGTGGCTGAGCTGATGATGGAAGGTCAACTCCTCAATGGTTAGGAGTTAAAGGATAATTCTTTCACTACTGTACATATATTCGGACTGATACATATAATATCACTAGGAACCACTAAAAATCAACAAATAAATTAACTTTTTAACAAAAAATAAAACCGCCTTCAAAAAAAGCGTGTTACAAAACACGGAGAAACTAAAAAGCCAAAAATAATAAACCTTCGAATTCAGATTTCTTATCGGATTGCAATAATCTAAACATCCAAATTATAAACAAATCAATTATTTTTGGAGTCGGGGCCAGCCTGCGTATGGTTGGGTGGGGCAAACAGGTAATAGCAAGGCAACGAACAGGTCTGGTACCGACTACAAAAATAATTGATTTGTTTATAATTTGGATGTTTAGATTATTGCAATCCGATAAGAAATCTGAATTCGAAGGTTTATTATTTTTGGCTTTTTAGTTTCTCCGTGTTTTGTAACACGCTTTTTTTGAAGGCGGTTTTATTTTTTGTTAAAAAGTTAATCAAAGGTACACCAGTATTTACGCCTGATGGTAATAATTTTATGTGGCTGAGCTGATGATGGAAGGTCAACTCCTCAATGGTTAGGAGTTAAAGGATAATTCTTTCACTACTGTAGGTACATATATTCGGACTGATACATATAATATCACTAGGAACCACTAAAAATCAACAAATAAATTAACTTTTTAACAAAAAATAAAACCGCCTTCAAAAAAAGCGTGTTACAAAATACGGAGAAACTAAAAAGTCAAAAATAATAAACCTTCGAATTCAGATTTCTTATCGGATTGCAATAATCTAAACATCCAAATTATAAACAAATCAATTATTTTTGGAGTCGGGGCCAGCCTGCGTATGGTTGGGTGGGGCAAACAGGAAATAGCAAGGCGACGAACAGGTCTGGTACCGACTAAAAAAATAATTGATTTGTTTATAATTTGGATGTTTAGATTATTGCAATCCGATAAGAAATCTGAATTCGAAGGTTTATTATTTTTGACTTTTTAGTTTCTCCGTATTTTGTAACACGCTTTTTTTGAAGGCGGTTTTATTTTTTTAATCTAAGATAGTAAATTAAAAAAGATATCATAGCCGGTAACCAAGCCGACAATCGCACCAGAGTCTTCAGCTTACGCGGCTAACGTCGTTACCTCTAAACCACCCGACAGACATTTTGATTAAAGATAGTAATCAAAATACAAAGACCGAAAATACGAACGAGCAAATTCAAGACAAGATTCCAAATAACATTGTTTCCAATTTAGAATATACGAAACCGCGATAAATACACCAATTATCTTTGCCCGCCCCGCAGCAGCACGTTCGCAATAAACGGCCCAAGTTCTTTAGTTTAAGCCAAATTGCGTTCAGGTACGAACGCTGTTGCGGAGCGGAACTTGTCTACATTTTAAAGTAACCCAACTAACCCAAGCATATTGTACGGCGGGCGAAACAAGTGCCGCGGTCGCATCAGTTACGTGAGGCAAACAAAGTTTAACCAAGGATGGCTTAAACTTATTCTCAGAGCTGTATACGACCGCTTAATTAATTGGCGAGGTTACTGCTGTTTTATCGAGATGCATTTAGGAAATTAAATTGAATGCAGTTTTGTAGGAATGTGAGAATGGTATAGTATTGTAATGGAACCAACAAGATTGAATGGACTACTGGACTAGTGTAACCAATGTGTAGCACGAACTACCTACTAAACAACCGATTGACGTGAGCTTTAGCCGTGAGCCAAAAAATATCGCTATCGAGTATCATAATTATTAAAAACTCGTGGCAGTCACACTGGTCACACTGCAGGAGGTTTGACATCATTGTTTTTAAAGTATATATCAGCTCAAATTTTTGTTACTGGCGATCTTATCTGATCTTATCCCTCATTATGAAAGTAGTATGTTGTAGTTGTTTTCTATTTTGTAAATGTAAATGTATTATTTACTAATAAATATATAAAATAATGGAACATAACATATTAATGCATAAGTAGTTACAGCATAAACCAGCATAAAGTTTGACGACCGGTCTGGCGCAGTCGGTAGTGACCCTGCCTGCTACGCCGCGGTCCCGGGTTCGAATCCCGGTAAGGGCATTTATTTGTGTGATGAGCACAGATATTTGTTCCTGAGTCATGGATGTTTTCTATGTATATAAGTATTTATATATTATATATATCGTTGTCTGAGTACCCACAACACAAGCCTTCTTGAGCTTACCGTGGGCCTCAGTCAATCTGTGTAAGAATGTCCTATAATATTTATTTATTTATTTATTATTTATTTATTAAGTTCTACTGAAAAACCTGTAATTTAAAACCTACAAAGCTACTTATCATGATTATAGGTTGTCAACGTCAATTAAAATATTTTTCCTCTCAAAATACTGTAATAAGTAATAATGTTGAAATGTCCCGAATAATAATTTACTTACCATCAAAGTCTCAATTTATTAAGGCCAACAGCTATTCATGTCCCATTAAAATAAAACTTTCTGACCGCATCGAAGCTGTTGACATCCCTCAGCTTTCGTTTACTTAACAATTTAATTAATTAGTTACTTAACGAGATATCAACTTCGCAGCTAAAATATTTGAAAGGTATAACAAAAATAAATAACTGAGCCAACACCCACAGAGGTGGCCAAAAATTGCCACGGTCTGGGTGCCGTAAGACGGGCGAGGATCTGGCAGACCTATGCGGAGATGACTGAGATACAACCAATTTTCATGTTCGTTCAACAAGTTTTTTGGCGCCTACGGAAACAACAAGCTATGGCGAATCGGCATTATATTTGAATCAACAAGTTGATTTTATAAAAACAACCTTACACATATTGTTTTAAACATACGTTTGGCTGATTCAAACGGATAAACCGCAACAAGTCGAACTTGTTAAATTCACAATGCAAATTTCTCTCAGTGTGGCGGGATGAGCTGGACGCATATCATGGCGACTGGCCGGAGATTGCTCAAGACCGTGACGGATGGAGATCCATGGGGGAGGCCTTTGTTCAGCAGTGGAACACCATGTAGGCTATCCATATTTACTAATATTATAAATGGAAAAGTGTGTGTGTCTGTTTGTTTGTCCGTCTTTCGAGGCAAATCGGAGCGACGAATTGACGTGATTTTTTAAGTGGAGATGGTTGAAGGAATGGAGAGTGACATAGGCTACTGTTTCTAACGCGAGCGCAGCCGCGGACAAAAGCTAGTTAATAATAATTTAGCCCATATACGACCCACTGAGCGAAAAAACGTTTTTTTTATTTATTTTTCCTGATTATATGCTTATTAATTAATTGATAGCCTTTAAAACAGATGAACTTTATTATACCAGATATCATTAATAGTGTACTATAATTATTTTTTCAAAATTATTAGCACAATCATTTTAAAATACAAAAACAGCTTTCTGCGTAGAATGCGATAAGAAAATTTTAAAGCTTTTCTACAAGAAAGCAAGTATCTTGAACTGTTTTCATTTAGCTTTGGTAGGCTTGTTATTTTTAACTGTATCTAAAACAAAAACTACAGAACGGATTTTCATGCTGTTTTCACCAATGAATAGAATGATTCTTAGGAAAGATTTTGGTATATAATTTGTTAAGATCTTGTTTGAATTGGTTGAAATATGTCCATTTTTGATAATCAAGTCGGACAAAATTCTGCTGGCTGAGAGCTTTAATCGAAAACGCTGCCCAAACTATTTGAGCTATATCAAAACAATGTATGGCAAAATTGTGTAGCTTTCATAGACATACAAAAAAGTCTGTAATAGCATATGTCTATCTTTTTAGGAAAAATTACTATAACCATTTTTATGATAGCCCGGTGCGCAGCCGGGGCGGACCGCTAGTATATGTATAAAATGTATACATTTTAGATAGATGCCTTTAATGTAGTGTATGTCATGCTTGTGTAAATTAGGTTTTAATATAAATGCAATATTGGAGTAATCCACGGAAAAGAAGCTCTGGTTGTGTTTGAATGCAAGTTTTCTTAAGATTAATAGGTTTAAGAGGTTTTTCTGTCACGAAGAGTTCAAAAATACTCATTAAACTTAATCAATTACTTACGTTGTAGGAGACTATTTACATAACAAAAAAAAACCTCGAAAGCGATTTCCCGTGGAACGCACAATATTAATTAAGTAGGTAGGTGCCTAAATACTCGAAGACAGAAACAAATAATGAAAGTTATAGCCTTCCTTAATTATACTAATAGGGAACTTGACTGTAGTTAAAATAAAATATTTTATACCATGCACGAAATAAAGCTTCAGATAATTATGAGAAAACATGCAGGACAGCAGTTATTTTTCAATCCAATTTCTACTTAATAAGTCAGGTAGAAACATATAAAGTAACTGAGTTGACCGTGACGTCACTGAATTCAATTTCATATAAATTCCATATTAGCAAGTCGTTCAAATTCGTTTTGACAGTTCTTAAAAAGAAGCTGATTTGACTAGGTGGCAAGTAGCCTATTGATTAAGTAACCAACATGTAATAATTATTAAGTATGTTCGTTATATGTATTTTCGTATTTTGTATAAAAGAAGTTACATATTAAATAAAACAAGTTCCTCGTGCTTTTACTGTTTACATCTGGTCTGTAATACATGTATGAGTAATTACAAGCTTTTGAAATTATCACAAAATGATAGACGCCGAAGTCAAGTAACTTCGCAATCAATAACAATAGTTCTACGCTGAAGTCAAGTAACTTATCAATAAATATCAATATTTCTACGCTGAAGTCAAGTAACTTCGCAATCAATATCAATATTTCAACTCTGAAGTCAAGTAACTTAGCCATCTAATATGAATTCCAAGTATCTTTCGCAAGATACTCGATTTCAAGATAGAAATAGGGTAGATACTTGACTTTAGCGTAGAATACCCTGTTAAAAAAAGATACTTGAATTTTTTAAAGTTCTGTGTTTTGAAAAATATACATTATAAAAATTTCAAAAAAATACTGAAAGATGTATTTTTAAAAATTAAACGAATGATGTAAAAAACCATTTTTTGGAAAAAATTGAGATACTTGATTTCTGCGTAGGGCAGCCGCACTGTTATTTCATCATTATTTAATATTACTAGTTACAAAAAGTGTGGACAAAGGAAATTTAAATCGAGTAGGGACATAATTTAAAACACGACCGATTAGAATTGCTTCAGATCGACACTTTTGAATTACCTATTCACAAGTACGTTTTACATTTCACAATATGGCTATTCAAAGTTGCGACATAGGCAAAAACGAACTTTTAGCACTAGGTATTTCTTTAAGTTCTTGTTCTTCATTACCGTCTTAAAGTTTATCAGACTTCTTTAATAGCAACGTGAAACTATTAACACATTATAAACTTTTTTGTGCAACTTTACCCACTTAGATGTCCCTCGTGTTATGTACGATTCATACTGACGGAACCGGATTGTTAGCCACACCGCGCCACAGCCGTTGCCCAAACGCTCAACGATAACCAGAAGGTTCCATCAATTTGCTTAGAAAGCAACAGGAGAGGTCATTTCTACATAAAAATAAATATAAATAAATATTGGGGACACCTTACACAAATCAACTTAGCCCCAAACTAAGCAAAGCTTGTACTATGGGTGGGTACGATATACATACTTAAATAGATAAATACATACTTATATATATAGAAAACATCCATGACTCAGGAACAAATATCTGTGCTCATCACACAAATAAATGCCCTTACCGGGATTCGAACCCAGGATCGCGGCTTAGCAGGCAGGGTCACTACCAACTGAGCCAAACCGGTCGTCAAATAAATAAGTAAATTATCTCCATTGTATCTATATTTCTTTCCCGGTTTTGAAGCCACATTATTATTTGTGCCGTTATCTGTGTGAAGGGACCTTATTGACGATGGCGCTTACGGCGTTATGAGCGATGGTCGTATACAAATACGGCGCCACGGGACGTAAGCACTAAGCACCACCGTCAATGAGGTCCCTTTACCCAGATAACGGCACATTTATTCAGTCCACGGAATCAATCTAATCGCACAATGGCACCATCGGGGAGTTGATTACCATTGAAGGCTACCGGCAGGTTGGTAATCCTTAAAATCTGTAACTAATATAAATAACATATAATATTGTCTTCGGTTACCGCGATAGTTACTCATGAAATAAAACTATGGACTTAATAGAGAAGATGGCTTTACTTTACCACCGGCTTGGGATCCAGTAGTACATCTGATAATGGAACAAACACGACGAAGGCTGTGAGGCATTTGTGTTGTATGGTGTTGGACATTTGCAGTTTGTTCTTTGTCAATTTTGTGTAGATTAATTGGTTAATTATTTTTTAACATAGTAATGGTAAATTTTTTGAATATTGTATAACTAGCTTTATTAATAGTGTGTGAACCTGCCTTAGAAATCTATATTATTTGTGGTCATGGTTCGTTAATATTTCTTGTATGTACTTTTGCACATTGTAATTTTTCCTCAGTCACCCGTTGACCACGAACGCTGTAAAGAGTTCGAAACGTCGGGATGTATTTTAAATTCATTATACGCGATTTAATCCGTTTCCATAGTTTTATTTCATATAAATAATATAATGAAGTAACAATAATAGAAACTCCATATAAGTAAGAATATTGAAAATTGGCAGTAGTTACCTATAACCTATCCTGTGCTGCGACTCCGCTCCGATTATTTCAGTCAGTGTAAGTCGTACATAAAAGAGAGTCGTTAGTGTTTTATTTTCTGCCTTGTCTTAACGCAGCAGCTGGCTTCAAAATAAGAAAGCGCTTTCTTCATCGCATTTCTTATTACACACAGTGAACCAATAACATTACCAAGTTAAACGCTGCCAAGGCTCCACTAAAATGAAACTGCGTGGAATGGTGAAAAAATTCGTTCCTAATATCGTATTCGGATGTTAGGAAGGGCTAGAGATGAATACGAATGATGTGCTTTACTCTTAGGCAGATGATATTGCAGGATATCGTCTAGATATTCGTTTTCTATGCTTATGATAATCTTTTATTGAATGGTGTTTACTGTTGGCGCTTAAGCAGTCGTTTTATATACTTTTCACCAGCCCAACTGGTAAAGGCTCTCTTTGCTATTCGAAAACAGATAGGAAAATTGCATTTTATCCACAAGAGTGCAAAGTAATTTCATACAAATACTTACCTATAAATATGATTATTATGAATCATAGATAATTAATAAATTTATGTATATGTTTTAGTTTGATGTTTTAACGGTCGTTCGAATTTAACCGTACCTAAATAAAAAAAAACGGTGGACATATAAGTTCAGTATGTATATCTGGATATAAAGCACTGATTTACCCTAGTAAAAAAGCAATTGTAGTACTACAATAGTTATTTGACATCGAAAACAGAGATTGTAAATTTCGGCATTGTCAGTAAAGGGAAAATAATATTTGGCTCATGGATTGTTAACTCTGTATCAAATTAATAATTCTCCGAAATAATGAAGAAAACGTGTACATACACGTGCTTAAATACGGTAATAATTCAGTCGAATTTAGTTGAACATACAAGCAACAATTACATTACAAGAATGAACGAATTATTTCAGGAGGAAGGTACAATCATTATTTCCCTTTATTTCATTTTGTTCCCTAGGTTAGCTATTTTACAATAAAGTACCGGCGCCTGAAGAGTCAATTGCAGAAAAAATGTACCTTTTGGTGAATTTTATGTCCCGTGAAAACAAGGTCGATTTAAAAACGACCACGAGAGAAAAACATAACGTAATTCCATCACTTTAATAAAATACCCTCTTTAGATTCCTATATTTTTTGAAAATTCCAATTCTATCTTTACTTTTTTTTTCGTGAGGTGAGTTTTTACGTCCCATACAAAATTATAATATCATGTCCCAATTCCGATTTTTTTTTCTATTATGAAGACCATTTGTTGCTTCATTTCACTTCTATAAAGTTTAACCGTTGTTTACTAAGTCATATAATATTCATCTTTGAGTTATTTATGTGTTTATTTCCTTTGATTAAGAATATCTTTATTAAGTATTAGATGTAAGTTTATTGGTTGGGGACTGAAAATCAGCGGTCTCGCTGAGTCTCATCCATTTTACTGCACACACATCTGTAATTTTACTTACTAAGTTTTTATAATTTCTTATATTTCCATTTCGTGCTGTGTTGGTAAATAAATATCTTTTTTTTAATTTTGTATATTTCTCATATTTTTTTAAGTTCATTAAAACTTACAAAAGTGTGAAATATTGTAAGTGAAAAAGCTTAAGAACGGGACAACTAAAATAAAAACACTCACGTCAATTATTATAATCGTTTTCTTTTTAGTTTTTTTAGTTCCTTGGTTCTAACTGCCCAAATTTAAGTACCTAACAAAATAAAAAAAATCATATTGTAGAGGTAACGTAAACATACATTTTATCTAGTTACGTTTACACGTGTTTCGATAGCTACCGTCTATATCTTAAGGTTTCATGGGTTACGGTTTCCTGGTCACGCCACTGATGCGTGAAATTACAGGCCTATTTATACCTACAGCTTAATCAAAACAATCTTGGGTATTCCTATGAGATACTCTTACATGACGAAACATAAGATTGCCATAATATACATAAATATTATACATAGAAATTTCTAACACAGATAATCCCCAAGATGTAAAAAAATCGCAGGTGTAAATTAATTGAACAATATACAAAAAAACTTATATTGACCGAGATATAAACCGTGATTACCTTTTTGATTTTGATTGAGGACCCGATATTTCGATGCGAATGAGGGTAGATCGCGCGCTGTCTACGCAACTTTGACATCCACCCGCCGTCTTCAGTTTCCCGTGATCATGATGCATGCAATTGTGTCGAAATATCGTGTCCTCAATAAAAATCAAAAAGGTAATCACGGTTTATATCCCGGTCAATATAAGTCTTATGAAACTAACCGTGAATCACTTAAAAATCTAATTGAACAATACATATTTCAATATAAGGACCGATTCGTAACAAATTTGATAAATTCAGAGTGCTTTTTCTTGGATAATTTCTTGTTTACTTTGTATTATACAGACATCATTGAAATTGCCAGAATCACAAAATTATTATAATTATGTAAAATTATTTTTAAAAGCAAATCTCAACTAACTAGATACTTAAATAAAATTAAAGTGAACGCTGAAAATAATTCGGCGACAAACTGCTGTCAAAATCTAGATTTCTGTTGACGAAACTTGCATTTAAGTAATTTTGAAGACTACCCGGCAACCAAGATTATAACATATCTGAAAGGCAAGTTCTTTACGATTCCTGTGAAACAATGAAAATGAAGACGTGTCTCCAAATATCTACTTTACCAGGAATTAAGTTGATGCGGTATTAGTTACCTGGCAATGGTTACTTTTCGATAGAGAAATCCACATTAAAAATTGCTGAAAGAATCTGTTAGAAGATTTTATTTAAAAATACGATCTTTCAACTTTATTTTGACAATAGCTTTATATCATCCACGATATTTATGAAGCCAGCAGCTTGCTAAAGCCAGTGCTCTCGAAATCGGGACGAAAGACTTGATATAACGAAGTCCCACAGTATTGACTCATTAATCGGTATAGGATGTAGTGTCCAAGAAATTCGTTCATTGAAATGACACCCACGATGAGCAACCAAAATATTTTAAAAGAGGGTAGCCCTTGATAGGACTAAAACTAAGAATGTGTCAAAAAACACTCTCGGATGTATGATGGAGGGCATACAACAAAACTTACAACATTGAGCAAGGAGAAACGGATAATGATGAATTTACTAATAAATAATGATTTTTGAATACATTTTTAACACATTATAGAAAAACAATCTTTGATTCGGCCGGCTTCGATACATTTAACACAGTTTCGAATTTGTCAAATTCGTTACGAATCAGTCCTTATATGTAAAAACTCAGAACTACCGGTCTTGATCCAAAATACCAAGCACTTGATAGAATAGAAAGTTATTGCATTATTACCTCCAAACATAATCTATGAGGAGCATCGATCTATACTATACCTGGGTAGTTCAGGTAGTTCAGTAGTTCAGATGCTACCTGGGTAGTTTGATCGATGATGAGGAGCTATCTAATCGCTTAGATGCTTCTGGTGACCAAGGGCTGGCCAATATTTCGCTCAGCGAATCAGCATTGCTATCCAGCAGGGCAATGCGGCCAGCCTTCTGTGCACCTTACTAACGACGAGGACTTAGGATTATTTTTATTTGTAAAGGTTTATTATGGTTTTTAGTATTAATATACTAGTATTAATGTAACAAACATTATTCAATTTAAAATAGTAATCTAATAATAAGTACATACATAACCAAATCCCTTTCTCCAAAACAGACAGGAATAGATACGGTTGATATCGAATTCGCTCAACCAACAAAATTTCCTCTCCACACATACATAGTCAGCCGGGAGTAGGAGTTACGACATTATTACCGTGATTAATGGTTATGCACTGGGGAAAAAAGGATTTATACTGGCTAGGTTCAAACCATTCTGTACTATTTTTTGTTGTAAAGTTTTATTGCCTTCGCAAGTCCCTGTGTACACGTATGTACGTAATAATACTTGAATTTTGAAGTCCTATACATACATATGTATATTATTATGCTTAAAAGAAAGTTCCAAATGAAATATCGGAAATATTTGCCTTGGTCTTACGAAGTTATTTTGATACCGGATCCGATATCGGATGTCAAAGACCGGTGCCAATGATGGCGACTTTTATGTACAGGTTATCGGTCCAACATCCGATACCGGATCGGATAATATGAAAAGGCTGAGGCCTCACCTTGATTTTCAGTTTCGACAAACGAACTTGGCGAAGTTTAAGAACTTTACCTCCCAAGTTTACAAATTCAACCATATTTGAAATGTCTACTTTAAAATTCGCCTCAAAATGATTATGACAATGTCGTTATTAAAGTTACTTGTGCATAAAAACCTCAGAAATTAAGGCAACAGAATTTCATTTTACTGTTATTATAGTTGACTTTTTGCACTTCTTCAAGTACGAAGACACTTATTATGTATCTACCTAAATATTATAACAGCTTTTCTCAGTGTCGTTGCTAAAATGCTCCTTTTGAAGAAGTTTTAATGCTCTTTGACATTATGAAGGCGATCGTTACTTTGATCTCGGATACTTTCAAACCGTTATGAAAAAATTAGGAACTTGTCAGTTTTCTACGCCCGGAAATCGACTTAAAATTCCTAAGTTACTGATCTTATTACAAAAACGGTACACGCAGCGTATTGTGATTTCAGTTCGGGTCTTCATAACCGTACTTTGACCCTTCGAAGAATCCTTCCTTAATGAAGCAAACCTCAATAAGGCGAACATTTTCCCGGTACATTAAACCGGATTTTAATTAAAAATAGAAGGATACAAAAACAAAACGGCTTTAAGTGAATGAATTATTCTTGGGAGCACTGATCAATGGTGTGTACTCAAAAGATGAAATTATCATAAATGCTGAAAAAAACCGGCCAAGAGCGTGTCGGGCCACGCTCAGTGTAGGGTTCCGTAGTTTTCCGTATTTTTCTCGAAAACTACTGAACCTATCAAGTTCAAAACAATTTTCCTAGAATGTCTTTATAAAGTTCTACTTTTGTGATTTTTTTCATATTTTTTAAACATATGGTTCAAAAGTTAGAGGGGGGGGACGCACCTTTTTTTCCTTTAGAAGCGGTTAATTCCGAAAATATTGATATTATCAAAAAACGATCTTAGTAAACCCTTATTCATTTTTGAATACCTATCCAACAATATATCACACGGTGGGGTTGGAATGAAAAAAAAAATCAGCCCCCACTTTACATGTAGGGGGGATACCCCAATAAAACATTTTTTTCCATTTTTTATTTTTGCACTTTGTTGGCGTGATTGATATACATATTGGTACCAAATTTCAGCTTTCTAGTGCTTACGGTTACTGAGATTATCCGCGGACGGACGGACGGACGGACGGACGGACGGACGGACGGACGGACGGACGGACGGACAGACAGACATGGCGAAACTATAAGGGTTCCTAGTTGACTACGGAACCCTAAAAAGGAGCTGTATTGTAAGTATCTGGCTTGCCTCCTCTTTAGGAAATTCAGAGAATAGACTAGTGAGTTTTGTCCGCCACTTTAGGTTTTTGTGGATGTAGAATATTGTTTTGAGATTCTCAACATTTCATATTATTTTAAGATTTTTCTTTTAATATAAAATAATTTAGATAAAAATGCACGTTGTTAGTACGCACCTTTTTGAAAAAATCTATGCACCCTTTTGAAGCTCAAATAATTTATTTGGCTTATTAAAAATTATGTTGTTATAAACTAAACTTAAAAAAAAAACTAAATCTAAAATAAAAGTGACACAATAATAAAAACGGTTCTGTGGGTTATTACCGAAAACGCTAGCAGCATTTCCTCGCTGGGTTGTCAAGCTCTCTTGTATCTTAATTTCTTTGATAAGTCTTTGAAGAGACTAAGAGCGACAAGGGTCATGTATGATAACTATATAACACACACGTGTTTAATTCAAAACTTTATCGATATAGAGTTGTTAAGTACACACGCGTAATATCTACAATTCAGAACTTAAGACTTGTCAAATAGTCCGTTGCTTCTGGTAAGTTATATATGAAAATGTTGGCATAATTAATGGAAGATTTTTTTTTATTGGGATATGTACATTACAGGCCGAAGTTATTTTTCATCAACCCTCCCCATCCCTCCCCCCTCTGCGTCACCCCTCTTCCCCCCCTTAAATAGCCGAAAATGCGGTTTTTCACGATTTCTGACAAAACCGTTGAAGATACAGAAAAAACGTGTAGGAAAAAAGTAATCCTTGATAAATTTACTACAAATCGTTCATTGACACTTTGGTTCTAGCACTTATAGGTTTCGCGTAATCCATCACGAAAGTTGGTCCTTTACTGCAATTTTCTTTAGTGAATGTTAAGTTTTCTCCCAAATTGCTTACGAAATCTGTTTGATATTACTAAAATATTATAAACTGAAAATGAATTTCAGGGGGAAAAATCACTACCATGGGTAGGACTTGAACTCACGGCTACTGGATTGATGCTCCAGGGCTCTACCAACAGCTACCAAAAGCTCATCCCCAGTCATAGATACACTATATAGATCAATGGTACTCCTAGCGACTACTACCTACCGTGAAAATATTACGTCTTAAATAGTTACTGGAATTCCAAGACATATTGGAAATTCCACCCATGGTAGTGATTTTTCCCCCTTAATTTTATTTTAGTCATGAGTTACAATATTTTAGTTACATCAAACAAATTTCGACGATTTCGTATGCATTTTGGGCGAAAACTTAACATTCACTAAAGAAGATTGCAGCAAAGGACCAACTTTCGTGACGGATCACGCGTAAACTATAAGTGCTAGAACCAAAGTGTTAATGAATGATTTGTGGTAAATTTATTAAGGATTACTTCGTTCCTACGCGCTTTTTCTGTATCTTCAACAGTTTTGTCAGAAATCGAAAAAAACCGCATTTTCGGCACTTTAAGGGAGGGTAGAGGGGTGACGCAGAGGAGGGAGGAGTGGGGAGGGTTGATGAAAAATAACTTCGGTCTATAACGTACATATTTCAATTTAAAAAAACCTTCCATTAATTATGCCGTAATTTTAGCTAATTTCCCCCTGCTAAAAAGCTGACAAGCGGTTTAGTTTTGAACACAAATCAAAGTAAAGTTTCCACTTCAAACAAGTGTACTTGAAAGACAACTTGCTTCAGGATACGCTTTGTAGGTACGTGTTCCTTCGACGAAACCCTTATTGGATAAGGGTTAGGGAAATAGTAGGTTGTTAACTAAAGTACCGTACACCTGAGTCAAATACTCTATGATTCATTTTGAATACGAGGAAAGTAAAATTACACGTGTATTATAGAAAACCTTGACTAGGTAGGTAAGTATAAACTTTTTCTTGAAAGATCTTTTTTTTTTAATAGGTCATGAGTTCAAACTCCCCTGGCATTGACTAGTATTTGATGATTATGGTTTAAAAAAAGTACAAAAAGAGGGTCGAATATCAAGTACAGTATTTTGGACAAATGAAATTATGAGTTCATTTAATTATTTAGGTAAAAGTATCTATAAGTCTGTCAAAATATAAAGTTTAAAATAAGGTCAATGTAACTCATACAGGATATAACTTCTTTAAAGTAAAATATTGCGAAATATCTTACTTTGAAGCAATTTGCTCTAGGGAAGAAACACATCACTTTTTGTATACTTTTTAGAACAACAACCTAGTTTCCAAGCTTGAATATGAAAATAAATTCAAACACTTGCGTACTAATTTACTGAAATTCACGCAAAACCTTCATTAGTACTAAACTTGAGTTACAAAACATAGAAAAAGGAATAATTCTAACATTTCCTACTTTAAATGAATGTTTTTTGCTATAACCAAAGTGTTGCGGGCAGACTAATTATGATTGCGTTCTTAACGAACTTCTCTAAGTGATTTCTCGTCGTGCTAATTGTGAAGGAAACTTTTGTTACTTAATCTGCAATTTATTTTGTTGTAGCTACGAATATTAAGATGAGGTAGTACCTAGATAAAATGAGATAATTGATGATCTAATAAAATACGAATAAATCTACATAAGTACAGAATGTAGTTCGAAAAGATTTTCCTTCGAATTTTTACGGAAACGTATAAACGTGTCATGCTATTTAATGAAATGACCAATGATGATGATGATGATGATGAATTCAACCGGTAGGTACAGATGTAAACTAGCATAATAAATACGAAGAAAAAGCTTTTCGCACATCTGCACCTACTCGTACCTATATTTCAAACCCACTACATGGCTCTGAATGTATGTTAGTAACTTAAACGTCGTAAGGATATGCTATACAAGCTCACCAATGGTCATGATCATCATCATATCAGCCCTTTATCGCCCACTGCTGAGCAATGAGCATAGGCCTCTCTTCTAGTACGCCACTTGTCCCGGTCCTGAGCTGGTCTCATCCAGTTGTGACCCGCAATTTTCCGGATGTCGTCCATCCAACGAGCTAACGGATGCCAAGCGCTTCTTACATCTGTCAGCGGACACCATTCTGTTAACATTTTAGTCCATCTGCCATTACATTGCCTAGCAATATGTCCCGCCCAACTCGATTTCAGTTTGGTAATGACGAAACCCACATCTTGCACCTTGGTGCGATGACGGATCTCCAATGGTGCTGATTCATTAGTGTCAAAATCCGTTAATTTGACGCACGAGATTAGTAATATCCCGACTTGCACAGTAGATAAATAGTAGAAAACGTTCGACCGGCATCGTATGACATGTCGAATCCATATACATTAATAAGGGTTCCTTTTGTACCTTTTTGATACGGAACGCTAATAATATCATTGGCTAGTATTTTTTTTTTTAGTTTGAATAGGTACGTTTGATCATGATCACACCTGATGGTAGGTGACGATACGGTTTAAGGTGGAGCACGCTTACCTATGAGATACCTATTTACTCTTGCTTTAAAGAGACCTGGATTGTACTCATGCGGAAACAGATTTAGGCAGGGCAGGGCATTCCATCTTTGGCTAGTGTAAGTTTTGGTTGTTAAACTACCTAAAGAAAAAAAAAATAATTTTAATATGAAAAAAAAATACTTTTTTACAGTTATCCCTCCAAAGTCCAGCGGCAGCTGAATTAACACAGTTGAATAATGTTAGACTGTCGCCAGACTAAGAATAAATTAAATCAAGGAAATATAGCCGTAATAAAGTACTGAAGTGAAAATGGGACGACAGCCTAGTCATGCCTAAAAGATGATAATTAATGTCGTAAAATTAAACTTTTTGCGCTGTCATGTTGAAACAAGACGTGACAAGATGCGCAGATTAGAACAGCTTAGTGGTTGATATTTAATATTTCCTAGATTCATTCATTAAAAAAATAGGAATAATTATATTTTGTATATGTTCTAAAACCAATACAACCATGATTTGGAGGAATGTGAAAAGATTTTGTTCAGGATGCATATTAACAGGTACAATCGTTAACGGCTCATAGTGAATGAAATGCAGTTAGTTGTCAGTGTCAAATAATGACAAAGATGCACATAGCTTTTTATTGTCGTAGCAAATATGATCCTCACCTGCAGATCAAGCCGAGCTCTGAGGCGACAATCGTTCAAGCTCCAACCGCAATGGCTATGTATAGTTGAACACTAAGACTATACCTAAATAAACTTCTTTTTGAACATGGATCGTCCAAAGTACGAGTACCTACTAATACATTTATAATCAGGCCCCGTAGCCGAATGACATTACTACGACGCGAAACGAAAACGAAACGCCACGAAAGGTTAGTCTGGCTCGAAAGGTAGAGCGTTTCGCGTGCATTCGGCTACGCAGGGTTCCAATTTTCCTTTCACGATGTAATATTTGTTTTAAGATTATGAGAATAAAAGGCTGTTTTAAGTAAGTTGCGGCAAAGTAGAGGGGATTATAAGCCTGTCCTCGGGTCGCTGTGAGCTGCCAAAAATGTTTTCCAAATTTTATCATCACTGGAGAACGCTTTTGTTCATGATACTGGATAAAACCATTGATTATTCCACGAGTAAACAATTTTAAGCCCCTTTAAAACAAAAGTTTCAAGAAAACTGGTATCATCCGCATGACTGACATTTACCTACCTCCCTGTATCCCATGAAGGGGTAGGCAGGGCACATGAAACTAGGTACTCAAGTTTCAGTGCCACTCTTGGCAAATAAGGGGTTGACAGAAAAATAAACTGTGCCATTGCAGTGACAGGTTGCCAGCCTCTCGCCTACGCCACAATTTACCCCATATCCCACAGGCTTCGTCAAAAAAGAATACGAAATAGAACAATTGAACAATCCTTACTGAAAGTACGTCGTGATATTGCCGATTTTTGGTTGATAATTCACTTTTTTGAATTTTTTAGGAAAATAATAATGCTTGAAAAGTTCATAATTTCTCCATGCACTTTTGCAGCTGATAGCACATGTCAGTCGTTCGAATGATATAAAAGTTTTTTTGACTTACCTTTTCAAGCTTCGTCAAAAGAGAATACGAAATAGAACAATTGAACAATCCTTACTGAAAGTACGTGATACTGCCGATTTTCGGTTGATAATTCACTTTTTGAATTTTTTTGGAAAATATAATAATGCTTGAAAAGTTTACTTTTAATGTTTTCAATATTATTTTAGAAACACTACCTAATACGGTTTTATCTCGGTACCTATTTTAAAACAAATAAATATTAAAAGTCCCTCATTTTCTTGTACAGGTTATAACGTTAAGACTAATTTTAAGTGCCAGTCTTATAATTAACATTTACTTTTTATGTGAAAATACATTTCAAAATAGTACAAAAATACAAAAAAAAAATTTTTGTCCAAAAATTACGAATGTCATATAATATTTTTTGTTTGTTTTTAACCCCCGACGCAAAAACGACGGGGTGTTATAAGTTTGACGTGTTTGTCTGTCTGTCTGTGTGTGTGTCTGTTTGTGGCATCGTAGCTCCCGAACGGATGAACCGATTTAGATTTAGTTTTTTATGTCTGAAAGCTGAGTTAGTCGGCACTGTTCTTAGCCATGTTTCATGAAAATCGGTCTACTATGTCGCGGTCGGGGGTTTTTCAAAATTTGAATTTAGTGGTTATTACATCAAAAATGCGTTGTTAAAACTGGTACATCTTAAGGGTTATTCATGCCCACGGTGTCTATTGTAGCACTTGCCAAAGAGTCTTTAAGACGAAGTTCGGCCTGGCCAGCCATAGTAGAGTCCATAACAGGCGTAATCCATAGTTGCTGAGGTCGCCGTCGCCGAAATCGGTGAGGGGACTATATATAGTATATACTATATGTATTTAGGTAGGTCTAAAGTTTACTAAAAAGATCCATAGAGCATGCACGAGTTTTTTTCGCAAAATCGTTGGAACGAAAGGCATCCTGCCAACTTACGAAGGTAATTGAATATTCTGAACATGACCGTAAGGACAGCAGCAATCAGCGTGCTCTGTGTGATCGGATTATCTGTGGTTGCCTTGCTGTGCATAATGAATGGGGAAATTTGCTGCTGATGGTGGAGACTGCCTTACAAGGTAAAATAATGGTAGGGGGGGGGGGGTGATATGTCTAAAATATAAATCAAATATTTTTGAAATATTTAGTCATTGTAGTTTCGTTACGTAGTAGGTAATCAATAAATTACAATTTTGAAAAAACCCCCGACCGCGACATAGTGGACCGATTTTCATGAAACATGGCTAAGAACACTCCCGACTAACTCAGCTTTCAAACAAAAAAAAAAACTACATCTAAATCAGTTCATCCGTTCGGGAGCTACGATGCCACAGACAGACAGACAAACAGACACGTCAAACGTATAACTCCCCGTCGTTTTTGCGTCGGAGGTTAAAAATTCAACGTCGTGTCGTATCTGGCTGTCAAACTGAACTGGGTGACAAAATTTATACTTTATTATAGGTATGATGATGATTATTACAACGCAAACTGAAAAGTCTGAATATTTATTTTACAAAGTGATTTGCTTTTCTAAATAACTCATTTACACGGTGCAAGAAATCGTATGCGATTTCAGTTACATTGCGGACTTTTGATGTGACATACAATTCATCAGCATACCTAAATATCGTATGTAAAATTAATGTAACTAAAGACTAATGAAACTCGCATGCGAGTTCTCACTCCGTGTAAATGGATCCTTGTGACGATTCAGTTATTCTTACACCATTTTGCTTTATTCTTTCCCACTTTGCTTACCTAACCACTAAACAATAACTGTATTGTCTAGAAATATTTGAAAGCCTGATGCTGGCCTTAACAGGTCGACCTGGATTTTACTAACCAGTGAACTACAATGCAATTAGGTGTCCGATAATTACTTTATTGGTGAATCCGGGATTCCGGTCACGCGCTGAGGAACGGCAAAATTACTCGCGGGAATCCCGGGAATTCCCGCCGAAGGTCCCCGGGTAGCGGCGAAAGGAGCAGAAGCTGAACTTTGGGCACCGAAGCGCGGTATTTGTTGGTTACGCAGAACAGAGAATATTGCCTTCGTTCGGTGGTTAGACTGGTTAGTGATAAGATTTCCAATTATCTAAGTATTAAGTAGGTAAGTTATACTTGCAATAATGTATGGGGGTAGTAAATAGGTCATAGTAAGTATAAGCAACGTCATGTTATACAATAGTCCTTCACGAACATGTACACATTACAAGACCTTTTTCAGTCAAATGATTTAGTGTCTTCAACCAGGTGAACCTGCATACCGTGTCTACTGTGGTTGTATCTACTGTGGCAGGTACGTCGTCCAAACAGCACTTATTACAGCCTCATTGTGATCTTTATTTTTCGCTACGGCGGGCAACTTGACTGCCAGGAACGCTAGGCGGCCGGGTAATGACCTTTTTGTTACGAATTAATGCCCTGAAAGTGCTGTAGTGGATATAATTGAGGTGTGCCCTTGAGACAAGGAGATGGCTATAATTATATTTCGTGGAAACTTTGATAGACTTTAGTCGAGTTTAGGTCGCCCACGCTTGCTGGCCTAGACAAAGATGACAATCGTTTTCACTATCTTCTTCTCTCTCTCCTTATTATTATATATGTATATTCCCATCTGATTTTGGGGTCTGCTTTTTCTATTCTTTCCTTCCACTTCGCACGATCGGACGTGTCATCTACTGGAACGTCGCAAGCTCAGTAGACGCTAAGACAACTAAATGATTTGTGTATATCGTCACTACTTTTAAAAAACTTGTATCTGCGTCTGTCAATGAAAATAAAATTGTAGTAAGTATGTATGGAATGCATATAGACTTACTGCGTTTTAACTTTGAGGAACAGCGTGAGATACGAGATTTTTAAAAGTAGTGACGATATATTTGTGTGACAGTTGCGTTGCGTTCATTGGCATAAGCAAAATCAATGTAAACAGTCGATTGTCTCGAACTCGTGTATCAAAATATCTTCATTCACATTTTAAACAAATTGGGGGTACAAATGGTACATATCGGACGGGCAAACGATTAAGCCTGATAAAGCGCCTATTCAGCCGTTATAGATCTTAGTCCCCTTCGGTAAAGATAGACAAGTGATTTTCGTACTAGTTTCCGCCCTCAAGATTGCACAAGAAGAGCATAATGTAACCCATTTTAGGTAGTATTTATTGGTTCCAGAGCTTGTCTAATACAGAGGATACAAAAAATGGGAATTTAAGTCTTAGTAACAAATATCTATTTTGATTCTTTATTTAATTAATATGAGGACAATAAGTTAAAGTAAATCTTACTTATGGCAATTTTAATACTTCATAGGCTAAATAAATAAATTACTTCGAACGCGTAGTGGAGATAGCGGCTGATGGTCGCCAAATGAAGTGTCAATCTGTATTAGCAGGTTTCGAATTTCTTTCTGAGTCTATAAGACTACAAAAATCAACTTTGACACTTAATAACGCCGTGTCTTGCGTGGGCGACGGTCGCGCGACCGTTGCGCGATCGTCGCCGTCGCGTCTCATACTTCCATATCGATAAGGTTTGATTTCGTATGCGTCGCATCGCCGTCGCCCACGCAAGCCACGGTAAACTTACCGTGAATACTGACATAAGTTCAAAATAAAGACAAATTAACTTAGTAATATTTTAACAACAGCGTCCGGTTCACATAAAACTACTCTTACTTTAGTGTTAAAAAGTGTTTCCCATTTTAAACTTCCAGCGAGTTATTTGAGGAACAAGTAGTATCTTCTCTCGGTTTACGTTTACTGGCTTGATAACGAGCCAAGCCACTCTTCTTTACAGCTGGCGTAGCCGAATAGCAATCGTCGACGCCACACGCCGACAGAAATGCTGTCTATAGTCTCTGTCACGCCAATACGCTAGAGCGATAGAGATAGATAGCTACGAAACAGATAATTATTATCGTGAGCGTTTGTGCTTTCGGCTATACACACAGCCCCGTGCTTTCAACTTAATACTGAATTACTCAAAACACAAGGTTTAATGAAGGGGAGGAATAGATATAGAAGTTTATTGAACATTTTGCTTCGGGTTTCGTTATATATTTCTTTATGTGGATTATAATAACGTAGCCCAATTTTTACCCAGTTATCTTTCTTAACCTAATATTTTTCTGAAATTAAAGTCTAAAATAGAAAAATATGTTTATAGATACATTAAAATCGACATTTATTGGTAAAATTGGGTAAAATATAGCATTAGTGTATCCTTAACGAAGTATTTACTAGGAAAAGTGACTGCACGGGAAGCCCCGTGATCATGAATATCATGATGCATGCAACTGGGTCGAAATATCGGGACCTCAATAAAAATCAATACATTAAAATCGAAATTTATTGGTAAAATTGGGTAAAATATAGCATTAGTGTATCATTAAAGAAGTATTTACTAGGAAAAGTGACTGCACGGGAAGCCCCGTGATCATGAATATCATGATGCATGCAACTGGGTCGAAATATCGGGACCTCAATAAAAATCAAAAAGGTAATCATCGGTTTACATCCCGGTCAATATAAGTCTTATGAAACTAACCGTGAATCTTTTAAAACTTTTACTTAGAAATGTCTTATTTTTTTGTCTAATTAAATATTTAATAAATTCATATTATAATGATAAATTTATCTGTCATTTTGACGACATAACACGGGCTTCATCGTACTTAACTACAGACAAACCAACAAAACTTATTTTAAACTTTGTTACTACGGCATCTACAAAGTAACAACGTTTAATCTTTTATAACAGAGGAGATAAATCCCCCGCCGTTACTAGGCGTGAGAAAAACCCATTTTTCTAAGAGCTATAATTAACAAAACTTTGTTAGGTTGGATCCGAGCTTTCACTTAATAAGCGTACGCTTAATTGAATTTTGGGGAAAATCTTTAGTAAGTTAATTTATTTACTGGTTGAAATGCAAAGGAATACCCGTATCGTGACGGGTTAAGGTTTCGTCATTACGTACCTTTACGTTGGTCTAGTAATTAGACATATACTAAATAATAAAAATGATTACTGCAACGCAAACGTTGTTGGGCGTTTTCCAAATTAAATCCCGAATAACGAATTTCTCCAGATATGGACGTGTTTGGGCTCATTCTTCTCAGAATCACGAGCTGATTCGATTCCGACGATAAAAACATGTGTCCCAAATTTTCTATACAAAATTAGAGTTTCGAATACGCCACGCTCTCGTAATAAGTCCTAAAATCGTGACATAAAAGGAAAAAAATAATTAAAACACATTTTTTTATCGTCGGGATCGATTCGTGATTCTGAGAAGAACGAGCCCAAACACGTCCAGATCTGGTGAAATTCGGGATTTAAT
This sequence comes from Leguminivora glycinivorella, assembly GCF_023078275.1. Lineage (NCBI taxonomy): Eukaryota > Metazoa > Arthropoda > Insecta > Lepidoptera > Tortricidae > Leguminivora > Leguminivora glycinivorella. The sequence goes on from NC_062971.1 coordinate 6,972,402, forward strand.
TTGAAAACGCCCTGTTACATCATATTTAAAATTATGAAAGACCTAAGAAATACTACATATGTCACAGTATACACCAGTAATAACTCTTCTAACAAACGTACCATGCGGGGTGCACACAAGCGCGTCGTGTATGTACGCAACACATGTAAGCGGATTTGGATAAACGATGGATAAGAATAATATGCATAATGATATTTTTTGTGTTTTCTGACTGATATACTAATACTTATAGTTAATAGTATTAAATAACAACGTCTTACTTTGGACGATGTCGAGTAACATTTATAGTAATTTTATTCAACCACGTGACTATGTGTAGTTATAGAAATACTATAAAGTGTGTACCTACGCAAAGGTGGTGTATCACCTTCTTGTTTAGTATAGGAACATTGGCTATCAAATTGGAATTGGGCTGCTGTTCCCGTGGCTTTATATCCTTTACCTACGTATCTACAGTTCTTGCGATGTAATATGATAATCCAAGTCTATGTTCAAATGGACCAAATGGATTTGTGGAACCTGGGTACGTAGCCGAATGGCACAAATGCTCACGAAACGAAACGCTCGTAGATATCTATCTCTATCACTCTTGCGTATTGGCGCGACAGAGCCAGACTATAAGTACTAACCTTTCGCGACGTTTCGTTTTCGTTTCGCGTCGCAGAAATGGCGTTATTACGTGTAACGCCGTGGCTTGCGTGGGCGACGGTCGCGCAATGGTCGCGCGACGGCGATGTGACGCATACGAAATCAAACCTTATCGATATGGAAGTATGAGACGCGACGGCGACGGTCGCGCGACCGTCGCCCACGCAAGACACGGCGTAAGCTGTTACTAATACGCGGGTGCTAATGCATTTTTAGAACCAATCGAGAGTTTACTGGTCAATCCCGATAAATATAGAGATTATTTTTCGTTGAAATAAGAAATTAGTGTAAACTGCACATTGTTCGAATTTCAAAAACCAGTTTGTTTAACTTATCGGGTTTCACCACTAAACCCTCCCAATGTGGTTTGCTTTGAGGTATGACTAGACTAGTTGAGAGTAGATGTTGTGTCAAAATTTTGCGGTTATGACGGCCGCGCTGCGATGCACTACAAATTAGATCTATATACGATGTGGACCGGTATGTGAGTGAAAATATAAAGTTTTTGTTTCAAAAAACTTACTAACGGAATATATTTATATATTTCTGTAACTTTGGCTTTATTGTAAGCCTAGCGGCAAATGTACTAATTATATGAAATATCATAATTCATAATCATAATTCCAGTCTAACTGAAAATGAAAATCAAAATGCTGTACGCTATACCGGAGTCCATAGACTCTAAGATCGAACATTTTAATAAATGTTCTGATCTACTGTACAAAATTAACCCGCACATGGCAATTTACATCCTGCGCCTTTGCTTGTTTTCACCGCGGTTAATGTATATTCTCCGTTGCGCTCCCGTCTGGAAATTTCCTGCGCTTACTGCAACCGTGGACCGTATAATAAAGGAGGCCGTTGGTAAAATTTTAAATGTCAGTTTTGCTCCCTCGGGATGGTCTCAGGCTTCTCTCCCTATTAAGTTTGGTGGACTAGGTATCCGTCTTGCGGGCGATCTGGCGCTCCCGGCGTTTCTGTCTTCTGCCTACAGCACACTCCCTCTCGTCGGCGGGATTCTTCGTATCCCTTCAACCGCTGACGTGACGGTGGTGGGCCTGGCAGAGGCGGAAGTGGCTTGGGGGGCAGACCATTCCGCCGACCTTATCCCGGAAGAAAAGTCCAGTCAGGCGGCGTGGGACGTTATTAACGTCAAACTGCAGCACCAGCGACTTGTGCAGGAGTCCCGGGACCACCATGAGCGAGCTAGACTCCTGGCGGTGTCAGAAAAAGAGTCGGGGTATTGGTTGCACGCGCTTCCTTCTCGCAACCTTGGCACCGTTCTTGAGCCTTGTGCTTTGCAGATCGCGGTTTGTCTTCGGCTGGGCATGAAGATCTGTGAGGCCCACGCCTGCAGTCGCTGTGCCCAGCCGGTGGATACTTTGGGACGGCATGGTCTGCATTGCAGGATGAGCGCTGGTCGTATTTACAGGCATTCCTCTCTCAATGACCTAATTCGCCGCGCCCTCAGTACCGCCTCTCTTCCCGCGACTTTGGAGCCATCGGGTCTCTCTGCAGGGGACGGCAAGAGGCCTGATGGCTGCACTCTGGTGCCATGGAGCCTTGGTCGCCCTTTAGCGTGGGACGCGACCTGCGTTGATACGCTGGCCCCGTCCCACATTGAAGGGTCTACACGGAAGCCTGGGTCTGCCGCAGACCAGGCACAGACACTCAAGCGACGCAAGTATTCGTTCTTAATGAACGAATACGAGTTTGCGGCGCTTGCAGTGGAAACGCTGGGTCCTTGGTCGACTGACACGAAAAAATTCGTAAAGGAGGTGTCAGTTCGGCTAGTGGGCGTCTCAGGCGACCCTAGGGCGGGCTCTTTCTTTGCCCAGAGAATAAGTTTGGCGATTCAGAGGGGGAATGTAGCCAGCATATTGGGGGTTTCCCGGAGGGAGATGAATTGGGAGAAGTTTTTTATATATAGTTTTTAGTTTAGTTTGTTTTGTGTGGTTTTATGTTTAGTTGTAAATCTTAGTAAGTTAGTTAATTTTAAGATTTCGTGTGTCCGTCTTTAGAATAAGATTTATTATTAAGTAACTTCTTGTGTGTTCATGTGTAAATGTTGACTTTATGTTTTATGTATTGCAATAAACTAGGAGTATATGGATATTTGTAGGATGGAGCTTATATTAATGCACAATATCGACCAATCTAAATAAAGGCTGATTAATAATTTTTCTGTGAACTAAATGCTGTTGTTTAGAAATTACTTCGAGGTATTGTAGTAGGTACCAACATAATAGATGTATCTGAATAAGAAGGCAAATTTAATAAACATTGCAAATTATTCAATAAACATTATTTACGGTACGAATCTATTTAAAATCAATTTTAATGTGTTTATGCTCATGAGTAGGAAACGCGCGTATTTGTATTGTTTCATTTTTGATTTCCTTATTTAATGTATGTCAATTGCCGAATCATTTTTGTTAAACTATCTTTAAAAAGTAACCGGACTTCCGCGAAACAGGCTTTGCCTAGTGTGGAAGTCACAGTAAATGATAAAATTGTAGCTATTCCTTTTCTTGGTAAATAAATTATTCTTATTCTTATTCTTATTAAAAATTAATAAAACATTTAGAATTGGACAATGTGAAAATCCAAAAAAGTTAATCATGCTTACAGGCTTATTTTCAGGGGTAGAATTAAGCGACAGATTATAATATAGTAGAGCGGCGAGAGGGTCTCGGGAAAAGTTGATGTGACTGGAGAGTATACTGCTGACAAGTGGTATCGTTGTGATCGGTACACTTTACTGAGTACGAAATAATGACTTGTCACTTTCTCAGACTGTGGGGGGGTTAACTATGACGTCACAAAGATCGCGGTCCCGGGTTTAATTTTTTTGCCAATTTGTCTAGAACCCCTTATCCAATTTTGAAAAATGAGGTGTCGATTGAAAGCGTATAACATGCTGATTAAGATTTATTATATGTGAAAAGTATAGTTTTGTTAGTTATTTTTTAATTAACAATAATGCAAAAAATACGTTTTTTTACTCTCTTTTTTGATTTTTGTGACTCAAAAGGCAATGAAAACGGCCACTTAGCTAAAAAATATGTTATATAAATCATTTAACTACATTATTAAGCTATCTGTTGCTTTTTGAATTTCTACGATCGGATAATAAATGAGCAAACTACAACCACATACCTGTAGGCGGGGAGTACCGCTTGACACGCGTTCCCATACATTCGGCGTCTACCAAATTACACCTCGCGCAAAATTCGTTTCAAGCAGATATACCTCTAATCTTATTCATCGTAACCTATCAATATTGGTATCATTTGAAAGTACAATTAAAGTACTTTAAGAAACAATGTCAATCATTTTCATAAAATCAATAATAGCCAGTCTGTGGTGGTTACAAAGGAAAAAAGTGGGTATGCAATTTGACTGGTTTCCTAGGTTTGATACCCTAGACGAGTTTAAAAGGGGAGGTAAAGGTGACATATGGGTTTTTCTCTGGCCTAAAAGCTACACAGAGGGTCAGGGAGAAAAAACTAGGGTTTAAGTTTAGTTTTAAGTTATTTTTTCCTTTATTTGTTGATTTTATTGTGTTAAATTTTTTTGTAATTTTATCAAGGATACACGTTGGTTTCTTTTGCTAAAAGTTGCCTTTTTTATGAGAAATGTTATGAATTTTATGGCTTTTTCCGATAGAGACTAAAATTAACTTTCAAATAAGGCCACATAGTCATACTTTTACTTATATAATATTAAGGGTATGACTATGTATCAGTAGGCCACATAGTCATACTTTTACTTATATAATATTAAGGGTATGACTATGTATCAGTATGACTATGTGGCCTTATTTGAAAGTTAATTTTAGTCTCTATCGGAAAATGCCATGAAATTCATAACATTTCTCATAAAAAAGGGAATTTTCAGCAAAAGAAACCAATGTGTATCTTTGATAAAATTACAAAAAAATTAAACACAATAAAATCAACAAATAAAAGAAAAAATAACTTAAAACTAAACTTAAACCCTAGTTTTTTTTCTCCCTTGACCCTCTGTATAGCTTTTAGGCCAGAGAACAACCCATATGTCACCTTTACCTCCCCTTTTAAACTCGTCTAGGGTATCAAACCTAGGAAACCAGTCAAATTGCATACCCACTTTTTTCCTTTGTAACCACCACAGACTGGCGATTATTGATTTTATGAAAATGATTGACATTGTTTCTTAAAGTACTTTAATTTTACTTTCAAATGATACCAATATTGATAGGTTACGATGAATAAGATTAGAGGTATATCTGCTTGAAACGAATTTTGCGCGAGGTGTAATTTGGTAGACGCCGAATGTATGGGAGAACGCGTGTCAAGCGGTACTCCCCGCCTACAGGTATGTGGTTGTAGTTTGCTTATTTATTATCCGATCGTAGAAATTTAAAAAGCAACAGATAGCTTAATAATGTAGTTAAATGATTTATATAACATATTTTTTAGCTAAGTGGCCGTTTTCATTGCCTTTTTGAGTCACAAAAATCAAAAAAGAGAGTAAAAAAAGTATTTTTTGCATTATTATTAATTAAAAAATAACTAACAAAACTATACTCTTCACATATAATAAATCTTAATCAGCATGTTATACGCTTTCAATCGACACCTCATTTTTCAAAATTGGATAAGGGGTTCTAGACAAATTGGCAAAAAATTGAAACCCGGGACCGCGATCTTTGTGACGTCATAGTTAACCCCCCCACAGTCTGAGAAAGTGACAAGTCATTATTTCGTACTCAGTAAAGTCTACCGATCACAACGATACCACTTGTCAGCAGTATACTCTCCAGTCACATCAACTTCAAAACTAGACGACTTTTTTCAATTCCGCCGCCTTACTAATATGTATGGACATATAATGAATTTAAAATACATCCACGCGCGCATTAATCCATACGCGATTTAATCCGTTTCCATAGTTTTATTTTACTCTGTCCAGTTATAAAATAATAGAAACAAAAACAGGTACCTATCTAAATTACCAGGAAATTTACCTCACAATATTGGAAACCCTTTGGTGTCGTTATTCAATGACGACAGCACAATTGATAGACAGTTTCATATCACTGAAAACTCTTCCCCTCACAGCCCATTTAACAAGACCTTTCAACACGAGGGAACTCGATTTTGCGCTTTTTTGGTCGATTAGGCTGAAAACAAATGAGTATTTGTCATTTTTAGGGTTCCGTAGTCAACTAGGAACCCTTATAGTTTCGCCATGTCTGTCTGTCCGTCCGTCCGTCCGTCCGTCCGCGGATAATCTCAGTAACCGTAAGCACTAGAAAGCTGAAATTTGGTACCAATATGTATATCAATCACGCCAACAAAGTGCAAAAATAAAAAATGGAAAAAAAAAATTATTAGGGTACCCCCCCCTACATGTGAAGTGGGGGCTGCTATTTTTTTTCATTCTAACCCCAACGTGTGATATATTGTTGGATAGGTATTTAAAAATGAATAAGGGTTTACTAAGATCATTTTTTGATAATATTAATATTTTCGGAAATAATCGCTTCTAAAGGAAAAAAAAGTGCGTCCCCCCCCCCTCTAACTTTTGAACCATATGTTTAAAAAATATGAAAAAAATCACAAAAGTAGAACATTATAAAGACTTTCTAGGAAAATTGTTTTCAACTTGATAGATTCAGTAGTTTTTGAGAAAAATACGAAAAACTACGGAACCCTACACTGAGCGTGGCCCGACACGCTCTTGGCCGGTTTTCGCACAAAGAAGGCCTAAATCACCCTATTTACAACTGATTTGGCAATTCTAAATGTATAACCTAACAGGGCTTTATTTCTTTAGATATTCTTTTGATTTCCACTTCAACAATTTTGCTTTACAGAGGCGGGCCCTTATTGAGACTGAACCCTTTTTAGTACCATCCTAAGGTTACGACTTTTAAAAATAAAATTTTACTTTTTACGTGTATGTTTTATATTCCTACAACGGATTGTTTACAGAATGTATCCATCGTGCTTCTTGTTAGTACACGTTCATATATTTTAAATATGAACGAATATTGTAAATCATTGAATATAATTTCTTGTTTGGAAAGAAAGCTAGAAAGTCGAAGGTCACTTAAAGGGCTGACAACACCCAATTGCGCAAAATTTATGTTACTTGCGCAGTTTTTTAAGACAAACTATTAATTCTAGTAAGGCAAGTAAATTATATCTTATTATTCATTATATTTCAACGAACATAGACGTATTCGATACTTATACGATTTAATGAAATCGACTTGATAGAAAAAAATTGCAAAGATTGGTCTCGAGTTCGTCATTAAACGGTTCTATGTCGTTCAATTATTCACTTAGTTGTCTTTAATTAAAATTATAATAACAGATATATACATATCTAAAACACTAACGAAACATATTGCATAAATAATGCATCTTTCTATTTTATTTTAATATTTTTCCTTACTTTTCGTACCTAGTTATTTAGATCCTGTACCTCCCTCCCTCTCTTAGTGACATCGCGCTCTCACTTACTCCCTTACGAATAGACAGTGTGCGCTAGCGTCAAGGTCATTGGGTGTTGTCAGTGTCTTAACTAAAGTAGATAAAACTCAATAACACACCATAAGTGAGCAGTATTAAACCTGCAGGATAGTGTCATTCACAATGACGCACAGACTTGTTAAATCTAACCTTTTATAGCATGACAATACTAACGACCCGTTCGAAATATGTTTGGAAATACAAGCGTGTGTTTACGTATGTACGAACCAAATCATACGTCTTTGTGAATGACACGATGTGCCGGCCTAGCCAAAATGACAATTGTTGACGCTAGATGCTGATCGAAACGCTGTTTAGCTCTGTCGCACGCACCAGTTAGGACCCTACTCATAGTGTTGTGTTCCTGCTGGTGAGTAAGGCTGCCAGAGCTCAACGAGGCGTGCGGTGTGCTGGTGACGGACCTTCAAAACTATTTTTAAATTAAAGGGAAAAAGGAAAAATCCCCTCCTCCGTGCGCAGTTGGGAGCGCGGCTGGCTCTGGCAAAGCCAGAGGTCGCAGGTTCGAGTCCTGCCGGACGTGTGAATTTTTCCATTTTCCCTTTAATTTAAAAATATTTAATATCGCTCGCAGACGTTTCTGCATGATAAAAAACAAACCTACGTAACTAATTTGTTACGGTTTACAATGAGAGTTTTGAATGATTCACGGATCGCGCGCTGTCTACGCAACTTTGACATCCACCCGCCTTCTTCAGTTTTCCGTGATCATGATGCATGCAACTGCGTCGAAATATCGGGAGCTCGACAAAAATCAAAAAGGAAATCACGGTCTATATTCCGATCAATGTAAGACTAATTTGTTTCGTCTATTGATATCCTTTGAGTCGTCGGCAACCCGAACCCTCCTTAGAACTGAGTTTCAAATGGGGTGGCAACGCGCATATGACACTCCTTGAGTTGCAGGCGTCCATAGGTTACGCTGACCGCTTTTCATCAGGCGAATCGTGTGCTTGTTTGCCACCGACGTAGTATAAAAAAGAGCGGTAGAGATAGCAAGCTACACTGAGAGAAATTTGCATTGTGAATTTAACAAGTTCGACTTGTTGCGGTTTATCCGTTTGAATCAGCCAAACGTATGTTTAAAACAATATGTGTCAGGTTGTTTTTATAAAATCGACTTGTTGATTCAAATAAATTGCCGATTCAAATGAGAAGTAGCTTATTGTTTGAACCAAAGAGCACGTTTTCGCTATTTTAACCAAAAAACTTGTTGAACGAACATGAAAACTGGTTGTATTTTCTCTCAGTGTACGATTACTATATTATCGTATGCGTTTTTGCACTTGGCTACGTATCCTGTATCCTATGTCTGGCTTGTCGGAAGAGAATGATTATTCCACATGGATAGCTAATGGCCAGCGGGATTGAAAGGTTCGTTCTCATTGGTGATTGTGTTAGATGGAGCGGTCGACCACGCTCGATGCAGTAATGAACAATGCCTAATGAACTTTTTGTTTATTCTGAATAGGCTTGTGTCGTTCACGAACTATGAACTGTTAGGAATAAAATCCCATCAATGACCGAAATGAACTGAATCTTTCCGTGCTCTGTGAATCGGTCTTTGTTCATTTAGTTCAGTATAGGATCGACGAGCGCGAGCGGTTCGGAACGAGAGTTTGCTGCGCCGACCGGGAGAGCTACTTAGCAGAGCAACACAAAAATGTCAAGTTATTATAGTAAGCTTCGGTTACTTACAACCTTTCGGCCCGGAATGTTATTATCTGTGGACTATTCGTATCATTTTGACACTATTCGGTCCCATTCGTTCTGATCTTTTCGACCGTAGTAGTCGCTGGTCTGGCTGAACTAAATGAGCAAAAGACCTAAAAGAGCGAACTAGTTCGTGGGAGCGATCGGACGAGATCGGAGCGCTCCGATCAACGAACGAAACGGCACAAGCCTAATTCTGAATTGAGGAATATTTCTTTCAGTTATTGAATTACTTAAAATTACCGATATACCATAGCAACAAGGGAACAAATCAAATTATTTTATCAAATTGGTTTGGTTTGAATTTTGATTTGATTGATTTGTTGTTTTTTTTTCTAGTAGTTACACTACTGATATAATAAATCATAAACTGAAATAGATATCATACACGAAAGAAAATCGACAAGCCTTATCAGAGATAACATACACTAGAGAAATTTTGTCAGGTATACCACGGCGGGCACCCGGTCTAGTGGGAGAGCCGCGTATGTAAGCTGAAGACCCGGGTTCAGTGGGCCTTGTTGTTTTTTTCTATCGTGTATGATATCTATTTCAGTTTATGATTTAACATAAATTTACACCGTCGATGCCAACTTTAGCCAGTTTTCTCCAAGACCACGGGGATAACGCCGTTCTTGACACGTTGGAGGTTAGTTTACTTATACTTAAATACACGCGGTTAAGTCCCGTTTCCAATTTTAAGTATACCATAGATGAAGTAGTCTACCTGTAATGTTATCTTTTCAAAGCAAAAAAAAACTATTTAAAAAAATATTTACACTAAAAACTTTGAAATAAACCTACTTAGTATTTTTATATTAAAGGAAAAAATGGAAAAATTTACGCTTCCGGCGGGACTTGAACCCGCACCATTTTTGCAATCCGTGCAATGCTCTTACCAATTGAGCTACGGAAGCCACGCCGGACTTCGCAAATCTTTCCATGCCTATCCTTTTGTAAACACGTCTTGGGGTGGCGTGGCTTCCGTAGCTCAATTGGTAAGAGCATTGCACGGATTGCAAAAATGGTGCGGGTTCAAGTCCCGCCGGAAGCGTAAATTTTTCCATTTTTTCCTTTAATATAAAAATGTTTAGAATCGTTAGCAGACGTTTCTGCTTAATAAAAATTAATTTACTTAGTATTTTCCTCACGCGGATGGAGTGAAAAATTGTATATTACCCTCAACAATAAAGCTATATGTCTCCAAGGAGCTTTCTCGACGCTAAGAATTCTGCGTTTTAAAGTTAAAGTTTACAGATCTTTCGCTTGAATATAAATGAAAGCAGCAAACAACAGATACGCCTTGAATGCCAAATAGCTACTACGTTTAAAAACTAAATATTACTTTAAACTTTCAAAATCCAGAACATTTTTAGGGTTCCCTACCTAGAAATGGAAAAACGGAACCCTTATATGACTACTCGTGCGCACTCTAAAAAATGAAGACCAACTAAGAGCAGTTTTCTCTTAGTTGACGTTAAGTTAATCACAACAATTACGATCTTATATAATTCAAATAAAGCTGATTACTAAATAGTATATTATATAACGGTAACGTTATGAAAGCTATAAAAGTTGAGTACCGCGGTTAGGTCACGAGGCTTGCCGAGTGGCCTAAGTAACGTACGAGACTTTTATAGCCTTCATAATGTTACGATTGTATACTATACTTTTTCTACGACAGCCAAATACATACCTATTCGAGAATAATAAAATGGGTTACTTACCTACTTCATATAATGAATGAGAACATTTGTGTGGATCTTAGCATTGAGTATTCTGTCCACAATGTTGATGGCGAGAACTTGTTGCACAATTCTTCAAAATATGCCAACAACGCCGGTCAGAGAAAGTTGAAACATTTTTTTGCAATTTCCATGTCAAAACAATCATAACATTTTTGGTACGCTTTATCTGACTTTTCATGTAACAAATTGTCAGTCACTTTGAGCGCCCATAGCCTTGATTTCTTCGGAAGTGCATTTTTCACCAGAATCACTCATAATTACTTAAGTTTCTGCACAATAACGGCGAATTAAAACAAACTACACACCACCGAAATAGTTCAAATATAGTTTCGTGAAAAGTTTACAAATGTCAAACATACCATAGACTAGAGAAATAGAAAATAAGCCGGTTTTCAATTACGAAAAATGTGGTTGCGTTCAAGAATATTTAAATGTCGAATGTAAAATTATTGGATAAACTTATGATTTTTACCTTTGTTTTGCAATATCTAATATGTAAAACGCATTTAAGTTTATTTTTTCATCTTGATTTAAATTATGAACCTAAATATTATATTATTTATTAAAAGTTACTTATTACTGTAAATGAAAACATACCTGATAAATGGAAGTTGTGCTTTTAAAAAAAAATTAACAGAACTCCTATATTCATATGATTACTGCTAGCAGTAATCATATGAACCTATAGACAAATAGACTTTCTTATCGTTACTCAAATGAACTTAATTTGGATACCGCTGACAATAATCTAATTGACAGATTTAAGTGCTGGAGTAGAAAAAAGAACAAGGGAATGTATGATTGAAGTAATTACCTAGGTGTTTTGTTATTCCTAACCATTGTACACCTTGAATCAATTATTAACTTGTTAGCCATAAAGCCATAAAGTTATGGCTAACAAGTTAATAATTGATTCAAGGTGTACAATGGTTAGGAATAACAAAACACCTAGGTAATTACTTCAATCATACATTCCCTTGTTCTTTTTAGTAATCAGCTTTATTTGAATTATATTGAATCAACCTATATTACATAGTTCTATGTAATATAGGTTGATTCAATCCTTAGTTGAACTTACTAAGGTAATTTAGTTAGCATAATTATTTTTCATGGAATTATTGAACAAGATCTTAATCGATTCAGTTACGTTGCAAAAGTAAGAACAATTAATAGTATTTTATGCAACTGGTGGTTAAAAGAGGTCAAAAAAGGTGAGTGGCGTGGGTAACAATTTGAGGCGAAGCCGAAAATTGTTAATAAAGACGCCACGAGCATTTTTTGACTCAGTTAAACACCGTTGCATACAATACTTTTTCTACGACCAAGCACTTATTTTGAAAGAAAATTATAAATTCAACAAATACCTACTTTCAGTCATCTTAGTTATCTAGGTGGACCGCCTACCATTTTGAATATGAGTTTGAGTGCAAACATGAAAATAAAACTGTCTATGGTATGGTTCTTTGAAGCCTGGCCACTAAGACGAATCGAGCCGAGTTGAATCGAGTTCTATACATTTGAATGCGATTCGACGCGTCGCCAATGAACGCAGCAGAAAACGAAGGAGTCTCGACTCTGCGAATTGGTTTGTTAAGTTGGTAGCAATGTATTTACTGAACTGTAAAACAGCTATATCGTGCGACTGCTACTAAATGTTTTCAAGGTATAGACTAGATAGACTTGTCCTGACATCTTTTATGTAGGGTTTTAAAGTTCTATGCACGACCTTGTAACTCACGAATAACAGTACGGGAGTAGAAAAAATTACCTTATTTGATTTGTCTAAGATCTTATCAGGCTCGTATGGAATCAAGATGCTTGACTACGACTATCAAAATATTGATAGGAGCAAACAAATTTCACATCCGATTTTTCTGAAACTACTAAACCCATTAACTTGAAATTTAGTACACATATGTAAATATGTGTCAGTTAAACGGTTGTGTAACTTAAATTAGTTTTTTTTATCATGCGGGTCACTTTTAAGGGGTAAACTTTAAAATTAAAAATTAATGTTTTTAATTAGGTATATTGTGTTACATATCAAACGAAGAGTTTAATTATAATAATGCGTAATGTGTTATAATAGAGCTATTTTTTTTTACTGGGTATAATTAAGGTTTTCATTTATAGAAAAAATCCGTTATAAATAAATATATTAAGAAAATATATTGCGCCCAAAGTTATTAATAAACTTTTGTATAATTATTATCAGGGCATGTTCAATTTAAAAAAATATTGACATTTGTAAAAACCCTTTGACCGATATGACTGGATTTTAATCAAATAAAATAAAATATCATTTATTTTTGACCTTCAACCCATATTAACATACAACAAATAGCACAAACAAAATTTTATCCCAACACATCTACATTGACTTTAAGAAGTACATGTCTTCAGACGACCTACAAGTATGACTTTACGAGTAATAACGAAGGTCTTTGACCAAAACACATTTTGGTCCGTCCCACTTCGGGTAAATTAAACTTGCTTGAGCAGCGAGGAGAGAAGTGTTGTACTTATTTTACTGTGAAGCCTGAATTGTTTACTTTATACTTAAATTACTTAGATATAGCAAGGATTTACATACTTCATACTAAGAATCGTACCTCGACTTTTTTGCGCCACCTATTAAATACTATCATAACTACACTGATGATGCCTACAATTTTTTTTTTTTTTTCAAAATGTGTATTGACGTGATATTATGATTAGAATAAAGAAATAAGTCATTTGTTCTTAACAAATAAAAACACGCAAAAATATTTGGGAAAAATATGATTTTGGCCACTTTTAGGCTGCGAAACAGCGCCATCTAGTTTTAAGCCAACATTTCAGGGGTACACTTTTTTGTATGGGCTTTGTCAGTGCAGTATTAAATCGTTCTTGGTTATAGTTTTCTGTTTACACAATATATCTAGTTACTTAAAATAGATACCTCTACAAAACACATATCTCTTCTGCATAAATATTAACAAGGAAGGATCCATGATGTATGTATGTATAATTACCTAGTGGTGTTCCATTTATACCTACTTATATACATACATTTATGTACATTGGCAATGTACCTATACCACTATGGAATATTAAAAATAACATTTATTGTAGAAACCCTTACATGACGGGCACGTAACATTATCATAGCACCACTTTTCCATTACGACAATATTATGACTGATAGCCAGGTCACTAGAATATTCATTTCATTTTCATAAAAATATTAAGTTGTAGAGAAAAAGAACTTCTGCGGTCCTGATTGAATTGCGTAACTACATCTATATCATATACAGTATGCTTACTGATGTGCCGAAGGAAAGTTTCCACAACATTCTGAAATTCACATCGGAAAAGTTCGGAAACTTTCCATACTTTGTATGGACAATTGTATGGATGGAAACTTTCCATTTCATAAATTTAAATTGCCTTTTTTTTCGTGAATTTTTCAAAAAAATTAAGATTTTTTTGGTAAGTTTCCGCAACTTGCACATCACTAGATACATATATATATATATGGTATGCTTCATAAGATTTTACGGGATGGCATAAGGTTATTTATATCCTTTAAAACTTTCCGTCTATATTTTTTCCAATTCTATGTAAAAAACAACCAGGGAAACAGATCTCGTTAGCGTTGTTTTCCCAGCCCTGCCTCCAACTGAGTTGGAAACTCGCGGCTAACTGACACCTCTGTCATATTGAATTAACGCGACTGTACTTTTTGTCACGGTCGCGAAATTTAATAACGAACTTGGTTTACAGTTCTCGAAACTGTGTTAACATAACTTTTAGTTCTTTACCGTTGACGAAAAAGTTAAAATGCGGGACTTGTGTTTTCAATTTCTGCAATGAAATGCGAAGTATACGACTATATGTAATTTATTTTCGAAGGTTTTTTTTTAGCTTATTAAAAGGTAATGAAAATGTGTAAATTATTCGCGAATCAAACTATAATTGTATAGCAATTTTAATAATAAAACTATAGTGAGACACTGACATATGAAACATGTAAAATCGGGTAACTCACGTCTCACTCAGTCTGCGTCACATACATTTTATCGGCATCGCGCGTGTTCAATGTCTAGGCATGTCACTGTCATTCATATGGAGAGATAAAACAAATCGATCGATTTTCGACAATTCTCACATCCGATGAAAATCTTAAGTATCTGCGCAGTGGACTAACTAGGGATGGCGCCATCTGTCATAATCTTTCACAAGAACTGCCTCACTAGTTTTAACGTAATCGACTGACGTCAGAGGGCAAACTAGGGTTGTATTTTATATTGTCATCGGTTAGTGTGATAGTAGCAATGGGTGACCCGTTGACCACGAACGATGTAGAAGGTTCAA
This sequence comes from Leguminivora glycinivorella, assembly GCF_023078275.1. NCBI lineage: Eukaryota > Metazoa > Arthropoda > Insecta > Lepidoptera > Tortricidae > Leguminivora > Leguminivora glycinivorella. Next base: position 6,987,409 of record NC_062971.1, read on the forward strand.
ACATCGAGATGTGTAAATTCGTTATAAGCGATATAATCCGTTTCCATAGTTTTATTTCATAGGGTTGTCTGAGTTAGTGGCCCAACCCAATATCATCGGCGAAACGAAAGCCCACAGACTTCGCTGGTTCGGTCACTTACTTAGAATGGGAAACGATCGGGCTGTCAAGAGAGCGTTCTTGGGTCGACCGGCTGGTGGCCGTCCGGCGGGTCGACCCAGGTATCGCTGGGGGACAGTGTGGTGGCGGATCTGCATCGACTTCAAGTCAGTGACTGGCAAGAGGCTGCGCAGATCGGGACAGGTGGTGATCTCTCGTTTCGGAGGCCAACATTCACTTTGGATCACTGAGCCAAAATAGTTAGTTTTAGTTAGGGTTGTCTGCAAATAATTTAGTTCTCTAACGATCTACGATGTTTTCTTTCAAAGAAACTTGAGTGACAAATATGAAATTGTATCGTCAGGCGCCATCACTGCTAATGTATAAAATAAGTAATACTTAATCATGATCATAATAAGAAAAATGCACACCAACCTTTCTCATGATGATAGACTTTCATTGATTTTTCCTTTCAATGACTTGACTGGTAAATATGAAATTATATTGTCAAGCGCCATCACTGCTAATGTATAAAACATCCGTCACGCTTTGGCAAGTCATGATCTGTAATAAAATAAATGTCTTATCCACGTGGATAAGTGATAAAATTACCGACTTTCATATAGACTGACCAGCATGATCTGGCCCCGTAGCCGAATGGCATTTCTGCGGTGTGAAACGCCGCAGAAATGCAATCTATTTCTATCGCTCTTGCGTATTGGCGCGACAGAGCCAGACTACATTTCTGTGGCATTTCGCGTCGCAGAAATGCCATTCAGCTACGGGGCCTGTCTAGATCTAACTTTGGTTACTAAAAAGATAACGCCAAAACCAATAACATAAATAGCCAAGAACACCCTTATAAAATAAAACGGCTCAGTTACTAAATGAAAATTTATGATTTAATTTTCCAAATTTAATTTATTTGAGGGGTGTTATAATCGCTTCCATTAAATTAACTCTTTATCCGTTATACGCAGTCGGTTGTATTTCCATTACAACATCTACCAGGAGTCTTAAACGTTTAAGAATACGTAACTTGATAGTGTAAACATCACGAAACATTACTGTTAGTTAGGCGATGGGTTATATTACAATTTTGTTATCTTTCAACATCATAATCGCTAAGGGCCACTTGCACCAACGAAAATGGAGGGTTAACCCGAGGGTTAACCTACCATTTTATATGGAATTTGACAGATGACAGCCCACTAACCCTGAGTTAAGTGGTTGGTGCAAGTGGGCCTTAGGCCTTAGTGGTCAAGAGTGGTATACCTTTTGGAAATACAGGAGCAAGTTTATGTTTTAAGTGATGTGAGTGACTGGCGGACAATGATGTGCAGCTGACTGATGCCCGCGGAGAAGTGGACCGTTTGCAAGGCACAATAGACACCTTCAACCAGTGCGCTTCGACACATGAAGTGGCCTTGGCCCGCATCACACAGTTAGAAGAAGAACTGGGTGCGGCTAATGAGGAACTTAATTTGTTTAGGAAAGAGCGGGAGCACTATGATGCTTCGCAGTTACAGAATGTGTACCAAGAGTTGGTAAGCGGTGAAACACAATTGAGTAGGGACTCCAAACACATAGTATTCTTTAATAGTAGTAATAAGTTAAAAAAGTACATTAAGATTAATAGGTATATTAGGAGAACCCAAAAGCTGATCAAAGGCCAGGCATGTATTAAAAAATATAGTAAATTAAAACATACATTAACAGTTATGAAAAATAGGGTTCAAGACTGTCATTCAGAGCTGGAAGTCAAGGAATCAAATTTTCTGAAATTAAATGCCGACATTAACAGGCTGAAAGATGAGCTTTTGGCAGTATCCACCATGTATGAGACTACTAAAAAACAAGTTGAGGAGCACATACAGGCTTTTAATAAATTGCTGCTAGAAAATAGAGATTTGGAGGAGCGGTGTAAGGCATTATTAAATGGAAAACATTGTAATTGTGGCCAAATGCCACCAGCAAAGATTATTCAAGCCGATGTGGCCCACGACACAACTAGGCATGCGGCAGTAGTTAAACAGCCCCCTAGAGCAGTCAGAAAGACTGTTGTTTTTTCAGATCAGATTGGGTTAGGAATGGGCCCATTATTAAGCTACCAGTTAGAGCAACAAGTGACAAATTACTGTTATCAAAACATTACTTTGTCTCATTTATGTGACCTTATTTCAAAGGGATGTTATGATAGCAGTACTACATTAGTAATTTTATTAGGAAATAGTCTTAATGTAGATAAGCTTAGCATAGATAAATTGATGTCCACACTAAATGTTATTGAAAAATCTGGTGTGGGGAAAATTATATTATGTGCACTACCTTATGCAGAAAATGTATCATATGACTATAATTGTAAGATAGCTTACTATAATTCTTTAATGTACCATGCCATAGCTGTTAATAAAAAGTACCATTTCTTTGACTTAAATAAATTCATTGAGCGCTTCATGCTAGCTCCACGGAAGGTATTTTTGCCAAAGAAATTATTTGTATATTTAGTGGAGTTATTGGCCTTCAATATTGAGCCAAATAGATGTAATAGTGTTATATATAAGTCTCAGTCAGCTGACAAAGCCAAGGACCCCATGCCTCATTTAAACTAGATTGTAAGACAGCGGAAAAACACCTGAATATGAACGTTGTTCACCAGAATATTCAGGGTTTTTCCAGCAAAGAATTAGAAGTAGGATTATTTTTAGATAGTAATAATGTTGAAGTTATGTGTATTACTGAACATTGGTTGAAACAAGAACAGTTGATATTTGATTATGTTAATTTTAAATTAGCTAGTTTTTTTGCCAGAAAATCTGCTGCTCATGGTGGCTCCCTTATTATTGTTAAAAATTGTATGAAGTGTAAAGAGCGCAAAGATGTTGTAAAATATTCCATAGAAAGAACTATAGAAATTTCATGTGTTGAATTAGACAGATATATTATTGTATGTGTTTATAGACCACCATCAGCTGACTTCAGCATATTTGAATCTACAATGGAAAATGTTCTGAATTTAGTATGCAAGGGCCAAAAACATGTTATTGTATGTGGAGATTTTAATGTTAACTTGCTCGAGTCATCTAGTAATACTGTTAAAATGTTCTGTTTGTTTAAATCATTTAATTTATTTAATTTATTTCTTGAACCTACCCGGGTAGGTGTGACTAGTGCAACATGCCTAGATAATATTTTTGTAACTGTGAATGTATAGATAAGAAATTATTTAACTGTTTTCATTCCGATCACAGCGGCCAAAGAGCAGCTTTCTTAAACGTTATTCATGATACTCCACAAACAATAACATATAGACCCATTACTGGATCTCGCTTGGAATCATTCAAAAATGAAATTCTACATAGTTTGTCTATAATACCATTTTCGCATTATGACTGTAATCATTTGTATCAAGATGTTTTCAATGTAATTCTTAATCAATTTAATAACAATTTCAAAGTGAAATCTATTAGTGGGTCAAAAGTTAAAACAAAGTTTAGTGAATGGGCTACTGTAGGTATTCACAAAAGTAGAAAAAGACTTTATGAACTTTATGGTGAGAGAGAGCTGAACAAGAATTCAGAATTCCTGGACTATGTAAGAAACTACTCAAGAATCTTCAAGAAAGTGTGTTTAACTGCCAAGAAAAACTTTATTAGTTCTAAATTGAAACTGTCGGACAACAAAGTGAAAACAACTTGGAGTATTATAAATAAAGAAGCTGGTAAATGTAAATCACGCGATTGTCAAGTCAACATTGTATCAGATAATCAACAAATAGTGTCGAACAGCGATGTTGCCTCGGCATTCGAAGATTATTTCTCAAATATAGCCGTTAACACCACAAAATGTTTACATTCTTCTGCGGCTCAAGCCCATTCATTACTTTGTGCTAATGTTAAGAAATGTAATAATTCATTTGAATTTAGTCAAGTAGACTCTGTAAATATTGTTAAAACATTCAAGTCACTCAATTTAAAGAAAACGGAAGACTTATGGGGAACATCAGTTAAAGTAATTAGTCATGTCATAGATATAATAGCACCTTACTTGGCCGTAATATATAATATTTCAATTTCACAAGGCACCTTTCCAGATCTTATGAAATGTAGCAAAGTCATACCGCTTTTTAAATCGGGTGATTCGAGTGATATAACCAATTTCCGTCCCATATCAATACTTCCTGTACTAAGTAAAGTCTTTGAGAAGCTAATGTTAAATGATCTACTGGGACACTTCAACAGACATAGATTACTTACAAGCAAACAGTTCGGTTTCACAAGGGGCCGTTCCACGACACCACGACCGATGCTGCTTCGGTACTCATTAAACATATATATAATTTTTGGGAAAATTCTTGTGATGCAATTGGCATATTTTGTGATCTTTCAAAAGCCTTTGATTGTGTGGATCATGGAACGCTCATTTTGAAATTAGAACACTATGGTTTGTCTATAAATGCCCTAAACTTTATGTCTTCTTACCTTAGCAATAGAACACAAACAGTAGTTGTTAACAAAACTCGCTCTAGCGGGACTGTAGTCCAATTAGGAGTGCCACAAGGCTCAATTTTAGGTCCATTCCTGTTTTTGGTTTATATAAATGATTTGCCATGTATAGTGAAAAACTTTTGTGAAATAGTACTTTTTGCTGATGATACATCACTGCTTTTTAATGTTGACCGAAAATCTACGGATTACAATGTAATTAATAGCACGTTAGCTGATGTACTGCAGTGGTTTACTGTCAACAATTTACTTCTTAATTCTAAGAAAACCAAATGTATTCGATTTTCTCTGCCGAATGTTAAACCAATCGATACAAAAATACTTTTGAATGATGAATGCTTAGAGATGGTAGATACAACACTGTTTCTTGGTTTAACATTGGACAAAAATCTACAATGGAGTCCTCATATAAAGAAACTAGCAAGCAAATTAAGTTCAGCCGCATACGCCGTTAGGAGAATCAGGCAACTGACTAATGTTGAGACAGCTCGCCTAGTGTATCATAGTTATTTTCACAGTGTAATGTCATACGGTATTCTGGTTTGGGGCAAAGCAGCTGACATACAGACTATCTTTGTATTACAAAAGAGAGCCATTCGTTCTATTTACAACTTAGGAACACGTGAATCAGTAAGAGAACTCTTCAAAGAAATTAATATCTTAACTGTAGCTTCCCAATACATTTATGATAGTATAATTTATGTTGTTAAGAATTTAGACTGTTTCACTAAGAATTCTGATATCCATAATTATAACACTAGAAACAAAAATAAGCTTGCCATAAAGAAGTTTCGTGTCCGTAAAGTACAGAAGTCATTTGTTGGGCAATGCATTCATTTTTATAATAAGTTACCTGACACTGCTTTGAGATTACCCCTCCCAGCTCTTAAGAACTACTTAAAAAAATCATTGATGTTAAAGGCTTATTACAGAGTCGAGGACTATTTGACAGACAAACATGCATGGCCCGAACCAGAAACTACAAAAAACGAATAGCAATTAAAATAATTGTATTATGTATAGAGGACACAGTTCAGATAAGAAAGCACATCAAATATTTTATATTTTATGTTGTGTAGGTAAATTACATATTTAATGATATTGAGATTCATATTATCTTTTTCTTCTATGACAATTTGATATGTTTTCTCTGAAGAAGAACGACGTATTATTAAGCAATAATATAATTTATTGAAATTGATTTCCATAGAGTACCTAGTCTGTTCATATTCTTTGATGAATACTTTTGCATGTTAAATTGTATGTTGTTATTTAATGCATGTTAATTATAAGATGTAATGTTTTGAAAAGAAGTTGCCCGCCGAGTTTCTTGCCGGTCCCATAGTGGATACCCCCCTCCCAACTGAGGGGGGACTGAAATCTTCTCGAGGCTGAGGCGTAGGGTTAGAGCCGGCGTAGCTTTATTTGACGTTCATATGCGCATTGTAATATGCCTACTTGAAAAATAAATATTTCATTTTCATTTTCATTTTCATTTTCAGTGCCAGTGCCCCTCTAGCACAACTTGCCTTGTCGCGTGCTAAAGGGCCTGCTGATCACAATAAAGCGCTTAATTATGTTTTACGACTTGGCTTATGTTTAACCCCCGTATGCTAAGACACGTGGCAGGTAATTTTAATAATATTGGTTTAAATGTCAAAGTCACTTTACTCTTTAATAAGAATAGTTTACTTATGTTTCGTACCACTGACTAGCAAATTTAATTCAATTGTTTTGTAATATCGTCAGAACATCACTTGAATTGTTCATCAGAATAGGCTGACATTTATAATAAGGGAGGATCCTCGGGGAGGATTCATATAATTACGTCAGGGATTAGATTCATCTCAAAAGCGCCGCGTTTCTCGCCGATATCTGATCAAATTAATCATTCTGTGTTAATAATAAATTTTATGAAAAGGAAGGCGGTTAGGAGCTAGCAAGGTTTTGTGTTAGAGGTAAAAAATTGTGTGTATTTTGCATTTTGATAGTTATAGCTAAACTACCTACATAGGTATTTAGGTATTATTTTTAAGGAATGTAGATACCTAAACTAATAGTCATATTTGTTCATTCGAAAGGTAAGTACTTGGACTTATATTCCATATAAAAAAAATATCTTTAATATAAAAAAATCACGTTAAGTCAGATCACTACTTAACTACAAATAAATTACTTAGCAATGCAATAGAAGCACGCACATCAAACTGACCAAAGTAACCTAATTGTAGTTTCACGGATATGTGAATTATAGCTCCAACGCTCTCTCTATTAGAAGCTATCTCCTGCCAACTGAGGGCAGGATTATAATTTATAACCAATAAGCCTGACATCGTGTCGACAGAACGACCTCGAACACAAATTACGTCTTAATGCTAATAATTCATTAAAAAAAAATAACTAGTGTGTATTTTTACGAAATCAATACCAACTTCGGCGATAAAAAAGTGATCACTACTTACAAATAAATAACGTAAATATGTAATAGCAGCACGCAGAGCAAACTGCCCAAAGTAAACCGATCGGATAAGTTTAATAGCTCCAACGCTCTCTCTATTAAAAATGATCTCCTGAAAACCGAGGTCAGGATTATAGCCAATAAGCCTGACATCGTGCTGACAAAACGACCTCGAGCACAAGTTACGTTAAAAATGCTAATATTCGACAATTTATGCGAATTTTTCATTTCAAAAATTGCCAATTTAAGTGCTTTTAAGATAAATTGCGATCAATATAACAAACCAATTACGAGGCAGGCGACAACAAAATTGATGGATTGTGATGGATGGGGCCAATTGAAACCATAAAGTGTCCTGATGACAGTTGGACACTTGCCAAAAAAGTATTACCAGCGTTTAAGGGATTACTAACCTACTAGAAAATATGAACTGAAAAAATTTATCTATACCTAGTCTGTCTTGATATATAAAAGAAAGTAAACAAAATCTGCTGAATAAATTAAAACATTACACGACTAAATAATGGGATTAAAAGCAGGTTTTGTATTTGTGAAAATGTACAGAATATATACATACATACACACAGGTTTTATTGAATTCCATTAACTTTAAGAGAAGGTTCTTTAGATCAAATACAAATAATTTCTCTAAGGAACAAGCGTCTTAACTTTTACGGTTATCGAGTTATTAAAAAAATTAAGATAATTACTGAACACGTGTGTGACAAGCCTTTACCAATTCTTAATGTTATTTGTTTTGACATGTGCCGTCAACCACTTGACACTTACTTGAGTGTAATTTCTTAAGGGTCTCTCACACTAATAAATTCATTTATTATGTATGAAAACGATGAAAAAATTTTTTTTCCGAATTTAACTAAAAGTGATATACAGGATGGTTCCTGATAATGAACCTAACGACGTGTCGAATTTAACGGAAAACAATAAAAACACGGTGTATAATCACGCCTGTATCCCATAAAGGGGTAGGCAGAGCACATGAACTACTAAGTTTCAGTGCCACTCTTGGCAAAAGGGGTTGAAAGAAACCCAAATTGTGACATTGCAGTGACAGGTTGCCAGCCTCTCGCCTACGCCACAATTTAACCCATATCCCACAGTCGACTTCTACGACACCCACGAGAAGAAAGGGGGTGGTGAAATTCTTAACCCGTCACCACAAGGGGGAATATACACCGTGTTTCACTTAACACTAAAAACCTGAAAACCGTTTGTTCAGAATCGAGAGTAGAATCGATTGAGCTATATCTTGATGGGGGAAATATTTTTATTTAAATTAGTATTATTAGTTATTTTTTATGTGCCTATTCTATTGTATTCGTAATACAACATTGTGTATATCGCATTGCTAGAGGTTGTATACCTTTTTCATTACTAAAAACCTGAAAACCGTTTGTTCAGAATCGAGAGTAGAATCGATTGAGCTATATCTTGATGGGGGTAATATTTTTATTTAAATTAGTATTATTAGTTATTTTTTATGTGCCTATTCTATTGTATTCGTAATACAACATTGTGTATATCGCATTGCTAGAGGTTGTATACCTTTTTCATTATTTGGTGGTATTAATACTTACTTGGACTTACTGGTTACTTGGACGATTATTTTTTCCGCTACGAGTTTGACGTTGGTTGTCAGTTTAATCTTAATGTTTATCATAAGTCATAACAAATTGAACTCGTACCTAATTACAACCTTGTCATTTTGAATATTGGGTTTAAATTTGCTTACTGCGATTACCTGTCCAATTTGAAGTTTACTGTGACAAAGCTTTAAAGTGTTTAACAGTGACATCTTAGCTGTCTATTGGTAAACCTTATGTCGTTGCAGTAACGTACACAAATAAATAATTTAATGGTTTATGATGGTAGTTAGCAATTATTTTATTGAGTGTAGAGCTAAAAGTCAAGTAGAGCTGTACAGAAAATTAAAAATTAAATTAAAAAAAAGTAACCATCAGATTAAAAGATGAATACTCTAGATGAGTTTAAAAAAATAAAAATCAGTTGGGGTGTCTGATTAGTTGTCAAAGCGGACCCTAGGCTCCCATGAGCCGTGGCAAAATGCCGGGATGCAAGGAGGATGATATACATAATTTTATTGGTGGATTTGTTGGTAGTTTTTACAGGACTTCTGGATTAAAGCGCTATTAGGAAAAAATACTTATCCAATAATTTATTTCACTATACTAACTTTGACTTATACTTACATATTATATCATGGGCCCTTTTCCATTGAATCTGTTGAACAACAATCCTTTTGTCATGCATATCCGAAACTGTTGGGCTGTTGGTGAACTATAAAATGTGTCAGGGCGCCGTCCCTTGTCCGGCAGTTTGTAACAGTGCTGCGAGATCATAAATCACTTGTAGGGTTTTACAGCTGATCTGTGTGTTATGGTAACGTTGTGCTACTGTGAGAGAATGGTACACATCTACACTCACGCACCGACTCTTATTAAGCACTCACACACGCACGCACACAGAAAGGTCGCACGTAAAAATATCTGCTTTTGATTACATTACCCGTCAAAAGCAGGAACATGGTAAAATAAAACAACGTATCAGAATTGCGACTATAGCGACTTAGCGAGGCCTATATAAGAGTGAATTAGCGACTTAGCGAGGAAATATCGCCGGCGTCCTTGATAGAAAGCCTCAAGGACCTATTTTAAACTAGATAGGTAATATAATTATTTTATGTAAACTTTACATAGGTGCCAAGACCGCTAAGCTTAAGTGGGACTGGGCTGGACACGTCTGCCGCATGCATCCTGAAAGGTGGGCCAAAATGGTTACCGATTGGGTCCCACAGACCACCATAGATGGTGTAGGTCGGGGTTCAGGCAGACCAAAAAGGAGATGGTGCGACGACCTGGAAATTTTTTATCCCAACTGGTGGGGAAATGCGAGTGATAGGGTCGAGTGGAGGGAAATAGTGGAGGCCTTTGCCCAGCAGTGGGACACTAACGCAGGCAAAAAAAAAAAACATTTAAAACTGGAATTTGTGTAGGCATACACTTTTATGAACGCGAATTCCATCTCATAGTAGGTACCTACTTACCTAATGGAAATAGTCAGGTTGTGTGAATTCAGACTCCAATGTCCAACTGTGTCGCCCGTACGTGTCCGAAGATAGGGCCATTGGTACTACCAACTGTTAAAATAATAATGATATTTAAAACAAATCTCATTTTGATTTCACCAAGAAGTAATAATAAATACTAAGTAGGTACATCGTTTCTGATGTGTACCTCGTTAGAATCGTTGCCAGTATACGTGTGGCCAAATAACAGGGTTTCATTATGTTTTACGAGTCGTGGCCGGCGACGGCAGGCTTACTCCCTCATCAACGCGTTTATTGTCACCGTGCCCTTGTGCAGGGCTAGCATGTATTCAAACTTGGGAAAAGACACATCGTTAACAACAGTCTAACCAAACAGAGTAGAAATTAAAAAGTGGCAACATCGTAGTGTCATATTGATTTCAAAGAGATGACTGGGAATTTCCCTATTTTTTTGGTCAGGGAGCCTATTTTTGAGTCTCACTGTCACTAAAATACCGGTTGAAAACGGTGAATTGCCTATTATTTTCAGTGACAATTTTCTGAATTCGAACGCCGTGAGTCTCAAAAATCGGCCCCCAGACTGTATTTCGACTCGCTGTAGGTAGGTACCTACAGTAAAAAAAAATAGCAATGCTAGACAGTGTACCTACTGGTTGATGCCTCTTTAAATCTTAATAAGTCATAAATGTGAGAGAAGAGTGTCATCTATGTATTAGGAATCAGCGTAACGGGCACCGGTAGTTTTACCTTACGTGTTGTTTATTTTGGCCGTTAGCTCATATGTAGGTAGGGCAGACGACATCCGTAAAATTGCGTCACAACTGATACTATAGATGAGATCTTATACTCAGTAGCGATAAAAGCAAACAAACAGACACATACACTTTCCCATTTATAATATTAGTATGGATGACGCAGTGACCCATGCTAGCCGGTCAAATATAATTTTTCGCAATGTTCCCGCCAGATGTTATTGGCTATGAAAAAATCATGCGTTTATATTATTCCTTGTTTGATACGTGTGAATGGTTTATTAAACCAGAGTTTATCCGGACTCAGCTATAGGAGATCTTATACTTGAACAGGTTTTCCCATTTATAATATTGTATTGACTCCCAAGCCTCAAATATAATTTTTCGCAATGTTCCCGCCAGATGTTATTGGCTATGAAAAAATCATGCGTTTATATTATTCCTTGTTTGATACGTGTGAATGGTTTATTAAACCAGAGTTTATGGACTCAGCCGGCTATTTGAACAGGTTCGTTTGTTTACTCAACCTCACAATAATTACTGTATTTTACGGGAACGTACTTAAATGAAATGTAATTACGTAAATAAGGAGTTAATAACCATCAGGTAGCCTTTACGATACTTTGCGATACCTTTAAAACTGTTAGAAAATAATGCTACTTAAGTCATGGTAATGTAATTATCTATAAAATACGTACGACAGAAAAAAAGGTTTTTTATTGAATGTTTTTTTTTTAATCTGTAAGTATATACGACTAATGCGACCTTTTAGAAAATACCTGTTCAATCTCTGTAACCAACTATATCATGGAGGTACAGTCAACAACACATCTGTGAATACACACAAAGTGCCAAACATATGTATACACACCTTTATGTATAGGCAATAAAGTTCTGTATATATATTTTTGGCACTTTGTCTGTATTTACAGCTGTGTTGACTGTACATACTCGTATTTGTATGTATGACATTTTCCATCTTTTGATGATTAAACACCTTAGGCAGCGTTCCCACTTAAGCGTCGCGTGTCTCGGGGCGCGCAACGGACGTCCGCGCCACGCCGGCGGCGCTTGGCGGCGCGTCTTACGTCCTTCCCTATACAAAATGTACTGGGGAGAGGTTTTTTAATTACATTCAGGTGGCGTGGCGGGGACGTCCGTTGCGCGCCCCGAGACACGCGACGCTTAAGAGGGAACGCTGCCTTAGAGGGGTCTATAGTGACATTTACGTGCCAGCTGTCCCAATTTTCATTGATAATTCGCTAGATTTCGCCGCTAGCTTTAGGTCTTTTCAAAGTCAAAACACCTACCCGTTGCTTCTAACCCTATAACCCATAATTATAAATAAATGTCTTTTATATTGATGACTGTTGATACGATCGTAACATTAAGTGCGGTATCTCGTCTAATGGCAAACTAGTTCGATCTATTGCTTGCGCCGTTGTGCGTTGTGCGTTACCTGAGGACGTCTTTAATGCATGATAATTATTTCGGTTCAAAAATAATATTTAAGTTTAAGTAATTCATTAAGTATTTAAAAATATTTTAAGCGGGTTACTCACGTATGAAAGGTTCTCGAAATTGAACCGAAACATGTCGAACGCTATATCGACTTAATACGTGAGTAACCCGCTTAAAATATTTTTAAATATGTATGAGTCTCACGGGAGTTTTATAGTTATAATTCATTAAGTATCTACTTATCTTATCGGTCTAAAATCAACCTACTGAAATGACAGTTTTATTGTGTCTATTAAACTACGCAATTTGCCTGCATTTAAACTAGGGACGCTACTAAATTGACAGTAAAATTTAACAGATTGGGATGTAAAATGGCCAACTGAACTGTCATTTTAGTACACGAGATATTCAAACCGAGCTTATGTCATGAATATTTTCAGACGTAAACTATTGAAGCGTATCGTAAAATTTTATGCATTGTAACGCAAAAATGTACGATAGAATACTTTAAAAACATGAAGCTGAAACAGCAGTTACTTGACAGATTATTTATTCCCTATTTTTTATTCCCTATTATTTGATGCATTATAATAGTACATTTCGTTATAAGTGCGAGAAGTATCTCTCGTCCCAAGTTTTGCCACTCGCGTGCCGCTCGTGGTAAAATGTCTCGGGACTCGTAAAGTAATGACATTCTCGCACGTGTGACGAACGACGTTTTTTAATACAGTTGCGAAAAAACACTACTACAACGAAATAAAACGATAAACAATCCGCAACTTTCGCAATAACATTGACGCATTTTGACAATTCAAAGGCGTATCTTTAAAGCTTTTAACTACTTGCGTGCATATTTTCGATTTTGCTATTCAACTAAAACAATTTATTTATTTCATTGGGATAAAAACATAAACATTTACGATTTGGAAAGATTGTTTAATATATACCTACATTTTAATTCAATCGACCCATTTATGCCTCGATGTATTGCAAATAAGATAAAATAATTATGACAAATCGCGTAACATATTAAGGTTTTTGAACGTGCTTGCATTCAGTTAAAACATGGTAGACGCCTCTACTTTGTCAGAAGACGCGTTTCGTTCCATTTCACGTTCTGTTTACCCGACTCATTATTTCAAAGTATAAACCATTTTATAAATTATGTTTAGTATGACTAAAAGTAAACAATTACATATGAAATATCAATGTTTTAAGCATTAATCACTTAATAGTATGTTTATAGTTTTATTCCGTCTTAGTAAAATAGACTAACATTGAAACAGCTCGATATGTAGTCGTAAAATGAAACGCATACTTTTTACGCGCTAGTGCGTAAAATACAACTTCTCGCACGCTAAACAGCCAAAAAACGGGCACTTTTTGAGCAACTGTATTATTATTTGATTTAACAGGTTAAACACACATTTCTATTCATCACAACATTCATCTCGCTCGTTTCATAGGCAATTATTTATAGGTATATACTTTCGTCTCTTTACAATTTTTCTTATCCTGTTCAATTATGTGTTGACGTGATCTGATCTGGTTCCGGCAGAATATCAATGCTGCTGCCTCAGGGCGTAGCGTAATACTGAGCCGGAACCATTTTGTCTTGTTGCGACGCGCACAGTAGTATAATAAACTATTGTAAAAATCTGTGCAATTTGCTTTTTTCCAATTTGCTTATCATGTATTTTAATTCTTTTTTTGTAACTTATTTCTATTGTGTATTCTGTGTGTATTGTGACAAGCAAATAAACGGATATCTATCTATCTATCTATTTATTTTTTTATACTACGTCGGTGGCAAATAAGCATACCGGTCACCTATGGACGCCTGCAACTCAAGGAGTGTCACGTGTGCGTTGCCAACCCATAAACTTGTACACTTATTTTTGCTGTGTTAAGTACACAGCTTATTGCTGTGTACAAGTTCCGAGGAGGGTTTTGGGTTGCCGACGACTCAAAGAACAATAGACAATTATACAGCGTGTGTATTCCATACGGGCGAATATTTTAGTATCGGACCTAAGGAGCCTGATTACATTATTATTATTTTTGAATAGATGAGATTTTTTTTTTCATACATAATAATTCAGAACGCAATGTATTACGTCCACATCAATTACCGTACCTACTTAACCGTCATAACGACATGACGTTTATGTCATTTGACATGAAGTTGGACGGCGTACATTGCCGCTTAGTCAGATTTAAAAAAATAATTACTCTTAATTGATAACACTTTTTAACAAAATGATTATCATATACGATTCGTGTGATCAGATACTATAAGTGGTTACATTATTCGCCCGTATGGAATCCACACGCTATATATTACAGTTTTTAAATGGAATAAGTAATTGGATTTGCTGCAACACGCTTAGACATATTATTTTGGCATCATGAAATGTAAAATTTGAAGATGAAAGTTAGAGATTATTATTTATTAATTTTATTATACTCAAAAACAAACGAAGGTATTCATTTAAAACACCTAACCACCGCCTTTTTAAAATTAATCGTCAATACGCCTTTATCGCAAGTATGTTTGCTACATTGCGAGCCAAATAATTTTGTATGTAGATTTATTTTATTTTTATTTTATCGAAAATTATTATGAGTATATTATGTGATTCGTATACCTCGTTGATTTGTAGAACTATACGTATATTACACAACCGTTATCTCGTGGGTGTCGTAAAAGTCGACTATGGGGTGGCTTCAATTGTGGTATGAGGGCTACAAATCTGACATTGCAAATTACAATTTTGTTACAGTTTCCCCTTTTCTTGCGTAGTGGCACAGAAACTTTTGCAGTTTCCCACACATAAAGTCTCCCCTCATGGGAATATAAGCGTGAATTTACCTACATCGACGTGATATGAGTTTAGGCACATAATATACAGCGTGTGTTTATCCATACGGGCGAATATAATAATAACGATTAGTATCGGACCTAAGGAGCCTAACTACATGTTTTTTTTTATAAATGAGTTATTTTTTCATACATAATAATTCAGCACGCAGTGTATCATGTCCACATCAGTTAGCGTACCTACCTAAACGTAATTACGACATGACGTTTATGTCATGTCAAATTAATGTGGATGGCGTACATTGCAGATTAAAAAAATAATTACTCTTAATTAGTAACACTTTTTAACGAAATGATTATCTTATACGATTCGTATGATCAGATACTATAACTGGATAGATTATTCGCCCGTATGGAATCCACACGCTCTATAGGTTTATTTATATACCTCACCAACCTCGAGTAACTTCCGGATGTGAAATAATACGATATGTAGAGAACTGAAACGCTCTCTCGTTGAATACGCAATGGATGGAAATTCAAGTGACTAACGAAGTATACGTCATGTCATTCGTTAGTTAAATGAATTAGTACAAGATTAAAGCATCAAAGAAAATTAAGCTCATTTGAACGCGTTATATTTTTCCCTTTGAACCTCGAATGTTTATGTACACCTAAATAAAATAATTAAAAAAAAACATTCCATTGCAAGTTCGTTTAATTCGCTCATCGAGGACCCCGCACTACAAAACGCTTACGTACCAAGCGTAATAAGCGTTTTGTAGTGCGGGGTCCTGATCCTAGAAATAGGTCCTAGAAATTGTAAAATCATTGCCTACATATTAGGTACCCAGTGTGTAATTAGTGACAGTAACGCTGACGAAAGTGTAATTTTTTATGGATATATCAATGTAATTTAAAGTATGAAAGCTGTTACATTATGTGGAAATGTAACTTTAATAAAAAGTCTACTATTGATTTAATGAAATCCATTATGAAGTATAAAAAAAACACAATTTGAAAACGACCAGGGGCCCGTTTCTCGAAAGGTACAAGCCTTGTATTACAAGTGCGCGAACTGTCAAATCGTATGGGTTGTCATGGAAACACACTTGTAATACAATGCTTGTACCTTTCGAGAAATGGGCCCCTGGGGCCCGTTTCTCGAAAGGTACAACAAGCCTTGTATTACAAGTGCGCGAATTGTCAAATCGTATGGGTTTCCATGGAAACGCACTTGTGACACAAGGCTTGTACCTTTCGAGAAACGGGCCACAGGGCCCCATTTCTCAAAACTGAAAGTTACAAGTTACAAGCGGAAGTCTCTTTCTGACTTGTCATATTAGACATTGACAGCCACTTGTAAATTGTAACTTGTAGCTTCGAGAAATGGGCCCTTTTCATATCAGATCATTTCATATCAGAAATCAGAAAGAAGTGAACCGAGTACAAAGTATGCCGCCACTCAGCGTTGTTACGATAGGTACTTATTTTATTTTCATACCGGGAAGTTATGCTTCCTTGAAAGCTTTCCTGAAGTATCCGGCCGCGTACAGCAGTAAAAGTTATTTGAAATGGTAAATTGTTGGGGTTGCAGATTGGGAATGGGAACATTCAGATTTAAAACAAACACGAGTTTTGTTAACGCTACCGTGAGACAATGACATATTAAACATACTAACGTACATGGGGTATAGAATGATAGCCCGCGATATGAAATAAATGAGAAATTGAAAAAAAAAATTTAGACCCCACCCACGACTTGCAGCATCCTGGTTCGGGTCACTCACTAAAATCGCACAATCGGGTCAATGGTCAAAAATCGCTCGAAAAGTTGCGCTCCGTAACGAGAAGTATTATTATTCACATACAACGTGAGTGACCCAACTTTATATGTTTTAGTTTTAATACTTTTCATACCACGCGCCACTTTTCATATCAGGCGGGAATGTTCACTGAGATATAAAAAGTAAATGATACTAAGAATACAAACATCACGTCTTATTGTAGGTATGTACGGGTTAATAGTGTTATACTTACTGATAGGCTGAGGCAAGGTAGTAGCTCATTGAATCTTAGTAAGTTTAACTGACAGGATTAGGGAGCAAAAGGAATATGATTGTCTGTTTTTGTCTTCTCCTGATATTTATATAACAAGTAACAACCTATGTCTCTGAAATAAGTTCACATCGTAAAAACCAATACGAAAATATACTCCATCAATCCCGTTTCGTTCCAGAAAAAACACACAAAAATACCTGTGATTCGATTAGGCGGCTCGCAAAACGTGACATAAAAAGCTAGCTTTCTTTTAGGACGAGAAAAGTTACCGTCGTTATTCTTTTACTCAAAGACATAGAAAAAAAATGTATAGATGAAAGGTTTTAAGCAAAATCTACATAACCTTATGTCGTCCTGCCGGCGTATCATGCTTCTAATTGTACCACTTATCCACGTGGATAAGACGTCTGTCACGCTTTAGCAAGTATGTCAGCGTGAGAGTGACAGATGTCTTATCCACGTGGATAAGTGATAAAATTGCGGTAAGCGACTTTAACTTGCCTTGCCTTGTCGCTCGCGAGTCCATACATCAAGCGCGACTTTAAGTATGAACTCGCGCGCGACAAGGCAAGTTGTCCTAGAGGGGCTGGTATAGGTATTCTCATGTGGCATACCGTATTACTGAAAGACTATTTAAAGCTCTTTTAGATCTTCAATCAGTACCATGGTACCGCTTTGTCTCTCCAGTAACTCAATTTTTATGAAAACGAAATGAATGTTTGCTACCCAGCAGTCATGTAATGTCGTAATTGAAAAGTGGTGCCATGATGACGTCACATTCGTCACAGCCGTCTTCTACAATCTATGCTTCCACACAACTTCGTATATTTTTCCAACGAACATAATGATACCTACTTCAGTCGACTTAATCACGAATGATGCTGAAGGCTCTAGAGGGTCTTAATTTCTTGTTACTTATTACATAAACAACATTGGAGTCGTTTACTGTATCTCTTGATATCACATATCACCGAAATGACGCGTATAGGAGTAGGTGTACGATAAAAATACTTTGGGTAAAAGAGCCAGTAAAAAATATGTTTTTGCTTTTAGGATGATTAGTCTCAAGCCTTGATGTAATTATACGTAATATTTAGTGATAAATTGATAATATACGAACGCGACATTAACGAATGTTTTCATACCATCCATATTTAATTAAGTACGGCGGAGTTAAAGGGCAGGTTATGTATATATTTTGTTTGAACTGTATGTATCCTCTTGCTGTATGTATCTCATCGCATTGTTGTGACAAAAATCTCGAAACCAAAACGTTCAATATCCAAAACAGCAACTGTAAATTACTTAGATTAGGGAATTTAAAGTGTATAACGCCTTTTTCCATCTGTCTCTAACGTCTCCACCATTTTTTTATAATACGTCGGTGGCAAAAAAGCATACGCCTGGTGGAAAATGGTTACCGTAACCTATGGACGCCTGCAACTCAAGGAGTGTCACATGCGCGTTGTCAACCCATAAGAAACTTTTGACACACTGAGTGTATAAGTTCTAAGGAGAGTTCGGGTACCATCTAACCACTTTAAGGATGTATCACGCTGGAACGGTCGAAACAGGCTGATGATGTTTCCATCACGCAAAATCCCGAATATCACGTGACACTTTTCATAATGACAAATCATTCCATCCTGATCCGTTCTAGAGTTCGTTCTACTTTCTTTTTCACAAATTAAAACTAGGTACCTATAAAATAGTGGTCCCGTTAAGTCAGCTTTATACTTATGTACCGATACAGATAACGAGCCCTCGGGACGTGTTGTTAATATGTCATGATTATCTTTACGGTTCATTAAGCTTAATACTCGCATAAAGTGTTTCTGTACAGTAATGGGCATGAAAAACGTCCGGCTTCACGAAGAAATAGATGTTACAGGAACGGACTTCAATTGACATTTTTTACTATATTCACTGTGCTTTGATGCCGTTAAATAGCCACTGTAAATATAAATGTATTTTTAGAGACACTACGACTCCGATTTCATATGATCGAATTCTATTTTCACATTTGGTGAGTTGCGAGCGAGGCGAGCAACAAATTTAATATTTGACTTGCCCATAAGATTAAGAGTTGATATTTGTGTCAATCGTCGCCACTTCTTCACCGCCCGTTGCAAGCCATAAAAATGGTCATACTCATTATCAACCGCTTTCGATATATTTAATCATTAAAGTGAAATAGGGTATAAATTGAGAATAAAAAATCTTAAACTAAACTTATATAAAAATAAAAAACAAAAAAAAAATAAACCTAAAAACTACCCTCCAGGCCCTGGCCCCTCGGCAGAGTGCCCATCACGCAAGCAGCATTTGGAACGCATTAACAACCGCTTTCTATCATTTCCAGCATACTATCAACTCCGACGCATGGTGCATTATACGTAACTGCCTCACTAAACGGCTTTTAATTATTACGATAAGCCCCCTTAATTAACTGGAGCTATAATTCACTAAAGGGTCCGGTGTTTATCATCACATTTTTAGATAATGCTGCGGTTTTATCTTGCAAGGGTTAAAACATGGTAATGAGGACGTTTTGAGGGTCTCTGTGTTAATTATAAAGAATTAGGTGTATTTGCTTCGGTGATTAAGGGATTTTAGGAAATTACTTGCCCCTTCTATTTGTTTACGTTTTTGAAAATAGACTAGGTAAAGGAAATTTGGTATTTAATATTTATATGATGCTACAAATATCGAATCTTAAAATTCAGATAAGATACGACGCCGTGCATTGTACTCTGTATTCGACACTTTTATATAAAGCAAAGACAATATACTTAACTCTGAAGACATAAAGCCTATTAAAAAACTACAACGGGAAATGTATGCTGGTTTAGATGACTGATGTTTACCAAATACATAAAATATCGTTAACCCTACCTAACTTTTTTTTTATTATTATTTATTGTTATTAAAATACAGTGACAAACTTATATCTAACATATAGTCCCACAAAACTCTGGAACAGAACGAGTTTGTCTGTGGGATCAACAGTCTCTCAATTACATAAACTTAATTAAATTAACTTAAAGAAAAGTCGTTGAACTTCTTAAATAATAGATAATATAAATTATTGTAATATATTTAGGTAATGTTTTTTTAGCATAGTTTAAATTTGTTTGGGTGCTTTTCACTTCGGATGGCTTCAGCATGACTTAACCTAACTGTCGCCTAGGTACGAAGGGTTATGACGGAATGTAGTCTGGACTTTTACTAAACATAATACCAATTATTGAATTAGTCTGGACAGCAAAAAAAAAATCTACCTCACCAATACTATACAATTTTATTATGTATTCCATTGCTTTAGTGACCGAGAGGTGACGAAGTGTCATTGAAATCGCGTCAGACAGAAGGTCAGAGAATTCCTCATGCAAATCAAAATAGCCCGGAGGGAAATTTATCGAGTAAGTCTAGTTACGTGAAATGGGTTTTGTATTCCAAAATTTAGAGAGCATAGGTAGTTGTGTACCTACCTAAGGTATATTAATTTTAAACCGTGTTTTCAAATTTTACTGCTTACATAAACTTTTATTTACGTTACATAGTTTATGTAAATAGCAAATTGAATTAAATACAGGCTCTGAAAACAAGAAAATAATTTAATAATAAAAATATATGTTTTCATTGACTACATTTTCCGAGATTAATAATTACTACCTTTTCATATGGTAGTACGGCCTAATATTGTTTACATCTCCACTTAAAAAATCTGGTCAATTCATCGCTCCGTTTTGCCGTGAAAGACGGCCAAACAAACAAACACACACACTTTCCTATTTATAATATTAGTGTGGATTTAAATTTCTCGTTCGCCAAATGATTCATACAAACTATAGATACCTATTCATTTAATTACTCGAATGAAAACGGACAATTTTAGTAAATGAGGTTACTTGTAAAAAAATATTAACTAAACGATTTTGCAAAACGAATATTCTCCCAGCGAAATAACAAAATTCGAGTTTACTAAGCTCTTTATTATATTCCAGCATTTTCATTTCATTCTAAGCCACGTGCTGTAGTGTCTCGTTTCAAATCGGTTTGAAAAAGGGTTGTAATTACGGCAGGGATTGTATTTCTCTTTTGTGCCCGTTCTAATCTAACTGTGTAATTGTTTCAATAAAACAGAACGCCTAAACGACGGTTCTTTCGGCATGAAAAAAGTATTGTAAATGTTTTAATACAATTTTAACGATTTTTAGTTAAAAACAAGACTAGGGTTGACGAAAATTAATTGCTCTAATTTATGGAAATATTTTAACGGCAGTAAACGATTTAAAGTAAGAGTATTTTAAATTGTAACATTTACATTTGAAGACTAAAATAGTGTAGTACCTATTTGATTTGGATAAATACGAACGGTTTTGCTTTTTGCACATTTATTGACAACCTCTAGGATCAATTTATATGACAGTTGATGAGTTGATCATAAACGCCGGTCTGTCAAATTAAGCGATTGTCTGCTGTTGAGAACATTGCGTACATAATAAATCAAAATCTTAAAGAGAATTTGCTTATGACAATTTCCAGTAATTTACGTAAATTTTAAGAATGTTCTGCAACTTGTACATTACGAATTTGGATCAGGATTTCTTGTTGAGTTGATTCAGTGTTCTAGGTTAGGACTGGAGTCTTTTTATTGGCATGTTAGCTACCCAGTGAACACTTAAGAGCATTTACATAGAACACAGAGAACACTGAGAACCTCGGTAATTTAGATGTTATCCTCTTGTTATAGTTAGCCTTGTCTTTTAGAGTTAGATTGGTAGAAAAGAAAATTAGACTATTTGTAGTCAAAATGGCGCAACTAAAGCCTGACTACGTAGATTTTATTTGACCCTGAAAGAGTATCGCTACAAACCGTTTTCATATAGCAATAATGTGCCGACGTCGTATGTAATGGGGACAGCGTGTACTGGTTACCCGTTAATATTTGTAGAAAATTAAAACATGGTTTTACAGAATCAAAATTTAATTTGCAAGGTTTTAAGACTCGCTACTTCTTTCCGCACAGCCAAAAATCCATGAATCTGGTGACTTAATCGAAGTCATCGATGTTTATTTTCTTTTTGCGTTGGATCTTGTTTTGAAGAGAAGAATAAAAAATATATTAGGATAAATCGAAACCAACTAATCAATACAAGAGAACCGCACTATAGATTGTCAGTACCGGACATGTCAACAACCGATTTCAGAACATTGTTATTGAAATGCTGTGAAATCCTTCATCCATTGTTGTTGTAAGTAATTTATCACGTTCAGTATAATTATTTTCACTTTTATTAATATTATTTTGGGCAAAATTGCGATGCAACCGTCAGAAAATTTAAAATATTTACTTCTTGTTTACATCACTGACATTCGATGATGACTTTCGACGACGGGAGTCAAATAGTAATTCTTGCCAGTAAGTAAGAGAAATTAATTCAGCTGAAAATCCCCAACGTGGCGAGGGTCAAATGAAAACTTGTCAGGCTACTAGCGTTACAAAAAAAAAAGTTATCCAATGTGACCCCACTATGCATGGTGCAATTGTTTGTGAAAGCCAAATAACCATATTATATTTAATTTTATTTTATTAGTCCCTTAAACGATTGTGTGTTGGTGTTATGAACTGACATGACATAGTTGCACTACATAAAGTACTTACATGTTGAACTTCATAAAGTTTGATAACCCACAAGTATTCATTGAAGTATAAAACTCACCGGTACGTGTTTTGCCGTGAGATATAAAAACAATGTTGCATCACGTTTTTGCGAAGTAATAACGGTGTTCTTCTGAAAATGTACCATCAGGCCAATTCCAAATTAGAGTTCTATCATCTAAAGGATATCATTTGAATATCGTGCATTTCGCTCGTGCTTTTCCACAGCTGTATTGGCGCGAGCAAGATGCAAGATAACATATTTTTATATCGTTCTGACGACAATGTACATTTTGTATTGGCCTCATCTCGTTTCTCTCGGTTGTCTCACTTTTATACTTTTAGTTGGAAATTCAAAACGGGCCACGTCGCACATTTTAATTATTTCCCTACTCGACACATTTTTACTGTAAACTACTTTTAGTACAGATACAGTCCAAATTCAATAAGAAATATGAAATTTGAAATGTACGTGAAGTCGCTTTATAGCTACCTAATCAATTGATTTTTTTTATTTCCCTTTAATATGGCGTAGCTAACTCGCCCCGCCCCTCCAACCTCAACTCCACGCACAGACAGACATACTCATTGACACTCCAAGACAAAATACGGACTAACACCGACTTTTATAACTTTGTTTTGCTCGTATGAGCCAAAAGACCTGGCCCCCATAAGGGACCAGGCATATATTTTTTCCCCGGGTTGTCCTCCCAGGACATCCTGGCGTCATGATTCTGCGGATATGATAGAGTCTTCACTCTAAATTCCCAAAATGCACATCTCAAAAAAAAATTTTCTTTATTACCTAATTTATGCGGATTTATATTATAACCCCCGACGCAAAAACGACGGGGTGTTATAAGTTTGACGTATCTGTCTGTCTGTTTGTCTGTCTGTCTGTCTGTCTGTGTGTGTGTGTGTCTGTCTGTGGCATCGTAGCTTCCGAACGTATGAACCGATTAAGACTTCGTTTTTGTTTTTGTTTGAAAGCTGAGTTAGTCGGGAGTGTTCTTAGCCACGTTTTATGAAAATCGGTCCATAATTATGTCGGGGGTTTTTCAAAATTTTAATTTTGAGGTTAGGTTATATATAAATTAGGTACCTACTTTCATTACCCAATATCACACATTTTATCTAGGTAATCTGTTAAACTAGTACATAGTAAAAGCAGACCCCAAAATCAGATGGGAATAATCATGCTGAAGAGAGAGAGCCCAAGATAAGTTTTCAATGATTTTGACAGCCGTCGACGGTGCAAATGTCATTTTAAACGTCAAACTTCTATTATGTACCAATCGATGCCAAAGATATTTAGGACTCTCTAAAAAAGATTTACTACTTCAAATGTAGCAAGCGTAAAACGTTGGTTTCCTGGCCTGCGTGTTAATGTTGTTTGTTTGCTTGCCTGCCGTTAATTAACTCCGAGCGGAAGTCCGATCGCCACTGACTAATTTTGGAACGTTAGAATAGGATCAAAGTCTTTGTACTGCAATTTCCTTTATTTACGGGTTCAAACGAACATGATTAAACTTATAAGACTAAACTAAAAAACTATACCGTGAGTTTATGCTTTAAACGTCACAGAAAATGAAATTCATTGTATTGATAAAGTGAACATTGCTCCCAAACAGTTATAGGGACAAAAAAATACATATTTCGTGAAATTCACGCTAGGCGTCAAGTACGGACAGTCGAGTTCATAAATATATGTACATTTCTTCACAACTCGTTGCAGTAAGGTGAAAAAACCGGCCAAGAGCGTGTCGGGCCACGCTCAGTGTATGGTTACGTAGTTTTTCGTATTTTTCTCAAAAACCACTGAACCTATCAAGTTCAAAACAATTTTCCTAGAAAGTCTTCATAAAGTTCTACTTTTGTGATTTTCTTCATATTTTTTAAACATATGGTTCAAAAGGTAGAGGGGGGGAGACGCACTTTTTTTTCCTTTAGGAGCGATTATTTCCGAAATTATTAATATTATCAAAAAACGATCTTAATAAACCCTTATTCATTTTTAAATACCTATCCAACAATATATCACACGTTGGGGTTGGAATGAAAAAAAATATCAGCCCCCACTTTACATGTAGGGGGGGTACCCTAATAAAACATTTTTTTCCATTTTTTATTTTTGCACTTTGTTGGTGTGATTGATATTCATATTGGTATCAAATTTAAGCTTTCTAGTGCTTACGGTTACTGAGATTATCCGCGGACGGACGGACGGACGGACAGACAGACATGGCGAAACTATAAGGGTTCCTAGTTGACTACGGAACCCTAAAAATGTACACATATTTATGAAATCGACTATACGAATTACGTAAAGCTCAGGCTGTTAGCTCATATACATCTTAGGTATTTAGGTACAGAATGGCGCAGTTTGTAATAGTATTTTATGCAACTGGTGGTTAAAAGATGTCAAAAAAGGTGAGTGGCATGGGTAACAATTTGAGGCGAAGCCGAAAATTGTTAATAAAGACGCCACGAGCATTTTTTGACTCAGTTAAACACCGTTGCATACAATACTTTTTCTACGACCAAGCACTTATTTTGAAAGAAAATTATAAATCAACAAATACCTACTTTCAGTCATCTTAGTTATCTAGTGGACCGCCTACCATTTTGAATATGCAGTTTGAGTGCAAACATGAAAATAAAACTGTCTATGGTATGGTTCTTTGAAGCCTGGCCACTAAGACGAATCGAGCCGAGTTGAATCGAGTTCTCATACATTTGAATGCGATTCGACGCGTCGCCAATGAACGCAGCAGAAAACGAAGGAGTCTCGACTCTGCGAATTGGTTTGTTAAGTTGGTAGCAATGTATTTACTGAACTGTAACAGCTATATCGTGCTACTGCTACTAAATGTTTTCAGGGTATAGACTAGATAGACTTGTCCTGACATCTTTTATGTAGGGTTTTAAAGTTCTATGCACGACCTTGTAACTCACGAATAACAGTACGGGAGTAGAAAAAGGTATTTAATAGTTTAGATTGTCTATTATTTCAATGGAACCTAGTTTACCCCATAGGGTGGAAGATAAGTTTGCGGTCGCAGTCATAAATCCTGTGATTAGTTGCCAAGCGGACCGTAAGCATTCATGAATACTGGCAAAGATAAGATAACGCACGGAAGAAGACGGTAATGACTGCTAAGAATTCGTCTAACAGACCCTTTAGCTTTAGCACAACTTGCCTTGACGCGCGCGAGTCCATACCTAGGGGAGGCGCCACTAAAACCAAATTTTTACAACTTGAAAGAGCCCAGAGGTCACTATTAAAAGTTATGCATTCTAAACCATTTAGATTTCCAACAATAGACCTTTATAAGCTTTCGGATGTTCTAACAGTTAGAAAACTTTACATACTATTTGCAACTTTAAAAGTACACAAGTCTAAACCATACTCACCTACCACACGCAATAGAAGGAGAAACTGCAACATTATACCAACCACATCAATAAATACTACATACGCTAGCAGACAGTTTGCGTACAAATCCGGTAAATTATATAATATCATACATAAGAACTTAAATATATATAACTTACCTTTTTACGAATGTAAAAAATATATAACAGACTGGCTTAAATGTAAAAACTATTATGATACTGAAAATTTAATTACAAATGTGTTAGAAGCATAAATACTCACATCACATACGCACAAAAACACACACACAATCACACACACACACACACACACCCACTCACACTCTCACACACACACACACACACACACACACACACACACACACACACACACACACACACACACACACACACACACACACACACACACACACACACACACACACACACACACACACACACACACACACACACACACACACACACACACACACACACACACACACACACACACACACACACACACACACACACACACACACACACACACACACACACACACACACACACACACACACACATACATACATACATACATACACACACACACACACACACACACACACACGCGCGCACACTTTCAATCACATGGACTTGCTAGTCCATCTTAATCTCATTAGGTTAAAATATAGTTTAGAAGAGAAGTTACTTCAGTTAAGTTTTCAAATTGTTATTAAATTTCAATGATTCAAATAAATCATTCTTGTTTAGATTACTTACCTACTAGTTTTAAGGAAGAGCGGTACCCCTTACCACAGGTATTTGTTTACTTAAAAAGGGGTATCCACAACTAAAGTTATGTAAGTAACTCTTAAAATGAATAAAGAATTTTTAATTTTAATTTTAATTTAACATCACGCGCGACTTTAAGTTGTATGGACTCGCGCGCGACAAGGCAAGTTGTGTTAGAGGGTCAGGTCTTGCGTCCATCTGCTGTCAAAGTACACAATAAGTACACAGTGATTTGCGACCATTCTGTTATAGTCATACTTGTTATGGAGAATTTTTGACCAAAAGCTGCACTTTTAGATGGAAGCAAGCCGCTTTGCATGGTGATAGTAAACATCATAGTAAACAATTTTTTCCGAGGATATCGAAATTTCATCCCTTAGGAAGCCGAGCGCAGCGAGGTGTTTTATGAAAATGAAAAAAATTAATGTGTTAAAAATTATGTTACATAAATTAATTTCTTTCAACTGACACACGTTTTGTAAAAATCAGACCACCCAAAAAAAAAACTTGTTTTTTTGTTGTTTTTCGTTGCAGACCTCGCTACGCTCGGATTCCTAAGGGATGAATTTTTTATATCCTCAGCGAAAATCATTTATTATGATGTCTTCTATCAATGCATACTCTTAGCTGTAAGAAAAATATATTATTTCTGACTTTTTGGCTGAATAATTTAAAAGCGACCATATAAACAAACTGAGCCAACTTTGGCAACTTGTCTCTTAAAAACTACTGATCCGATTTCGATTCGGTTTTCAGTTTATAATTATGAATTTATTTGTCTTTGATTTTAAAAACTCATGTATCGACATTGTATATCTTATCTGTCGTTCTTAGCAATTCAGCGTGATACGAAAATTTAAGTTTTTTTTTTAATTTTTCTTACACGTTTTTAGCAATTTTTTTTTTAATTTTTTTTTGATTACATTAAACAATACCTTTCAATTGACACATTTTTTGTCAAAATCGGACAAAGCACAAAAATAATAGAATTTTTTTAACAGTTTTTAATAGTCCTCACTACGCTCGTCCTTCTAAGGGCTTAAATTATGATATCCTCGAGAAAAAAACTTTTATTTTGATGTATACTGTCACTGTGTACTTTTATATCTAAGAAAAATAGATTATTTCTGACTTTCTGGCAAAGGAATTGCAAAGTGATCATATAAACTAAACTTTTCCAACTTTGGCAACTTGTACCTTAAAAACTACTGATCCGATTTCGATGCGGTTTTTAGTTTTCAATTACGAATTTATCTGTCTTTGATATAAAAAAACTCATATATCGATATTCTACATTTTGTCATTCATTCTTTGAAGTTGTTTAATGCGATACGTAAATTTACATTTTTCAATTTTTTTGTTACTTTTTCTGAACAATATTTTTTTTTAAGTTGCACTAATCAATATCTTTCATTTGAGATACGATTTGTCAAAATCGGACCATATGATAAAAAGATAGAATTTTTTTCATTTTCATAAAACACCTCGCTGCGCTCGGCTTCCTAAGGGATGAAATTTCGATATCCTCGGAAAAAATCGTTTACTATGATGTCTACTATCACCATGCAAAGCGGCTTGCTTCCATCTAAAAGTGCAGCTTTTTTTTCATAACTAGTATGACTATTACAAGTTCAGATCATATTTGACATTAAATATATTTACATATTAAACAGATGCGAGAATATTTAAAAATCTAACCCTTATCAGACTCGAACGTACAACAGAAGTTTTAAGGGCCAAGCATGGGTGTGTTTTGTACTTTTTCTTGACTCTGTGCCGTGTTTCGTGGTTCCACTTTTTGTTTCGACAACCTGTTAGGATTTCGAGCACAAACTGCTGTTGACTTTTGTTTTGTACCATTAGGACTGTTGCTCTCGGGAGTTTATATGGACCGTTATCGGATCACGTATGTGTTGTACATTTTATTCTTATACCTACAGCAAATTGCGCTGTGCATGGCCCGCACACCAAACTCCATAGGAAAGACAGTAAAAAGTTAGATAAGTAATTTCCGGGCTAACCTTATTGCCCTTTCAAATAAAGATGGCGGCGTGCGCCCGTCGGCTCCACAATCACGCAGTAACCGCAAAGTGTGCGTGCATACACGAGCATAGTTACAATAAGATAAGATAATAATAAATAAATATTATAGGACATTCTTACACAGATTGATTGAGGCCCACGGTAAGCTCAAGAAGGCTTGTGTTGTTTGTAAGATGTTTATTTGTAAAAGTCATCACCACACCAACTGGTAAAGGCTCTCTTTGCTATTCGAAAACAGATAGCAAAATTGCATTTTATCCACAAGAGTGCAAAGTAATTTCACACAAATTTAAACTTGATGTCTTAAGCTGGCTGGTAGAATTTACCTATGATAACTGATGATTCTGAATCATATTTATGATTGAATAAATTGATGGATTTGATTAAGTTTGAAGTCAGTATTTTGTTCGTGTTGGTGTGGTGAAAAATTTTGTGTTTCACTCGGTGGCAGAGTTTGTTAACCTCAAGATTCCACTTATTAAACCACTTGCTGTACGCTCGCGGTTCAATATTGGAATCTTTCACTTGCTCGGGTATCAATATTGGCACGTGTGGTTAAACAATAACTTTTCCCCCTTGTAAAACAATAGTGTTATACAAGGGGGCAAAGTTGTATTTTAACGCCGAGTGTGGAATTGAAAAACGAGCAAGTGAAAGGATTCAGCGAGTGGTTCGAGAATAGAATCCTGAACTTGCGAGTTTTTTAACACACGAGAAGTAAAATACATTTGCACCCGAGTGTAACACAAAACTTTTCCCCTCACTATAGCGAGGAAACTACAACGCAAAAGATGCGTTTATCACTCACTGCTTCCAGTAGTTCCACAGGTAGTAAATCCTCTTTATTACTAGATTCACCTACTTTTATCAATTTTAAAGCAGTTAATTTGACTTTATTCAAGGTCAAATTACTTTACCCACTAGTGGATAAAATGCGTTTTTTACCCGCTGGTATTAAAGGACAAAACACGTGTTTCCGAGCTAGTGAGGGGAAAATAACTAATGAACCCGTCTTAAGTCTTTTGGAACCCATGGAGACTGCGAGACCCTCCGTGCATGCCGGACGTACTAGTGTTCAGACACTGGTTCAGACATAGATACGCGTTGTGGTATTAGTTGTTGAATAGTACCTTTATACGCCACGAGGGATGTTTTGAAATAACAGATATAAAATGACTGCAAAATAAATACGTCCGTTATAACATATTTTCGAATACACTACAGCTACTTACAAGGTTACGCTGAAGTTCGCAAGTTCGCCTAATTTTTGACACATCGCTCTCAACATAGGCCGTTCACTATAAATATTAGGTCCATTACTCACGTCACATGCTCCTATGACGTGCTATGAATTTATATAAGAGCCAACAGATGGCCCTGTTACTTTGATTTATGCGGCAGTTTTGTTTTGTAAATAGAAAACAAACAAAGGTTTATGGAGAGAAAGTTTATTTGGAGGGTTGACATAAGTAACTTGATTTGGGAGATAATAAATCAGCCAGTAACCTACTCTGAGTGAGCCTATTCGCGTATTTTATACGGAACTTTTTTGACCAGGTGAAGTCAAGGGAAGTGAAATGTAATTATTTAAAAAAATGGTAGCTATGTATTACAAAATATCCACTAATATTATAAATGGGAAAGTGTGTGTCTACGTGTGTGTGCGTCTTTCACGAAAAACGGACCGACGAATTGACGTGATTTTTAAGTTACTACTTCTTGTCTTTTTCTAACCCCCACTTACGTAAACAATCAGATCAAGACGAAAACGTTATTAATTTATCAGGGTTCGTAGACAACTAAGTACCTAACAAATCGCCGGCACAAACCTCTCTCTCAATCGCTTTTCCGTATAAGTAAGACAAATGCCGTTATGGTTAGCAAGGAGCGTAACGATTTGCCAATTATCTATGGGTCTCTTACACAAACTCCTTACAGCCTGGTAAAAAGAGTACAAAACAATACCGTCTTTGTAAAAATGAGGAATCACGGTCAAAGGTTATGGACAGATGGCGCCACCCTATTAGTCCATTGCACTTGCATTGCACAGATAAAGAATTTGATACGTGATAGCGAGAAGATGATATGTTTTTTCTCTCTCACACATATGAATGACAGTGTCATGCCTAGACACTTGCACAGGCGCCGCCTGGCGGGATAAAATGTCAGTGTGCCTCCTTATTGAACCGTTTTGCCCGTGGTATTTTGACACTTGTTCCATGTTCCACTTCTACTCTCTTTTTCCAAGCTGCAGAACGCTTAGGTACGAAAAACTCGATATTTTTTGTTCCTCAGCTTAATCAATTTTCATACGTAGTAAGACACCCTTTCCCAGTATCATGTCCCCATTGTAAGTCTTCGGATACCCTTTCGCACGCTTCTCGACTGAAAATAGTTATTTCAGTTCAGAAACTAGATTCAATCGAGCGGTAAATCGATACTCCCAACTCTAGCCTGCCTCGATTAGAGGCGACACACTGCCAACGCTTCTATCCAATAATTACAATCAAAATAGTGGGTGATACCTAATAAAAGATTGCTTATTTTTATCCTCAGAGAGCGTCGAGGAAATTAATTTCGCAGAATTGCCTTAAGACGCTGACAACACCCAATGACCTTGACGCTAGCATACACTGTCTATTCCTATGGGAGTAATGAGAGCGCGATGTCACTAAAAGAGGGCGACTAGGTACGAAAAGTACGGAAAAATATTGAAATAAAATAGAAAGATTTGTGCAATATGTTTCGTTAGTGTTTTAGAAATGTATATTTCTGTTATTGTGATTTTAATTAAAGACAACTAAGTGAATAACTGAATGACATAGAACCGTTTAATGACGAACTCGAGACCAATCTTTGCAATTTTTTTCTATAGAGCCGATTTCATTAAATCGTGTTTCGAGTACGTCTGTGTTCGTTGAAATATAATAAATAACAACATTTGTAATTTACTTGCCTTACTAAAACTAGTAGTTTACCTTAAAAAGACTGCGCAAGTATCATCAATTTTGCGCAATTGGGTGTTGTCAGCCCCTTAAATACACGCACAGCCCTCATGTTCTTTAGACATTCATAATATAATTATATGGAGACTATATTTGTATGAAGATTTGATCGTCACTTTTCTTCTCACGAAATCGACCTTACATATTCTGTCAGGCAGAAAAATAAATAAACATTTAATTTAATTTACATGTTCATCCTAGATTCTAGGATTTGATTAGATGATTAATACAAAAGGGGTACAGTACTAGTGACGAAATATATACATACTCATAAATTAAATAAATTACTCTCATGGCTCAGGAACCAATACATAACACTATTTTGTTTGTCTTGTATCTGATTAATCTGATCAGACTACAGCAAGTAAAGGGTTAGTTAGTAGCATTGAAATTTAACTTAATCCAAGTTACTTTTCATTACCTTCACAGTATAGCTTACACCAAACAATTTTAATTTATGCAGATGTACTCACGTTAATATATCGCGATCGGCGACATGTTAAGAGTCATAATATATGAAGACTCATCATCAGCGTGCGTAGCCGAATGCACAAACGCTTACGAAACGCAACGCTCGTAAATATCTATCTCTATCGCTCTTGTAGGTATTGGCGCGACGGAGCCAGACTAACTTTCGCGGCGTTTCGTTTTCGTTTCGCGTCGCAGAAATGCCATTTGGCTACGGCACCAGGCATGAGTGCTCGCGCCTGCTAAACTCCGACATTAAAATTCGCGAAACTTCCAAGCACTATGTCAGTGTAAGTCAAAGGCTCGCAAATTAGCGTCACGTGTGCTCGGCAATCCGCTCCGTGTTATTTATCGGAGCACGCTGTAGATGAGGGACAGGTTATATAAGTACGTTAAACGATCGCCTGGAATGGGAACCTAGGGGCTTAATGGATAGTGAACGGATTATCGAGGTTTGACAACTTCAAATTGAAATTGTCCTCGGGTTAGGTAATGGCGGTTGGTAATCTCTAAGGGTTAGAATTATGGACGAATACCTATCGTCATCTATGCTAGAGTAACGATAGTTTGGAGTTGCTGAAGAATCAATCAGTATTGCGGGTTGCATGGTTTTGTAATAATTTGTGTACTCAGAGCATATGTATAATAGGTACTAGAGAACGGGCAAGTCGTGGGCGAGCGTGTCGCATTTGTTAGCTTATTGGGCACAGTTGTCCCACCATAATGGTTGAAATCGAATCACCAGAGATGTTCGTCATAACTTTAGTCTTGGACATATTCATCTTAAGGCCTATCTTCAAAGAAACATGGTACAGGTTTTCGACTAAGCCTTGGAAATTTTCTAGGGTCTCGGCAAACAATACAATATCGTCGGTAAGTGCGACACACCATGGATATCGATACCGGTTTTGTCCTATTCAAGCGTTTTTATGGCGTCTTCTAGTACCGCCGTTAAAAGCTTGGGTGAAATAGTATCTCTTTGCCGCACTCCCCTTATGATGGATATAAGATCACTGAGTCTATGAAGCCGGACTTGCATTGTTGCCGAGCTATATAGCTCCCGGAGCACATCCACATCCACGTAGCGAGCATCAACTGAACAACGATGGAGAGAGTCAAACACGGCCCAATGTTCGACACTGTCGAAGGCCTTTTCGTAGTCTACGAATGCCATGCACAAGGGTAATATATAATATACGCGGTAATATAGCGCCATATGTACTGAAAGTATAAATATTTTAAGACTTTAAGATATATATTTTGAAATGAATCAGCCAACCCAGAGCTAAAATTATATCGTTAGAGGTTGTCAAAGGAACAACAAGCATTTGCTTCACTCGCTGAACAGTGAACACACGACATGTGTCCTACTCGTAGAACCTTATTCTCCATCGTACAATTAGATACACTCGCCCGTATTCCCAAAAAGGGTACACAGACCATGTTTTTATTTTGACAAAAAAAAAGTGAACGTAAAACCAGTCTTTATTGTAAACTGTTTGGTTTTTATCGGTAATAAATTGTTTTGACCTTCTCTTAAACCTAAATCAAGGTAAAGTTATCCATTGTTGTTACATAATAATATGACCACCCTATACAACAATAACAATGTCAGTAAATCAGCTCAGTCAGTTCAAATCAATCATGAGATGAATACCTTATTTTGCATTTGCTTAAAAATCTGTAAAACAAACGAAACGAAATATCAAGAAACAAGTCAGTGATTGATAACAGTGTTTATAAGAGTTTATTGTGCTGTAATTGATTTCGTAACTATTTATGTTCCTAGTATACATATTATGATATTACTAGCATTATCAGCGATAGCTCTGTTTGTCTGTCTTTACTTTAAACCACTGGATGAACCAATTTAGATATAACGAGTAGCAAAACATGGGATAAAATCGGCAGATGACGTCCTACCTACAACATACAACCATGTTTTGTTAAGGTTTATATTAAGTGTGTGATTGCAGTTTTTGAAGATTATTGAGAAAAATAATTTCAAGATCGCATGTTGTGAGAGCAAAATTAGCTTTAGTATCGTTAGGTATTTGAAGCGTATTTGATATTTAACTTGGGTGAGGCTGTGAACTCACGGCATCTGGTTCGATACGCCAGCGCCCTGCCAACTGAGCCACCAAGACTTAACCAAGCCTGCGAAACATTGCAAACGTTTCAGCTTGTCAAAGAGTTAATATTAGCATGAGTTATCAACAAGTTAGATTCAGATGAGTTTCCCTCGTTATCTTTTCCTTTTTTTGTATGAATATCTTTGTGTATTGTATGATATATTTTTTTATGTTGTGCTCACGAACGGGGAAAATAAAAACAGTCTTTATTACAGAAATTATTATTCCACGCAGGAAGCAGAAACCGCGGACAGCAGCTAGTTCTTAGTTAAATAATTGGAGTAAGTTTTCGTACCTACTCATTGTACGTTATCGCCGAACTATAACTAAATATTTATTCAGTACAACTTTAATATCATATCAGAAGTAATAAATATAAGAGACACGTGTAAATTTGTATATTTGTACTTATTTTGTGCATATTCGTTAGTCATTAGATGAAGTTTCAGCCGTTTAAGCATATAGAGACTACATACCTACCTATTATTTTATTAGAAATTTCAGAAGATTTACTCATTCAATTGTGATTGTTTAAAATGAACTTCAAGACATTCGTATTCATATTTAGTTTGGGGTATGTTTCTGGATATAAAATACTGATGATAGCCCCCCACTCTATAAGAAGTCTGAATATACTCGGCGTAGCCTATGTTAGGTTAGGGGGTTTCCGAACGGTCGCCGAGCTGTCAAGTTGACTCTGTGACCAGCTGATTTCAAATACTGAAATTTAATTCTATTTTTAGCTTTAAATAGGACTTCTACTCATTGTTAGTTAATTTAAGTAGTAAAGTATTATCAGTGATACAGTTTTGGTGAAATTGGCAACGTTACACCGAGTATTTATTGGACTTTGAGGCAGGACTACCCAACTGTCAACGAGTGATCAGACACTGCCGACTACTGACACACTGCACACTTTATTCATTCCTACAGCTCTCATCTCTGTCGTCATCTTGGCAAATCTTTCAATCTCTATTGAGATAAGTACTCATCCTTTTTTATTACATCTTTCAGAAAGCCAGACGAGTGACAATGGACACCGAAATTGCGACCGAAACTCGCAAGGCAACGGCACGACAACTAGAGATGCAGCTAAAAACAACAGCACAGGACCTACACGAGTCGAGGGCCTTGTCGAAGCAGTTGTTGGAGGAAAGGGAGGAAAGCGAAGTGGAGCTCCAGAAGGTAATCAACAAAAACTCAGAATTGAGAAGGGAGCTGGCGGACAATGATGTGCAGCTGACTGATGCCCGCGGAGAAGTGGACCGTTTGCAAGGCACAATAGACACCTTCAACCAGTGCGCTTCGACACATGAAGTGGCCTTGGCCCGCATCACACAGTTAGAAGAAGAACTGGGTGCGGCAAATGAGGAACTTAATTTGTTTAGGAAAGAGCGGGAGCACTATGATGCTTCGCAGTTACAGAATGTGTACCAAGAGTTGGTAAGCGGTGAAACACAATTGAGTAGGGACTCCAAACACATAGTATTCTTTAATAGTAGTAATAAGTTAAAAAAGTACATTAAGATTAATAGGTATATTAGGAGAACCCAAAAGCTGATCAAAGGCCAGGCATGTATTAAAAAATATAGTAAATTAAAACACACGTTAACAGTTATGAAAAACAGGGTTCAAGACTGTCATTCAGAGCTGGAAGTCAAGGAATCAAATTTTCTGAAATTAAATGCCGACATTAACAGGCTGAAAGATGAGCTTTTGGCAGTATCCACCATGTATGAGACCACTAAAAAACAAGTTGAGGAGCACATACAGGCTTTTAATAAATTGCTGCTAGAAAATAGAGATTTGGAGGAGCGGTGTAAAGCATTATTAAATGGAAAACATTGTAATTGTGGCCAAATGCCACCAGCAAAGATTATTCAAGCCGATGTGGCCCACGACACAACTGGGCAAATTTTTTTTTTGTTGTATGTACCAAATTTGGCATGTCCTACCTCTTTTGACAAAGATTGCACAAATTCTATATCACGTTTTTACAGGCGTTTGATATTTATGCATAAATAAATAAATTGTCTTTCAGAAATTATTAGTTTTGAATGAATATTAGTCATATTTTTAATAAAAACTTCTGTTTGAAGTCAACAAAAGTGTTGTTTTTCCCATGTCCTACCATGAAGTACTTATGTTTCATATGCGTTAAAATATTATTTTTGTATCATAACAATATATTTTTATTTATTTAAATGTTTCTTTGTACATTCTTTTCTAATTTAAATAACGCTTTATCTATCATAAATAGTTTTAGAATACTAAAAAATAATTTCAAACATAAACCACAAAAGTAGCTCTGTGGAAAATCCTACTGAGTTACGGAGAAATTTCGTCAATATTTACTTATTTTACTACTAAAGTGGTAGGTTATTTTTTATTCTGGCAACATTATAATGTCTTGCCGTGTACGCCATATTGGTTATTTGTTGTCAGTCGCACGCCACAACTCGTAAAGGAAGGATTTGTTCGAGCGTGTTTTAGAGGTCCGTTTCTGAGTTCCACATAGTGACTACGTTTTCGAAGGTATGTTGTATATTTTATTAAGAAACTACCTGTTCATATTACTAGATAGTTTATCTATTTTAATAATATATAACGTTTATGGGAAGAGTGTGTATAATTTAATTTACAACCAGAATTTTGTTTCTCAAAGGCGTAACCGTTACGTTCCATTGAGAAATATTGTTTCTCAGTGGATTAAAAAGTAACTCAGTGGAACGATAAAGCCGCGTTATAAGTACACATTTATAATTTCACATCATATACATGAAAAAAAAATATCGTCACTTTTTTATATGGAAGTTTAATTATTTTCATGAATGTGATGCAATATACAAAGAAAACAAATTACTAAATTAAGAGCCTCAATTTTCATACGTGAAGCGTAAAATGAGTCCAAAAAGTAAATATTTTGAAGACACTGAATATGTACACTTTTTCTGAGAAAGGGTCAGTTAATTTATTTATTTTTTATTTGAGATATTAACATCCACGTAAAAACAGTTTGCTTAATTGTTTGACGTAGTTAAATTAGCTCCATGTTAATCGCACCCTTAGTTTTATGTTACGTTCCACTGAGAAATTGTCCTAGCAATTTCTTAGACGTAAATTTAAATTTTTATAAGACTTTGTTAGCCTTACCTACCTGTGAGTATGATATTATATAAATCTAACATCTTCTTTACATTTAATAGGAGTTTATAGTTAATTTTTCAACAGATTTTTATGTTTTTACGAAAAAGTTTTGAAGTTTTTTGACCACAATGTCACTCAGTGGATGTGTAAAAGTGATTTTTAGAGGGTTCTTTTGTGTTTATTGTACTGTTTTTTTTTTAAATTTAAGTTCATTTTGTTAAGATTTCTGATATCAATAAAAAGATTTCACATATATACGTCTTTTTTTGTTATTTTTATACATTAGTAAGTTTGTAACTCAGTGGATCACCAAGCTCCAGAAACACCGATTAAAGTTCATTTTTTTCTCAGTTCTTACAAAAGTGCTATTAATTTCATTGAATTTTATGTAGATGAATGACTAATGAACACGAAAAAACAATTGTTATCATTCAAACTAACAACATTTATAAAAACACAAGTTTTTCAAAACGCTACAACAAAATAAAAATCCGCCCAACTAGGCATGCGGCAGTAGTTAAACAGCCCCCTAGAGCAGTCAGTAAGACTGTTGTTTTTTCAGATCAGATTGGGTTAGGAATGGGCCCATTATTAAGCTACCAGTTAGAGCAACAAGTGACAAATTACTGTTATCAAAACATTACTTTGTCTCATTTATGTGACCTTATTTCAAAGGGATGTTATGATAGCAGTACTACATTAGTAATTTTATTAGGAAATAGTCTTAATGTAGATAAGCTTAGCATAGATAAATTGATGTCCACTCTAAAAGTTATTGAAAAATCTGGTGTGGGGAAAATTATATTATGTGCACTACCTTATGCAGAAAATGTATCATATGACTATAATTGTAAGATAGCTTACTACAATTCTTTAATGTACCATGCCATAGCTGTTAATAAAAGTACCATTTCTTTGACTTAAATAAATTCATTGAGCGCTTCATGCTAGCTCCACGGAAGGTATTTTTGCCAAAGAAATTTTTTGTATATTTAGTGGAGTTATTGGCCTTCAATATTGAGCCAAATAGATGTAATAGTGTTATATATAAGTCTCAGTCAGCTGACAAAGCCAAGGACCCCATGCCTCATTTAAACTAGATTGTAAGACAGCGGAAAAACACCTGAGTATGAACGTTGTTCACCAGAATATTCAGGGTTTTTCCAGCAAAGAATTAGAAGTAGGATTATTTTTAGATAGTAATAATGTTGAAGTTATGTGTATTACTGAACATTGGTTGAAACAAGAACAGTTGATATTTGATTATGTTAATTTTAAATTAGCTAGTTTTTTTGCCAGAAAATCTGCTGTTCATGGTGGCTCCCTTATTATTGTTAAAAATTGTATGAAGTGTAAAGAGCGCAAAGATGTTGTAAAATATTCCATAGAAAGAACTATAGAAATTTCATGTTTTGAATTAGACAGATATATTATTGTATGTGTTTATAGACCACCATCAGCTGACTTCAGCATATTTGAATCTACAATGGAAAATGTTCTGAAGTTAGTGTGCAAGGGCCAAAAACATGTTATTGTATGTGGAGATTTTAATGTTAACTTGCTCGAGTCATCTAGTAATACTGTTAAAATGCTCTGTTTGTTTAAATCATTTAATTTATTTAATTTATTTCTTGAACCTACCCGGGTAGGTGTGACTAGTGCAACATGCCTAGATAATATTTTTTGTAACTGTGAATGTATAGATAAGAAATTATTTAACTGTTTTCATTCCGATCACAGCGGCCAAAGGGCAGCTTTCTTAAACATTATTCATGATACTCCACAAACAATAACATATAGACCCATTACTGGATCTCGCTTGGAATCATTCAAAAATGAAATTCAACATAGTTTGTCTATAATACCATTTTCGCATTATGACTGTAATCATTTGTATCAAGAAGTTTTCAATGTAATTCTGAATCAATTTAATAACAATTTCAAAGTGAAATCTATTAGTGGGTCAAAAGTTAAAACAAAGTTTAGTGAATGGGCTACTGTAGGTATTCACAAAAGTAGAAAAAGACTTTATGAACTTTATGGTGAGAGAGAGCTGAACAAGAATTCAGAATTCCTGGACTATGTAAGAAACTACTCAAGAATCTTCAAGAAAGTGTGTTTAACTGCCAAGAAAAACTTTATTAGTTCTAAATTGAAAGTGTCGGACAACAAAGTGAAAACAACTTGGAGTATTATAAATAAAGAAGCTGGTAAATGTAAATCACGCGATTGTCAAGTCAACATTGTATCAGATAATCAACAAATAGTGTCGAACAGCGATGTTGCCTCGGCATTCGAAGATTATTTCTCAAACATAGCCGTTAACACCACAAAATGTTTACATTCTTCTGCGGCTCAAGCCCATTCATTACTTTGTGCTAATGTTAAGAAATGTAATAATTCATTTGAATTTAGTCAAGTAAACTCTGTAAATATTGTTAAAACATTCAAGTCACTCAATTTAAAGAAAACGGAAGACTTATGAGGAACATCAGTTAAAGTAATTAGTCATGTCATAGATATAATAGCACCTTACTTGGCCGTAATATATAATATTTCAATTTCACAAGGCACCTTTCCAGATCTTATGAAATGTAGCAAAGTCATACCGCTTTTTAAATCGGGTGATTCGAGTGATATAACCAATTTCCGTCCCATATCAATACTTCCTGTTCTAAGTAAAGTCTTTGAGAAGCTAATGTTAAATGATCTACTGGGACACTTCAACAGACATAGATTACTTACAA
Organism: Leguminivora glycinivorella; assembly: GCF_023078275.1. Taxonomy (NCBI): domain Eukaryota; kingdom Metazoa; phylum Arthropoda; class Insecta; order Lepidoptera; family Tortricidae; genus Leguminivora; species Leguminivora glycinivorella. The sequence continues at coordinate 7,028,026 of NC_062971.1, forward strand.
GCAAACAGTTCGGTTTCACAAGGGGCCGTTCCACGACCGATGCTGCTTCGGTACTCATTAAACATATATATAATATTTGGGAAAATTCTTGTGATGCAATTGGCATATTTTGTGATCTTTCAAAAGCCTTTGATTGTGTGGATCATGGAACGCTCATTTTGAAATTAGAACACTATGGTTTGTCTATAAATGCCCTAAACTTTATGTCTTCTTACCTTAGCAATAGAACACAAACAGTAGTTGTTAACAAAACTCGCTCTAGCGGGACTGTTGTCCAATTAGGAGTGCCACAAGGCTCAATTTTAGGTCCATTCCTGTTTTTGGTTTATATAAATGATTTGCCATGTATAATAAAAAACTTTTGTGAAATAGTACTTTTTGCTGATGATACATCACTGCTTTTTAATATTGACCGAAAATCTACGGATTACAATGTAATTAATAGCACGTTATCTGATGTACTGCAGTGGTTTACTGTCAACAATTTACTTCTTAATTCTAAGAAAACCAAGTGTATTCGATTCTCTCTGCCGAATGTTAAACCAATCGATACAAAAATACTTTTGAATGATGAATGCTTAGAGATGGTAGATACAACACTGTTCCTTGGCTTAACATTGGACAAAAATCTACAATGGAGTCCTCATATAAGGAAACTAGCAAGCAAATTAAGTTCAGCCGCATACGCCGTTAGGAGAATCAGGCAACTGACTAATGTTGAGACAGCTCGCCTAGTGTATCATAGTTATTTTCACAGTGTAATGTCATACGGTATTCTGGTTTGGGGCAAAGCAGCTGACATACAGACTATCTTTGTATTACAAAAGAGAGCCATTCGTTCTATTTACAACTTAGGAACACGTGAATCAGTAAGAGAACTCTTCAAAGAAATTAATATCTTAACTGTAGCTTCCCAATACATTTATGATAGTATAATTTATATTGTTAAGAATTTAGACTGTTTCACTAAGAATTCTGATATCCATAATTATAACACTAGAAACAAAAATAAGCTTGCCATAAAGAAGTTTCGTGTCCGTAAAGTACAGAAGTCATTTGTTGGGCAATGCATTCATTTTTATAATAAGTTACCTGACACTGCTTTGAGATTACCCCTCCCAGCTCTTAAGAACTACTTAAAAAAATCATTGATGTTAAAGGCTTATTACAGAGTCGAGGACTATTTGACAGACAAAGATGCATGGCCCGAACCAGAAACTACAAAAAACGAATAGCAATTAAAATAATTGTATTATGTATAGAGGACACAGTTCAGATAAGAAAGCACATCAAATATTTTATGTTGTGTAGGTAAATTACATATTTAATGATATTGAGATTCATATTATCTTTTTCTTCTGTGACAATTTGATATGTTTTCTCTGAAGAAGAACGACGTATTATTAAGCAATAATATAATTTATTGAAATTAATTTCCATAGAGTACCTAGTCTGTTCATATTCTTTGATGAATACTTTTGCATGTTAAATTGTATCTTGTTATTTAATGCATGTTAGTTATAAGATGTAATGTTTTGAAAAGAAGTTGCCCGCCGAGTTTCTTGCCGGTCCCATAGTGGATACCCCCCTCCCAACTGAGGGGGGACTGAAATCTTCTCGAGGCTGAGGCGTAGGGTTAGAGCCGGCGTAGCTTTATTTGACGTTCATATGCGCATTGTAATATGCCTACTTGAAAAATAAATATTTCATTTCATTATTTCATTTTTTTCATTTAGGCATCTACTCAACGCTGGCCATGAGGTAAGCCCTATGTTCTGTTTTTCTTTTACTATTTAGAAACTGGTAATCGAACGAACTAGTCAAATTAAAAAAAAAAAAAATCATTAGTCCGACGGTTCCTCTCTCTGCAGCCCTAACCACCGGCAGCTTGGGCCCTGCCCCGCTGCTGGCGGCACCCTAGGTTAGGTTTTTTATAATGTGTTTATATGTTTTATATTGTTTTGTAAGTGTTTTATTTTATTTTACTTTTATACTCATATTGTAAAAAACCTAGCTTAAGAAAAGAGATAAATAAATGAAATAATCATTTAATATATGACATTCGTTATAAATAATTAATATTTGTTCTAAATTTTCACAATTCAGCCTTCGTCTTCTACTTGAGAAAATCCACTTTTTGCTTAAGAAAACCATATTTCAAACTCCATTGACGTAATGGGTAAAAAAAGCTCTCAATAGAAGTTCTGAATACTCTCTTAATATTTCCTCCATTATTGGAAATATCTCGCGTCTCGTAAAAAATATTACAAGGAAATGAATGATAATATTATCATTGACATTGATGTTTTAAAACTAGTAATCTAACCTATGTACTTCGTCATATGTTAAGACCATGTAGTATAAATGTATGACGACCGGTCTGGCTCAGTCGGTAGTGACCCTGTCTGCTAAGCCGCGGTCCTGGGTTCGAATCCCGGTAAGGGCATTTATTTGTGTGATGAGCACAGATATTTGTTCCTGAGTCATGGATGTTTTCTACCCACTCAACTGCTCTTCTATTGTCAAGTAAAATAAAGGTGACAGGCTGGTAACTAGAGCTACCAAAAGCAACTGAGTGGCTATGTATATAAGTATGTATTTATCTATTTAAGTATGTATATCTTCGCTTAGCACCCATAGTACAAGCTTTGCTTAGTTTGGGGCTAAGTTGATATGTGTAAGGTGTCCCCAATATTTATTTATTTTCCCTTCACTAGCTCGGAAACACGTGTTTTGTCCTTTAATACCAGCGGGTAAAAACGCATTTTATCCACTAGTGGGTAAAGTAATTTGAACTTGAATGAAGTCAAATTAACTGTTTTAAAATTGATAAAAGTAGGTGAATCTAGTAATAAAGATGATTTACCACCTGTGGAACTACTGGAAGCAGTGATAAACGCATTTTTTGCGTTGTAGTTTCCTCGCTATAGTGAGGGGAAAAGTTTTGTGTTACACTCGGGTGCAAATGTATTTTACTTCTCGTGTGTTAAAAAACTCGCAAGTTCAGGATTCTATTCTCGAACCACTCGCTTTGCTCGTGGTTCAACTATAGAATCCTTTCACTTGCTCGTTTTTCAATTCCACACTCGGCGTTAAAATACAACTTTGCCCCCTTGTATAACAAATAACTATTATGTAATATTAATTTATTATTTTATCTGTTCCGGAAAAGCACTTAGAAAACTTATCACATCACTAATCTGTCATGTGCAACCTAAATACCACGGCCCACGAGTTAGTGGCAACCCACACTCAGGCGACGCAATGTCTTAAGACGCGGAACGGACGTCAGCGCCGCGTCGCTTGAGCGTAATTTAAAAAATGTCTCTTCACATTTTGTACAGGTTTATATAATTACATTCGGGTGGCGCGGCGCTGACGTCCGTTCCGCGTCTCAGGACATGCGTCGCCTATGTGTGGATGGTCCCTTACCGATGTGTAAGAAAACTTGCCACAAAAAAATTAAAAGTGTCTTTTTGTCTGTTAACAACTGTCAAGTGCTCCCTAAATGCTACCAGTTACCGATATGTATTCATAATAGACTGATATTTTCAGGTCACCTACGTCTCACCATTTCCATTGAGAGATAAACTAAAAAACTTTACTCAAATCGACTTGAGCACCACAAATTCGGAGTTTTGGTCAGGTAAGGGTAAATTGTAATTATTCTTCTTTTGACAACCTTTAAATAATTTTCTCTTGGACACCTGTGACCTGTTTCACCACACACCACAGTGACAATAAAATTATTGTCGGCCGACAGACACTTTGCCGTTCATTGCCTGTTCAAGAAGGAAATTTATCGACCCAGAAATAGGCACAGAATTGTCTTAATTGTTTCATTCCTCTAAACCGGCCAAGAGCGTGTCGGGTAACGCTCAGTGAAGGGTTCCGTAGTTTTCCGTATTTTTCTCAAAAACTACTGAACCTATCAAGTTCAAAACATAAAGATTTCCTAGAGAGTCTTTATAAAGTTCTACTTTTGTGATTTTTTTCATATTTTTTAAACTTATGGTTCAAAAATTAGAGGGGGGAGGACGCACTTTTTTTTCCTTTAGGGGCGATTATTTCCGAAAATATTAATATTATCAAAAAACGATCTATCTTAGTAGACCCTTATTCATTTTTAAATACCTATCCAACAATATATCACACGTTGGGGTTGGAATGAAAAAAAAATATCAGCCCCCACTTTACATGTAGGGGGGCACCCGAATAAAACATTTTTCCATTTTTTATTTTTGCACTTTGTTGGCGTGATTGATATACATATTGGTACAAAATTTCAGCTTTCTAGTGCTAACGGTTACTGAGATTATCCGCGGACGGACGGACGGACGGACAGACAGACATGGCGAAACTATATGGGTTCCTAGTTGACTACGGAACACTAAAAATGGGTATTTTTTAATTACAGCTGATGCCGAAGCCAACATTGGGTATCTAATATCAAAACCATTGTGTGAAGATACCGACCCGTACTACATACAAACTACTAGTACTGAAGTGGCAGAAGCTATGCTTCAAAATACGGAAATGAAGGCATTATTAGATGACCCAACTGTTAAATTTGATGCAGTTATTTGTGATTATGTTGAAACGGAAATTTACGCTGCGTAAGTACAATATAGCCCACTATTTCAAAAAAATATATAAAAACATAATTTCTAGACATGGATAATATATAAACACAGGGATAGAATGTAAAATAATTACAGTGAGCTGGAAAAGTGCATGGCGAATTTATCCAATGAATTCATTCATAACTCCTCCATAAAATATTACAGCCCACTTTACCTGCCTATCAGGCAAAACTTATGTCCTACTTCTATAATAATAATCCCTTTAACAAATAAAAGCTGCAGGTACACTACATATCTAATAGGTATTGTATTTACTACTATTATTGTACAAATGAATTATTATTTAACATTTTTTTTTCTAATTCGGCTAAAACTATAATGTATCGACTTTAACGAGACTTGCAACCACTATCTACTGAAACGAATGTTCTATGCACTTGAATTGTTTCAAATTATTGAACCTATAAGTACTTCCTACGAATTAGCAGTTCCCTGAAATACCATGATTTTTAGAACCCACATAAATAGTACATCAAAATTTTGCAGAAAAATAGGTTATTACATTATATCCCTAATTTATATTCGCAGTTTGGCAGCTTATTATGAATGTCCTATGATTTGGGCATACTCCCTAGGTGCACATTGGTTTACATTGCGTCTCGTGGATGGAACAACGAACCCGGCTCATTCTAGTGATTATCTTTCACCAGATGTACCTCCATTGCATTCTATGGCTGAGAGAGTCAACAAATTATGGTTACAGATCAAGTGGAATTATTATAAATGGTAAGTATAAAAAATACTCGCAATGAATCAGTGTGCTGTCTTTGATTTAGCACTTTACTAAGGTAAAAGTACCAGTGTCTCCGTTACTTAGTTATCACTTTCAATCTTAAGTAATTAAATCAAATCTTTCAATCAAAGTTAAGACGACCGGTCTGGCTCAGTCGGTAGTGACCCTGCCTGCTAAGCCGCGGTCCTGGGTTCGAATCCCGGTAAGGGCATTTATTTATGTTATGAGCACAGATATTTGTTCCTGAGTCATGGATTTTTTCTATGTATTTATCTATTTAAGTATGTATATCGTCGCTTAGCACCCATAGTACAAGCTTTGCTTAGTTTGGGTATTAATCTGTGTAAGTGTCCCCAATATTTATATTTATTTATATTTTATAATTATTAGCTATATGGTATTAGTGTGTTGAGGACTGGTACTTGTAACTTAATATTTACATTTTAAGATTCTTTTGTGGATCAAAATCTAAAAACAGACGGACTCAAAATATGTATTTTATTAAACAGAAAAAAACTCTAGGTTAAGAACTAAAAAAAACAATTAAAAAAATATAAATATATATCCTATAACTAGTTGTATTTAGGTCTACTTAACGGCATAAGCCTAAGCCTAAATGTGCCTAAGTAAAAAAATATTTACTATTAATGAAATACTAATTATATTGGTTCTTTTACAGGTTCAAGACTGTTCCAAGAGAAAAAAGTTACTACGAAAAGACTTTTGCACCCCTATTTTCGAACAAAAATAAGCCTTTACCAAATTATTACGAACTCATGTATAATGCATCTTTAGTGTTAGCAAATGATTTCCCAGGAAACGGTCTTATACCAAGCACTCCTCAAAATTTCATATTTATTGGGGGTTAACTGCCTGAAGTAAGTTTTCCTAACGTAGACAACTTTTTTACAAGGTTACTTATATATTCTTTGTCGTATCCTCATGGCTGAGGGACGTGACGAATGTGGACACGCTTCACCAGTTGTCTCCATTCTGGGCCCGGTGCATGGTAACCTGCAATGTGGTCTTTGTCACAGACGTTATTCTGTCTAGTTCTATAAAGGCTCTTATAACTGCTCATCAAAAAAACTAACAAAAAAGTAACTGAAATTTTGGTTTCTGTAGTAGCCTCAGTTATTATATAATACAACGTTAATGAATTGCCCATTCTCTCAATTTTGAGATCTTACAAGTTGACTAGTAAGAATATCTGGGTAGTATATAAGTAGGTACTTCTAAAATTATTAAAACAAAGTGAATAAATTCAAGTGAATAAACCGGCGAACATATTTATTTTAAGTATCCGTTGTCCTCAGCAATTAAAAACTCTTTTGGATAACGCCACAAATGGTTTCATCTACTTCAGCATGGGATCGCTTTGGAAGGGAAAAGATGTGCCGAAAAATGTTACCAAAGGCTTAGTAGATTTATTCGGATCTCTGAAACAAACTGTAATATGGAAATATGAAGAATATTTGCCGAATTTGCCAAAAAATGTGCACACACTGAAGTGGGCACCACAACAAAGCATATTGGGTAATTTTATAAAAGTTTTTTTTTTTTTTTTCATTTTACTTTATGTAGTCTAGTAGTACCTAGTCATTTGTGTGAGCCCAGACAAAATAGGTCTTATAAAGAATTCAATGACTAGAAAATAGTTATTTGTTATACAAGGGGGCAAAGTTGTATTTTAACGCCGAGTGTGGAATTGAAAAACGAGCAAGTGAAAGGATTCTATAGTTGAACCACGAGCGAAGCGAGTGGTTCGAGAATAGAATCCTGAACTTGCGAGTTTTTTAACACACGAGAAGTAAAATACATTTGCACCCGAGTGTAACACAAAACTTTTCCCCTCACTATAGCGAGGAAACTACAACGCAAAAAATGCATTTATCGCTGCTTCCAGTAGTTCCACAGGTGGTAAATCATCTCTATTACTAGATTCACCTATTTTTATCAACTTTAAAGCAGTTAATTTGACTTTATTCAAGGTCAAATTACTTTACCCACTAGTGGATAAAATGCGTTTTTACCCGCTGGTATTAAGGGACAAAACACGTGTTTCCGAGCTAGTGAGGGGAAAAAATGTTTATTTTACTCTATACGTGCTCACAAAAAGACAATACAAAAAGGTAGAATAAAAAAATATATGCTAATCCTTTTCTGTGCTTCGATTGGCTTCGATTAAGATTGCTAAAGAATGTCCTGTAATATTCTAAGACATTTTACACAGATTGACTCAGTCTCACGGTAAGCTCAAGAAGGCTTGTACTGTGGTTACTCAGACAGTATAATCTAAGTACCCATTTTATTTTTTCAGCTCATCCAAAATGCCTGTTCTTTATCTCACACGGTGGTCTATTATCCACGACTGAGTCCGTCCATTTTGGAGTACCCACCATTGGTATACCGCTTTACTTTGATCAGTTCAACAATGTCAATAGAGGGGTGTTGGCTGGACGTACAATCAAGGTAGATTTGACGATAAATCTTGTCACCGATCTAAGAGTGGCTGTACAGAAAATGCTTCGAGATTCCAGGTTAGTTATGTTTTTAGTAGACTTACATTTACGGGGATATATAACGTGATTAACATGTCCGATTTTTGTCGAGGTATCGATATTTCGACGAAGTTATTGTTAAGTCCTTATTTGGTAGATATTCCGCGAATTCGCACGAATCGCTTTGATTCTTCTTTTCTTATGCGCACTGCCAAGGAATGGAATTCCTTGCCGGCGGCTATATTTCCAAGCTCATATAACCCGGCAACCTTCAAATCAAGAGTGAACAGGCATTTTCTGGGCGAGCTCACTCTACTCGTATCGTAGTCACATCTTTGCCTTCGGCTAGTCTGTGGCCAAGAGTAAGCTCATTTATTTATGAAAAGTTTATCGAATGCCGCCCAACCCATCTAGATTTCCCTGGAGATCTTCTTTTCTTGATGTGTTTTGCAAACAGATAGAACATGTCCAAGTTACAAGTGACACGTATAGGTCGACCACCTCTAGTGCTTCGTTCCCCACTATAATAATTACCTCTAGGATCAATTCACGATAGATTTTCGTCATAACTTGGGCCTTGGACATATCCATCTTAAGACCTATCATAGAAGCATGATACAGGTTTTCAACCATGTCTTGGTGACCTTCCAGGGTCTCGGAAAACAATACAATGTCATCAAAAAATCTCAGGTGCGAGAAGATGACACCATGGACGTCGATACCAGTTTTGTTCCATGCTAGCATTTTTATGACGTCTTCCGTAAGAAGCTTGGGTGAAATGGTATCACCCGAGTTATATAATTTCCCGAGAAAATTCACGTATTCATACATTGAAGGTTACAAGTCCTTAACTCTTTACGTACATATAATTTCAGTTATAAGCAGCGGGCAAAAGAAGTCTCCAAGATCTACCACGACCGGCCGGTGTCGCCGGGCGCGGAGCTGGTGCACTGGGTGGAGCACGTGGTGCGCACGCGCGGCGCGCCGCATCTGCGCTCCCCCGCGCTCATGCTGCCCTGGTACCAGAATATGTACATCGATGTTATATTAGTCTGTTTAGCTATGACACTTTTAATTGGTTGGCTTTGTAAAAAATATTTATTCGCATCGTTGAGAAGAAAACTTGGCAATAAAAAGGAGAAAAGAAATTAAGTTTTAAGGTGCACATTTTGTTCCGTGAGACATATTGTTTTGTTCAAGTGAGTTGCAGAATTTAATGAATTCATTGATAGATTCGCCTTACACTTTTGCAGCTCACTGTACCACAGATTATTAATAAGTTAACTGCACAGTGTGTTTTAGATTAATGACAGCTCTTAGTGTAGACATATCTTTAGTTTTAAAGTATAACCTGTAACATTTTCCGTGTTTTTGGACTGTAAAAATGTTACACAATTACCTACTAGTTTTTTCTTTGTTATATTTACACTAAAAATTAAGTAGCGAAGCAAAGTGCTTGACATTAAACGTCTCACGATTGCCTAGAGCCATTTAGATACTTTGAAAATATTGTTACAGTCTATTATACTATTGCAATCTAGTCAATCTAGTGGAGAATGGGGCTGGTCTTAAGTTACGTCGTTACAGGTTGTCATAGAAACTCAACCACAATGATATTCCTCTGACGGACATTCGCTTCACTTCAACTACACTCCGATACCTAACACAATTGCTATCTGATTCTCGATCATGCACTTTAATGTTTACAAGATATTGAAAGTATTTCTTTTGAATCTTTTTTTTTTATTAACCTCTTTTGTGTCCCACTGCTGGGCAAAAGCCTCCCCTCGCTTTCTCCTCTCGACCCTGTTGTCGGCATTTTCCCACCAATCTTTAAGAATCTTTTGATTATACATGTTTTATTCCAACCCTACATTCTGGCGCCCAACGTGGGGCCCATGAATAAAATGTACTGTCGATCATGCGCAGAGATCGGACAGTTGGGCGTCATTTGTATGATATTTCCGGAATAATGAACCTTATGTTGTTAAAATGACGCCCAGTTGTCCGATTTCTGAATTCAGGCAGGTAGTTCAGGCTTTAATATGTATGTGAGAGAACAGTCGCGAAAGTGTCCAGCTGTCATTTTTAAGTCACAAATATTTAAAAACAGATTCCGATTACAGTTGCAACGGGTCATTATTTGTTTAAGTTCCAAAATAATTCATCAGAATCGGGTTTTACTAATAAAAGCCTTAAAAAGCTAAAACGAAAGCGGCAAAGCTACACCGCAACCACATGAGCGACTCAAACATCGACCAATCATTACTGTTAAGCTTCAGGTGCCGTAAGTGCACTTTCTCGTATGGTTTCAGCCTTTCAGGGTACTTAGCCAACGTCACAATCGCTTACGATTTCGTAGTTAGCTCTCCCTGTCTTCTGTAGTAGCGCGACAGAGGCAGTCTGTGTTTCATTCGCCACGATTGTCACTTCGGTTATGCCGGCAGCTCGTCCCAGGAAGTGCACGTAGTGGCTCGTTGGTATAAAAATGGAGCGGTACGCGTAGAATTGGATCTGGTGCGGCTATAAAGAGGGTTCAGATTAGGGATGCCTCATTTGGTTTAAGGGTGTTGGCTTCGTTTTATAGAAAAAAAGCTAATTTATTTTTCATACGATGGCATTAGTAAGAAGTACAGAAATATCTATAGATACGGGTATTATGATATATTTTACTAAGGTATGTACTCTTTTTCTGTTTAAACGGGAATAAAGTAGCATATTAAAAACTAATAAGGTTGATAATATGTATCATAGAAAAGGGCTTTAAAAATACAGCCCCTTTTCATTAACTTACATAAATTCGTAAAATACTTCAACGCATTCTCATTTACCTCTTCAATGATATTGCGATAAATTAATAAATGCTTTATTGATAAATGATTCAGTCAGTTTTTTGGTTTTATACATACACGTTAATGTGTTTTACTTTACAAGCTCCATGGCTTAAATATAAAGATACATATTTTGTTGGGTATACGTACATATTTAGGTAGATAAATATTTTGTTATTAATAAGTAATGCTTAATTAATTTAAACTGTTATAGTTAAAATTAAAATTATGTTATAGTTCAATTACTCGCAGTAGTGGGCAGCAAAGCACATTTCACGAAACTGAAATTTTACACATATCACACTATTTCCTTAAAACATTAAAACGAAATCGTAAATCCTTCCATAAACGTTAAACCATTCCTCAATCCTTGACGACCCTATAACCAGAATAGCGTTAAAAGGTAATTTTACAGCGCGTGAGTGACAGCCCTGGCTAATGGCCGCGGCCCACGCCTGCCTCGTTATGGCCGCGTCTGGACTCTACGTGCTCCGTACTGCACGTACCGCTATTTTGGTACGACGTGTGTCTCCGGTTTGCTTTGATGACCCTATTGTGGTTTACGCTGTGGGTGAGAGATTTTAAAGGCTTCTTGGTTTGAAGGTCAAGTTTGGATTTAAGCTAGTTAATCTAAAATAGACAGTTGAAGCATTGTACCTAGAATGCCTGTATGCCAATAACGATACATTGTGATATTTGTGATAGATGTACCTTTCAATTGATATTTTGTAAAATTTGTATTTATTTCTCCAACCTCAATAATTTCAAATTAAATAAAAAACATATTATCATGACACATTCTTTCGATTGATAAATATATATGCTTTCTAAAAATAATACTGTTATAGATCACCTACACGCAGTAGTAGAAAGCAAAACATAATTATTTTATGAATCTAGAATTTTACAACCAACCTCATCACGTTGTTTTCCTACATAAAAAAGAAATCAATTTTAAAATGTTATAAAATGGAATCGTAAATCCTACCGTAAACGTTAAACTACTCTTCAATCCCTGACGACCCTGTTAAGAGGTAATGTTACTGTTCGTGAGTGACAGCCCTGGCTAATGGCCGCGGCCCACGCCTGGCTCGTTATGGCCGCGTCTGGACTCTACGTGCTTCATACTGCACGTACCGCAGTTTGGTACGACGTGTGTCTCCGGCTTGCTTTGATGACCCTATTGTGGTTTACGCTGTTGGGTGAGAGATTTAAAACGCAGGTGAAGGTCAAGGGATTGCATAGACAGAGAACATTTATTTATTTATTTTATTTCAAATACATTACACAGTATGACAGTAAAAACCAAAGCACTGAGTAACTAAAAATACATAAAAGCATAACAAATGATCGGCGGCAGCGGTGATCGATTAGGCGACCTGTCTGCTCGTTTGCCTCCTATCACATAAAAAAAAACAAATAAACACATCACAAATTATTTAGATTTAGGTTACAACGTAACGTCGAGGCTTCGTTGCGTCGTCTGTCCGGGCGTAGAATTTAGCAGGTTGCCCCGGAACCGTCGAAAGACTACACCCTTGAGCCAGAAGTCTGCACTCGCGATGGTGTCCTGCAGCGGCCGCGGCACGCGCACAACAAACGAGCTGAAGTGCACGTAGCGGCGCGACTGCAGCTGCTGCACCCTCAGCGTGAAGCCAGTCTTCCGGCGAACGTACTCCACCACTTCGTCGGCCACGGCGGAGTAATGCAGGCGAGACACGTAGAGCGGCTTACTTGGTGTGGCAACCCGAAGACCAGAATTAACCGGATCCGCAGTGCCACTCACAGTCTTACATAGCCAAATGCACAAACGCTTACGATATCGTTATCGCAGTTGCTAATCCCTATCGCTCTTCCGTATTGGCACGACAAAGCCAGACTGTGTTACGATCGGCGTTTAGCATCAACTATTATCATTCGGCTAGGTCAGCTGGGGTCAATAAAAGGAAATAACAATTTGTTTTAACTATAAGACTATAATACTGGTTGTAAGTGATGTAAATTCTTTGCAATAAATGGGCAAATTTTTTTTTGTTGTATGGTACCAAATTTGCCATGTCCTACCTCTTCTGACAAAGATTGCACAAATTCTATAAAACTTTTTTACAGGCGTTTGATATTTATGCATAAATAAATAAATTGTCTTTCAGAAATTATTAGTTTTGAATGAATATTAGTCATATTTTTAATAAAAACTTCTGTTTGAAGTCAACAAAAGTGTTGTTTTTCCCATGTCCTACCATGAAGTGTTTATGTTTCATAGGCGTTAAAATATTATTTTTGTATCATAACAATATGTTTTTATTTACTAATTTGTTTCTTTGTACATTCATTTTTAATTTAAATAACGTTTTACCTATCAAAAATAGTTTTAGAATACTAAAAAATCATTTCAAACATAAACCACAAAATGTAGCTCTGTGGAAAATCCTACTGAGTTACGGAGAAATTTCGTCAATATTTACTTATTTTACTACTAAAGTGGTAGGTTATTTTTTATTCTGGCAACATTATAATGTCTTGCCGTGTACGCCATATTGGTTATTTGTTGTCAGTCGCACAGCACAACTCGTGAAGGAGGATTTGTTCGAGCGTTTTTTAGAGGTCCGTTTCTGAGTTCCACATAGTGACTACGTTTTCGAAGGTATGTTGTATATTTTATTAAGAAACTACCTGTTCATATTACTAGTTAGTTTATCTATTTTAATAATATATAACGTTTATGGGAAGAGTTTGTATAATTTAATTTACAACCAGAATTTTGTTTCTCAAAGTCGTAAGCGTTACGTTCCATTGCGAAATATTGTTTCTCAGTGGATCAAAAAGTAACTCAGTGGAACGATAAAGCCGCGTTATAGGTACACATTTATATTTTCACATCATATATATGAAAAAAAAATTTATCGTCACTTTTTTATATGGAAATTGAATTATTTTCATGAATGTGATGCAATATACAAAGAAAACAAATTACTAAATTAAGGGCCTCAACTTTCATACATGAGGCGTAAAATGAGTCCAAAAACTAAATATTTTGAAGACACTGAATATGTACACTTTTTCTGAAATAGGCTCAGTTAATTTTTTATTTTTTTATTTGAGATATTAACATCCACGTAAAAACAGTTTGCTTAATTGTTTGACGTAGTTAAATTAGCTCCATGTTAATCGCACCCTTAGTTTTATGTTACGTTCCACTGAGAAATTGTCCTAGCAATTTCTTAGACGTAAATTTAAATTTTTATAAGATTTTGTTAGCCTTACCTACCTGTGAGTATGATATTATATAAATCTAACATCTTCTTTACAATTAATAGGAGTTTATAGATACTTTTTCTACAGATTTTAATGTTTTTACGAAAAAGTTTTGAAGTTTTTTGACCACAATGTCACTCAGTGGATATGTAAAAGTGATTTTTAGAGGGTTTTTATGTGTTTATTCTACTGTTTGTTTTAAATTTAAGTTCATTTTGTTAAGATTTCTAATATTAATAAAAGATTTCACATATATACGTCTTTTTTGTTATTTTTATACATTAGTAAGTTTGTAACTCAGTGGATCACCAAGCTCCAGAAACACCGATTAAAGTTCATTTTTTTCTCAGTTCTTACAAAAATGCTATTAATTTCATTGAATTTTATGTAGATGAATGACTAATGAACACGAAAAAACAATTGTTATCATTCAAACTAACAATATTTATAAAAACACAAGTTTTTCAAAACACTACAACAAAATAAAAATCCGCCCAAATAATCTGTTGGTACATTAATAAATAAATAAATAATTAGTCCCATGGTAAGCTCAAGAAGGCTTTTGTGTGCGGCATTATCTTACAAGTGCGGTAAAGAGAAAATTACTTATATTCTAGTTATGAAGTCCCTCTTCGCACGTCAGAATTCGCCCTTTGAAATTTTGAAATAGCCATATAAAGTACTAGTTTGTGGACTAAATAGTACAAGAAATCAGCACCTTACTGTATTGATACAGAAATTACTTTTCTCAAACATGGTATGAAATATTGATGTTATGTGCCTTATAATTGGCAGCGAAGTATGACATTGCAGGTGCGGCTAGGACGATTGATAGATAATGGAATTTCATACAAACCTTGCAGGTCAAGGCCGGCAAAGTCTTCTTTTTTAATTTCCAAACACATATAATTGTGACATAACATCAGGTATTTAGCCAATTAAAAAAACTATAAGGGGCTTTATAGACGTGCCGACTGCAACTGGTACGGGCCCTAGACAATATTTGATTTTGGGTGCGTTTTCATACAAAAAAATTTTTTTTCGTTTTTTTTATTAATTTTTTGTTTTTTTATAGGTGTTAAAGGGGAACGAAAATTCAATTATTTTTGCGCTACGACGCACCGTTTAGGAGATACAGCCATCCAAAGTTACTATTTTCAGTAGACTTTATTTATTTCATACCATGTTTGAGAAAAGCACTATACATACCTCGGCGGGAAATGGGGTTGCCCGCCTCAGACCTATCCGTCTATATGTCTTCGGCCGGCAACCCCATTTGTCCCGGCCTCTGTAGTAATGTACTATTATGTACCGTAAAGAATAATTTAATATTGTGAAAATGATCTACCGCAGTACGTAATTGACAAGTAAAACAGATTTTTAGCGGAGCTGAGAAAAAACTTCATTATGAATTTTTCCTCTGCCTAATTAGAATCACACCTAATTAAGATCCTTAAAATAAGGCATCCATAATTTTTAGGGTCTCGTACCCAAATTTTAAAACGGCACCTTATTACGAATACTCCACTGTTTTTCCGTCCATAGGTATGTCTGTTTGTCATGACGTTGTATCTCATGAACCGTAATAGTCAAACATTTGAATTTTTTATAGATGATGTAACTCAAACGGAAAAAAAATTGTATCAGACAGATCACATGTAATTGTCGGCCGAGGCGGAGCTGAGATTAATACGTGATCAGGCTTTAGTGGCCAAGGTGTGTATATGTCGCAGGGAAATGGCCAAAACAGAGATTAGATTTGATCAAATCTCTAAGGGATATGATCAAATCACGCAGGATGTCAAAATGGCGAATCCATTTCATCATTTCTCTAGAAAATTTCAGTCATTTGATTAAATCCCTAATCTAAATATTAGATTTGTTTAGGGATTTGATAAAATCCCTGAACCACGACAGTATGTTGACGTAACGATCTCAAAAAGTCAACTAGTTCTAACATTTTGCTAAAAAAATTTAGGGAAATGATAAAGTCTCAACTGGTATATGGTGATTTGATCAAATCTCTGAATTGGTTTCGTGAATTGACGAATGCATGAATCTAATAATATATCCAATTTGATTTGTTAGATTCTTGCCTTTGTCACTTGTTTTGATTAAATCTCTAACTAGATTAGTGAAATGGTAAAATAAAATGTCAAAATAGGTATTAAAGTTTTTTTTTAAACCAGCTATTTTAATCAAATACTTGGTGGATGTAAACTGAAACGTCGTATCGTTTCGATAAATAAGAAAAAAAATAGAATAAGTGAAGAAACAAAGCTAAAAATGTTTCATTTTAAATTATTTTCTTATTAAATTAATTTTTTATTAAGCAGAAACGTCTGCTAACGATTCTAAACATTTTTATATTAAAGGAAAAAATGGAAAAATTTACGCTTCCGGCGGGACTTGAACCCGCACCATTTTTGCAATCCGTGCAATGCTCTTACCAATTGAGCTACGGAAGCCACGCCGGACTTCGCAAATCTTTCCATGCCTATCCTTTTGTACACACGTCTTGGGGTGACGTCTAGCGCCATCTACCGACAGACTATTACATCTTGTAACGGCACTGGAGTCTCAAGTTATATTGAGAATTCACCAGTAACAATGTGCTAACCCATACTAAATAATATAAAAATGTTTAGAATCGTTAGCAGACGTTTCTGCTTAATAAAAAATTAATTTAGTATGGGTTAGCACATTGTTACTGGTGAATTCTCAATATAACTTGAGACTCCAGTGCCGTTACAAGATGTAATAGTCTGTCGGTAGATGGCGCTAGACGTCACCCCAAGACGTGTGTACAAAAGGATAGGCATGGAAAGATTTGCGAAGTCCGGCGTGGCTTCCGTAGCTCAATTGGTAAGAGCATTGCACGGATTGCAAAAATGGTGCGGGTTCAAGTCCCGCCGGAAGCGTAAATTTTTCCATTTTTTCCTTTAATATAAAAATATTTTCTTATTGATTAAAACATTTTGTCTTTTCACTTAATTTGTTTAGCGAAATGATAAAACTAGTTGACTTTATAAGCTCGTTTCGTCAACTTACTGTCGTGATTCAGGGATTTTATCAAATCCCTAAACAAATCTAGTGAAATGACAAAACGTGTCGTGTCTGTTGGCCAATTTTGTGATTTCACTAAACAGAGTCAGAGATTTAGTCAAATGACTGACATTTTCTAGAGAAATGATAAAATGGATTCGCCATTTTGACATCCTGCGTGACTTGATCATATCCCTTAGAGATTTAATCAAATCTCTGTTTTGGCCATTTCCCTGCGACATAATAATACAATTTTAATGCTCGATAGAATCTGGAAACGGTAACTTAGCATACTTAGCGCAGCGGCCTGAAATTCAGAATTTATCAGAATTAATTTGGAGTGTTAGACCTCTAGGTCCTATCTCCAAAGTATCAATTTGTCTGTGCTCAACTGGTATATCAGCTATTAGTGAAGAATCGTTCGAGCACCATTTATGTAATGAGAAACTACCTAATTTCATTTGACGCTTTCCAGCCAGAGAACAGAAAATGTTTAAGTGGGGCTCCCACGCAACACAAGATTTTTCTGCCGTTTTTATAGATAGTGTTTCGCTTTCATGTCCTCTCGTGTGCGAATCCGACTCGCACTGAGCCGGCTTATCTCCTTTGCAACTTTCCCGTAAAATATTTTACATGTAAATTATATGCACGTGCAAGTTTTCCGTACACGTGTAACGCAACATAACAGACTCATTAATATTTATGCCTTCGCAAATTAACGTTACTTTAATTAAAGATGAAAGTCGCTCACAGAATATCAAGTTTAAAGCAAGGATGATTTATATAGGACTAGATTTTGCCCGCGGCTTCGCTCGCGTTAGAAAGAGACAAAAAGCCTATGTTACTCTCCATCCCTTCAACTATCTCCACTGAAAAAATCAAGTGCATTCGTCGCTCCGTTTTGCCGTGAAAAACGGACAAACAAACAGACACACACACTTTCCCATTTATAATATTAGTATCGATTTATAATCTTCATACTAAGAATCGTACCTCATTTTTTAACGCCACCTATATTACCTATATAATATTGATGATACCTACAGATTTATTTTTTCCAAATGTATCGACATGATAATATATCATGATATTAAAAAATAAAGAAATGTGTCACTTGATCTTATAAAAAAAAAAACAAAAACACGCAAAAATATTTCGGGAAAATATGATTTTGGCCACTAAACAGCGTCATCTAGTTTAAAGCCTAAAAAGCCCATACATTCAGGGGTACGCTTTTTTGTATCGGTTTTGTCAGTCCCGTATTATATCGTTCTTGGTTTACAGAGTAAAATATTCTTAAGATTCACCTCTATCATAATCTAAAGTCATGGCTACACATTGTTTAGCTTGCACGTTACTTCCATTAAAGTCCTGCCTGAAGTTAGTACGTGGTACCAAACGTACATACAAACTTATCTAGTTTTACTTAGTGTAGATAAATAGAGGCTTCCAGGGTTACTAGCCATCGTCACAATCGCTTACCTTTCGTAGCGTCTTGTAGCTAACTCTGTCTATGGCTCTTCGTTTTAGTGCTCCCACGCTTAACTGGCTGTTATAAATGTTATATAATATTGTGTGACAAGGACAGCGCGATGCCACTGACATTACGGTTAAATTCGGAAATTGCGGAATGCTCCATACAAACTTCCACCCCCCCATTTTAGGGAAGTGGGGGGTTATAAAGAGACAAAAAGTAGCCTATGTCACTTTCTATCCCTTCACATGTCTCCACTTAAAAAAAATCACGTTAATTTGTCGCTCCGTTATGCCACTAAAGACGGACAAACAAACAGACACACACACACACTTTCCTATTTATAATATTAAAAGATATACTATAGTAGGTATAGTATAGTATGGATTTATAAGTCAGTATGGGAGCACCATTATTGTCGCGACAGAGCCAGTTGCGTTTCAAGCTAGGAACATACTACGCGGACGTCCGCGGTCGCGGTCCGGGCGTCCGCGTAGTCAGACCGATCAGTGTGCACGGTCTTCGGGACGTGGCTTCGGCTGACCAAAACATCCAGCGAGCCAGATTTCGATCCGACGTCCGTACGCTCAAGGCTACGTCCACGACCGACGACCGATAGTTTGCACGGTTAAGTGTATATTCATTGTCTAGATCCGCGTCCGCGGTCGCGCGACGGCGGACGTCCGCGTAATATGTTACTAGCTGTAATCGCCAGCAGCAGGCCTAGCAGAGTGACAATCGTTGACGCTACGCGGCGATCGAAACGCATTCTGACTCTGTCGATAGGGTTCACGAGTAAGGCATTGGTGACTGGTCTCACCGCGACCTAGTAAGCTATGAGCTATCGGCTATAATTATATTATTTATTTATTTGTTAGCCTGTTGTGTCCCACTGCTGGGCAAAGGCCTCCCTCTCTTTCTTCCACGCGTCTCGGTTTAAGGCAATGTTTGGCCAATCTTTTCGAAAGACATCAAGATCGTGCCGCCATCTCCTTCGCGGTCTGCCGTCACGCCGCACTATGGTTGGTGTCCATTCGGTACTTTTCTTGGCCTACAGGTCGTTTGGCATGCGACAGATGTGTCCGGCCCAGTCCCATTTAAGCTTAGCAGCTGTCAGGGCTACGTCGGCTACTTTGGTTTTGGAGCGCAAGATGGAGTTTCTAATCCTGTCAGTCAGTTTGACACCAAGGATGCTGCGCTCCATCACCCTCTGGCAAACCTTGAGGGAAAGCTTTTGAGCATTAGTCAAAGACCAAGTCTGGGCGCCGTAGGTCAGGATCGGAAAAATGCACATATCCATGAGTTTTCGTTTCAGCGATATGGGAAGGTCCCCCTTCATATATTCCTTCAAGGACCAGGCATTTTCGGTACGTCTTGCGACCTCCTTTTCTTGTCGTGCCTGGAAAGAGACTATTTGGCCCAGGTAAATGTACAGTCGCCATCAGATATATAAGAGCGCCCGAGGTACTCAAAAATATCTGAACACGCCTCTAACGCCTAGGCAATAGAGGCGTGTTCAGATATTTTTGAGTACCTCGGGCGCTCTTATATATCTGATGGCGACTGTACTCATGAATATATTCAATTCTTCCGCCGACAACTTGATGTATGTTATTTTTAATGTGTTTTTGTACAATAAAGAGTTACTACTACTACTACTTGAATCCTACATTTGGTACTGTTCGTCATTAGTTTGGTCTTTGACATGTTCATTTGCAATCCGATCTCGAGGATTACCGTGCTCAGCTGTTGGAGTATGCTTTCGAGTTCTGTTGCCGACGTTGAGAAAAGGACGATGTCGTCAGCAGAGCGAAGGTTTGTTAGCCGACTACCACCGACTTCAACACCCCTGTTCTCCCAGCCAGCCGCTAGCTTGCGGAAGGCGTGTTCCAAGGTCGAAGCAAATAATTTGAGAGACAGCGGATCACCCTGTTTGACGCCTTTATCTATTCTGAAAGTTAGCCCTGAATACTGTAATTAACCGACTTCTTTTATGTTTGCAGTGCTCGGCTATAAAAACGTACAAAAGATAATCACTCCCGTGTAGCACTACGATGTTGCGGTGAGCTATCAAAATCGCCGTGTCTCTTTCATTTGCACGGGGGTGCTTATCGTTTGTTCGTTTTTTACCGACTTCAAAAAAGGAGGAGGTTCTCAATTCGACTGAATGTTTTTTTTTTTTTTTTGGTATGTATGTTCCTCGATATCTCCGAGAATTGTGGACCGATTTTCAAAATTTTTTTTTTGATCGAACGGGTATAACCCCGAGATGGTCCCATTGGCACCAAGTCAGGGTCTGATGATGGGATCCTGGAGAAATCGAGGTAACTCTTTAAATGTTATAGGCACATGTAATGTTTTTAGTGTATTTTTCAAAGGTAAACCAGTATTTACGCCTGATGGTAATAATTTTATGTGGCTGAGCTGATGATGGAAGGTCAACTCCTCAATGGTTAGGAGTTAAAGGATAATTCTTTCACTAGTGTACATGTATTCGGACTGATACATATAATATCAATAGGAACCACTAAAAATCAACAAATAAATAAACTTTTTTAACAAAAAATAAAACCGCCTTCAAAAATAAGCGCGTTACAAAACACGGAGAAACTAAAAAGCAAAAAATAATAAACCTTTTCTTATCGTATTGCAATAATCTAAACATCCAAATTATAAACAAATCAATTATTTTTGGAGTCGGTGCCAGCCTGCGTATGGTTGGGTGGGGCAAACAGGCAATAGCAAGGCGACGAACAGGTCTGGTACTGACTGCAAAAATAATTGATTTGTTTATAATTTGGATGTTTAGATTATTGCAATACGATAAGAAATCTGAATTCAAAGGTTTATTATTTTTTGCTTTTTAGTTTCTCCGTGTTTTGTAACGCGCTTATTTTATAGCCGATAGCTCATAGCTTACCAGCTCGCGGTGGTACCAGTGCCTAAGATACAAAGCGCTCCCGAAGCGTAAGATATTATGACGTTGGCTAGAATGGTCAGGTACCCAGGTATGCCAAGTTAAAATAGGTTAGTAGTTTGCTTTGACAAAAGATCGTGTAGGGAAGATAGAAAATAATGGGCGCGTAATGCCATTAGTTGAATCAGAGATAAAAGTTTAATGAGATAAATTTTGTTGAAGCGAATCGGTATTTATAACTTTAACAAACTACGTTACATTTAACATGAGTTGGTATTTAACGTAATATAGATCCAAATTGAACACATGCTTGTATTCCCAAAAGGGTTAGGCAGAGGCAGAGCACATAAAAACTGCTTAAGTTTCAGTGCCACACTTCAGTGAAGAAAAAAAAAAAGAAATGTTAATATTATTGCAGTAACAAGTTACTAGCCCATCGCACCGCCTACACCCAATTGATCCCATATTTTGATCCGATTTCTACAATACCCACAGGTGGTAAGGGATGATGAAATTCTTAATGACGACCGGTCTGGACCCGCTAGGGTACTGACCCTGCCTGCTAAGCCGCGGTCCCGGGTTCGAATCCCGGTAAGGGCATTTATTTGTGTGATGAGCACAGGTTTGTTCCTGAGTCATGGATGTTTTCACTATGTTCATATTTCACTAGTGATAAAAATAGACACTGCAATCACAGATGTCAATCAAAAACCTTAATTAAACTTTTATCATCAAAATTCGATATTTTGTTTAAGGAAACGGTCGAACTTTCCAAAGAAACAAAATTGTCAGCTATTTTGCTTGTTATGTGGCGGCTTAATTCGTATATTTCTTGTGGTTTAGTATTCAGTTTTAGAAAAAAAGTCGTTAGTTTATAATCTGACTAGTGAGATTATGAACTGACGAGTTATTGTGAACCGTAAGGTTAAATCGTTCTGTTCCCATAGAGTACTTTACATAAACAGACACTACAATCACAGATGTCAGTTAATAGTACATTACTCTTCTTTCGGTATTGTTTTGATTCATCGACACTCGTTTCAAACTCCCTTTTTTACGCACTTGTATCGTAATGTACTATTTCAGTACAGATGGTGTTTTTTACACACTAGTGAGAGAAGTGGTTCATTTCTTGTCAGGTCGAAACTTCGGAGGGCCATCTGTTCTGAAAAACGTCGTACGATACACGTGCGTAAAAAAGGAAGTTCAAAACGAGTGGCGATAAATTAAAACACGACCGAAGGGAGTGCTTTAAATCGACACGAGTTACGAATTTCCTTTTCGTGTCTATTTATGTTAAGTGCTCTATGGTCACAGAACGATCTAACAATAAACTGATCATTCAGAGCGCTAGCTTCTGACGCATATGACAGTTTACAATTTGACGGTTTCACTACGTCAGATTATAATCTAACGAAAAAGAATCCGTTAAATTGTGAACGTTACGGTTGACAATAACTCGTCAGTTCATAATCTTACTAGTCAGATTATATACTAACGACTTTTTTTCTAAAACTGAATATTAAACCACAAGAAATATACGAATTACTTAAGCCGCCACATAACAAGCAAAATAAATGTCAATTTTGTTCCTTTGGCAAGTTCGATCGTTTCCTTAACCCTTAAATTGCCACTCTATGACCGCGCAGGATTTTTATAATGAAAATTGGTGTTTTGGGTTCAGTTAGGGTAGATTAAAGGGAAAATGTGTGAAAAAAAAACATAAAAAAATTGGAAATGGTTTTTTTGAAGCGTCACTTATAAATGACATTGCCAACTACTGCTTCACATAAAGACGTCACTTTGGACGGACATTGCCAACTACACATACACATTGCTAACATAGAAAAATAAAACGTAAACTTAATAAGTTACACTCAACATTGTCCGAAACTACACGTGCTACCTCTTTATGTCCGGCGCAATATCCCTAACGTAATCTACGTCATGAAAAATGCTCAAAACTATGTTGACTGTCCGGATCTGCTGTCAAGCTTGAAGTTCCCACTTCGTAGTCCCCTCACGCCTTGTGTCTCGCACTAAACGAATATTCCATATCCTCGCCACTAATACTAACTTCAGAAAAAACTCCTTTATTATAAGAGCCACTAAATATTTCAATCAAATTTGATCTGATCTCTGACAGTTTTACATCAGTACGCAAACTACTGACCCAAGACTTCACCCACTGTTAACTCTCAAATAACACTATAAACAAGTTACTGCTTTTTTTCTTTCTTTTATTGTTTGCTCTCAATCATTGTTTGAACTCATATATAGATATGTATTACATAATCTTTAAATAAATTACACAATTTTCTGTAATTTTGCACGGATGTACTTTGCCCAGTTACTATCTGTGGAAATTTAACTTGTTATTGGCTCGTTGATTCTATGTTATACGCCTAATAGTAACTTAATCTGTGAGTTTTCCTAATAAATAAAATAAAAATATAGTCCAGGCAAAAATAAACAGGTACCTACACTTTTAGGAGAAGAAGATTTACTGCTGCAGTCGTCTCTAAAAAACTCTCTAGCTAAGATTCTCATTTTTTCTTCGTTGTCTGATTCTAAATCGGAGTCTTTAGAAGCTGGAGGTGGTAGAAGAGCTATTATCCTCTTTGACCTCAAACGTTGCCCAGCCATATTGTTGTAAAAATGCAACTAATGTTAACAATACACAAAAAAATATTCGTTTAGAAAAGTTGGCAATGTCCGTTACAAGTGACAAATGGAAAAAACACAATATTTAGTACTAACTGGCAGTGTCACTTTAAAGTGACATATATTATAACTTCAAAAATAATAATGAAATGTTTGTCATTTATTCACAATAATGACACTAAATAGTAACTTAATTAATATTTCAATAAAATTCAGTGAAAAATACGCACAAATTACTAAAATACTTACATAACAACGACATTTGTCACAAGCGCAAAAAGACCTCACGGTTGTAATTTTTAAAC
Organism: Leguminivora glycinivorella; assembly: GCF_023078275.1. Classification (NCBI taxonomy): domain Eukaryota; kingdom Metazoa; phylum Arthropoda; class Insecta; order Lepidoptera; family Tortricidae; genus Leguminivora; species Leguminivora glycinivorella. Next base: position 7,052,394 of record NC_062971.1, read on the forward strand.
TAAGTATTTTTTTCAAATTTTGATAAGATAAAGCGATGCGAAAGTGCGTAAAAATAAAAGGGATAGACGCTAGACCGTATGGATCACGCCACCTTCGCCAGAGTGCCTAGGAATCTGAGTTAGCCTAGACTTTATAGGACGTCATTTAAAACGGACAAAAACAATTTAAGGGTTAAACAATATATCGAATTTTGATAATAAAATTGTATACGTTACGGTTCACAATATTTCGTTAAAACCGAAATAAATTACACATATGAAAGAAAAAGTTGAAATATTTTCAATAAATTATAATTTAACTTGTGTTTATTAGAATTGATTTAGCAGCGCCATCTCTCGAGCTGTGTCGAAACCAACCTGAGTTTGGTTTACACGGGGGGCAAGAACCATACCGTTCTGCCCTAGGGGTGGACAGAGGGCGCTACGAGTCCTTGTATAGATTACTCATATGAGAGATAATTTCGACCTCGACAGCTGTGACCTGGGTGGCCGAGCGGATTAAGAGGCATTTCCCGCGATTGGAAAGTACGCTGGTTCGATTCCAGCCTCAGGCACCAGAGGACTTGGTCACTTTTTCTTTCATATGTGTAATTTATTTCGGTTTTAATTTATATACATAGTAATGTGACTATATAAATATATAATATATATCGTTGTCTGAGTACCCACATCACCTTCCATTAGCCTTCTTGAGCTTACCGTGGGACTCAGTCAAGCTGTGTAAGAATCATCATCATCCTCCTTGCGTTATCCCGACATATTGCCACGGCTCATGGGAGCCTGGGGTCCGATTTGACAACTAATCCCAAGATTTGGCGTAGGCACTAGTTACCCGAATGGTAACTAGGCCTTATTGGGATTAGCCCGGTTTCCTCACGATGTTTTCCTTCAATCTGTGTAAGCTTGTCCTATAATATTTATTTATTTATTATTTAACCCGTCACGACGGCTACGAGTTGGTATTCCAGTGTGGATTAATGTCGACCTATGAAAATTCCCCTTTGTCCGTCATGGTTTGCGTTTTACGCAACGAACTCATATTATTTCGTTCACTTCTTTCATGACATCGTGGAACATACAAAGTTTTTCGAAATTAAATGTTGACATGAGTCTTAATCTATAAATGGATATAGATACCATACACTAAGGAAAAAGCGATCAAGCCCACTGGTGGCGAAGCCGGGAATCGAACCTGGGTCTCCAGCTATCGCGGCTGACGTGTTCGACCGTTACACCACCCCGACCGTCGGGGTACCCGTCGAAATTTCTCTAGTGTATGTTATCTCTGAAGGATTCATATAGGAGGTGCCAGCACAAATTGCTCGCCCTTAGAGTTGGTCAAAGGCGCCTAGCCTTTGTATGTTCCACGGTGTCATGAAAAAAGTGATCGAAATAATATGAGTTCGTTGCGTGAAACGCAAACCATGACGGACAAAGGGGAATTTTCATAGGTCGACATTAATCCACACTGGAATACCAACTCGTAGCCGTCGCTTTTTCTTTATTGTATGGTATTGTATGGTATAATTTATATATAGTAGTGTTACTACTTTAAAAGAAAAAATATATATATTTAATAAAATAATTTGATTTGTTCCCCACATCGATAGAGACTTAATCTGATCTTTCTTAGAAATGAATATGTAGTAATTAGTTCAATTTAATACGTTTCAGTTCATTACCTTTTTTATTTTTATTTAAAATATTCATGTCACAAAAATTGGGACGTGCAAAACGTGGAGGCATTTATTATCGGATCTAATTAATGTGTTAACTTATCATGTACCAAAATCTTTGATCCAGACTTTATTACATTGGCAACACTGACCTAGTTACTACAAATCAGCAGTTTCTTCCGGTTCCGGATATCCGGCTATCTAAACGAAGGCCCGGTAATCCTGGTTGTATCCAATATGGTTACGTCGATACAGGCTAGTGCTGATTTAAGTGCATTTCTAAGAATCTGGACGTGGAATACTAATAAAAGTTTTGAAGTTTTGGTTATTTTCACCATGGTGTAACATGAGAAAAGCGAATTTTAGTTTAGAAAGGTACCTTTTAGTTATTACATAATTTGTTGCTACGATGAAGTATATAAATACAGTATTCATCTGTAGTTTATATCTGTAGCGGTATCGAACAGGCAACTGAAACAATGTGAACTTATTTTGCACGAAAACACAAAAAATCCAAAACTCAGCTAACAGGCATGTGGGTAAAAGATAAAAATTTCCACAATCCACTGTTTGTTGCGTATTGAAAAGGTTTCGGGAACGCCTAACTTTAGAACGAAAGCCAGGAATTGGTGGGTTGCAGGGAATAAAGGATAAATAAAAGAAGGAACGCATCTTAAGGATAATTGCTTCAAATTGTATGATGTTACCTTGTGACGTGGCTAAAAAGTAAAGATGTCCCAATCGTATTTTCAAAAGGTGAAACGTAGAGCAGGGCTAAGAAGTTTTAAATCACAAAACGGCACTAGATCGGAATATAAGACAGAAATCAGCAGCAGAAACTCGATTGAGAAACTATACGAAAATGTGTTAGCAAAATTTGACTGCGTTCTGATGGATGGTGAAACTTACATAAAATCCGATTTCTTAGAAATCCCTGGCCAAGACTTTTATAGTAGCAAAAGTAGCACAGAGGCTCCCAAAGACTGTCAAATAAAAAAAAATCTAAGTTTCCAAAAAAATTACCTACTTTGGCAGGCAATTAGCAGTTGCGGGAAAAGAAGCAGCTCTTTTGTCACTACCGGAACAATAAAGGGCAGCATCTATCAAAAAGAGTGCTTACAAAAGCGATTACTTCCGTTTATTAAGAAACACCACTCCTGGCCTTTATTTAGGCCAGACCTTGCCAGGTGTTACTACGCGAAACCTGTCATGGAGTGGTACAAAGCAAATGGTGTAGCCGTGGTACCGAAATATAGCTATCCACTAAATTGCCTAGAACTCCGGCCTATCGAGGAATATTGGAGTATAATGAAAGGGTTTCTTAAAAAGAGAGGCGGGGAGGTTAATTCCGTGGAGGAGCGGCGAAAACTGTGGACCTGGCGACAAAGAGGTATCCTGACGTGATGGTGCAAACTCTTATGTGTCGTGTTCGAAGAAAAGTACGATCGTGGGCTTATTCGTCGAGAAACCTTGACTAATTATGGTTTGCATTTAAAAGCGGAGATAATACAAGAAATTAAGGTCAAGCATGCTCTGCATAAAAATTACAAAAAAAGTGGTTCTAGTGATGACTACAATAGATTTTCAGAGTGCAGAAAGAAATTAAAATCGGCAATTTCAGTTGCGCACGATCAGTATCAAGATCAAATGCAACATAACTTGGCAAAAGATCCTAAATCATTTTGGAGTTTCGTAAAAAAGAAAAGAGACGGCAATAATAGTATCAAACTAATGGACGATAGTGGAAGGGTCTTATCACACCAGGAAGCTGCTGAAGAGTTTTCTAAATTTTTCTACTCAGTTTACAACTCCTGTCCAGCTACACTCGACCCTGTAGCCGCCAGTGCGATGGCATCACCTAACAGCAGGTATGTACACATTCAGGAACTGCAAGTGGTGGAAGTTAACCGTGCGCTGGAGAAACTACCGTCTAAACGTTCAGTGGGACCGGACGGCATTCCCCCTTTTGTTTTAAGGGATTGTCGTTCGGTGTTAGCAAAGCCTCTATGCCATTTGTTTAACATGTCATTGAAATCCGCTACCTTCCCTGACCAGTGGAAATTGTCACGAGTGGTACCAGTACCAAAGGGCAGCGGTGGGCCAAAAGCGGCTAACTATAGACCAGTTGCAGTGCTGTGCGCGCCTGCAAAAGTTTTTGAGTCCGCTATACAACGGTCGTTACAGTAACAGGTTGGTTACCAGTTGTCAGATGCCCAATACGGTTTTAGGGCTGGACGCAGTACTGAGGGAAATTTAATGCACCTTATGTCCCGGGTGGCACCTGCAGTGGACGCTGGCGGTCAAGTAGATGTCACTTACTTCGATTTTAGGAAAGCTTTCGACATGGTAGACAATGACATCTTACTGAAGAAGCTAGCGGACGCGGGGTGTACACCACATAAGGACTGTATCGTTAAGTATAAGGACAAAACAAACCTCGTCTAAATGTTGACATGTGCATAATTTTGTATTATTATGTTCCGAGAGTATGATCTTAAGGTATTGGTAAGTACTATTTGATATAAGAAGGTCTGATATTTTTTTTATTTTAGGGACTTTATGGTACTTTCATTAAGGTCTAGCAAATAAATTTCGGACAACCCCTATCTGGCTTAATTTGAGAATATTTCAATGACTCTTTGTACGATTTCAACAAACAAAGATTAATATGCTGCCAAAATATATTCTTTAAGAGTCCTCTTCATGGTTTTTCCATTGGGTACTTGTAGAATAAATGCGGCGAATTTATATAATTTAAAAAAACGCAATTTTGAGCAACGTTCCGGATTGCCGTAAATTTTTGATGCTAGCAGGATGAGAGAAACAGATAAAAAAATTAGCCATAAGCCAAAGTCTAATTGACATTCATGGTGTTTGAACAGTGCTTAAACCAGATCGATATAAACAATGTATGATAGTCAAATTCGACATCAAAGTCGGAGTTAGAGTAAGCACCATGCCACATTCTCTAAATGGCCGCCATACACAGATCCTGAACTATATTTTTTTAAAATAACAGTGGCTAGACTATGTCCAGATATTCTGCTTTGTGGATCATGTGTCGTTGAGGTTCGCACCATACAATTTTTTTTCGCAATCGTATCGTCTTTTACGCACTTTGTGAATTTTCTAGTAGCATTTGTCCGGAATAGTAATTGGTACTCGGGAGGATTAAGTCAATACTGTCTAAACCATATGCTTTACGTCGAGTTTCTAGGACAAAATGTGTACCTTATTATGTGCCTTATTAAGCCCATGGCTTGTTATAAGAAAAAAATATAATAGCAAATAAATACGGCTACTCAAAGTTGTCTTCATACTTAACGATACAGTCTTTACTCTTGCATTTTTTGCAAGTTACATGCGGGGAAGGAGCCAGTACGTAGACTGCGCTGGTAACCGGTCAAAGCCATACCATACCAGGTCTAGAGTCAGCCAAGGAAGTAATCTGGGTCCATTACACTTTGTACTGATGATTAATGATCTACCTAGTGTGGTACAAAATGCGGAATGTTTACTCTTTGCCGATGACTTGAAACTACTACGAAGGATCGAGGATGTGTCGGACTGTGTCGCGTTGCAGGAGGATATTGACCGAGTGGTTCGTTGGAGTCACGAAAATAAACTGCACTTTAATGTAGCCAAATGCTCGTCCATGTCCTTCAGCAGGTCCTTCAGCCCGATACTTCATCAATATGTAGTAGAAGGGGCACCAATGGAGCGTTTGACGGAACTGCGAGATTTGGGGGTTCATTTTACCGCGGATCTTTCCTTCAAACTACATATAACAACTATATGCAAGAAGGCGTACAGGAACTTGGGATTCGTTTTGCGGCAGTGTCACGGGTTTTCCAACGTAAGAGCTATACGCGCACTGTACGAAGCTCTGGTCAGAAGCCACATGGAGAGCAGTTCTTGCGTCTGGAGCCCAAATGAGGCGAAATTACTATCAGGTCATTTTCATAACCGAAACATAATGAGCATGATTGCGCTCTTCCGCTTATCATTTATGTTTATTTTAGTGACTTGATAAAAAGTAGTCGTTCTAGTCATTCTTACTTCAACGCTATTCAATTATTAGAATTCAGCACATAAGGTTAAAATGTTATAGTGTAAAATGAATAATACTGCACTAATAGTCTTGCTGACTTTAGCGTCTGTCGCTGGATACAAAATAATGGTCCTAGCTCCAGTACCTATGAGAAGCATGAATATTCTCGGCGTTGGTTATGTTCGGCATCTACTAAATGCTGGTCATGAGGTAAGTACCTACTATGATTTTTTTCATAATATAAAATATATTCTGATTATATTATAACTCCAATACCCAAAGGCTGTCTGGAAGAGAGCGCTCTTAAGTGATAAGACCGCCTGGTTGTTGCCTCTGTTAATTTGTTTTTGTTTCTTATGCATTACTTGTAAACTACGAGTATGTGATGTGTGCAATAAATGATGTGTGTAGTATTGTACGGTATTGTATTGTATTGAATTCTATTGTACTCTTAGTATAAAATTAGATCAAATCATTTGCAATAAAATAATAAATAATAAATCTATTAGTATTATCAAATAAAAAGCATTTGATAATATAATAATATTTGATCACACTACTGATTTATTTGGCATTTCAGGTCACCTACGTCTCAGTATTCCCATTAAGAGAAAAGTCAGAAAACCTAACTCAAGTTGACTTGAGCAACATGAATTTAGACATTTTTGAAGGTACGGCTTACTTGTACATGAAGACTAGCTGTACCTATGCTGCCCTCGTTAAAATTATTATTAAAATTGGCATTACTGGACACAATACATACGTAGAGGTAGATTTCTTATCGGATTGCAATAATCTAAACATCTAAATTATAAACAAATCAATTATTTTTGGAGTCGGGGCCAGCCTGCGTATGGTTAGGTGGGGCAAACAGGCATAGCAAGGCGAGGAACAGGGCTGGTACCGACTGCAAAAATAATTAATTTGTTTATTATTTGGAAGTTTAGATTATTGCAATCCGATAAGAAATCTAAATTCAAAGGTTTATTATTTTTTGCTTTTTAGTTTCTTCTTGTTTTCTAAAGTGCTAATTTTTCTTATATAGATTTAGAGCGCACAATGAGAGATATTTAAATGAACTCAAATAAACGGAACAAAAATATCATTAAAGTCTACGTCTTAGATTGATTCGTGTGACTATCATGAGTTATAATATAATATTATCTGTACACATTGTAAATTTTATTAGAAAACGGTAACGTTACGATTTATTTTATAATGTAGGTATTTGAGTTTAAAAATTACAGATGATGACGCAGGCAATATTAGCTACTTCATAACACAACCACCATCTGAAGGTACAAACGTGGAGTACATGGCTAACAGTGCTAAAGTGGCGGAGGCTACCTTCCAAAATAAGGAAATGCAAGCATTATTACATGACCCGACTTTCAAATTCGATGTGATCATATGTGATTATATGGAATCCGAAATGTATGCGGCGTAAGTATAATATTACTGATTTATACATACTCGTATTGACAACTACATTTTACATTCATTTACCTGGGGTAAACTGGCCTTATTCGGTGACACGCCTAATTCGGTGATAGGTACAAGCTTTGAAGCACTCGAAAGACGATTTTTGATTGTTTCACCGAATTAGGTGTCACCGAATGAGGCGAGTTTACCCTATAGGTATATTTTTCGATCCATAATTTATACTTCTTTAAAAAATAATGTAACATTGTCTACGTTAAACTTCCAGAGCAGCAGCAACCACCTAAATGCAACAGAATTACAGAATGGCTATTTTTTGTTATCTTTTATAATAATAAAACGCCACCAACGTTCCGTAAAGTAATTTGATGAAATTGTAAACATTTACTCTGTTAATAGTTTGTAAAATCATAAACTTCCAGCAATCACATTCTTAGAACCTCGAACTAAAAAATCCTACTTATTTACGGAAAAATGTATTTTCTCAAACATGCAATGAAATATTGTCTTTACGTTCCTTAAAATGGGCTGGGAAGTATCGCTTTTTGGGCGCAACAACTCGAGAGGACTGTAAAGGGATTTCATATTATTTTTTAGGCCTAGGCCTGCAAAGTAACTTTTTTTATAAAATATTGTCCTTTAGAGCATTTTTTTTAATTTCATTGTATGTTTGAGAAAAGCACTATACATGCCTCGGCGTGAAAACGGATTCCCGGACACACTTTCTTCACATGTCGTCGCCAAGTTCGGTCTCTTAAAAATGACAAATCCGAAAAAAATATTTTTTTTTCACATTAGGTACGAAAATAAAATAACATAGTAATTAAGTTTGTACATACTTAGTTATTTTTTTACAGGTTTGACTGGTCCAAGAGAAAAATATTTTTACGAAAATTTCTTTGCACCCTTATTTTTGAAGAAAAACAAGGCATTACCAAATTACTACGAACTCATGTATAATGCATCCTTAGTGTTAGCAAATGATTTTCCAGGAAACGGTCTGATACCAAGCACTCCTCAAAATTTCAAGTTTATTGGGGGATATCATATTGAATCTGCTACAAAACCACTTTCAACGGTAAGAATTTTTATACACCAAAATTGTTTTCGGTTATGGACTGTGTAATAGACATCATAAAATGAGCTGTAATACAACTGGCGAGTTATTAATTGTGACATTTATGAATATTAAATAAATAAATAAATATTATAGGACATTCTTCCACAGATTGACTGAGGCCCACGGTAAGCTCAAGAAGGCTTGTGTTGTGGGTACTCAGACAACGATATATATAATATATAAATACTTATATACATAGAAAACATCCATGACTCAGGAACAAATATCTGTGCTCATCACACAAATAAATGCCCTTACCGGGATTCGAACCCGAGACCGCGGCGCAGCAGGCAGGGTCACTACCGACTGCGCCAGACCGATCGTCAAATATTCATGTGTGTCTACGCCAATTTTTAAGCTATTTCCATTCATACATAATATGTATATTACATAGACGGTGAAATATAAAGGACCGTTCAAACTTTGCATAATGAATTTTGAGGTCATAGAATTAATAACTTTTTAGTATAAGACCAATGCTGAAATCGCAAAAAAAAAATACATTTCGACTCATGATGCCGATGCCGCTCGTTTCTATAGAAAAGTCAATTTTTTTCGCGATATCAGCATTAGTCCCATAATAGTTATTTGTTATACAAGGAGGCAAAGTTGTATTTTAACGCCGAGTGTGGAATTTAAAAACGAGCAAGTGAAAGGATTCTATAGTTGGACCACGAGCGAAGCGAGTGGTTCGATAATAGAATCCTGAACTTCGAGTTTTTTAACACACGAGAAGTAAAATACATTTGCACCCGAGTCTAACACAAACCTTTTCCCCTCACTATAGCGAAGAAACTACAACGAAAAAAATGCATTTATCACTGCTTCCAGTAGTTCCACAGGTACTAAATCATCTTTGTTACTAGATTCACCTACTTTTATCAATTTTAAAGCAGTTAATTTGACTTTATTCAAGGTGAAATTACTTTACCCACTAGTGGATAAAATTCGTTTTTACCCGCTGGTATTAAAGTACAAAACACGTGTTTCCGAGCTAGTGAGGGGAAATAAAACTTATTCATTATGACTTCAAGTCACTAAGTCACTATGCAAAGTTTGAACGGTCCTTTTTATCCTGTATAACTATCTATTTCACCCTGTTGACCCTGTATAACTTATAACATGTCTGTCATAAGAGCGTTGGCGGAGAGGTTTGACTGCTAGTATCTGAACCATTGTCACATGATTCACATGCTGGTAGCAAAGTCCTCTTGACTATTGCAAATTTAATTAAATTTAATTAATGTACATATTATAATTTTAATTTTAATAATATAATTATGATCCTATGTTGATCGCAGAATAAACAAATGAAATGAAATGAAATAAGCTCTTGTGAAAGTTCTAAAGTTCCACTGGTAACAATCGTGAATTTGGTAGTCGAAGTACCGTATAGTTTTATTTTTGTTTGATGAAATGAAACCTCATGAAGGTAATAGAATAGATACTATAGAAATCCGGTAGCAATTTACCGAATACACAGAGCTTTATTGTATGTATTCACATTTCATTGTAACGCAGGCAGGCGTGAAAAAATGGCTACCTATTGGGTTGGCACAAAAGTAATGAGACACTTGGTTTACGTTTTATATTTTTTAGTATTATTACAATACAAAAAGCTTAGTCGATGATGTAATCACCATTAGCATCTATGACTTCTTGCCAACGATCCGGCAAAGTTTGGATGCCTTTCGCCCAGAACTCTGATGGTTGTGCCTCGAAAAAGTTGTTCAACTCCACTTGTACATCATGGAAATCATTGAATCGTTTACCCCGCAAATGTCGTTTCAGGGCTCTAAACAAATGAAAGTCTGATGGTGCGAGGTCTGGAGAATAAGGTGGGTGGGGTATCGTCTCCCAGCCCAAGTTCTGCAGCTGTTGGCGAACGGTAGATGCGACATGAGGTCGAGCGTTATCATGTAGTAAAATTACAGTGGCTCGTCTTCGTCGTTTTTTCTTGATAGCAGAAGATAGTTCGGTGAGCAGTGTTAAATATTTGTTAGCGTTTACAGTTTAATTGTGTAATAGTTCATGAAACAGCATGCCTTGCGAGTCCCAGAAACAACAAAGCAAAACTTTTGAGCGGTTCTTTTGACTCAGCTTCGGTTGAGTTGGTGGCGTTTCTTCTCGAGGCAGCCAAAAAGCACGACGTGTATCGTTCTCATAATAAATCCATGATTCATCTCCCTAACTAGATCAGTCAAAAACTCTTTACTTCGGGGTCGCAGCAAAAGTGATTGACAGATGGCGACACGGACTGCACGACTGGCGTCGGTAAGGACGAGCGGTACCTATCGAGCCAAAACTTTTCGATACCCAAGCTCATGCAGATGGTATTCCACAGCGTGGTGACTGCAGTTAAGTGCTTCCGCTAATTCACGAGTAGTAGCATCAGGATTCGACTGTAGTTCGCGGCGTAAATCGTCATTATTGAATGCAGGTGGTCGCCCTGAGCGTGACTGACTGTCAAGGCTCCTATCTCCTGATTTAAAACGGTCAAACCATCTGGACACCGTGGCATGGCTTGTACTTCCAGCGCCCAATGCAGTGTTGATATTGTCAGCCGCAGCTCGCGAACTGTGGCATAACAAGTACTCGTATAAGTAAAGTGTTCGAACTTGTCGCTCGTCCATTTTATTTCAATCTAACTAAACCAATAACAAGGCGGCTTTATATACCCTCACATTAGAAGTACCTAGAATGTTCTACAACATACTAGAATATTATCGAAAACAATTAACTTAAGAAAGGAAATGTATAGAGTTTTGTAGAGTGTGTCATTACTTTTGTGCCAACCCAATACATTAAATAATAAGTGTTATCCAAATTCACAGTAGCTTTTGTACCCAGAAATTAAAATATCTTCTGGATAACGCCGAAAATGGTTTTATATACTTTAGTATGGGATCGCATTGGAAGGGAAAAGATATACCGAAACGCATTACCCTCTATACGTATTATAAAACACTGATTTAAACTTTCACGATTTTTGCACATATTTAAAATTGCAAACGGGACTTAATATATAGTAATACGCGGTTGTTTAGCTATGTTACGGCATATAATTATATCCCTAGGGTTATAACTATACCTCCGCCGCACCGCCGCACTCCTGCCTACAATCATTTCACTAAACTGAATCCAGTGATATAACTATATGACTAAACTAGTAACGTATTATAGTTATATTCCTAGTAAGGTAGCAATTAATCGCTTTCGTTTAACTATGTTACGACGTATAATTATATTCCTAGGGTTATAACTATATAACGGCTTTATCTATCTTACTGCGACATATCAATCACGCCGACAAAGTGAAAAAATAAAAAATGGAAAAAAATGTTTTATTAGGGTCCCCCTACATGTAAAGTGGGGGCAGATATTTTTTTTCATTCCAACCCCAACGTGTGATATATTGTTGGATAGGTATTTAAAAATGAATAAGGGTTTACTCAAATCGTTTTTTGATAATATTAATATTTTCGGAAATAATCGCTCCTAAAGGAAAAAAAAGTGCGTCCCCCCTAACTTTCGAACCATATGTTTAAAAAATATGAAAAAAATCACAAAAGTAGAACTTTATAAAGACTTTCTAGGAAAATTGTTTTGAACTTGATAGGTTTCGTAGTTTTTGCGAAAAATACGGAAAACTACGGAACCCTACACTGAGCGTGGCCCGACACGCTCTTGGCCGGTTTTTTTTATATTTATAAAAGTAAAACATGTAGGTACATTGTTAATTTAGAACGCTACGAGTACTTATATGTTTTGAATGAAATCGTTTTTCTACCCTACTGAGAACTCCATAGTATAAACACCATAGTCGTCAATAAGAAACCTTCAATCTCAAGTTTATCGATATCGGCTTTGCCTGGGCCGACAATTGCATGTGACCTGAAGCATTTCTCATTTTACTGAACAAGGTATATAATCTACTATTTTATATACCTGTCCTTTTTCCAGCTCATCCAAAATGCCTGTTTTTCATATCACATGGTGGTCTATTGTCCACGACTGAATCCGCCCATTTCGGAGTACCCACCATTGGAATACCAATTTACTTTGACCAGTTCATCAATGTTCAAAGAGGGGTACAATCCGGACGTACAATCAGGGTCGACTTGACTCTAAATTTAGTCAATGATCTACGGGTGGCTATACAGAAAATGATTCAAGATCCCAGGTAAGTCCTTACTTTTTACTTTTTCTGTTGAAAACACTACTTCTCTCGGCCATGCGGTATCTACAGTGTAAGACCGGACGTCCAGTAGGACTTGGTGTCTAAGGTTTTTCACGATTCGGTCTTCATACAATGCTCTCAAGATGGCCATAAAGAACGGAGTTGGTCAGGTTTAGTTTCCCCCAAAATGTTAGGTTCAGCCACTAACTAGGTCTTCAATCTCACGATTCACAAAAATTGTCCATCTTACGGAGTACCGGTCTTTTCGGTCTACTTTTGGGATCGCATAATATTATGGTATTATGTATTATTCGGAGAATCTTCCTATATGCAATTGGTTAGCATATTTTTAGGTACTTAGGTACTTTGTTAGAAATGAAACATAAATACTAGAACTCTAATGTAATAGTGCCGTACCATTGAGGGATCTTCCTAAGGATTGTTCTTGCACAATCCAATTATACTTACGAGTTACCTGATGAAAGAAACACTCAGTAATGAAACGATAAGTCAAAAACTATTATTACACATTTTATAAAAATAAGACGGCTGTAATGTAGTTTACGCATGATTTCAGTTACAAGCAGCGGGCAAAAGAAGTATCCCAGATGTACCATGACCGGCCGGTGTCGCCGGGCGCGGAGCTGGTGCACTGGGTGGAGCACGTGGTGCGCACGCGCGACGCGCCGCATCTGCGCTCCCCCGCGCTCATGCTGCCCTGGTACCAAAAGATGTTCCTCGACGTTATATTAGTCATTTTTAACCGACTTCAAAAAAGGAGGAGGTTCTCAATTCGACTGAATGTTTTTTTTTTTTTTTTTTTGTATGTATGTTACTCGATATCTCCGAGAATCGTGGACCGATTTTCAAAATTTTTTTTTGATCGAACCGGTATAACCCCGAGATGGTCCCATTGGCACCAAGTCAGGGTCTGATGATGGGATCCTGGAGAAATCGAGGGAACTCTTCAAATGTTATAGGCACATGTAATGTTTTTAGTCTATTTTTCAAAGGTACACCAGTATTTACGTCTGATGGTAATAATTTTATGTGGCTGAGCTGATGATGGAAGGTCAACTCCTCAATGGTTAGGAGTTAAAGGATAATTCTTTCACTACTGTACATGTATTCGGACTGATACATATAATATCACTAGGAACCACTAAAAATCAACAAATAAATAAACTTTTTAACAAAAAATAAAACCGCCTTCAAAAATAAGCGCGTTACAAAACACGGAGAAACTAAAAAGCCAAAAATAATAAACCTTTCAATTCAGATTTCTTATCGTATTGCAATAAGCTAAACATCCAAATTATAAACAAATCAATTATTTTTGGAGTCGGTACCAGCCTGTGTATGGTTGGGTGGGGCAAACAGGCAATAGCAAGGCGACGAATAGGTCTGGTACCGACTACAAAAATAATTGATTTGTTTATAATTTGGATGTTTAGCTTATTGCAATACGATAAGAAATCTGAATTGAAAGGTTTATTATTTTTGGCTTTTTAGTTTCTCCGTGTTTTGTAACGCGCTTATTTTTGAAGGCGGTTTTATTTTTTGTTAAAAAGTTTATTTTTTTAACAACAATTCTAATTGTTTGCCTTTGTAAAAATCATTAATATTGTTATAGAAAAGCAAGCAGCCATGAGAAGGAAACTTAGTATTTTATACAATCGTGATATAATACAAAGCTTTTCAGTCGAGTACCATGTTTAGCCTGTGTGGTGACGGGTTAAGAACCCTGTGTGGTGACGGGTTAAGAATTTCACCAACCCCTTTCTTCCCGTGGGTGTCGTAGAAGGCGACTATGGGACATGGGTTAAATTGTGGCGTAGGCGAGAGGCTGGCAACCTGTCACTGCAATGTCACAGTTTCGTTTTCTTTCAACCCCTTATTTGCCAAGAGTGGCACTGAAGCTTTAGTAGTTTCATGTGTTCTGCCTACCCCTTTATGGGATACAGGCGTGATTGTATGTATGTATGTATGTACCATGTTTAGGCCACGAAGCTTGCTGAGTGGCCTAATAATACGGTACGAGAGTGAAAAGCTTAATTATATCACTATTGTATACAATACTTTTTCTATGAGTCATCATTTTCATCATCAATGGACGGAAATATCATCATTCAAGTTAAAATTATGTTAATAGCGTCGTTCACCGTTGTATCAACATCGAATTACCTAGCAACCAATTGTTTATAATAATCGTCTCTGATTGGTCGTCTCATTCATGTTTTATATGTTTTTCTTTTAAATAAGTTTTCCCTCATGTAGCAACGGGTTAACAATTTCACCACCCCCTTTCCTCTCGTGGGTATCTTAAAAGTTTACTGTACCCACACCACTATTGAATTCATCTTTGAAGGAAACAAGTGCCACTCTTGGCAAACAAAGGGTTGAAAGAAAACGAAACTGTGACATTGCAGTGACAGGTGAATCCATCTTTGAAGAAAACAAATAACAAGATTTGAGTGTTGTGCTGATTCACATCGCTCTCACTTTAGACTTGAACAAATACTAGCCTTTCAAATGCTTGTTTGGAACAATATGAACGGCGTGCCGTGTGGCCTAGTTGTCAGGACGTATTGTGTTAGTTCTCTATTCGTACAAACTATAGACACATTTCTGCTCAAGTTAACTCAGTTATGTTAGGCATTTTCCGCAAGTCGACAACCCGACTATGCACAGGTTAACTTAGCAAACAATTTTACTGTTTACCCTCGGTGCACTGTTAAATAAGCTCACCACAACAATTTTTAATTTATTGAACGTATTTCGTCCGGTAATTTCAAATAATATCTTGCTCTAGTTTTAACCCTTTTATTACGTTTAATGATGAAGAGGCATGTTTAATTTGAAGTAACGGGAACGACGAAACCAAAATGGCAGCTCCCCCAAGGCACTTTTCCAATTTTCTTTATTCAGACGCCTTGGAGTTTTTGAATACGTTACTCGATAACGAAAATTATGTTCATTGTAAGTTTAGAGAAAGGAACAGCGCCCCTAAATAATAACTGAACCTAAATTTACTTATACATTTTATACACGGTACAACTTGAATTGAGGAAACCGAATAATTTGAACAGCGGTTACACCTCATCATAGTAGAAGACTAAAAACCTTTTTGGATTTCGCCTACTTTCAGAGCTATAAGCATTTAAATAAATAAAAATTACTTATTATTTCTCAGAACAAAACGCTGTTTTGATGGCGAAGATGACATAATCTAACTATCCTCGTTGATAGATATCAAAAAGTAACTAGTGACTCGTTGCAAAAGAGTATTATTTTTTTTAAATTGTAAATTTTTATTTTAGTGCTTGTTTTACGAATAACATTTACTTTTTATGTGAAAATACATCTAATATAACAAAAAAAAAAACGTTTTTTGTATGACGTTACGTCATATTTTGCCCTCAGAAATCCGTAGTTAAAATTTTTCGGTTTTCTCATATTACACAGTGTAGGTATATAGTCCGTGACGTTGATTCTATCGGTATGTACTCGAACCTACTTAAATAATATGTACTCCTAAGAGTACGGACTAAGCCGGCCTTACATAATATGGTCTCAAATTATTAATTAAATAATTCAGGATGTACGGATTTGCATACAGATTGATCTGATTTTGACAGTGTATGGCCAACCGGCCAGCCTTTTGAATTTATAACTATAATTCAGACTGTGTAAGGCCATACGAGAAGTATGCGTAATTTAGAATTTTTAGGAGTGTCACCGAACTCATCTAAGGCACAGTATAATAAAGAGTACTATCGTACAGTATGGCCACTCCTGCTCCCCGCTGAAATCGCCGCCCACCCCCTCTCGGTTACCTGACAGTTACTAGTAGTCAAAAAATGTCCCATACGATTTTTTCTTATTTTGTTACCATTTTCCATAGGTACATGTTGTGTGGGGTAACAAAAGAGGAAAGTAACAAAAATGTATGGTAATTCTGGGACACATTTGTCTTCCAGTGAGATTGAAAGTACTCGTGATTCTGAGTGCGATTTACCTAAAATTCCCTAAAAAAATCAAAATAAAAAAATGACAAAAAAAGAAATGCTCTTCTACTCTTTTTAGTTAGAATGTAAGACGTCAAGAAACCATGTAGGAGCTCTGAACTGAACTTTACTTCCCACTCCCACCAGTTTCCCTCAGGTACACTTGGCTTCGTTGTTCATACGGCTGCAGATTAAAATTATAATAAAATGTTGTAGCCCATTTCAAGAACGTGAAAAACTAAATTTACGATGCCTTGGGTTTTTTGAAAGGTTATGTATAAACACAGTATAAGGATAAATCAGTAGTTAATCTCCGGCAGCGGCGACGCGGTCGTTACTACTGCGCAAGGTCACGCAGGGTTGTACCCTGTGCTACTGTCCTACTCGTAGTAACTGTGTATGGCGCTATGCTAGTACCAACGCTCTTTCTACCTTTTTATCTAATAAAGAGTACGTGTTTCAAGTACGTGTTTGTTTTTTAAATACTGACGAAATCGTATTTACATAAAATGTTTGAATAGATGTTTGCACAATATTTAAGTAGGTACCAAACTTTCAAGCTAGATAGATCGCAGCATCTACCTAAATGTCGTTACAGATTAAATCCTTATTGATTTTAATGTGTCATTCTAGCTTTAAATCTCACTTTTACGCCATTTACGTAAGCAATAATGTACCTAACACTGCAAAAATATAACAACCACTTACTTTTCTGGGTGTCTAGGAATTCTAAAGAACATTCTGACATTTCTGCATTTTGAGAACTGTTCTCCATACACCCATAAACACTACAGTAACGAAAATATGTCTTCGATGCTGACGTCATTTTCTCCCGAACTCAACACGTCAACACAGCGCGCGAACGCGGCCCCGACTGTCCAGCCCAATACTTACCAGTTTCGCATGTATTCGGTGCATATGGAGAGTAGTTTTCGACACACCGCGCGGAGTGAAGTTTGTTAGAAGAGTTATTACTGCTTTATACTGTGGTATAAATATCATGTTAGTTTCTATTTTAAGAAAGGTTTCCAATTTTTTACAAGCGCATGTTAGGAGTTTATGGTTACCATAGACTAAACAGTCATTACGCAAATTATATAATGATACAATTTCATATTCGTTCTAAAAGTATCTACAAAATATTCTAGTGATGTCGTTCGGCCACATTTGCGGGTCAAATGGGGTTTCTTTAGTAAAAAGTATGACTGGAATCATTTGTACTTTTGAAACGGATATGACATTGTACCATTTAATTTGCTAAGCATCAGCACGCATCAGCATATGTTGCTATACCTATTATTACCCGCACCACAACTGAACCCACATCTCACAGTCAACTTCTGTGACATTCACGGGAGGATTTCCTCCCGTACAGTCAACCATCAATTAGAACCCTGTCGTATTGACTCCGTGCTTTCATTTCTATAGAATTCAGTTTGACTTTTACTGTGAAGAGATTCTACAGTGGCCTAGGATTCAGATTGGTTGACTGTTCCTACATAATATAATAGTGTGACATTCTTAACCCATTGCCACACACGGACTAATTAACCTCCTTGCATTATCCATGCATTTTTGCCACGGCTCATGGAGCCTGGGCCCGCTTGGACAACTAATCGACTGGCATCTGACCTTCCAACCCTTTTCAATCATAAGTATATTCTTCTTCTTCTTATTGGGATTAGCCCGGTTTCCTCACGAGTTTTCCTTCACCGAAAAGCGGGCAAATACGAATATCAAATGACATTTCGCATATAAGTTCCGAAAAACTCATTGGTTGGAACCGGGGTCCGAACCCGCGACCTCCAGATAGAAAGTCGCACGTTCTTACCAGGCTACCAGCGCTTCCAGGCTAATATTATTTATTTATTATAATTTCACAGGTGAGCGGAGTGCGTTTAAGCTCTGCTTGATTTCTTTTTATTGATGTTCGTTGTACACTGTTTTAACTTACCTGTAAAGTGGCCGAGTGGATATGACGCCATGACTTGCAGTCCGGAGGTCACGGATTTAAATTCTGGTTTGTATTACAAAAGATTTTTTTTTTTAAATTATGTATTAAATACAATTTGTTATTTACTGCTAACTCTTATCTGTAGAAGCAAGAAAAATTCCCAATCCACATCAAAATGGCGCGAGAGAAGGCCTGTGCCCAGCATTGCTTTTTTTAGGGTTCCGTAGTCAACTAGGAACCCTTATAGTTTCGCCATGTCTGTCTGTCCGTCCGTCCGCGGATAATCTCAGTAACCGTTAGCACTAGAAAGCTAAAATTTGGTACCAATATGTACATCAGTCTTGCCAACAAAGTGCAAAAATAAAAAATGGAAAAAGATGTTTTATTAGGGTACTCCCCCTACATGTAAAGTGGGGGCTGATTTTTTTTTTCATTCTAACCCCAATGTGTGATATATTGTTAGGTAGGTATTTAAAAATAAATAAGGGTTTACTAAAATCGTTTTTTGATAATATTAATATTTTCGGAAATAATCGCTCCTAAAGGAAAAAAAAGTGCGTCCCCCTCACCCCTCTAACTTTTGAACCATATGTTTAAAAAATATGAAAAAAATCACAAAAGTAGAACTTTATAAAGACTTTCTAGGAAAATTTTTTGAACTTGATAGGTTCAGTAGTTTTTGAGAAAAATACGGAAAACTACGGAACCCTACACTGAGCGTGGCCCGACACGCTCTTGGCCGGTTTTTAATTCTAAATGGGTTTACTCTTGGCCACAGACTAGCCAAAAGCAAAGTCTGCGATTCGGCCTACGATCTATGGAGTAAGCTCGCCTAGAAGATGCCTGTTCACCCTAGAAGGTTGCCGGGTTATAAATATAGCCGCCGGCAAGGAATTCCACTCCTTGGTAGTGTTAGACGTCAAGGCTTACAAAAGCTTTTCAACGCACTAAAATTTTACGAATATGACCAATATTAGGTCCATAAATGTGCCTCTAGCAAAATGATTCAAAATGTTTCGCTGCCTAATATTGGAGGCTTGTCAGAACCGTCTGAGTCGGTGACAAATTGCGTAGCTGGATAAAGCTACGACCACGCTGTCGCGGTTAAAATAAAAACAGTATTTCATTCCAAATAATTAAATTCAAATTCAAATATAATAATTATTTGTTTTACAATGTCTTCGGCCGGCAACCCCCTTTGTCCCGGCCTCTGTAGTAATGTACTATTGTTTTACAATAGGGCAAATTTGTTGTTTAACCACTCGTGCTGATATTGATACCAAGGAAAGTGATTCCAAAATTAAATGACAAATGCGAGTGTTTCGAAAAGTGGAATCTGGATCGTTGAAAGAGTTTGGGTTTCAAAGCACGAAGATGGTTAAACAAATTTTCCACAGAGTAAAAATAGTACATTACGATAAAAGAGCGTAAAAAAGGAAGTTCGAAACGAGTGGCGATAAATTAAAACTCGACCGAAAGGAGGGTTTTAAATCGACACGAGTTACGAATTTCCTTTTCGCACGTGTATCGTACGACGTTTTTCAGTACAGATGGCACTCCGAAGTTTCGACCTGGCGTATAATGAACCACTTCTCGCACTAGTGCGTAAAAAAAACACCATCTGTACTGAAAAAATATCACAGATGTCATATATACCATAGATCAGGCAAACGTATCTACTTAGCGTGTCAAATGAACTCAGTGAAATCCACTGAGTTGTCCGCCTCTAATCGCAGCTTGCAGCTTTCGGGCGTCGATTTTTGTAAGTTGAAGTCAACAAAAACATTAAATATGCCTCGTTACGTGATATTTAATTGCAACAACACAAAAATTATTAACACTCAAGGGCCTGAGACATATTTAAAATCACAGGCAAGTATCAAGTTCAGTACAAAATTTGACACGCTCGGCCGCCATACAAATAGATGAACTTGTTTCTTCTATCTAAATCTAATTCTGTGAAAAATATATTGTTCACCATACCGACACGAGGTAAATACTAACTGAAAAACATCAAACTAAATGAAATCTAACGATTTAATTAACATTTAAAAGTCAATTCTACCCTTAGGACATAGAGTTAAATTTTTTATGCACTCTTGTGGACACAAAGTAACTTTCCATCAGGTGACCGCTTTCCATCAGGCGGACCGTATATACCTGTTTTCCACCAACGTGGTATAAAAATATTTTTTAAGAAAAAAAAACCGCCGCCTTTAGGGTTCTGGTGAAAGGTACTTACGAATGTTGGATTATGTAGAAATGTGTAGGTATTTTTTAAAACTGCTTTTAATGTAATTCTTTGATTATTTGATGGAAACTCAAATGAATATGCGTACCTAATACCATTAAGGTTCGAGGAGTTTCCTCAATTCCTCATGAATCCGATATCCGATTATAAGAAATCGAGCTTGACAAAATTTGACTTGAAAACTCAATATGCTTAACAAACACAACAAAGAGAACAAATCTCCTAACAAATAAATGTCACGGTTTTGAACTTAAATGCATGCTGTATTTATAAAAATACCAAAGTCACTATAAGTGTGCCGTTCAGATTTGAGGAGTTCCGTTCTGATCATCATCAGAAGTTCCACGTTCCACTGCACCAAATGTCACTGTTCTGAACGTAAATGCAAGCTGTTCTTGTAAAAATACCAAAGTCATTATAAGCGTGCCGTTCAGATTTAAGGAGTTCCGTTCTGACCATCATCAGCAGATGACTGCACCAAATGTCACTGTTTCGTACGTAAATGCATGCTGTTCTTATAAAAACACAAAAATCACCATATGTACGCCTTTCAGATTTGAAGAGTTCCCCTCGATTTCTCCAGGATCCCATCATCAAAACTGGGTTCTGATAAAAATGGGACCAATCTGTATGCATATACATTCAATAAAAAAAAATTCAAAATCGGTTCAGTAACGACGGAGATATCGTGGAACAAACATTATAAAAAACATACAGACGAATTGAGAACCACCTTCCTTGAGATTTGGGGCGGCTGTAAAAAAATAGGTATTCGACTAGTTGCAGCTAAAAGCAACTCTAGGATAGAGTTGTTATGATAATAGTTTAGCTGTAGATATGACGGATATACTTATTTAAATGTACATAATTTACATATTCTGTTGTTTGTCATATCTTTATATCCTTTAAACATGTTAAGTCTCCAAGTATTCATTAATTATTCTTAGGGATATATTGTACCTAGATTAAAGTATTACTTACAATGCTGAATTTATCATCTTGTTATTGTTTAGATATTCTATTTTTGGAAATTTTATATTTTAAGGAGATCCTTAACACTTATTATGACTCCTTTAAATTATCTATGTCCTCTTTAGTAAATTTCAAAAAACATTCAATATGTAGCTAATCTAACTTAACCTTTTAAACAGCATTTAAGTTAAACGATTTCTTTACAACGTTGCAAGAAGTTAGGTCCAAACGTGACATACATAAGTAAACTGTAATCCTGGAATGGCACAGGCCGGCACTTTATAGCTAAGCGTGGTCGTAACTCGAAATCAGACTCCGATACAATATGCATAGCATCCTCGCTTGAACAGATTTACTCTTCGATTTATGCTACCCTAGTACCCTAGTCTCGCACTAGGAGAAATCCCTTGGGATTTTAAAAACGTAAGCTGCGTTAGAGTCCAGTGAATAGAAAACATATGTACCTACTACCTACTACATTAAAGTTTGGGTGGCTGGACTAGGTCATCTAGTTAGATATGTTATAACTATATACGTACCTAATTATGAACGTTCCACACTTTCTCTGTCTCTAGTGTAACCATGAAAAAAATGTGTCTTTTCACATGATGTGACAGGGTAAGAATTTCATCACCCCCTCCTGCTCCTCCCGTGATTGCCGTAAAAGTCGCCTGTGGGATATGGGCTCAATAGGCTAGTTTTCTATCCTAAAATACTTTATGCAGTGCACGAAATAAAGCACCACATAATTAGAAGAACAATATGGACAGTAGTTATGTTTAAACATAATTTCTATTTAATAAGTCAAAAAGAAAGATATATAGTAAATGAATTGACCGTGACGTCACTCCTCAGTATTTCATAGTAATTCCAAATTAGTTAGCAAATCGTTTTGTCAGTTCTTAAAAAGAAGCTGATTTGACTAGTCGGAAATTTGACTAGTTCTGGTGTCTACGATGATGGCCTAACAAACTGTCACTCGAAATATCACAATTTCTTATGATTTTCTGATCCTTCCTTTGCCAAGAGTGTGACTAAAAATCAGGCCAAATAATTCTTGATCATGATAAAAATGATAAATCCGTTTAAGTACCGACTCGTATTTTGTAGGTACTTATACATTTAGTTTAAAATTTCAAGCATCTATGAAAACAACTATGAATAAAAACTTTATTCCACCCAGGAGAAAATACCTAAAGCTAAAGCACACTGATGACTCTTTCTTTAAATTTTATATTCCGAAGCCAACCTAAAGTCGCCAAATGGAAATCCGACATGCTGCGATTCAAGATCCCATATTTATGCAAACTAAGAAGCTTTTCTGCCACCTACGGCGATGCAATATTGAAATATCGGAACTATGCAGAGAGTTTTATTTTTCAGTGAAATTCGGCAGTTTTAACCGTACATTGGAAACAGATTTTCTATCTATGTTTCGTACTTTTTAGGGTTCCCTACCTTGAAAGGAAAAAGCGGACCCGTTAAAGGATCACTTTCTTGTCCGCCCGTGCGTAGGTACGCCCGTCTATCTGTCTGTTTGTCAAGACCCTTTACCTCAGGAACCCGAGGAGATATCAAGCTGGAATATATATCAAATACTCGGTCTTCTTTCCCTTGGAGCTGTGCAAAAATCAAACTTCTAAGCCAACGTAATTAAAATAATTTTTAACATTTGCAAGGGAACCAAAACCTACCTACAGGATACTTACTTACTTTCCGTGAACTCAGAATCTTGAAATTTGTTACGAGACAACGTCAAGCACAGATGAAGGAAAAATTATGAAAACCGTAAAATTTTATAAAACTACATATTTTTAATAACTTTGTACGCGTGAAAGCCTCAGTGCGCGAGTTGGACTCTCAATTGGCCTGTTTTTTTGTTAGCTTTCGACTCGTGGGTTGTCGAATGCCAGCACTATTGCACAGGGATTTTTTTTTGACTTTTTGCCTAGGATTCACGTCTGTTGTTTATTCAAAGGGAAATTCTGTTACAAGTCTTTTGTCCAATAACAATGTTTTGCGGATTGTTCTGCGGTTGTGTGTTGATAAGCTGCCGTTTATTTTTTAACTCCGTGAAAAAGCCAGCCAGCCAAATAAATGCCCGTTAACCATGAGCGCTGTAAAGAGTTCGACATTTTTAACTATAAAACTCCTGTTTGACTCTCAGACATATTAAAAAAATTTAAATGGAAATGGAGCGAAACATGTCGAGCGTTACAATGACTTAATACGTGAGTAACCCGCTTAAAATATTTTTAGAGTTTGACATGTCGGGATGTACTTACCTATTAAAAATCATTATGCGATACATATAATCCGTTTTCATAGTTTCATTCTAAGAACAAGCCTCATAGGTCTTTGGGATGAATTTATAGATAATTATGTAGGTAGTAGCTAAATTAACAATTCAGTTACATGTCATACCTACAACAATAACTTTTTAAACCAGAATGTTAAAATCAAAACTACATTATCTTTTTGAACAGTTATGTGCCTACCTGAGGTGCCTACATAACAGGATTGTCTGGTCTCTACTACTATAAACTTAACTACGGTAAATTATTTGGTAAAGCTTTTTGTGGCGACTCCGCAGAGACCCTGTTGAGAAGTTTATCTAGTTTAAGTGTTTACTGTAATCTTGAGTAATAAAATAGTGGCAAAAAACTTATTTTACAAAATCACAGTGAGTAGACCCAACCAAATCCAAAACCTTTGAACTTTGATTCTGATTCTTATTTCAAGAAAGCAAGTCGTTTATGAACTACCTACCTTTCCTGTGGCTTTGCCCGCGTACTAAAATAATTCAAACTTTGGACCCCCATTTCACTCCCTTACGAGGTGAATTTTTAAAAATCCTTTCTTAGTGCTCCTCTACAGCTACACCTTATAAGAAACCTACGTGCCAAATTTGAAATCTCTAGGTCCTGCGATCTCGTTTGTGCGTTGATATATTATGTCTGTCAGTCAGACAGTCAGTCAGTTTCTTCTTTTATATATTTATATAATTTAGACCTCCCCCTTTCTTCCCGTGGGTGTCGTAGAAGGCGACTATGGGATATGGGTTAAATTGTGGTGTGGGCGAGAGGCTGGCAACCTGTCACTGCAATGCCACAGTTTCGTTTTCTTTTAACCCCTTATTTGCCAAGAGTGGCCCTGAAGCTTTAGTAGTTTCATGTGCTCTGCCTACCCCTTTATGGGATACAGGCGTGATTGTATGTATGTATGTGTATGTGTATGTATAATTTAGATGCAGCTCTAAAATCAGACCAATGTAAAATCCTATACACATTAAATTATTAGGCATTTATTTATGGCAGCATAGATAAATAATTATAAGAAAACTATACCCCACAAAGACGTTAATTTTAGATAAGTAGTCTTATAACTTCCTAGTTTGAAAGACGCAAAAACGGTTAATTCGTTTCTAACGAGAGTTTGCAACGAGCATCATTTGCGCGGTTCAATAAACAAGATCTGGGGAAATGCTCCTCGCTAGCGATAAAGAATCTTGACATTTTCATCTATTCAAATAAGAGATTTTTAAAAATCGAAATAATGTTTTGAAAAATGACACTCAGCCCTATTTGAACTTTATACACTTAAAATATTAGAACTAGATACGATGTTCATAATTTTCTTTTCAAATATGACGTTTTTGCACAGAATAAATACATAGGTAATAAAATACATAACTACGTTAAGTTTTGTTGTGCTAATCCTATTAACTTTACCTAGCGTAAACTTATAACACTTAGATAGTTCTACCGACTTATATTATGTAAGGGAGTCCCCTCTACCAACAAACTGTCCTGCAGTTTGGCAGAAGAAATAATGTTATCAAAAAAGGGTTTATTTTGAGAATAAACAAATTTTTTTTAACGCCGTGGCTTGTGTGGACGACGGGCACGCGACGGCAACGCGATGCGACACCGGTGCGACGAAATGAAGCTGGGTGACGTGACGCGACACGCGACGCACGACATCGATGAACTTGGATAATTGGCGATGCGATGCGACACGATGGCGGCGGAAGCGTGAACGGAGTAATAAACCAGTGGTGAGCCGAATGAAGTCGATTTCGTCCGAATTTCCTCAAGGCTGGATTTTTTCGGAAGAAACATCATTCTCTTCATATTTGCAGCAGCCCGTGTCTCATATTTTTATTTCACAATAAGAATAGGTACCAACCTAGTTTTATATCAGGTGCTCCGAGATACGAACGAACCGCTCGAAGAATAGCTGCAATCCGTTTTTAGCTGACTATATAGATTTTCTATAGATGTACGTGCATGTCAAATGCACGTAGTGACTTACTTATCAATTTATCACGCAGTTTCTGCCAAAATACAATAAATATATAAAACCTCGGCCACACATGAGCGTTTTGAGAGCGGGGCGCTATGAGAGCGTACCGCCAGCGCCGCGCCCCGCTCACGCTACGCTCTCAAAACGCTCATGTGTGGCGGAGGCTTTTAATGTCACATTTTGTAAAATATGTACTTATGTAATGTAGTCATTCCGTTTTTCAAACATTGCAGGCAAATAAAATCATCTACTATGAAGCTATAACAATCTTTATTGGATTTGGTACGTCTCTGTAGTTTTGAGTTTAAGCTTATAAAAATGAGTTCGGGGGTACGGGTGAATAGTCTCCAAACCAATCTAGTGAAAACATTGGGCGCGAAGAAAATGCGTAAACAAAAACGATAAGGATCGCATAAAATACCAATAAACTTATTTTGGACTCGCCATATATATACCTACTTACCTACTCAACTTGAGTCGTCACCCACGTTGATATTTTATTCAGATACTTGTCTTTGCATTCAACTTACGAAAAATATATAAGGTAATATACTTATACCAATAAACTTATATTTGTAAGGACGTGGCATTTAGACACCGAAAATGGGGCCAGACTGCCTGCACAGCGGTGTTACTGAGACCGCTGTGCACAAATGCGTGCCAGTCGCGTAAGTGATGCAAAATTATCAACCAATAGCGTAGTAGCATTTCAGCAAGACGAACCAGATGGGAGTGTTCTATCGAAATTATATTGTATTGTGTTGCCTTATCCTTACTTTTGAAATCTTTGCCAATAAAAAGATAATATAAAATAACTATCGTACAGTGTGTTGGCGTTGAACCTATGGCACCTATATTTATTTATCGTATGGCTTACAGATTGTTCTCTACTTAAATTTTTAAAATACTAGATTTAAGAGATTTGGCATTTGTCGAAAGTGTCTTGAGATCAGCCATTTTTCCGCTAAACTTGGTGATGGGCCACTCGAAGACTATGTGGTGCACCGACTGATCTGGGTGGCCACACTGGTACTCCGCAGACTCACGCCATCCCCATCTGCACCACAGAGACGCGCAGTTTCCGATGCCTATAGATACGTCTTTAACGTGGAAAAGGTTAAGAAATGTAACGTGCAGGTATTTTAAATATCTCAATTGTTAACTTGAGTTTTTTAATGGCCAAATAAACGATGAATCCATTTAGTTGCTATAAAACCGATATTCGTAACTTGAACGCAAGCCGCAGCGACCGTAAAAAGCTAAAAGTCGATTAAACTCATTTAAACTATTTAAGCGAAAAAGAATTCAAAGTTGGCAGAAACGAAGAATTTGTAAAGTAGGTAGGTATCCTATGGAGGAAGCTTGTGGCCGAGTCTGAAGTGACTTCAATAATGAATAGTTTACAAAATTAGCTGAAGTCTTTTGAACTATTTTAAATACCTACACCGATAAATGGTAGGATGATGTAAAGACGGAAGACTTTCCTAGCAAGAACTTTATAAATAGGTATTCGAAACGTCGTAGCGAAAATGCATAACTAGTTTTGGTGAAGTGCCTTGAAAACTAGTTTCAGTTGGCTAATTGTTCAAATATACCTGTGTCTCACAAGTGGAATGATGAAAACTGGAATAGTACCTACAATCTCCATTTTTAAACGAGATTTAATTTAACTCGAATTTGCGGATGTTTTCATCACACTGGCAGTAAAGAAATTAAAAAAAAAAGATAAAAAAAAGTTAATTGGTACTAGACAGCATAACTCCCTAGGGAAATCGTTTTTCCTAAAACTCCAGCTACACTTGCCTGCAGTTGCATAAGTACTCTCTGCGCAATTATACTTAATAAAAAAAAATGAACAGTTATTCCTAGATTTCATTTCGCTATTGAATACTGTATAAATACTATCCCTGTCATTTCCAATTATTCAACAAAAAGAATAAACCTAGTTGCTCATACACATCCTCGTTCCGTATTCAGCTCACGAGTGGCGTAAGTCGAGTCAGCATGAAAGCAATTAGCCCGGGAAATAGTTTTTCCTCCAAGAACTGATTCCTCTCACGCGCCACCTTAGGGAAATAACAAAGTTTAGCCGCGCTTGTTATGGGAACTTGTATTAACCACTTGCATGACATTATTACGTTTATGTAGAATCTTGGTTATTGGCAGGACATAACGATTAACGTAAGTAACGACGTAAGGTATTAATCGTCACAAAAGTACGTGAAAAAATATAAAAGAGACGGTAAAGTGCTAGTCAGACTCGCGCACTGTGGGTTCATTTACGGTTTTAGAAATTCGCAACGTTGCTTCATATCAAATTTCAAGATTCTGATTTCACGGTAGGTTTTAATTCCCATGCCAGTTTCGAAAATTTGCGGCATAAACGGCTGCATCTTTTGATTGTGTTACCTTAGAAGTTTAATTTTTTTCACAGCTTCAAGGGACTTTCCGCTTTCCATCAGGCGGACAATATACCTGTTTGCCACCGACGTGGTATACAAAAAGGGATAGTAGACTCTACTTGAAGTAAATTCCAGCTTGGTACCTTTACCGCGTTTTTAGGGTTCCGTAGTCAACTAGGAACCCTTATAGTTTCGCCATGTCTGTCTGTCCGTCCGTCCGTCCGTCCGTCCGTCCGTCCGTCCGCGGATAATCTCAGTAACCGTTAGCACTAGAAAACTGAAATTTGGTACCAATATGTAAATGAATCACGCCGACAAAGTGCAAAAATAAAAAATGGAAAAAAATGTTTTATTAGGGTAACCCCCTACATGTAAAGTGGGGGCTGAATTTTTTTTTTCATTCCAACCCTAACGTGTGATATATTGTTGGATAGGTATTTAAAATGAATAAGGGTTTGCTAAGATCGTTTTTTGATAATTTTTATATTTTCGGAAATAATCGCTCCTAAA
Organism: Leguminivora glycinivorella; assembly: GCF_023078275.1. NCBI lineage: Eukaryota > Metazoa > Arthropoda > Insecta > Lepidoptera > Tortricidae > Leguminivora > Leguminivora glycinivorella. The sequence goes on from NC_062971.1 coordinate 7,081,262, forward strand.
GGAAAAAAAAGTGCGTCGTCCCCCTCTAACTTTTGAACCATATGTTTAAAAAATATGAAAAAAATCACAAGAGTAGAACTTTATAAATACTCCGTGTTGGTCGGGTCGCCACCTTCCCGAATGGAGGTTGAGGGAGGCGATGGCTGAGATACGCGTCATACTCGTGAACGGGTGCTGTTTGTGGAGACTGGTCTGTTCAAGCTTACCTGGGCCACATGTTTTGTTAGATTATTTAACTTTACTTTTGAGCGGATTGCGAGACACTACATTCGGTTCTTGTAAGAATTAAACTTAAGTAAGTAATGTCTTAAGGATGACACTAGAGACCATCACATTGTCGTTTAATTTAGTTAATTTTAGCTTTTGGACACTTAGAGACTTTATACATCTCTGAGATTTTGATTATATTTTATTTTAAAATAGACTCCCTCCTTACTTTAATGACCTTGTTGTCGTTTGATTAAGTTAATGTTAGTTTTTTGGACACTTAGAGACCTTATACATCTCTGAGATTTTGATTATATTTTTAAACTTAATTTGTAACCTTGATTGGCCCTTATTTGTAAACTTGATTTGTTCTTTAATGATTGACAACTAGAGACTTGTACATCTCTTGAAATGTGTAATTTAGCTGTTCATTTTCTGTATTTTTTATTTTTTTTTTTGTATTATTTGACAAAGGTTTTTACTTTTAAATATTTTAATTTTATAAAATTTGACTCTTGGAGACGCTATACATCTCCATGGATTATTTGATTAAGTATAATATTTTTACTTGTAATATTCAGTCTTTTACAACTATTGAAGTATTATAGATTTCTTTTATCTTTGTATCTGTTTGCACTTTCTTTATGTATTGATTATAGTTAGTAATAATATGACATTTAGAGACTTTATACATCTCTAATTCTATATCAGTGTATAGCTACTTTGCTTATGATTAATATTTTTAGTTAATATTTCTATTAATTTCATTTGTTTAACTTTAATGAATACTCTGTAATGTTGACATGTAAAAGTGCCCCCGTGGCCTATTTGCTGAATAAATGATTTTGTATTTTGTATTTTGTACTTTCTAGGAAAATTGTTTTGAACTTGATAGGTTCAGTAGTTTTTGAGAAAAATACGGAAAACTACGGAACCCTACACTGAGCGTGGCCCGACACGCTCTTGGCCGGTTTTTAGAACATAGGTCTTAACAGGCAGATAGATAGACGTACGGACAACAAAGTGATCCTATAAGGATTCCGTATTTTCTTAGAACTATGGTTCGAGACTGTCTTAAAATGCCTATTTATTTGGAGTTTGCTGTCAATTACTAAAATCGATCATTGATCATCATTTACCGATTTCCGTCATCATGGAAATACTTCTTACCTTAGTACGTTCATATGAAACTCAAATAAGTCCTACCACTAGAATTAGATTGACTGCCATAGCCGTAAGTAACTGGCTCTGGGAATTGGGTACAGCTCAATGAACAACATCATTTCAGCATGACCCAATCAAGCCTGGCGTGGACTGAGAGACTAGACTAGCCAACGTGACAATCGTTGATGTTACGTGGCGATCGAAACGCAATCTGGCTCTGTTGCGTGACGAAGAGGAAAAAGGGACAGCTAACTATGGTACGCTTACGAAACGTAAACGATTTTGACGTTTGTTAGGTGCTCTGGTCCCGTAGCCGCATGGCATTTCTGCGACGCCAAACGCCGCAGAAATGAAGTCTGGCTTTGTCGCGCCAATACGCAAGAGAGATGGAGATATTATCGTGAACGTTTGTGCACTCGGCTACGCACACTGACCTACAAAAAGGTTCGTTACGGACAATATTAACTGCGATATTTTCACAGTGTGACTGAGTCCGATAAGTTTGATTTATCCATTTTGTGCTCTTTTATTGTAATGAAACGAGCAATTATAACTTTCATATTCGAGGAATTTTTTTAAATAAACAATCCATTTTTACTGTTATTCGTTTTTAGTTATTGATTCTTATGTGATGGCTTTGATGAGTTTTACTGTATGCTTATGGAATTTGATGATGTATTGCAATACATTAGGATCTCACATTTAATTACAGCAAAAATAGTAACTTACTAAAAAATTTTTTGTAGCATCATCGTTTGTTCCTCAATCAAAATTGCTAATATTATAATATATATTGCTAATTTAATGTGTAGGTACAAAAGCCAAGTGTTAATACAATTCTTATTGCGTAAAATGTGTTCAAATTAGGCAAAATCAAAATTTTGAAAAAACCCCCGACTGCGACATAGTAGACCGATTTTCATGAAACATGGCTAAGAACACTCCCGACTAACTCATCTAAATCGGTTCATCCGTTCGGGAGCTACGATGCAACAGACAGACACACACACACAGACAGACAGACTAACAGACAGACATACAACAGTCAGACAGACGGACAGACACACACACACACACAGACAGACACGTAAAACTTATAACACCCTGTCGGTTTTGCGTCGGGGGTTTAAAAATGGAGACGGGAAGCAATCTGGAACTTTGCAATAAATCAAAATAATAATGATGGGTAAAATGAAGTGTGTAGAGAGTCAGACCAACCAACCTAAGTTGACAAGACCAGCCAGAAGCGCAAGAGTTATTATTTTAAATGTTAAACTTATATCTTAACTATAAAGCCTGACCAGAAATATATGACTACGCGCCATGTTGCGGAATTTCAGTAGAACTATTTTCTTCTTACTAAACTGAACTGTCACCCCATACATCAAAATAACAGCGCCCTCCTGACAATAGTCATATTTTTCTGGCCAGGCTTTACTAAACAAATGCAAATGCAGTCTGTGCAATAAATATCGTTCAACTTAGTTTTTTCTGAAATTAAAATATGTAGATCTTTTTTTGTCTCTCATTTATTGTGAAGAATTTTATTTGTCTCCGGCTGCAGCGTTTTCTTTCTTTGGATTCGGAAAGAAATAGACCAACCCAGCAACACCTGTAAAATAAAATTATACTTTAGAGTAAACTCATGTCTCTTAAACGTTATGTTATACATACTAGTTAATTTGTGTGAATATTGTTTTAAAAATAAAAAAATATTGACCCTTTAATATATACATCCCACGGCTGGGCACAGCCCTCCTTTCACGCAATGAAACATTAATTATTTAGATTTTTTTAAATTGGGAATGCACTTTGGAAAGCGTATATTTGTAACCATGTTATATAAAATTTGTATCATTATTATTTAATTAGCACCTTTAAAAATACTTACATAGTGATATAATGGATAAAATCATGAAAGGAAACATGCATCCTTCTTCTAACATCACAGGGAACAAAACACTTCCAACTAGAGATCCAATTCTTCCCAACATTACGATCAACGTCAACGCCAATGCCCTGGAAATTAAAAACAATTAGAGCCATTGAGTGGCCCTTAAGATGCAACGACACCGAAGTACAAAAATCAAAAGAATCTTTAGATTTTGGAAAATTAGTTAAATGGAAAATAGACCCCTCCTGATCTTATCGATAAAATTGATAATGGAAGATGGATCAGGAAGAGACACTCGTTGTTTATCACTGTTTTATACTGAATGGGACCTACAATAAATAGATATATTCAAAACATAGATTGTAACTACTGTACACCTCTAAGTATGATACTTCAAACAAAGCTTAAAAATTATGAACTCTTCAAAACGCATATTTTGAATTCAAATTAAATATTACTTTCAATGCTATCATCTGCAAGCTGTTTGTACCCAAATTCATATCTACAATTCGGCTTAAACAACACATACCTTACACTGGTAGGAACCGCTCTCATCAGCACAGTATTTTGTATACTCAGCGCACATTGCATCAAAGCACATGTTCCTGCCAGCAGCAACCCGATTGATAACGAGGAGCTCGTCCAGTATAGTGCAGCTGAACACGCAGCGCAAGCTACGAACACGAAAAACATCAGAAGCTTCTGGCCTAGATAATCTACCAGAGCTGTGCTTACAAGGATTAAAGCCAGAGATTGAACTCCTAGGATTATCCCGTTGATGTACGTCGCAGGACCTGCCGGGTGCTGGACAAAAAGAAGATATCAATATTCAAATATACTTTCTTTAGTCTCTTTTATAATTTTAAAAAATCTGCTTACAGGCACGCAGACATCTGAAATCCTATTGGTCACAGCAGCAAGCGATACATTTTTAGCCAGCTCACTAGTGTAGCCGTCGATCATGACACAGAATTGGTCAGTTTCGCCTCCATGCTTACTCTGGTGATTTTCTATTATCGTCGAAATTTGAGGGAACCAAAGCCTAAGCGCGGAATACCTGTACACAAACATTTTTTGGTAATTCTTTTTTTATATGCTTTGGTTAAACTGTATGAATAGTTTCTTGAACTTACGCAAATAAATTTACAAATGATGAGGATGCAAATAACAAAAGTGTAAAGATTAGTGGTCTCCTAAACAATTCCTTTGATTGAAGTAATGCGTTGGTTATTTGTTTCTTTATGCTTATGCTTTCTGGAGTAAAGTGGACGCCAGAAGCGTTAAACGAGGTTATCTGTAAAACACAATATTATTACATGAATTTGGCGGCTAACAATTGTCAAGGAGATATATGTATAGTGAAACATGATAATTTATTTTTGTCTATGCACGTAACGTCCTTCAGGAGAAGATTTCTTAGAAAATGGCTTCTAAGCAGGCCCCGTAGCCGAATGGCATTTCTCCGACGCCAAACGAAAACGAAACGTAGTCCGGCTCTGTCGCGCCAATACGCAAGAGTGACAGGGATAGATATCTACTAGCGTTTCGTTTCGTGAGCGTTTCGTGAGCGTTAGTGCCATTCGGCTACGCACCCTGGTGTGATACTGTAAGAAACAAATATACAATATATATATATATATATACTTACAGGAAAAGTATATTTTGGCTGTCCGCTATTTTCGTGGTACATTCTTTTGATAACTTCCAAAGCTTCAGCCTCTTTACCCAATGTGAGCAGAAATTTTGGGCTTTCTGGCAAATGCATATACAATAACGTTGCTATCAAGCTCGTGATAGCAGTTGTGTACAGATAGATGTTCCATGGGTGAAGTTCTGAAACAAAAGATAAGAATCTTTATTAACCGACTTCAAAAAAGGAGGAGGTTCTCAATTCGACTGAATGTTTTTTTTTTTTTTTGTATGTATGTTACTCGATATCTCCGAGAATCGTGGACCGATTTTCAAAATTTTTTTTTTTGATTGAACCGGTATAACCCCGAGATGGTCCCATTGGCACCAAGTCAGGGTCTGATGATGGGATCCTGGAGAAATCGAGGGAACTCTTCAAATGTTATAGGCACATGTAATGTTTTTAGTCTATTTTTCAAAGGTACACCAGTATTAACGTCTGATGGTAATAATTTTATGTGGCTAAGCTGATGATGGAAGGTCAACTCCTCAATGGTTAGGAGTTTAAGGATAATTCTTTCACTACTGTACATGTATTCGAACTGATACATATAATATCACTAGGAACCACTAAAAATCAACTGAGCTGATGATGGAAGGTCAACTCCTCAATGGTTAGGAGTTAAAGGATAATTCTTTCACTACTGTACTATCAGCCGCAAAAGTGGATGGCGAACTCTAAACAAAATTGGCGTGCACGTTAAACGAACGCAACGTAGCTTCCAAAAAACCTTGTTGGTTTTTTTCCAGCTCACTAGATGGCGTTGAAAACGAAATTGACGCAAAAAGTAATTTATCTTAATTTTAGAGCCCACTACCTACTACCTACCTACGATTCGAACTGTTCGTTCAATTTTATATTTATTTTTACTTTTTGTAGTTTTTGTTACTTTTTCGTTGGAAAGTAATTACTAATTATTCTTAACATCTGCCATCATTTTACATCACCAACCATTCAGAATTTAAAATAATTCCAAAACACAAATTTCCATAGTCGCCGGCTAGGATTCGAACTGGGAACCTCCTGCATAGAAATCCATGCATCAAACCTCCTCACCAAATGACCAATTGAAAAAGCCTACGAAATTAGTCCCTGGTTGTGTCAACATCAACAAATACGAACTTTGTCCGCAACAGCACGATGCACGACTTGCTATGAGTGGAAGAGAGAGGGCAAATAAGAACAATTCTATGCAATAAAGTAAAACTTAAGTTACAGCATGATGATAATTTAATTTTATTATAATTCAAATTAGATTGATAATAATATTTTTTATAACTATAAGTTTTTCGATACATTTCGTTATTTTTTGTATTAAGAAAAAAACGTGTAAGGGTACTGAGGGTAGATAGACATTTCCGTCTTATTCGAGTCGTTACTAATTACCTACCTTACAATTCACGTATAACTCATTCAGTTCATTTCTGTGTCTGGGTATCCTGCTCTTTGCTTTCTTTGTGCCTTTTTTTATTTAACTATGAGTTCGCATAATAATATTGACGTAGTCAAAAGATCGCAAATAATTGCGTTGCACGAAGAAGGGAGAAACATTTCAGAGATAGCTAGAGAAACCGGTGTGAATGTAAGTAGTTTTATTATTTCCTTACCAATTGGTTTTAGACAATAAATAAGTTGGAATGCTATACAAAATATGGTTATAATTTATGTTTAATTACGTGTTTATAAATTGTTACAGTGGAAAACTGCTAGTTTGTGGATACAACGTTTCCAAATGGAAGGGTCGCTGTCACACCGCCAGAGGTCTGGCAGACCGAACCTTATAGACGCCTCACAACGTCAGCTTATGGTGAGAGAATACGAGGAAAATGGTTTCAAACCGACAAGCCACTATGCCCGTTTATTTGGCACTTGTGCGGACACGGTTCGTCGAGTTCTTCACAGTGAAGGCTTGCACAATCGCAGGCCTGCTGTTAAGCCTCTTCTCACAGACAGACACAAAACGGCAAGATTACAATTTGCGAAGGATCACTTAGACTACGACTGGAGTAATGTTATCTTCACTGACGAAAAGTCTTTCAGATCAAGTCAACATGGCCGTCTTCATTTATGGCGCAGAAATAATACTCGGTACGATACCAACAATGTCGTGCCTAACATGGAGTCGGGCCGTATTTCGGTGAACATGTGGGGCTGGATGAGTGCAGCAGGGCCGGGGAGCTCGTCAGGATTCCCAATCGAGCGAATAGCGAAACATATGTGGAAGTGCTAGAGGAAACGTTATTACCTACTGTTCGAAACGTATATCCTGAAGACGAAATGACACAGATAACGTTAGTGCAGGACAATTGCCCTATTCATAATTCGCATACTGTGAAGAGGTGGTTGGAGCAAAATAAAAATGAAGTAAAAGTTATTCCGTGGCCTGCTAGGTCGCCCGATTTAAATCCAATTGAGAATGTCTGGGGTGTTATGGTCCAGCGCTGGGATAACGTCAATGAGCGAACCCCGAAGCATTAGAAGCTCATTGTTTGCAAATATGGGAAAACATTCGCGGGTCAGATTTTTGTCAAAATCTTGTCGCATCTATGCGTTCCCGTTTGCAAGATGTAATTGACAAGGAAGGGGTTATACCAAATATTAGTGACATAATCATTTGGCCAGGTCAAGCCTGTAGGTATAACAAAGACTGTTAATCGATGCAACAGTGTGTGTCAAATAAGTGTATAAATAACATTATAATACTTTATATGCCTATATTAATATGTAAAAATTACATTATTTTTCTATTGAACACGTAAGTAAAAAATATTACCTTTGATTATTTGATAACAAGACTATATTGGAGTTAGTGATAATAATTTCAAACTTGACACAATTTATTAATAAGTGGTAATTAAGTAGGTAATTGCCTACCAGTCCTGTAATCCACTCTCGTTTTACCGTACAGGTGAAAGGATTTATAAAGGTGCTTTTTTAAATTTATGTTTAATGTGATTCATTCACTAAAATTTATTTATGCTGGAAATAATGAAAAATTAACAATCTTAGTTCTCCTTTATTTCACATATTACCTACAATACCTACATTTTTAATTGGGGTGAGGCTTCAATCCTTTTCCGATCGGAAATGCAACTTAAGCCTAAACCTTAATAAAATGTTGGGTAATTTGCCATCCGGCTGTAAATTAGACCATTTAATATGTTATAAAAATAGCGGTTAATAATATAGTTAACACCCAAAATAAAGTTTTAAACCACTGCTCAAACAGTAAGGTTAAATGGTGGAAATTTTATACATATTATTAGAAAGATATTTGTAATTTATTTACCTACACATGTCAACACCCGAGGTATTAGATTATTAATCTAGGCTGTTATTTAGAAGTAAATAAATAACTTAATATATCTTGTTTTTAAGATAAGAACTTTTAGGGTAAAATAAAATGTGTAATTGCAGTTATTCTCTGAAGATAATGCTGTATACCTTATTTTGCCGTTGTCGTATTTTTTAATACTTTGTATAAGGTTTTAGGCAATTATAAAAGTGAACATTATCGTGACCAGCGGGCTTATTTTTGAGTCTCACGCGTTCGAATTCAGAAAATTGTCACTGAAAATAATAAACAAGTCACCGTTTTAAACCGGTATTTTAGTGACAAAATCCCGTATGCGAGATTCAAAAATCGCCCTCCAGGTATTAGTAAAAAATAAATGAAAATAAATACAATAATGAAAACAACAGCGTTTAGTTATTTCTGGTTGTTTATATATATGTGTAATAGTTATTTGTTTTTTGTTTTAATATTGGAATCCAACTTTGCCAAGGGGGCAAAGTTGTTGTTTAACCGCACGTGCCAATATTGATACCCGAGCAAGCGAAAGATTCCAATATTGAACCGCGAGCGTAGCGAGAGGTTCAAAAAGTGGAATCTTGAGCGTTGCGAGGGTTTCAAGGCACGAAGGTTAAACAAACTTTGCCACCGAGTGAAACACAAAATTTTTCACCACACCAACACGAACAAAATACAGACTATAGAACATCAAACTAAATCAAATCCATCAATTTATTCAATATTTAGGATTCAAAATCATCATTTTTAAGTAAATTCTAAGGCAAGACATCGTTAAAATTTGTATGAAATTACTTTGCGCTCTTGGATAACGGATACCAAAATTGAATGTTATCCACAAGAGTGCAAAGTAATTTCCAAATTTTAACTTGATGCCTTGAGCTGGCTGGTAGAACTTACCTACAAATAATTATTTTTAAATCATAAATATTGAATAGATTGCTGGATTTGATTTAAATTGATGTTTTATAGTCAGTATTTTGTTCGCGTTGGTGTGGTGAAAATTTTTATGATTTTTATGAAGTAAATTAAATGATCGTATTAACGATATACCATCCATACTAATATTAAGTATAAATGGGAAAGTGTGTTTGTCTCTGTTTGTTTTTCCGCCTTTCACGGTAAAATGGAACGGATAGTTGAAGGGTTGCAGAGTGACATAGGCTACTTTTCGTGTATTTCCAACCCCGGGCTCTTCCCTAAAATGGATTGAGTATGGAGCATTCCTCAATTTTCAAATTTAACTCGAGCGAAGCCGCGGGCAAAAGCTAGTATTGTATAATGCTCATATTGCCTATATAAGTTAATAACTTTAATCATAGACATAAAAAATAATAAAAAATACCTGAAGTGTCATGCAATAATTGGTAACTTAAATTTTCCCGTTACATGGAACTACCCGAGGTTTGAAACGAACTATAGTTAATTTACTAACAAACTAAAATAGAAAACCTTGTTTATATAAACGTATAATATATACTTTTTAAAACATTATTATTTTACAGCTATTTAAACTGGGATGTCTCAGTAACTCACTGAGAAAGAACCAACATATACTATAACTATACTACAAAAAAATATATAGAAATATTTCCCTGATAGGTATCACAATGTCTGATAACTTTGTTTACACACATTAGAAATAATACCTATGTGAGATCAGACCCTTTAGCACAACTTGCCTTGTCGCGCGCGAGTCCATACATAAAGCGCGACTTCAAGTATGGACTCGCGCGCGACAAGGCAAGTTGTGCTAGAGGGGCAGGTGGAGCATTAAGACAGGGATACTCGTTAATAAAGGAAACTTGTTTTTTTTTAAATGTTTGTTCCATACTTCCAATAGTTAGTAATGTAATGACTTGAAAAGTAATAATGATATTACCCTCAACTAGAGTGTAGTAAATAAGACAATAAATAAGTAAATTATTTTAAATCTCAACCTTAACCAGCAAGTAATAAAAACACGAAAAATCAAGAGATACTTTTCTGAAGTAAAATCGCGGTAGTATAAAAAATTTCGGAAGAATAACATTAACATTATTATTATGCCAATTTCAACCTTATCCTGTAGTCATTAGAAGAGTTTGAGAACAGACCACTGAGACCACATAGATTACGGATTGCATTGAAGTAATGCAAGGCAAATTTTCGACAAGGTTGTCAACTCAACTGGTAGCCTAGGGGAACAGAGCACTGGTTATACGAAGGGTCGGGCGCTTGGTGTTCCGAGTTCAAATCCTGGCAGTGGCGCTAAGGGTGATGTCTTTTTGTATGATGTTTGGCTGGAAGCCGACAAAATATTATAAAATTAAAAACGAGCAAATATGTATTCAGAAACGACGGTTGCTAGAAAAGTAATTGATTGGTGCGGGCGGGGGGGAGGCACAATGAGGGAGAACCGGCTCGGGCGAGCACACATCACGTGACCCGCTCGCCGTCGACCGATGATCTTTAGGGTTTAATTTCTCTGCAGTTTACATTATCCGATCCGATATCGGACGTCGGAAGGTATGGAATATCGGTCCTACATCCGATATCGGATTGGACAATGTGAAAACGCACTAATGAGGGTGCCACCGCCACTGGACGATTAACTTAGTAGTATTTAAAGACAAAGGCATATTTAGAAAAACTCATAACAAAAATTTATAAATGATTTCTACCTCTCCCTAATGTGGTTTTACCCATCGTGACTAAGTGACACTCGTTTGAAATTAAAATATAAAAAAATGTATTTTAAACGACAATGAACATAAAAACTCGTAATAATTTAATGAATTTCTTTACTTATTAGCAAATTCACCTACATTAACCTTTTTTGGTCAACAACGCCATCTAATTTTCTATCTATACACTACTCCATTCTTGCTTTCAACGCCATCTAGTTTTCTATCTATACACTAGTCCATTCTTGCTACAGACGTTGATATGCAAAATTGACCCTTAGGCTTTCCATGCACTTTTTCGGCTGATAGTACATGTATTCGGACTGATACATATAATATCACTAGGAACCACTAAAAATCAACAAATAAATAAACTTTTTAACAAAAAATAAAACCGCCTTCAAAAATAAGCGCGTTACAAAACACGGAGAAACTAAAAAGCCAAAAATAATAAACCTTTCAATTCAGATTTCTTATCGTATTGCAATAAGCTAAACATCCAAATTATAAACAAATCAATTATTTTTGGAGTCGGTACCAGCCTGTGTATGGTTGGGTGGGGCAAACAGGCAATAGCAAGGCGACGAACAGGTCTGGTACCGACTACAAAAATAATTGATTTGTTTATAATTTGGATGTTTAGCTTATTGCAATACGATAAGAAATCTGAATTGAAAGGTTTATTATTTTTGGCTTTTTAGTTTCTCCGTGTTTTGTAACGCGCTTATTTTTGAAGGCGGTTTTATTTTCACACTTACATCAGGGGCCCATTTCTCAAAACTGAAAGTTACAATTTACAAGCGGTAGTCAATGTCTAATATGACAAGTTGGAAAGAGACTTCGTCCGCTTGTAACTTTCAGTTTTGAGAAATGGGCCCCAGGACTTTCTGTTTGTTATTTCTGTGTGTTTGGCATTATTGCGTAAAATGCCTGTTTGGACCCATTTGTGAGTGCGTCTATATAGTGTCTGGCTAATGAAAGTATTTACCCTGGATTTTTTTAAACAGCAACTCTGCGAATATGTCATCTTTCAGTGTGACTGTCACTTTAACACTTTCGCTACCAAGAACCCGACTGTCGGGCACACCGCTCGTAGAAGCGTAGCCGATTACATGGGTTTCCCCGTATGTAGCGAAAATGTCGTAGCGCCGCGTAGAGCCCGGTTTCGAAAGTGTTAAAGAATTCGGTAAAAGCTAACAGCGTGCAGCGTAATCTATAAATAATAATTAATAAAACCATAATAAAGTACTAAAATAAGTGCTGACAATAAATTGGAAATATGTAATAATAAGTAAATCCACGTAATCAATGTGTTTCCAGTTCCAATTTTTCAGAAATTGACACGTTTTTGCGGGTTCAACGTTCATTAGCCAGACTCTAAATATGTTTGTCTTCGGAAAATATGGCGGAACATCTTACCAAGGTATCCTTGAATGATGACAAAGTCCCATGGCTGCGTCAAGACTCCCCAAGCTACTAATGCACAAAGGATGAGCGACGTCGACATGAAAGATGAGTACATCAATAATACTCGGTCCCTTACACCTTTGTGGGTGAACTCTGTCACCATGACGGCTGTCGCGCTGAACGTGAGGCTTAAACTAGAAGATTTTAAAGAAAAGTAAGTCACGTTGAAATAGAGAGGTCATCATGAATAAAAGCGCATCGCGATTCCATGATCAGCACCCATTGTGCCAATATGAACAAACAAGCAATAAAAAAGTAGGAATTAAGAATGTACTGACTAGTCGCCGACTATCTAGAAAAATATGTAGTCGGTGATTATTCGGAGTCGGCAAAAAAGGCCAAGTTATAGCAACATTGACATATATACAGTCTGGCCAAAAATAATAGAAATTAAAAAGTGGCAACATTGTGGGTAGTGTCATCCCTTTCAAATCAATATGTGCGAGAAGACGGGACGACACTACGATGTTGTCACTTTTTAATTACTACTATTTTTGGTCAGACTGTATAGTGAAATACTTCCTCATCCACATGTGACATACGGGTTACGGGGTTCTAAAAATGGTGGCTACTCAGTAGCATTAAAGCAAGGTGCATCAAACGAGAATGTTAGAATACTGAAATCCAGTACTCACAATATGCCATCTAGAAGTTTCCCAAGCAATAGCATCCAGTAATTTTGGCTCGTGCCTTCGAGAAGCGCGCATGCCAAAATCCCGGCGTGCCCCCAAACTAGGAATAATTTTCGCCCGAACGCGTCCGTTATAAGCCCGGCAAAGGGAGCTGCTACCACTTGCCCTAAAAAAATTTACAAGTGCCATTATCATCCTCCTTGCGTTATCCGCCGGATTATTGCCACGGCTCATGGGAGCCTGGGGTCCGCTTTGTCAACTAATCCCAAGATTTGGCGTAGGCACTAGTTTTACGAAAGCTACTGCCATTTGACTTTCCAACCCGAAGGGTAACTAGGCCTTATTGGGATTAGTCCGGTTTCCTCACGATGTTTTCCTTCACCAAAAAACTAACAAGACAAAAAAATTACAAGTGTATGAGTACATAACAAGTTTTATCATAAAATAAGAGCATTTACAACTAAATTATAGAAAATTACAGTGACTATAAGTAAATTAAATTTTTTATAAGAATTATAAGTTAAACGGTGACGTATACTTTACAACCATGACGAAATTTTTTTTGTGTTTGTGTTACTCCGATATTCGACTTTAGCCTTCGTAGGAAGGGTGAATCTGGAATTTTTATATAAGGCATAAAAAAGAGTATATTTATTATTAGATAAAATTACATACCGAAAAATGGCATAGCATTCAACAATCCTTTTTGCATTATACTCATATTGAGATCACATTCTGCACTAGAGAGAATGTAAGACGAAGTTGTGGTCACACTCATGAAGGAGAATACAGCCATTAATGTTGCTAGCATGAGTTTGTAGTTGAAATAACCAAATTTGCTATACTCCAAGGCTTCTTCCAAAATTTGCATGGGCGTTTTCGTGACTTCATTTTCTGTAATTAAATATCATACCAAGATGTCAATAAATTGCGCGAACTCCAGACTTAGTGTAAGAGCGGTTTCTGCCCAGGCCCCGTAGCCGAATGGCATTTCTCCGACGCCAAACGAAAGCGATACGCCGCTGGCTCTGTCGCGCCAATACGCAAGCGCGATAGAGATAGATATCTACTAGCGCTTCGTTTCGTGAGCGTTTCGTGAGCGATTGTGCCATTCGGCTAGCCACCCTGGTGCCGTAGCCGAATGGCATTTCTGCGACGCGAAACGAAAACGAAACGCCGCGAAAGTTAGTCTGGCTCCGTTGCGCCAATACGCAAGAGCGATAGAGATAGACTTCTACGAGCGTTTCGTTTCGTGAGCGTTTGTGCCATTCGGCTGCGTACCCAGGGTACGTAGTCAAATACACAAACGCTTACGATAATAACGTTATAGTAGCTAGCTATTTCTATCGCTCTTCCATATTGGCGCGACAGAGCCAGAATGCGTTTCGATCGGGGTATAGCGTCAACGATTATTTCGGTTAGGCCGGCAGTTCCGTCCGAGCATGATCGTGGAGAAGTAACTAACTCGTAGGCTACATTACGATGCTAATCATTCAATGCATTAAGTATGCGTTATCAATAATGGATACTTCATATTTTCCTCGCATCGGGTAAAACCTAAAAACCATAAAAATGCTGCAACGTGACTACACGTATGTGTATGCAAAGAGAGTAAAAACCCTTGGTAGCCCTTATACAAATAAACTCATTGAAGTTCCGCTGCTAAGTCATAACATGGGTCACATGGGTGGCTCACTCCGCGATTCTATCGCCGCGCTACAAGTACACGCTGGCGGCCGCGAGTTCGCGGCCTAATCAGGGGTGGCGCGCCTTCTCACGGAACGCAAAATATATATAAATAGTTAAATAAGTACTGTGTATATAACTGTGGATTTTTTCCGAAATAAAAATTATTGAATTGAATTGAATAACTAGAACGTACCCACGACTGGAATATGTATAATAGTATAACATTTTATCTGAGCATTCATTCGTTTTAATCGTATGTATTAGGCAACTACCCTATCGTCCGACGCTGAACACGTGCGGCTCGTTTCTTTGTTAGAATTTTGTAGGCATTTACAAGGCGGCATTTCGTGAGCATCAAAGCAGTGGGCCTTCTGTACTTGTACTATTATTATATTCTGTGGTCTTATGACAAGTACAACATCCCATATTCCGAATTAAATATTTTTTTTTATAGCTGGAGCTATGATAAATAAATACTATCAACCTATTATAATGACTGATTGTACATAATGTCGAGGTGTATGATAAAATGCTTCAAGGTAGGTATCGAATACCATTGTTTCTATTGGCAGGGTGCAAAGCGGGTGGAGGGGGTAGCTAAAACGATCACAGCGCTCACTACGGCCAAAATTGACATCTTAGTCGCTGACTTGCGCTGTCAAATCCATATTGCAGTAAACATTTTCATGTCGTTTATGAGATAAATTTAATACGGGCTCAGTAAAATTTGTTATGGCGAATTGTAATAACTCCAAGAAAAGTAGCGACTAAATTCTAGCTATTTCCAAGACCGTGGTGGAAACGAAACCACCGTTTATGTGAATAGTTGCCGTAAGAAGAAAAGTGTCGTCCAATCTTCAGAGATTTTACTTAAAGTGCGTAATCATTTGATACAAGTATTGAATTGAATTTACGGTGAATTTATAGTGCAAATTTTATTGGAGGTAGAAAAGCCGACGTGGAAGCCAATCCCAATTATTTGTTTCCTCATCAGGCCCCGTAGCCGAATGGCATTTCTCCGACGCCAAACGAAAGCGATACGCCGCTGGCTCTGTCGCGCCAATACGCAAGCGCGATAGAGATAGATATCTACTAGCGCTTCGTTTCGTGAGCGTTTCGTGAGCGATTGTGCCATTCGGCTAGCCACCCTGTGCTCCTGTTTACAAATCGAAACGGATTGACGAAAATGCGTAAATATCGTTTCAATGGGAAGAAGGAGCACGAGAACAATAGAAGCAGAAGCAGTCCATCCACTGAAGGCTTATCACATTTTAAATAAAATTCCTGAGAACTTATTTCATCGCATTCATGATTGTATTTGATGTGATATCTGGTAAACCTCCAATATTTTCAAGTAATTGAAACAAGTTTTTGTAATGTATATTATAATTAAACGTTATTATAGCTAGTTTGTTTTTATTTTACAATAAACCCTGTACCCTGCAATGATATTTATACTCGTAATACCTATAGTTAGCCTATGAAAATGACAGGATAGCAGTGAACTGATCAACTATTTCAAAAGCCAATGATTTATTTATACTTTATTGCACATAGATATAAATGGTGGAATAATGTCTTCAATCTGTAGAAAATGCCCAGCTAGCACCAATTTATTGCCTTTATTCATCGTCTCAGGTTGGAAAATGATTTCGTGAGCGATGGCACGAAACCCCGTTTTAGTCACCAGTTTGTTAATTTCTCACTGAAAACAACGATTTTAATGTTATTGGCGATAAAGTTGTACCCACCATCGTCCAAAATTGTCTAAGGTAGTAAAATAGCACAAGATTTTCATCATTTTTTTCACAATGTTTACTTACTTCTCGCTTGACAGCGGTTACAATATTGTCACTGTCACGTGGCGTTGTCGTCGCGCACGGTCCCAGCGTATTTGTACTGGGTCACGTCTACACTGAGAGAAAATACAACCAGTTTTCATGTTCGTTCAACAAGTTTTTTGGTTAAAATAGCGCCTACGTGCTCTTTGGTTCAAACAACAAGCTACTTGTCATTTGAATCGGCAATATATTTGAATCAACAAGTCGATTTTATAAAAACAACCTGACACATATTGTTTTAAAAACATACGTTTGGCTGATTCAAACGGATAAACCGCAACAAGTCGAACTTGTTAAATTCACAATGCAAATTTCTCTCAGTGTAAGAGTTGAGTTACGCCTATAACGGAAAAGATGAGGAGTGGCAGGTTGGCGTGAAACGGTCATGTAATGAGGAGGGATGAATGTCATATAGGCAAAAGAATGTTGGAGATGAAGGTTGATGGATGTAGAGGGTACGTGTAAACCCAAACAATGATGGATGGATTGTGTGAAAGAGGATACGAGAAAGAAAGATTTGAGTGTTGTGATGACGAAAGATAGAGGAGAATGGAAGAGGGTGACGTGTTGTACCGACCCCACATAACATGGGATAAGGGTAGGAGGAAGAAGAAGAAGAAGATGTCTGAACATATCAAGTGAGTTATCTTCAGGATATATTCAGGGCAGTAAGTAGAAGTACATTACGAAGGGCGAAGAAGTTTTCGAAACAGATGCAAAATTCAATAAGACAGGGTTTATTTAAGAATAAGGGCTACATCTAGGTTTCGAAACGAAACGTTTTATTATATAGAGGCGAAGACCGCATCTTAGGACATTATTGGTCGTGTAAAAGTGGAGCGAGGACTCTTGGTCACGTTGCAGCATTCTTACGGTTTAGGTTTTACCAAATACAAAGAGAATGTGAAGTATCCATTATTGAGAACGCTTAATAACATACTTAACGCATTGAATGACGTAGTGTAATCTACGAGTTAGTTACTTCTCCACGCTCATGCTCGGGCGGAACTGGGTACCTAGCCGAATGCACAAACGCTCACGAAACGCTCACTAAACGAAACGCTCGTAGATATCTGTCTCTATCGCTCTTGCGTATTGGCGCGACAGAGTCAGACACCTTTCGCGGCGTTTCGTTTCGCGTCGCAGAAATGCCATTCGGCTACATGGATAGAATTCAGCATTTTCCGTAACGTTCTCACACTATCGAATCTCGTTTCACAATCTCATAGTAGCTAAGTACAAGTTGCTACTGTGCTCCTTGTTAATAATTATAAGGTACTAATGAAATTATAAGGTCTATATTGTAATTAAGAAATATTTAATACAAAAGTAGCCATTAATTACCTTAAGCTGTGTTAGTTAACTAATCAGAGCTACATACTTGTAGGTTACTAAAAATCACATAACACAAAAACTAGTCATTAATTAAACGTGCAATTTCAAACAGTTAATCAGAGTATTAGAGGCTATATTTTTAAAAATTTCAGCCAAATCGACCGAACGGCTTTTTTCGAACATTTTGTGCGGGGTTTCTTTAATTAATATGCAATTTTTTCTTTGGTCGTTGCATTGGACACTACACAACATCGGCTTTCTTGATCGTCTCAATATGGCCTCTTGAGTTTGTGGCACTGGCTATAGAAACACTGGGCCCTTGCTCAGCCGACATGAAAGCCTTTGTGGAGGCTCTGTAGGCACGGATCATAGAATCTACAGGAGGAGGCTACAAGGCTGGCTAGTAGCTCAAAAAACTGACAACTGGTGGAACGCAGCCGAGCACGAGCGAAACGCTCGAAGCGCGCTCGTTCGAGGCCGAGGCTTGTAAGTCAGTCCACACTAGACGAATTTTGTTCGGATCACGTAGCGTAGGCGCACCTTTACAGAAAGCAAAGGCCGCACTCCAACGGGCACCAATGGCACCATACAGCGAGCGGACTTAGTCAGTCTAGTAGATGGGGTTTTCACTTTTCTTTTTATGATTGTATTTTTTTTTTCTTTTGTTACGGGTAAGTTTATTTTTATTCATTTCTAGCATTGGATGATTTTTTAATTTTTTCCTACATTTTTTAGCGCCACTTATTAAATACCATCATAACTACACTGATAATGATTCCTTTTTCTTTTCAAAATGTGTGAAAATAAAGAAATATGTCAATTGTTGTTGAAAATATGATTTTTGCCACTTCCAGGCTGCGAAATATCGCCATCTAGTTTTACCCCTAAAAGACCCATATATTTAAGGGGGTACACTTTTATGTATGGGCTTTGTTCAGTACCGGTATATATCGTCCTTGATTTCTAGTTATAGTTTATTTTAATAAGATCTAATCTAATGTCAGTCAAAATAACAAACCGGAATTTACAAAATGATGAAATTATACGTAGGTTTAATTATCTGCTCGTGTTAAGTGTAGGTAAGTCACTCACCATTTTTATTAACTTCAATGTCACCCTTCATTATTTAGGTGCATATAATATTAAAACTACAATAACAAATTATAAGCACTGGTTACACTGAGTCAGCAAAGTTCTTTTCTTAAATTCCAATATAGAATGTGCGCTTTTTACGATAGATATTATTTCGCGCTTCAATAGACTTCCAAAATAAACGTCTTCCTTCCTGGTTTCATGAAGGAGTTTTGTATCATTATATCACAGCACATGAATTATAATTAAATCACATGTAAACAGAGATGTGTCTTTAAACAAATATTTTACTGTGATAAGTACTCATCGTCATAGATATACCTCTTATTTAAAAATCCCAAATAAAGATGTGATGAAATATACCAGTTTATTGTTTAATATAACGTTTTGTAAGTTATATTTTATGTAGCTCTGTCATAGTTTAGATACTTATTTGTGTCGCTTAACTTCAAACTTGGGTACATCCATTCTGCTATAAGGTTGATTATCTTTCAGATTATATTACACTTTTTATATATTCAACCTTAAAGCAGAATGGATTTATCCAAGTCTGAAGTTAAGCGACACATTTAGACAAAGTGGATTCCGCCAATCGAACATCCGTCCATGACTGCGAATTTAATCATTGCGACATGATGTGACGTATGATTACGCTACGTCACTAGCCACATCATAATTATCTTTCATAGTTTACAACTTATACCATAGATGAATAAGTATGGAGAGAGTTGTAACTCCATACATCAGTAAATTCGAGTTATTTGTAGTGACATCTAGCGTCAAACACGCGTCAAATAGCGTAAATTATCAGCACTTCTACTTGTCAATAGATGTCGCGACGAACAAAGCCATTAGGCTCAACAATTTTTAGCTAATATTACAATATAATTAATCAGTATTCTGTTTTCAATTCCTTCTGCTTGTAAGGTTGTGAACTATTTTAATATTATTTTTTTGGCAGACGCGACACTGTTGGCACCTAGTGTCGAGTAGTGGTACTAATAATTTACACTATTTGATGCGTGTTTGACGCTAGATGTCACTACAAATAACTCGATTTATTGATGTATGGAGTTACAACTCTTCCCTTACTTATTCCTCTATGCTTATATTGCTTATACCATAAATTAAATATAACAAGCATAGATCCCATACATTAAAATGTCACTCCACCATACATAGATGACTCCACAAAAAAAATGTCTTGTAGCTTTCGATTATACTTGTAGATGGCGTTAAGTGTCAATTTTGACATAGATTTACGGCTCGGAATTGACACTTAATGCCAATCTACAAATAATCGGTGGCAACAAGGCATTTTTTGTGGCACCATCTATGTGTGGTGGAGTGTAAGCGCGTTCGTAGGCGGTCGCGTTTTAATGTCTGGGATGGTATGATCTTGTTATATTTAATTTATGCTTATACCGACAAGGCTTACGTGAAACCTGTAGGAATTGACACATCGGGCCGGCATCGGCCTGTAGGAATTAGTAGGACGGGGTGTTATAAGTTTGACGTGTCTGTCTGTCTGTCTGTTTGTCTGTTTGTCTGTTTGTCTGTTTGTCTGTTTGTCTGTTTGTCTGTCTGTCTGTCTGTCTGTCTGTCTGTCTGTCTGTTTGTCTGTCTGTCTGTCTGTGTGTGTGTCTGTCTGTGGCATCGTAGCTCCCAACCGGATGAAACGATTTCGATTTTGTTTTTTTTTTGTTCGAAAGCTGAGTTAATCGGGAGTGTTTTTACCATGTTTCATAAAAATCGGTACACTATTTCGCGGTCGGGGGTTTTTTCAAAATTTTAATTTTGTGGTTAGGTTGTGCGAACATGATTATTTTTTTAACAGGAGCACCATGAATAAATAGTACTATAGTATTCTAAATTGTTAATATTTAAAAGTTTTAGTTAGTTATAAAATAAAATGATTATTTTTTTTACAGATAACACATACCTACAGATTCTATGAAAATAAATTCCTATGTTGAACCACAACTTTATAGGCATCATAGTTTTTGTGTAATGTGTAACACAAGGGTCGGAAGATTGTGGGGGGAGGGGGAGTGGATGTGATGGATGGATAGTACAGATGGTGTTTTTTTACGCACTAGTGCGAGAAGTGTTTCATTATATTATGCCAGGTCGAAACTTCGGAGGGCCATCTAAATAAATAAATAAAATGTGCTGAAAAACGTCGTACGATACACGTGCAAAAATGAAATTTGTAACTCGTGTCGATTTTAAACACCCTTCGGTCGTGTTTTAATTTATCGCCACACTTGCTTTTTTAATTTTTCCCACTTGTATTTTAATGTAGGTACTATTCATGGCTATGTCTAGGCAATATAGGTAAACAAATAACAGGTTTGTCATTAATTTATTGTCAATTTTATTTGTCTCCTGCTGCAGCGTTTTCCTTCTTCGGGTTCGGATAAAAGTAGACCATCCCAGCAACACCTGGAAAATAAACAATTACCTATGTTTGCTTTTTAGAATATACACACTTCAATAAAATAATTTCCCAAAAAATACGTTAACTGGCTAAACAAACATTAAATTTAAATAGGTAGGTATGTAATTGGGCCTTTTTTTAGGGTTCCGTAGTCAACTAGGAACCGTTATAGTTTCGCCATGTCTGTCTGTCCGTCCGTCCGTCCGTCCATCCGTCCGCGGATAATCTCAGTAACCGTTAACACTAGAAAGCTGAAATTTGGTACCAATTTGTATATCAATCACGCCGACAAAGTGCAAAAATAAAAAATGGAAAAAAATGTTTTATTAGGGTACCCCCCCTACATGTAAAGTGGGGGCTGATATTTTTTTTCATTCCAATCCCAACATGTGATATATTGTTGGATAGGTATTTAAAAATGAATAAGGGTTTACTAAGATCGTTTTTTGATAATATTAATATTTTCGGAAATAATCGCGCCTAAAGGAAAAAAAAGTGCGTCCCCCCCCCTCTAACTTTTGAACCATATGTTTAAAAAATATGAAAAAAATCACAAAAGTAGAACTTTATAAAGACTTTCTAGGAAAATTGTTTTGAACTTCATAGGTTCAGTAGTTTTTGAGAAAAATACGGAAAACTACGGAACCCTACACTGAGCGTGGCCCGACACGCTCTTGGCCGGTTTTTTTGAAGTTGTCCACCCCACTTTATGTGGTTTCCACTCAGAATCGAGAGCTCTTTCAATCTTGATAGGAGAAAAAAGTGTCCTAAGGTTTTTCCCATTCCGTCACATTTTTTTCAATACAATTTGTATGGAGGTAACGGAATGGAGGGTTTCAATAATGGTATGCTTGTAAATGTATGTAAATGGAAATCTTGGGATATTTTTTCTCGTATTAGGATCGAAAGACCTCGCGATTCTGGGTATGAATCGCGTAAAAAATAATCATGTTACAAAAAAAGTGGGATGGAAACTTTGAAAAAAAAAATGATTATATTAACACAATAAAAAAACCCGCAAGGGTGTTGAAATTGAAAATGTAAATCTGAAAGGTTTTTTATAAATAAATAAAAAAAAGTTTTCAAGATACGTGTACGATTTTATTTTTCCTATAATATTCATTATAATAGCCATGTTTGGTGAAAATTTCATAAATTTATGTTGGTAAACTTCGGAGATAAGGTGGGGGGGGAACGGTTTTTTTTTACATTTTCCTTCAAAAAACATTTTTTTTCCACAACCAAAAAATTATAAAAAATAGTTTTGATATGTTCAATTTGAGTTCTTTCTAACGATACCCCACTTGACCTAGTTACTTGAAATTTTCAGTTTGCCCCCCTTTCATTTTGGCCATTTTCTATCATTTATATTAATTAATTAAAAAAAAAAGACTTTTAACTTGTAGAGGTTCACAATGTTTATAACTATTCCAAATTTCATATCGATAGCATAAGTAGTTCTCGAGATATTTAACAATGTGACAGACGGACAGACAGACGGACAGAGTCGCACCATACGGAACCCTAATGATAGACTATAGTCATTGAAATGCCAGATAATTAATTAACTTTTTTAGATAATAGATAGAAATATCGATAATATATTTGAACTCTATGGGCATAGACTCGAATTTGGCACAATAAATAATTGTCTTCTGTAGTATTTGACAAAAAAAAACAATATTTACATATTTTGGGTATTAAAGACTACGTATTTTCAATTAACAATGCGTACATGTAATTTTTTTGCCACCGAAAACGTTATCAGCTATTGTAGTGACGTCATCGAATAGGAACTTACTTCAGACAAAACAATCACTGACGTATGAACCATATGCCTCATACTTTAAAGTCAGAAAAGGCTGTTTTCGAGTAGAATGACCTGATGCACAGATAATGCAATGACTATCTTGTTTTCGCCTGATTACATAAAAGTATACTTTAAAAAATATTTTTTGCTGTTTTAGGTCATAATAAAATATGGTAATATTTTATTTCGTTTAATTGGACAGTACTCAATCATATAAGACAGACTTTAAAAAGGGTCAAGTAGCCTATTGTCAAGGCGATGAAACTGGTTTCTAACTAAAGATACTTACATAATGTTATAATAGATAATGTCATGAATGGAAACATGCAGCCCCTTTGCAACATCACGGGGAAAAGAACGCTCCCCACTAGAGATCCAACTCTTCCCAACATTATGTTTAACGTCAACGCTAATGCTCTGGAAATTAGAAATAAACATTCAATCATAAATATTATTGATGATCACTGTTTGAAAAACCTAGTAGCGAGTCGGACTCGCGCACTGAGACAAGGGTGTACAAAGTTTTAAAAAAAATTATATAACTAACAATTTACTGTTTTTTTTTTGCAATTATTCTTCACCTGTGCTATAAGACATTCCTTCTATTCGTGCCAGTATAGGAGGTATACTGGCACGAATAGAAGGAATGTCTTATAGCCAGAGATCGGATTTTTGTGCGTCATCTCATACTAAAAGTCGTTAAAATGACGTAAGTCACTAAGAATGTCGCAAATCCGTCCGATCTCTGCTTATAGCACAGGTGAAGAATAATTGCAAAAAAAAAAAACAGTAAATTGTTAGTTATATCAATTTATTTTTTTAAAGTCGGTCAAAAAATAAATTGTATTATCCTCTAAAAACAAATGAATAATTTTAATAGAAAGGGAATATTATTTTCAATGTCTGCTATCATTCAGTCTATAATTCGGTGTAAACGGGTGAATCAACTTTCTGTTGCATTTTATTGCCATGGTTACGGTCCCCTGAGTTACACTGGCTCTATGCAAAATTATGCTACTGAAATTATGCAATCATGCATGTAGGCCATGTTTGTGGCAAATTAAGGAAAGGGCTTGTTAACACCAGAAAAATATATGTTTGCATAGTTTAAGTAGGTAGCATAATTTTGCATAAAACCAGCGTAACTCAGGAGAACGTAACCAATAACAGGCAAGAAAATGTTGATTCACCCAAACAACATACCTTACACTCGTAGGCACCACTCTCATCAACACCGTGTTTTGTATACTCAGCGCACACTGCATTAACGCACACGTTCCTGCTATCAATAATCCAATGGATAACGGGGAGCTTGTCCAGTATAGAGCAGCTGAGCACGTGGCACAGGCTACGAACACAACGAACATCAGAGGTTTCTGGCCTATGTGATCCACCAGTGCTGTGCTGATGAGGATAAAGGCCAGAGATTGCACTCCGAGGATCATCCCGTTGATATATGTATCAGGACCAGCGGGATGCTGTGGAACGAAACAAATTATTTATCTACACCTAGTCCATCTCCTAGGCCTTACAGAAAACTAGCGTCGCGAAGTGTGCCATGTGGCTCATACCGTGACACCTAGCTGAGTAAGGACCATTTAGCGCAACTCATAATGATGTGTACTTAATTAGTTTTAGTTTAAAATAGTTATAAGTATGTATTTTGTGCCAATAAATGCTTTTTCTTTCTTTTCAAGTCCAGTAAGTTCCTAGACGGCTCACGAGATAACCTCCATATGAGATGTTGATTCGACGATCATTGTGCCGATTATTACAATGATTTTATGAATATATATAGTTTCAGCGAAAGGTCTCATAGCGAAGAGTCTCGACCAACATTTTGAGAGACTTTTGCTAGATGGCTGAATCAAGGGTCAGATGCAAAAGGCGGTGATCTTGAATACCGCGCTGATAGAACGACGGTTCCTCTCTTTGCAGCCCTAACTAACCACCGGCAGCTTGATGGGCGCTGCCCCGCTGCTGTCGGCACCCAAGGTTAGGTTTTTATAACGTGTTTATATATTTTTAAATTATTGTGTCATTTTATATTTTACTTTCATATACAATACATATTGTAAAAAGTGTAACCATAGATTTAAAAGGAATAAAGAGAATAATATCAAGTATTATTTAGGAAAAATCCCCGTGTGTCCCGTGTGGTGACGGGTTAAGAATGTCACCACCCCCTTTCTTCCCGTGGGTGTTGTAGAAGGCGACTGTGGGGATATGGGTTAAATTGTAGCGTAGGCGAGAGGCTGGCAACCTGTCACTGCAATGTCACAGTTTCATTTTCTTTCAACCCCTTATTTGCCAAGAGTGGCACTGAAACTTGAGTGGTTTCATGTGCTCTGCCTACCCCTTCATGGGATACAGGCGTGATTGTATGTATGTGTATGTATGTATTTCGGAAAAACACTTACAGGTACACAGATATCTGTAACGCTGTTGGTCGCCGCAGCCAGCGATACGTTCTTGGCCAGCTCGCTCGTGTAGCCGTCGATCATGACGCAGAAACGATCAGTGTCCCCGCCATGTCTGTATTGGTAATTTTCTATAATTGTCGAAATTTGAGGGAACCAAAGCCTTAGCGCGGAGTACCTGTATATAAAAAGTTTAGGTTTATATCCTGTTTCTTAATTCGTGCAATTTTAATATTGTCTTCGGTTACCGCGATAGTTATTTATGAAATAAAACTATGGAAACGGATTATACCGCGTATAATGAATTTACAATTCATCCCGACGTTTCGAACACTTTACAGCATTCGTGGTCAACGGGTAACACCCAACCACCACTAATGCTGTAAAGTGTTTGAAACGTCGGGATAAATTGTAAATTCATTTACGCGATGTAATCCGTTTCCACAGTTTTATTTCGTGCATTTTTTTTAAATTATTTATATAATATTTTCTTAAACTTACGCAAGTAAATTTACAAAGTACGAGCTTCCGAATAACAAAAGTATAAAAACCAATGGTTTCTTGAACAACTCCTTTGATTGAAATAACGCGTTAGACATTTTTTTCTTGATGCTAATTTTTTCTGGTGTAAAATGCACTCCAGAAGCGTTGAACGATTTAATCTGTAAAAATAGGAATAAAAATTGGTGGATAATTGAGTAATTGAAATCAAATATCTTCCCTCTTGTCTGCATAAGTAATTAGGTAAGGTACTTAATTACCTAAGTGTCCACAGACAGACTTGCGTCGTACGCATCGCATTCAGTATTCTTTGTACATATAGAAAGTCACACAAGTGTGTCCACCGATACGATACGGACAAATAGACACCTAGCATAACCACGAACGTAATATGACGTCCGAATCGTGGGCCAAAATACACCGTGTTTTTTTTTTGTTTTCCAATAAATTCGACACGCAGTTAGGTTCATCATCAGGAACCACCCTGTATATCGTGTTTTGTTACATTGGAAAAAAAATGTTTTTTTCGTTTTCATGTCATAATAAATAATCTTATCTGAACTATCCATGAAACAAAAAAAATATCATTAAGTAGGTAGATAATTAATAATTATATTATTAGAAAAAGGTATTTTTAGAAAACAACTTAAAAATACATACATACATACATACAATCACGCCTGTATCCCATAAAGGGGTAGGCAGAACACACGAAACCACTAAAGCTTCAGTGTCACTCTTGGCAAATAATGCTTGGCAACTTAAAAATACTTACTGGAAAAGTGTCTTTTGACTGTCTACTGTTTTCATGATAAATTCTTTTAATGACTTCCAAAGCTTTCGATTCTTTGCCTAATGTTAGTAGAAATTTCGGGCTTTCTGGTAAATGTATATACAATAACATCGCTATTAAACTAGTGATGCCAGTTGAGTAAAGATATATGTTCCATGGGTGGAATTCTGGAAAAGATCAAAATGATTAGGTAAATTTGTTCGTCTCCTCATAATCATTTCAAGAGTTAATCTCTTGTCGATGGAGTATTTTCCAGCTTTTTTATCCTGTGCCAGCTCTTTAACTCTTTGATACGACACATTGTTCGTCTATGTAAGGTAAAAGTACCAGTGTGTAGTGTAGACCACCCTTCTGCAATTTATTGATAATAACTTAAAATCGAAAGTGGCTTCTACTAGTAAACTATCGAGCACTCAACTGGTATTTGCCTAACGCGTCTAACCAAAGGATGAAAGGCTCATATCTAAGTCGAGATAGATTGGCGTTCGAACCCAGTGAGACATATCCGAAGTTGAATGAGGCCTTCAACCGAGATGTACGTAAGGTACAGCGGGGCAAATGTAACTGGTCCTTTTTTTTAATATTTTACAATATTTGCATTATTAAATAGAGTGTTCACCGGTTATGTATGGTAGGTGTTCTGTGGATACATGTAGAACTCATCAACATCATATTGTGATCATGGAAAAAATGGACTAGTTACAATTGTCCCCCAGTCGAGGTTTGCCCCGCTGTACCTTATCAAATTTTTTAATACCGTTGGCCATTTTTTTATCTAATTGTGTATAGAAAATTAATAATGATAATGACGAACAAATACTTAAATATAATTCTATAGAAGGCATACTTAACTAAGTATGAGTATATTTCTTGTGATGATAATTTTCCTAAGGCCACTTTCAGAAAACTCTCACTGAACACATCTTACCAAGGTATCCTTTAATGATGACGAAGTGCCATGGAGTCATCAGCATTCCCCAGGCCACTAATGCGCAAAGGATAAGCGATAACGACATAAAAGAAGAGTACACCAATAGCACTCTGTCTCGTACGCCTTTGTGGGTGCATTCTGTCACCATGACAGCTGTCGCGCTGTATGTGAAGCTTAAACTGAAAAATTACAAACATAAAGACAATAAGGTTGTAGGTTTTTAGGGTTCCGTAGTCAACTAGGAACCCTTATAGTTTCGCCATGTCTGTCTGTCCGTCCGTCCGTCCGTCCGTCCGCGGATAATCTTAGTAACCGTTAGCACTAGAAAGCTGAAATTTGGTACCAATATGTATATCAATCACGCCAACAAAGTGCAAAAATAAAAAATGGAAAAAATGTTTTATTAGGGTCCCCCTACATGTAAAGTGGGGCTGATATTTTTTTTCATTCCAACCCCAACGTGTGATATATTGTTAGTATAGGTATTTAAAAATGAATAAGCGTTTACTCAGATCGTTTTTTGATAATATTAATATTTTCGGAAATAATCACTCCTAAAGGAAAAAAAAGTGCGCCCCCCCTCTAACTTTTGAACCGGATATGTTTTAAAAATATGAAAAAAATCACAAAAGTAGAACTTTATAAAGACTTTCTAGGAAAATTGTTTTGAACTTGATAGGTTTAGTAGTTTTTGAGAATAATACGGAAAACTACGGAACCCTACACTGAGCGTGGCCCGACACGCTCTTGGCCGGTTTTTATATTAAATCTTATGGAGTCAAAATTAGTGCCGA
Source organism: Leguminivora glycinivorella (assembly GCF_023078275.1). Taxonomy (NCBI): domain Eukaryota; kingdom Metazoa; phylum Arthropoda; class Insecta; order Lepidoptera; family Tortricidae; genus Leguminivora; species Leguminivora glycinivorella. The sequence goes on from NC_062971.1 coordinate 7,109,938, forward strand.
CATATTTTTTTTTATACTACGTCGGTGGCAAACAAGTATACGGCCCGCCTGATGTAAAGCGGTCACCGTAACCTATGGACGCCTGCAACTCAAACAGTGTCACATGCGCGTTGCCACCCCATTAGAAACATATCCATAAGATTACTCGTATTTGTGACAATCAAATTAGTCTGAAAAGTGGCAACGTCGTAATGTCATCCCATTTTCTCACACATATTGATTAGAAAGGGATGACACAATGTTGCCACTTTTTAATTTTATAGATTTTTGGTCAGACTGTAGGTACATTGACAGTAACATTACTTTCTAAAGACGCAGACTCATTTTTGAAGAGTTTTTGGGGGCTTGATTAATTATATTATAATTCAAATTAAAAGTTTAAATATTGTATTACGGTCAACCGGGGTGGCTTTAAAACGCAGGGGCGACTTTGAAAATCTAGTTTTAAAGTCATACTGTAAGTAAATTCGCGATTTTCTATGGTACATTTACATGAATAAATTGATCTAACTAGTTAAATGAAACAGTTTCAGTAAATAATGAATAATGTTAATTTTAAAGCCGCTCAAATACCATCAAAGTAACCCCAAAATTCATAAAGTCACCCCGGTTGACGGTATTTTAAAAGGAACTCAGGACTTGAAGGTTAAGCAATTCTATCAAAAATGATCAAGATAAAGCAGAAGAAACAAACAAACACAGTATACATGTTAAGCCTCTTTGTTTACTACAAACCCTGTGAGTGTCTATGACTTTGTCACTTTTGTTTACGTATAGGGACATTTTCAGAATTTGGGGTCACAAAAAATAACTCACTGTCAATTTTGTGACGATAATTAAGCATTAAATTTCTATAAAAATATTGTTTTTGTGTAAATTACATATACTTTATATGCGATAGAATGTCAAAGGCTTTATTCAACAAATAATTGGAAAATAAACTCTCAAATGTTGTTTATCTTTTCAGGTAAGAGTTGTAGTCTTTCCCATCACGGAACAATGGTGTTCCGGACCTTTGGGAGGCGTGCGCGGGGCCGAAGCCAACACGTAGAGGCCCTTTTGACACTTTAATGAAATGTAAGGGGTACACCGAGCGGATGCTGCCCTTACCCGTATCATGGGACACACGCAGAGGCAGCACCCGCCAGGGTGTAAGGACTATTTGAGAGTTAATGGAATCTAAAATGAACTGGGCTATTTTGATGAAAGTGATGGACTAAATACTGGGCTATGGATAAAAAACCGGACGCCTGCCTAATAAAATGGTATACAATTTTATTTCCGGCAGACGGTGACTCGTCCCCACAAGATGGGCCCCCACAAAAAGCGACATTCAAGATGGCTCAAGGGCAACACTGGTGTGAGAACTCAAGGGTGTCGAGAGGTGTACACCGCTTTCTGCCCAGTGGCCGTTAAGCCACTGTACCAACTCGCGTCTTATGCAAATTTTCACTTCCACCCCTGGGGCATGTAGCCCTAACGACCCCACTCTGGACGGCCAGCCAAGGCAAGCCAGAGGTAGAGAGTACTGTCCCACCCACCCGCCTTACGGGTAACAGAAGAGAGTTGTAGTTATTATTAACTTATATTAGAATAAAATATATCATTACTTTAATTTATCTTTTCAGAGAAACGATTCTCGCGACGGAATAACATTTATTATAATATAAAACAACGTTTGTACTGCAATTGAATAACCATGGAATAATTATATATTTGCAACGTGTGTGTATTCCGTATAATTTCTTAAGACTAGTTATCTGTCTTTTAAATTAACATTTAATATGAATAAGTGCCAGTTAACGTCAAAACTAGAGATAAGGTCATTACTGTTTGACCGGTAAGAGGGTTATGAGAGTAATGACTAATAAAAGTAATTCGATATTTAGATAAAATATATAAATCAACCAAAACTAGAGCTAATCTGATTTCTTACCAATAAAGAAAAATAATTACGATTTAGACATATTATATTATGTAGGTATAATTAGAATCAATCATATCTTTATTTGTGAGTGTGCACGGGAAAACGTCCCACTTTATCGATTGCTATAAAGCCGCTTTGTTAGTTTATTCATATAAAGATGTACTATTAAATCTCACCTTAATGGCAACCGACAAAGTGGGACGTTTTACTAAACACACTCACATTTTAACTAATTTAATTACCGAAGTATGTAACAAATCTATTTTTTTTCTGGCTTCGCCACCAGTGTGCTTGATCGTTTTTTGTTTAGTGTGTGGTATCTATTTCAATTTATAATTTAATTACTTTACAGATATTATTAGTACCTAGGTACTTAATACATTGCTTTATGATATGAACTGCTAGCTTAACTCAAGATAAAAATTTGATCTCATGTAAGATATACCTACATATTATAACTACTCATAAGATGAGGATGTCATCTCGCGTTGTGTGATAGGCTGATAGGAGTGATAGGGCACAACGCTACGAAATTGGAACAACAAATCGGATCTAAGTAGGTAATAAGCTGTGAGTGACTATGATAGTGTTCAGTACTCACAATATGCCATCTAGAAGTTTCCCAAGCAACAGCATCCAGTAATTTTGGCTCGTGCCTTCGAGAAGCGCGCATGCCAAAATCCCGGCGTGCCCCCAAACAAGGAATAATTTTCTCCCGAACGCATCCGTTATGAATCCGGTGAACGGGGCTGCCGCCACTTGTCCTGTAAAAAAAGTTTTTTTTTACACTACGTCAGTGGCAAACATACGGTCTGCCTGATGGAAAGCGGTCACCGTAACCTATGGACGTCTGCAATTCAAGGAGTGTCACATCCGCGTTGCCGACCCATTAGAATCTTAGATTGTATGAAATAAATGTAAATATCACATCTGGCCACTTTTGAAGTGTCATGTCTACCCCGTTTGGGAATACAGGCGTATGTTGTGTCGCTACGACTCCATTTCAGTGGTGAACTTAACTACTTAAAGATATATTGACAGACTGGAGAATTAGTATCTTCAACTAAATAAGCAGGAACGGAACACATAATAAATAAAAGGGCGATTCTCAGAGATGACGTTCGGTGCCTGATTTCGGTGCTGATTTTTATTTTCTACTTTTTTGATAAGTCAGTCTATTTACTAAAATCTAGCCTAAATATAAAAAATATTGGTGGTGGAGGCCTCCATTAGAACCTTATAGTTTGTAAGAAATCTGACATTTTAAAATCACCGAAATTATGTATGGGCACTGTAATCAATTGGCACCACCGAATTCAATTTTTTACACATTATTCCACATTTTCATCTTTATGTATAACTTATTATTCAATTGATTGATATTTTTCATTTTAATTCGATGACAGGTGATGTAAAAAGGCTCATAATCGCGCAATTTTACTAATTTTGACATGTTAATAGACTAGTCATTATCGAGTAATGAATTTTGTACCCATAGTATGGCTTAATTTGCTTACAAACATAGTTTTATGTTTTTACAAAGTATATCCTACTATTTAAGTATTAAATGTTAGAAAATAATGCACAATAAACTAGTTTACAACGTGGCAATCGAAGTCGGTGGTCACTTTTTTTGATATCGGTGGTAAAAAAATCCACCGAAACCACGGAAATCAGCTCCACTGATATCAAATTTTATCGCTTTTTTGGAGATAACTGCAATAGCATGCATGATACAGAGGAGATGTCATAATGACGTAATAACATACGTTCAAGGATTTATTAGTACCTTACATAACGACAAATGCACTAAAACTGTGGGAGTAAATTGAACCACCGAATCTTAAAAAACATGGGACCAAACCCACCGAATGACTGAGAAACCTTTAAAAAGTCCCCTTTATAAAACGGTACTGCATCTCCTCTACACTGGATGGTTAAAACATAGTTAAAACTTACTATATTTGTGCCACTATGTCCCTGATCTACTAATTTGTAAGAGTACTGTCTTGTTTAGCAAATGACACCGAAATCAGTCACTAGCCCGAGACACATCGTAAATTTGTCTTTACTCGATGAGTTTAGCTAACATATTATTTTTATATAGAAAATATGATAGGTAAACTAATACTTTATGCGTGAATATCTATAACAACTGCGATCAACAACTCCATCTTGAGTTATGATTTTTTGTTTTGCAAATTCTGGGTGCGGGACACGTCCACCGAAGGTCATTTTTCGCATTTAATATTTTATTACTTATATTATACAAATAATAAATAAATAATTTTATAGTGTACCAAACAGAACAGAGGCTAAAGATTATACCTGAATTAATTCAGATTTTTAGAACAGTCCGTTCTGACGTTTTTTGCCCCGGACACGTAAAAACGCGCCTCCTGAGAACTGCCCAAAATCACTCTAAGACCAAATTAAATTATTTCATAGGAAATATTTTAATTTGTGTTTTTTTTTAGAGTGTCCAATGCTGGATTCGAACCAGCGTACTCCGTTATAGCCACGGATGCCTGAACCACTGGGCCAACTGGTCACGGCGGCAAGGGTCGAAATTTTCAAGTATATGTTAGCTTCATATAATTATTGACACATTATTTTACATACGTTTGTACTTTTATAACAATTTAATTTAATTAATAGTAAATGTAATTATTGAAACGGGTCTGTAGTCGATAACATCAACCAATGACAGCACCACCGGATCACCGGCGATGCTCTCATTGGCTGACAAGGAGGACGCTTGGCTGGCGGAAGGTTGAGCGTGGGCGCAGAACAGGAATGGCGAACAGACAGTTTTGTTTTTTTAACCATATGACACTGACCATAATAATATTGAATACTGATAATCTGAAAAACTAGTACTTAACGGTGAGTTGTGTTGTTGACGCAAGGATAATAAAAGTAAGTACTTAAATTCTGTCTCTTTTATTTATCGCTGGCTAGAATTACCTTTGGCCGACATGAGTGTTAGAAACCTTGGAACCAGGCCTCTGCACCAACATATATGACACAATTACCGAAGGCTTGGACACTTGGAGGCCTTGGTATTTTTTTCTTTGTATATGACATTTATTTCAGTTTATAAAAACAGTTTATTTCAGTTTATTTCGTGGATACCTTGGCGCCGTCCCATTTGGCCTCTACTTCTTTAAGGCCGGGCGGGGCAGCGGCAACGGCTGAAGCACTGAAGCGCCGCAAATATGCTGGTCTTTTGAGTAGCCACGTATTTGCGGCGTTTGCAGTGGAGACCTTAGGGCCTTGGTGTCAGGATGCGCGAACTTTGTTCAAGGATTTGAAGAAAAGGCTCCTTGACACCACCAGGGATCCTAGGGCTGGTTCATTCCTGGGCCAGAGGATTGGCATTGCCATCCAGCGGGGAAATGTGGCAAGCATTATGGGTACTCTTCCGCAGGGATCAGATTTGGGAGATTTTATTTGATAGTTTAGTTTGTAAGGGAAATTTTAGAATATTAAGGCTGATATGTGTATACTGTGTGTTTTTGTTTAATTTAATGTGTAATAAATTTTTACGTTCAATTAGTTTATAAATAAAATCACTTACCAAAAAATGGCATGGCGTTCAACATGCCCTTTTCCATTATACTCATATTGAGATCACATTCTGCACTGGAAAGGATGTAAGATGATGTCGTAGTCACACTCGTGTAAGAGAATACAGCCATGAAAGTTGCCAACATGAGTTTGTAGTTGAAGTAGCCAAATTTGCCATGTTCCAAGGCCTCTTCCAATACTTGCATGGGCGTTTTTGTGGCTTCATTTTCTGGAACGGAATGGCAAAAATATTAATGACTACGGAAACGCATAAAATTAGGGTAAACAGGAAGTGATATATTTAAGTATTATTTGATCATTATTGATTTAAATAATAATTTATCGTGTTTTTATTCATATGTATCCGTTGCATAATCAAATATCAATGGATTTTGTCATAAAATAATAATTTGGTAGTGGTTTTCAAGTCGGCATGCTGTAGTTTTTGGCAAAAAAGTTTCTCATGGGTGACACAATTTATACAAAATGATTGAAAAGATAAGAAATTATTGAAAGACGTTCGTGGTTTATGTGCTCAATATTTCATCAAATAATAATGCATAAATAAGTATAAACAAAATGTATGTGGGCAATAATTTTGATAACTTCATGCGCTTTCTTATCATTATCACAATGTAAACAATATCTCAAGACAATGCATGCAAACGCTCGCTATACTCTGTACCACTTAGGGCCACTTGCACTAAAGAAAATGGAGGGTTAACCCACCATTGTATATGGAATTTGACAGTTGACAGCCCACTAACCCTGAGTTAAGTAGTTGGTGCAAGTGGGCCTTAGTGGACGATCGGAGCGGAGCGTTCGGCGCCATCTAGTTTTAAGCCGTAAAGGCCCATACATTTCAAGGGTACGCTTTTTTGTATTGGCTTTGTCAGTTCAAGCCCCGTAGCCGAATGGCATTTCTCCGACGACAAACGAAAACGAAACGCCGCGAAAGTTAGTCTGGCTCTGTCGCGCCAATACGCAAGAGCGACAGAGATAGATATCTACTAGCGTTTCGTTTCGTGAGCGTTTGTGCCATTCGGCTACGCACCCAGTATTAAATCGTATGTATATACTTACAGCGACCTAAAATGGAACGCTAAGTATTCAGAACGCTAAGTTAAGTATTGACGTCCAAGGTAGAATATTTTTTCTATCTGTGATAGCATACACTGCATTTCAAATCATTGCAGTTACATCATAACAACTGTAAAACTAAAGCAGAAAACAAAAGTGCCTCTTTGGTCCTTCATGTAAGGGAAGGAAACGTGACGGTAAAACTCAAGTATTAACGAAACTGCCCATGTCATAGACAATAATTATTTTTCATCACATTTAAAAACAAAAAAGCATAATCCATGCTAATATTATAAATGGGAAAGTGTGTGTGTCTGTTTGTTTGTCCGTCTTTCACGCCAAAGCGGAGCGACGAATTGACGTGATTTTTCAAGTGGAGATAGTTAAAAGGATGGAGAGTGACATAGGCTACTTTTTGTCTCTTTCTAACGCGAGCGAAGCCGCGGGCAAAAGCTAGTTAAAATATGATTGGTTAATTTCGCACCTATTAAATTTTTGAATACATACTTGTGTAAATAAATGTTTTTATCACCAATAGCAGAGAGATCCACGACCGAATTTGTGAATATTTGCCTAGTTTAGGTGTAGAGAAAATAATATTATGTACAAAATTACACAAATCTGACTGTGACCACCTGTGACAACACCGGCAAAAAAAGTAAATTCATTCGCTAGTCATTCATAGGCATCTTCTGGGCGAGCTCACTCCATCGTAGGCCACGTCTATGCCTTCGGCTAGTCTGTGGCCAAGAGTAAGCCCAATTATAATAATAAACAATATATATTTATACCTAAGTATATATCTTTGGAATCAACTTTTTTTTTAATGCTAAGAATAACGCCACTCACCTTTACAATTTATCTCGGTATGTTTTTCCATATCTTAAAAAATATAACTACACTTCCAAGCGTATGCACAATTTAAGAATATTTTTAGATTTATGTACCTAGTTTAATTTTATTTTAAATTTTGTTTTTATTAATGTCACTGTATTTAAATTTCATTAAATTCTTTTAAAAATAAACTTAATACTTTGCATTAATATATATATTATAGATACAAGTATTTCCTTTATTTATTTTGCTTCTTAGGTTAAGCTTTTTATAATATGAATATAAAAGTAAAATACAAAAACACATACAAAAAAATATAAAAATATATAAACACATTATAAAAAACCTAACCTAGGGTGCCGCCAGCAGCGGGGCAGGGCCCAAGCTGCCGGTGGTTAGGGCCGCAGAGAGAGGAACCGTCGGACTATCCGCGCTGTGTCCAAGATCACCGCCTTCTGCATCTGGCCCTTGATCCAGCCACCTAGCGAGAGTCTCTTAAGATGTTGGTCGAGACTCTTCGCTATGAGACCGTTCGCTGAAACGACTATCGGAACAATGATCGTTGAATCAACATCCCACATGGCGGCTATCTCGTGAGCCAAGTCTAGGTACTTACTGGACTTGTCCTTCTCGGCTTTCACGAGATTCTCATCATGGGGGATGGTGATGTCAACGAGCACTGCCCGGCGTTGCAGTCGATCTATTATCACAATGTCAGGCTTATTGGCTACAATAGTCCTGTCAGTGATAATAGATCGATCCCAATAGAGCGTGGCACGACCATTTTCAAGAACTGGCGCAGGTAAGTACTATACAAGTATTATTATTATATTTCAGTCCTCAATGTTCTCGTAATCACCTTTTTATTAGACTTATGTTATTTCACACATTATTTACTTAGGTACTTCGTTTTTCAACGGACTAATTGTCTTCCGTATACTCATCTTGTAGTTTTGTATCGTTATTATAAATCATACGTATAACATCATAATTACAATTAATTCTTATGTAAACACATTCGTATATTTAATCAAATATTGTTTCTCTGAAAAATACATACTGATTGTCTGTCATGCTTATTATTTAGATATCCCCGGCATTGTTAGAGATGTAACATTTTATTATCTTGTACATACATTTCGTTTCGTTATATAAATTAAATTTCGGTATTGTATATAGTTTTTTGTGATAATTTTTTTTATCGTGTTGTAAGTATATTTTTGTAGTATACACATACATATGATTACGTAAAAAAAACTAATAAAGTAGTAAAAAGAAAAAGTAGGTACATGAACGCTATGAACTGAGCCAAATGTTTCATTGAACTCCTAAACCTCAACTTCAATAGTTATAAAAAAAAACATAAAAACTATAAACTGAAAAACGATATATTAACGACTAAAAAATTCTTAAAATTAAATATGGCAGTTTTAATATTTTTCATATAGAACACGAATAATAAACCTCAAATAACGTTAATTTATAAAACGAATAAACACATAAAAGTTGAATAACATTATTCAATCTTGAAGTAATAACGGATAACGTTTAATATAATAATAACACAGTTGTTATCAAAAACTGTGCGTAGCACTAGTGACACGTCGACAATGTTGACGAATCACGAAACGCGTGGACGGATATGTAAACAAATTACCTACAACTAAAGTTCCGTCTACGTGGCAACTTTACGTTCCTTCTGAGTTAACAGTAACATAACCTCATATTGAGTAATAATTAACTATTAAGGCGCAAAGTATACTTTATGTATGGTTCGGAAACATGGACCATTCGAGCAAATTTGAACAAACGTATCGGCGTTGTAGCGCCGGCTTTTATGGATTCTATGGACGGAAATGCGTTCTAACCAATCCATTCTTGAGCGCTGGCTGTCAACAATATGCTAGAACCTACTCTTAGTTATATCGGTCACATTTCACGTCGCCCACCAGATAGCCTGCACGGGAAGCATGGTCGCGCGATAGACGATAAAATATCAGGCCGTCCCTATCACACTTACAAATAGTGCGATAGGGACGGCCTGCTATTTTATCGTCTATCGCGCGACCATGGTTCCCGTGCTGGAGAGAATAATTATAACGGGCAAAGTTGAAGGCACGAGACCTCAGACAGCTATTAGATGGTGTGTTCAAATTACTGTACCCATGCGATTATAACTGCACGAGGCCATGCGCTAGGCGAGGAATAGACGCCTATGGAGGGACCAAGTCTTCAACAGAATGACATGATGTCACGATTGCATTGAAGGAACGACCGAAGAAGGAGGAAGGTACCTATTTAAATGTATAAATTTACTGTTAATGGACCCAATACATTCTACAACTGTTGTCTTTCCGTACAGACTTTTTCCACTTAAAACAAATGATTCCGCAGGGTGCATTAAGTAAGACATGCAGGGTGCGTAGCCGAATGGCACAAACGCTCACGAAACGAAACGCTAGTAGATATCTATCCCTATCGCTCTTGCGTATTAGCGCGACAGAGCCGGATTACGTTTCGTTTTCGTTTGGCGTCGGAGAGATGCCATTCGGCTACGGGGCCTGGTCTTGAGATTATGAATTTCGTCTTTAAGGTGTCACTGTAAAATGTTATAACCTGCTCTTTCAGATACATAGAGGGGAAAGAGAAAGAATTATAGGTATTTATAAAGTAAGGCGTAGAATTATGTTATAGTTATTAACCTTAATTCTGAGTAGGAAAAACATTAAATTTACCTGTTTTAGAAAAAAAATGAATAATTTTTCGCGAAAATGCCCAAGCAGTTCTAACTTGCTGCTGTCAATAAATTTTGTTTATCAATAAAGTACTGTTATTGTATTGTTTTTACTACTAGAATGCAAGTAATTAGGTATACATGTAACTATATACGTACATAATTATTTTTTCTGTTATAATCTCTACAACCATTTCTCAATGCTAATAACGCTAAACGAGTGTATTTATTATACAATATCATATCGGTTATTCACATTTTTACTGTACAAAATAATAATATTTTTTTATTACAACGCTGAGAAGCTTGTGGCGAGCTGTTTGGGAAAAGCAATCCCACGATATGATTACTCTATCGAAACATAAAAATCATATTAAAAGCATTAATTTTTGAGTTTGAATTATTTTTATAAAATGGAGTGAATTGACGTTTTCCACTATATTGGCGAATGCTGGGATGCGTGACAGTCCAGCGTCGTGCACATAATATACAGTAAACAGTCAAAATATGTGAGTGTGTTTAGTAATGCGAGTGTGCACGGGAAAATGACCCACTTTGTCGATTGCTATAAAGCCGCTTTGTCAGTTTATTCATTTAAAGGTACAAGTAAATCTCGCCTTAATGGTAACCGACAAAGCGGGACGTTTTACTAAACACACTCACATATATTATGAGATTGACAGTTAACTCCATATTAAACTAAGGGCCCATTTACACAGTGCGAGAACTCACATGCGAGTTTCATTACGTGCGGTATTTGATTAGTATACCTAGATATTTTTCTGGCACGAACGAAGTAACACTAGTGACTTCCTTCCGATATTTAGTTTATCGATAAATTACATTATAATATGTCATTAATTATTATAATTATGTCATTAATTATTACCGTGGCACTGAATCTTGTGTTTCATGTGTTCTGCCTACCCCGTTTAGACCCCCGGCTTGAATTTATGTGTAAGTATGTAACATTTGTGTTTTATAAAAATGTCACATATTATGTTAAAATAAATGGAGAATTATAATAAAACGAACCATATTTTAGTAGTCTACATAATTTCTTCCATGATTATTCATGAGTTTAGACATCATTATTAGGCGTAATTAATAACCTTATGTAAGGCTACTTATCGAGAAAAGGATTATCGATGTTTTTATTTTGTCAAGGACTAACAACTTGACGTGCATGCCAGAAAAATATCTAGGTATACTGGTATATTGATTAGTGTATGAATTGTACGTAACCTCAATAGTCCGCAATGTAACTAAACTCGCATGTGAGTTCGTGCGCCGTTTAAATGAGTTACATACTTTGATTTGTAATTTTGTAAGTATAATAAATACGGTACCTACAGTGCTGGACAAAATTCTTCATACACCGACATATAAAATTAACTTTCCATCATAATTTCTTTACCCTTAAACTTAACATCACAGTTGTGTTGGAAAACTTTTAGCTAATTTCATGGCGTACAACATACAGACAATAACATATCAATGATTGTACAATTATTTTTTTACATGCGTATAAATATAAATATTAGTACTTTTGGCTCTGGACAAATTTGATCATACAGTAATTAAAATACGAATGAAATGCAATGTATAAGTGTGTATGGCTTTCATCTGCTTTAGATATTGCTGCTTGTCTCGGAGGAACATTTTCAGTTACAAACTGAAGGTATTTATCTAACCCAAGCTATTTCCTGTGTGCCTACTAAAGTAATTAAGTCAGTGGGTTAATTCAGAATAACATTTGATATTTTCTTTGTTTTTCCAAAAACTTCCTTAAACATATTTAAAGTCACACACAGGTCGAACGCGATTAATTAACATTATTTTTACCTTTTTTCCCAACCTGTGTTTATTCGACCTGTGTGTGACTTTAAATATGTGTACAAAGCGCGAGAACTTAAAGTGTTAACTTCCTTAAATTTTGGCTAGGCTAGGATTGATAACATGAGACTATGTTGGCCATTGAAGCTACTTAATCCTATGAATCACAACGAACGCATGAAATCGACATACTAGTATTTTCTTTCAGTCATCTTTATTAAACACATCATATATATTCAGTCGGGCGATGGCTGAGACAATACCAGTATGTATATCTCATGCGTATGTTATGATTAATAGGAATAAATAGCTTGAATGGCTAACATTGTCTCATGTAATCAATCCAAGCCAAAATTTAAGGAAGTTTTTGGAAAAATAAAGAAAATATCATATGTCATTCTGAATTATATACCCACTTTGCCTACTTTAGTAGACACACAGGAAAAAGCTTGGGTTAGATAAATACCTTCAGTTTCTAACAGAAAATGTTCCTCCGAGACAATCAGCGATATCTAAAGCAGATGAAAGCTATACACACTACTACATTGCATTTCATTCGTATTTTAATTACTGCATGATCAAATTTGTCAAGAGCCTAAAGTACTGATATTTATATTTATACTAATGTAAAAAAATAATTGTACGATCATTGATATGTTATTATCTGTATATTATACGCCATGAAATTAGCTAAAAGTTTTCCAATACAACTGTGATATTAAGTTTAAGGGTAAGGAAATTATAATAGAAAGTTTATTATTATATATCGGTGTATGATGCATTTTGTCCGGCACTGTAAGTATTAAATTAATAAACAAAATGCATTAGCTTTCTACATGCGTGTATGTTTTATTTGTTGTGAAAATTGCCAACATTCAATATACTAACGTTAAATTCTTTCTCATGGCCATTAGAAATGGCATTTCTTTAAAATTTCTTCTTTAAAATGTAAATTTTAAGATCTCCTTTTTTCACGTGTTCCTGAAAGTGAAGAAGAACATGTAGATCTATATCGCAAAGACCCCTCCCCCCCCCATCTAGCGTCACGCGAGCGTAGCGTCGTGCCAACTGTATGGAAACAGACGCCGCGTCGATGTCGGAGGCTTTGCCATGCAGTTGGCTCGACGCTACGCTCGCGAGACGCTAGATGTGGGGAGTCACAAAATGTTCATAATTTAATTATTGTATTTCCATTCTGCTTACCTTATTTAGAGATTCAAACAATGTTTTCTGGATATTGGTTATTCAAGTGCCATTTTTTGACCAAACCGAACATACGTTGGGTCATATTTATTGACATATTCCAAATGCAAAATAAACAAATACTACACAGTTAGTATCAAATTACTGTCCTATTATTAATTAACTAGGTTTACTAATGGTCAGTTAACCGCAGAACGATTAAGTTGCATGTCATTAATTGCTTATGATACAGAAGAACTTCACATATTTTGGTGATTTATTATATTTGTGATTTATACTATTGGAAGTTAACCTATTTTATTTAAATATTTACCTTTTATTCACTACCTATGATAAAATGTCGTCGACGGTTGCATCAAACCGTCTGTCACCGTTAAAGCGTTCGTTAAATTTTATTGTATGGGAAGTTCCATAGACATCAGCTGCGTGACGATGGCTTGTACTCGTTTATTTATCGAAATAGAAGTGGCCTGGACTAGTAGGTAATGCTATTATTTAGTTGACAATCTTCACTTCCCAATACTCAATCAAGTATACGTTGATAATTAAGGAGACAGATCCATTTGATTCGTGAAATAGTTATTTGTTATACAAGGGGGCAAAGTTGTATTTTAACGCCGAGTGTGGAATTGAAAAACGAGCAAGTGAAAGGATTCTATAGTTGAACCACGAGCGAAGCGAGTGGTTCGAGAATAGAATCCTGAACTTGCGAGTTTTTTAACACACGAGAAGTAAAATACATTTGCACCCGAGTGTAACACAAAACTTTTCCCCTCACTATAGCGAGGAAACTACAACGCAAAAAATGCGTTTATCACTGCTTCCAGTAGTTCTGCAGGTGGTAAATCATCTTTATTACTAGATTCACCTACTTTTATTAATTTTAAAGCAGTTAATTTGACTTTATTCAAAGAGGTCAAATTACTTTACCCACTAGTGGATAAAATGCGTTTTTACCCGCTGGTATTAAAGGACAAAACACGTGTTTCTGAGCTAGTGAGGGGAAAAAGCTTTTATCTTGCACTGATGTAGACTAGGAAAAATTAATACGAATTTGCATGATTTGGATGATTTGTCTGTCAAATGTGGTATGTGGTTGATGCAACTGACCCTTAGTGAAAAATCGCTAATAATTCAACGAAAACTTGTAGGTATTTTGTTTTGTCAATAAAAATAATCTAATAACCATCGGAGCCGTCGCCGCACCGCAGTTTTTGATAACGGCTAGCCGTAATGTTAAACGTCGAATTAGGCAATAGGACTGCGACATAAATACATGATTGAGTCCAATAATAATAATATTACATAATTAAACTAATTGGGTTATTTCCGAATAAAAAAAAGTTTTCTAGCCCTAAACTAAACAATGACGGATGACGGAGTTACTGCACTTCATGAAAGCTACGTCTGACATAATAGCCAGACGTCTGTATTGTAGACACCGAGTATCCGCGAACGTATTATTCTTATTACTAAGCAGCAGAGTAAAATTCTATTTTTAATAGTGTTGTCAAAATACACATGTTATCAGTCTGCTACAGGGTATCGAAAAGAATATAAGGTAAATTGTAACATCTAGCATTCTGCTTTTAGAATTGATGTTACCTACTACGTTCAATCATAATTTTTATGATATTTTTATCTCTCGTGGCTCGTTCTCTTTTCTGCTGTTAAAAAAGTAGATTATCAATTAAGTGTATTAGGTACGTAATAAAGAGTTTACTAGAGAGACTTACAAACATTAAACTTAAAGTAATGTAGGTAATTTATCTTAGAACCGCAATCTAATTTTAATTTATACGACCAGTTTTAGAGTTTAACATACAAATCTGATCTATTAATATCTTAAATCATGAAATTCCTTCAATAGAGACTTTATTTCCGACACTAAAATCGAGTAATTTAAATTCGAACATGTAGATTATAATATCTAAAATTTACCTGGCGTCTGTGGCATCCTTTTACCCCATATAATAAACTTTTAAACGTCTTTAAACTAATGAACACTATTATTTGTATCAATTGTAAAATAAGATACTTATATTTTAATATAAATTACACTACACTTAATTAAAAACAATACTATCACTGCATTATAACAAGCTTTACAAGGAAGCGGAACGAGATAACTACAGCAAAGCTAAGAGTGAACTGAAGATGCGTACGATTACGAAACATTCTTGCGTGCATAGTTCCAATTGAGAAGGATCATTAATAGATCATAATAATTGAAACGTTCTTGACTTTGGTTCACATTTTATGGTTATGCGTCCCTACTAAACTATTAATTACAATCAAAATGTTTAAGAACGGACGCTAATTTCATTGTAACAGTAAATTATCTGTTTTGTTATTATAAATATATGTTGCCCAACGTGCGAGATAACCTTGAGGATAGATATATTTTTAAATCATTCAATATTTTTTTCATATGTTCCGTCTACGCTTGTACTCGTTTATTTATCGAAATAAAAGTGGACTGGACTAGTAGGTAATGCTTAGGGGATGCAAAAACCGGTTAACTTTAAAAACCGGTTAATAACCGGTTTTGCGGATTTTTAGTAAATTACCATACTACGCAAAAATATTACCATTACCTTCAATAATTATGTTGTTTATGATATCGTAGCAGGTATTACTTGCACGATGAAGATCATTTTTATCCAGTTTTTGGAAATTTTGTAAAATTCAGAAGTTGTCATAAAGGACTTGAGTGCCCATAGCGTATATGGCGCTTAAAACTGTCGTGAGTTTACTTTGATAATCACTATAAAAACTAAATATTTGTCAGTTCAGTTGTGCGCTTTCTAAGCATGTCGCGGAGGTCTACAGCTCCCAGAGGCACTAGTAATACAAGGAAGTAACGTATAAAAACCAAGATCTTCATTTTCCCTTTATTTAAAAAAAATAATTTGATATATACAGTAGAGTCAGGTTATAACGACGCCCAAGGGATCGCTGATAATTACGTCGTATACTAACTGGACGTCGTACAAAACGAATAATATTACGATTTAAAGATATGTCATTTTTTAGCATGCGTGCTTGCTCATCACCGGCAAATTACTGTGGTAATTCGTAATAATAAACAGTCGCATTCCTTGAACCTCGATTTACGTAATTAATATGACAATCGATTTTTTATTAATAATGACACCCGCATGTAAGTTCTCGCACCGTGTAAATGGGCCCTTAATATTGTTCTGAAAATATTCTTACCGAATAAGATAAATATTGCACGTGTAAGTAGTACTACCATCAAGACCTTGACAGTCTTGACACTGACTTAGTCGTATACCTACTAACATTAAATTTAAAAAATATACAAATGTAGGTACGATGAAAATACCCACCATGACTCAAAAACAAATCTGTGTGCGTATCAAGATTTGAACCTAGGACTATTGGCATAATGCAGGATCACTAGCCACTAAGCCAGACTGCGTGCGTAGCCGAATGGCATTTCTCCGACACCAAACGAAAACGAAACGCCGCGCAAGTTAGTCTAGCTCTGTCGCGCCAATACGCACGAGCGATAGAGATAGATATCTACGAGCGTTTCGTTTCGTGAGCATTTGTGCCATTCGGCTACGCACCCTGGTAGTGAATAATTACCTACCTAATGTCGTAGGAACAGGATCCGAATGAGAAACCAAAACCAGTTAGACGACCGGCGACCCCATGCAGACCCGCCTTAGTACGTAGCCGAATGGCGCGAACGCTCACGAAACGCTCGTAGATATCTAACTCTATGGCTCTTGAGCATTGGCGCGACAGAGCCAGACTACCTTTCGCGGCGTTTCGTGTTCGTTTCGCGTCGCAGAAATGCCTTTCTGGCAAAAGGCATTTCTCCGACGCCAAACGAAAGCGATACGCCGCTGGCTCTGTCGCGCCAATACGCAAGCGCGATAGAGATAGATATCTACTAGCGCTTCGTTTCGTGAGCGTTTCGTGAGCGATTGTGCCATTCGGCTAGCCACCCTGGGTGGCTAGCCGAATGGCACAATCGCTCACGAAACGAAGCGCTGCGTATTGGCGCGACAGAGCCAGCGGCGTATCGCTTTCGTTTGGCGTCGGAGAAATGCCATTCGGCTACGGGGCCTGTGCTCGTCACACAAATAAATGCGCTTACCGGGATTCGCACCTAGGACCGAGGCTTAGCAGGCAGGGTCACTACCGACTGAGCCAGACCGGTCGGTCGTCAAATATAAGTAGGTCGTGATATTAAATATTAGTAGGTAGTTTTAGGTATCGCTGGTTTATTCGAGTTGAAAATCAAAAGAATAGTTTTCGACAAATTCGAGTTCTATGTTCCAAGTTCGAGGCAAACTTAACCACTAGTAGTTTGTTTATTTTCATTTCATATTTACATAATAATTATCAGAATAAAAAAATCACTAATTAATATAGACACAAAAATAATTATTTTCCTTAACACATTCGCATTTTTGCAATGTGCACTTCATTAAAATAGTTCAACGAATTATGTCATTGTTTGTTCAGACTCACGTATAATTAAGTATCAAAAATTTATATCAATTCCGCAGGAATATATTTCATGAATAAAATCAGCACCGTTGATTACTTTACATTGAAATCTGATTGGAGTAGTGTTTGCCGTGGGGTAAAATTACTAGAGCTGCCCCAAATGCTGGTTTTGGCCGAATTCGGAATACTGATATTCGGCACCCTCTGCGCCAAATACTTCTGTATTCTGCCAAAACCAGCATTCCAAATAATTTTACTCCACGGCACGGCATTCATAAGAAATATGCCTCAAAATGTAGGTATGAACATTACCAAGATATTCTATATTTGCATTAAATAAATGTCATATACAAAGAAAAAATTACCAATGCCCGCAAGTGTTCCAAGCTGGACATATTTTGGACACTGGCATTGGTCATTATTTTTTTGTATAGGTATGACATTTATTTAATGCAAATACAGAATATCTTGGTAATGTTCATACCTACATTTTGAGGCATATTTATTATGAAAATTGTTCATGTGAACCAACGAAGCAAAGCATTTGATACAATTTAAATTTTAAATTATGTTGCTGACAGTTAATGATCTTAGTCAATCAAATAGACAAATTATCAAAAGAATCTTCTTCGTATTTGGAATCTTTAAAAAAAATGGATCAGTAGTTAATATTTAATGTTGATTGCGCAATTTTTGTTTTAGGTAAGTATATCGATTTCTTTTAACTCGTTAATTGCTAAGGGCTACTTGCACCAACGAAAATGGAGGGTTAACCCACCATTTTATATGGAATTTGACAAATGACAGCCCACTAACCCTGAGTTAAGTGGTTGATGCAAGTAGGCCTAAGAGGAGCAGGCGTTAGTACCTATACAGGTGCCCATGAGGAAAGAAAATAAACCACCTATTACTGGGGCCAAAAGAAAGAAAAAAATGTATACAGTTGCCTTTTTTATGGTTTCTTAACTATTTTGAATGTATTGTTTAAAAAAAATGTAAATGTTAGTTTTAAAACTAGCACTTACCATGAGTTTGAACGTTTTTTTTTCTAAAATCCTCATTTTTGAAAGGTTTTACTTCTCATTTTTTGACATCTATCAATGAGGATAGTGACGCTATGCTCCATAATAATATATGGCATCAACCCCTTTAAAAAAGCCTATTGTACTGATTAACAAGATTTTTTTTTCATTTCCTAATAACTCTGAAACTAGGCGAAACCCAGAAAAGTTTATATAGCATTTTAGTCTTAAAATGGGATCGGGAATACGCTATTAAAATTATTCCCTTTCCTCATTTAGTTAGCTGAGTTTATGTGTAACAACTATTCAGCATCGGTTGAAGAATATTTAGTAAAAGTAGCCGAATCGGCTTATAACGGATACTTTCCGAATATTCTATGGACATCTCTAAAAATTACTGTAGCCGGTGAATCAACAGCTCGTTGATTAGCCAAATACTCGTCTAACTGCGCACGGATTTACATACAGGACATATTTAAACTTATTTTATTCTGTGGTTTATTTATCCATAGGTATAACCGATAGCTTATGGCCAAATAGTCAAAACTGAGGTTCTAAATGTTTAGACATGGTAGTCAACGCTCGGAGAAAATTGACTGGAGATGCCTTTATGTTGCATTTGAGGATTGCGTTTTTTATTAATTAAATAATTAATGTAAGTTTACATTAACTCACTACATTACTATTTTCATACAACAGATTTTTAAATTTTTGGTCTTTTGGTTTATTACAATATGTACCTATATTGTAATAAACCAAATTAGTATAACAAGTACACTTCCTATAATTTTTTTTTATTTATTTGAGAATATTTTTGTTTCTACAAACGGTCTTTTACAAAAATATTAGTACATAGTATTTTCAAAAAAAAAGCAAGTAAAAAACGCCAAACACGCACAGAACTAGTTGAAGTAGCTACAGATTTCTACAAAAAACTATATAGTAATGAAGACTTAACCAATACACCAAGCGACAACATCGAGCATGAGCAACAACGAGAGGAGTACAGCAATATAAATATTGCTATCTCACCATTTGACGCCCAAGAAATACAGAACAACATAAAACACCTAAAAAATGAGAAAAGCCCAGGAGCGGACAATATATCCAACGAAGCTCTAAAAGTAGGAATATCGATTCTCACAGAACCCCTCACTGTACTGTTTAACAAAATACTTGAAACACAATCAATACCTAAGCATTGGGCTGAGGCACGGATCATCTTACTACATAAGAAGGGCGCCCCAGCGGATATTAATAACTACAGGCCGATTAGCTTATTACCCACAATCTATAAGCTGTTTGCAATGTGCCTCGAAAGAAGGATAGGGCCACAAATAGAAAAACACCAACCGAGCGAACAGGCTGGGTTCAGGCCAGGGTACTCAACCACCGACCATATCTATACTTTGGATCAAGTGATAGAAAAATACCTGGAATTCAACAACCCTCTATATCTGGCCTACATTGATTATGCCAAAGCATTCGACTCAATATCACACAAGAGTATTTGGCAGGCACTAAAACATCAAGGTATTGCTGATACTTACATAAATATAATTAAAGACATCTATAATAAAAGTACGAGCCGTGTCAAACTCGATAGACTAGGACCCATTATAACTATACGAAGAGGCGTCAAACAAGGAGATCCTCTGTCTCCGAAGATTTTCATATCAGTGCTACAGGATATAATGAAGGACCTAAACTGGAAAGAAAAAGGAATTTACATTAATGGTCAATACTTATCAAACCTAAGATTTGCAGATGACATAGTATTGTTCTCAAAAACACCATCTCAACTGGAAAGAATGATAAATGAGCTTTGCACAGTGAGCGAAAATATTGGGCTTCAACTAAACACCTCAAAGACAAAGGTTGCTACAAATAGATCTCAAGTCCCTATATTGGTCAAAGAAACACCGCTTCAATATGTAGACAGTTATATATACTTGGGCAAAGAAATATCCTTTAAGCCATCAAGGCATTTAGATGAAGTACAAAGAAGAATAAATATAACTTGGAAAAAATTCTGGGGTTATAAAGAGATACTGAAATCTAACCTGCCACTCAGACTAAAGAAAAAAGTATTAGACTCATGTTTATTACCCTGCTTAACATATGCCTCACAAACTTGGACGTTTGACAACCATATCAAAAGAAAAATTCAAACATGCCAACGATCAATGGAAAGGAGTATACTGAACATCAAACTCAGAGATAGACAGAAATGTAAAGACATCAGAAAACGAACAAATATCATAGATGCCCTACAGCATTCCCTTCACCTGAAGTGGATGTGGGCCGGACATGTGGCACGAGCACCAAGAGAAAAGTGGATAAAAAAAGTTTCTACATGGTCGGGCCCAATCAACTACAGGGACAGAGGTCGCCCAAAAGAACGGTGGGCTGACGATATAGAAAGAACAGCAGGACGTAATTGGAAAACAATAGCAGGAGACCGAAAAGCCTGGCAATTATTGGAGGAGGCCTATACCCAGAATGGGACCTTAGCTTAAATAAAAACTTATATATCTAAAATAACTACATGTAAAAAATGCAATTTTCTGTAAGTTAAGGAAATAAAGGCTTATTATTATTATTATTATTATTATTATTTTTAAAATCTAAACCTGGAGTTTCATTTATGTTTTAAATATAATGCAGTGCAAAACAGTGAGTATAGAGATAACAATAACTTTAGTGATGCTTATCTATCCAATTCATTTATCTAAAATAAATGTGCTAAAGGAAAATCAGTAGCTTGAACGAATATTATATAAGTAAATTAATTTAAATAACATCATCTGAAAGCACGTTTAAGGGAGACAACATTACAATTGAAATATCAATTTCTTGAAGTTTTATCATTAAATTGTCTACACACGCGTCTTATAAAAACATTTCGTGCGTAACAAGTGCGGCTTTTTGATATTGAGAACAAAACTTTTTTCTACATTGGCGCTGACGAGTTCGAGGGATTTTAATTTGAATTTGATGGAGCAGTGAGGGAACGTCTATTAAGCTATGTAAGACTTTAAATAACATGACAGAGTCTGCACAATCGCGGCGGCTACTGAGCGTTTGGAGCTTATGATAATAAAATTAAGTGAGTCTTGGTAGCTAGTGTAAGTATGACCAGTTCGAAAATCGACTGCAGCTTTGATAAACTTTTCTTGTATGCGCTCTATCCTTTCAATGTGAATGGCGTGGTAAGGTTTTCAGACAGAAGAGGCAAACTCAAAATGGCTGCGGACAAAACTGTTATATAAAATTTTATAGGTGAGACTATTTTTAAAAGGTTTTTCCTACGCGCAGTATAAAACCGAGTTGTTTATATGCCTTTTTTATAATAAACTCCAAATGAGGCCTAAACGATAGCTCGGAGTCCATAGCAACACCTAGATCACGTATTTGTGTCACTCTATTCAGAGGATAATATCAATAAAGTAAAGTTGTAGTCGATATTGTGTTTTTTCTTTGAGTAACTGATAATAAATAATTTTTAGGTTCAATAATAATGTGTTATCATTACAAAATGTTTCAAAATTAACTAGATCGTCTTGTAACATGCGACAATCTTCAACAGAATGGGTAACTTTATAAATTTTAGTGTCATCTGCATAGAGTGACACACTCGAGTGCTTAATATATTTATCAGTATCGTTTATAAATAGTAGAAAAAATAACGGACCAAGATGAGATCCCTGTGGGACTCCAGAGCTAATGGATTTCCATTGTGAGGCATAACCGGATAAAACTACACATTGGCTACGATTCTCAATATAGGAATGAATCCATCTGAACAAGTCGCCGTGTATGTTGAGCAGCCAGAGCTTCTGTAGTAGAGTATCGTGGCATATTGTGTCGAACGCCTTGGAGAAATCAGTATATACGGCTTCGACCCTAGCGCCTTTATCCATCGCATTCGGAACATCATTAGTAAACGTCAGTAAATTAGTGTTTATAGAACGACCTCTGTAAAATCCATGTTGATATAGTACTTGTGATTTTTGAGTTTTGACCACTTGGGATAGTTGTTGCACTACAATTTTATCAAATATTTTACTAAATTGACACAATATAGAGATCGGCCTATATTGCTAATTGATCCTTTAAGAACAGGAGTAATTAGTGCCTTTTTCCAAATTTCTCAATCGATTTTTTAAATAAAATTGTAAGCGGTCTAGCCAAAATGAGCATCTCCTTATAAACATAGGATGAATACCATCCGGGCCTGCCTTTATTAACATTTATGCTATTTAGTAATTTAAGAACGGCAATATAATTAATATCGATCACATGATCACAATAATTATTAGCAGGTGGAGTGTTTAACTGTTTATGGATGAAACATTAGCAAGCTTCACGAAAACGGAATAAAAGTAAGTGTTAAAGAGATTGCATATTTATTCTCCATTAGATGTGACACGATTTCTTTATTGCATTGTTTGTGGTAATTTACTGTTAGAGTATTTTGCTTTAACATAGAACCAGAACTTTTTGTTCAGCGTATGATACGTAACTGTTAAGGCACTGCGTTTCCATTTTTTGAGCCCTTTTTCTCAAGATTTTAAACGATTCGTAATCTAGGGAATTTTTTTATAATTTCCATAGTTTGTGATATTTTTGTTTTTCTTTAAGGAGTTTTCTCAATGGCCTAGAGTGCTATACAGAAACAGAAACTGACGCATTTGCCTTACGTTGCGGAATATGAGTTTTTATGAAGTCATTTAAAAGATTATTAAGTTTTGCAACACCACTTATAACATCACTGTTTAAAAAAAAGAGGAGCAATTTATTTTAGACAGAACCATGTTTATTTTATTGTAATCGCCAGCACTAAAATTGTGAATCATAGTAGGGTTTGGTTTAAGAGTGGGTGCAATATTAACCTGAATATCTACAGAGTGGGGCCTGTAACAAAGGCGAAGAATTGAACTCTAGGCTATTCTCCTTATACTGATCAACATTTGTTCGGCGACTTTTAAAAATAACTTGTATTTTAGATTTTTATCACCCTTGAAAGTTTTTTCTAAGAGGTAATGTATTGCGAATTCTGTTAAGTCTAAAGTGTGACAGACAACGTCAATGACAACAATAATGGCGTACATTGAAGCTAATATTTATTTTGTATGAAAAATTAAAAATTTAAAGACTTCATAATTTTTAAAAGTCACTGAACAAATGTTGATCAGTATAAGGAGAATAGCCTACAGTTCAATTCTTCGCCTTTGTTACAGGCCCCACTCTGTATAATCAGTGCTTTGTGATGAGCATCTTCAGGTGTGAGTGGCCAGTTACAATAGGTCACTTCACAGATAACGTTACATAGTATTAAATCGAGAATACGTCTGTTAATATTATACTACAGATTAAGGTCGAAAAATCACGTAAATATCTTATCTGTGTTAGCACGCAACGACATCGGACAAATAGGCTACTTGCCTCCTTAGTTAAATCAGCTTCTTTTTAAGAACTGTCAAAACGAATTTGAACGACTTGCATTATATGGAATTAATATGAAATCGAATTTAGTGACGTCACGGTCAATTCAGATCCTTTATATATTTCTATCTGACTTATTAAATAGGAATTCGAATTAAAAATAACTTTAATGTTTTTCTAATAATTATCTAATGCTATATTTCGTGCATGGTATAAAATATTTTATTTTAAGAACAGTCAAGTTCCCTATTGTCAATGTTGCCCTTCTAAATAATTTAACTCTGTCCAAAGACAAACAGTCTATACAACTTTATAACAATCTTCCACTATGACCATTCTCTTTGACGCAAACTAACATAAAACCTAATTTCACTCTAACTAATAAAAATAAAATTATGTTGTTTACCGAAATCCAGGTCGATCGTCTACATTGCTTTAGAAAAACATACAGGCGTAGCAGTTTAGGATATAAAATTTGTTATGTTAGTTTTATTACACATTCTCTTCACAGTATAATAAAGAGTACTATCGTATTTTTTATGCAAATCAGCGCAAAGTTACGTTAGTGATATTTTTATTGTACCTACGTATTAAAATAAAATGTAATCTAGAAGAGAGTAGATCGATGCTTGTGTAGTGTGTATTATGATACGTGGGTATCCCACGTCCCACTATTAGGTAAAACTTACACTATACATATATTAAATTAAAGTACTTACGTACAGAAAGGACACTTCCTACAATAGTATTTTTGGACTCAGTTAAACACCGTTGCATACAATACTTTTTCTACGACCATGCACTTACTTTTTAATAGTTTAGAATCACTTTCGTGAGATTCACGCTGCTTCCTGTATTTTGACGTAAATGACTCCCCTCTGTTCCTTCACTCAACCCGCTCGCACTCCCCAGCGCCGCCGCCAGCCCCCGCCGGCTCCCCGCGCACTCACGCAGTAAGGTTAATAATAAATAAATAAATATTATAGGACATTCTTACACAGATTGACTGAGTCCCACGGTAAGCTCAAGAAAGCTTGTAATGTGGTACTCAGACAATGATATATATAATATACAAATACATATATGTACATAGAAAACATCCATGACAGTTGCATGACAGAAACAAATATCTGTGCTCATCAATCATCACACAAATGTATGCCCTTACCGGGATTCGAACCCGGGACCGCGGCTTAGCGGACAGGGTCACGCGCTAGGCCAGACCGGTCGTCAAAATGCATTAAGGTGCGCGGGGAGCCGGGGGGTCGGAGCTGGCTTTGGAGAATAGACTATAGAATTGTCTTGACATCTTTTATGTAGGGGCACGACACTGTAAATGACGAATAACAGTCCAGAAATATATGTAAAATATATGTTATTATCTAATCACTACAGATTAGATAGTTACGATACTACTATCGCACGCAAAAGGACATCAAGTGTTACGAGCCCTAATAAATCAATATTGCAGCAATGCGAGCCGAAGGTTGCCAAAATCTGTCAATCAGGGGGAGTGTCAAACGTGATTCAGAGTCACGTCATTATTTGTGCTTGCAATAATATAATGACGATCATCATCCTCCTTGCGTTATCCCGGCAATTGCCACGGCTCATGGGAGCTTTGGCAACTAATCCCAAGATTTGGCGTGGGCACAAGTCTTACGGAAGCGACTGCCATCTGACCTTCCAACCCGAAAGGTAACTAGGCGTTATTGGGATTAGTCCGGTTTCCTCACGATGTTTTCCTTCATCGAAAAGCGACTGGCAAATGGCAATAAGTATTATCGAAAAACTCATTAGTACGAGCCGTTTTACTGTTTTAAATATTTTAAATTGCTAATTGCTCACATTATTGAAAAAAACAAACTCATTCTGCACTCGATCCATTCCAGCCATTCCAGCCACCATTCCAGAATTCAAAGCCTTTATGTCACTGAGTAAGTGAGTGAATGAGTGACTGACTGAGTGAGTTGGGGTTTAACGCAACGTAACACTGAGTGTTACGCTCTGTCAGTTGGAAGTCGCATTAGAAGTTTCACTTCAAAAAAACTAGATACATAGACCGAGGAGTGAAAGCCATAAAAAAAAACTAGATACATAGACCGAGGAGTGAAAGCCATAAAAAATAAACTAGATACATAGACCGAGGAGTGAAAGCCATAAAAAAAAACAAGATACATAGACTGAGGAGTGAAAGCCATAAAAAAAAACTAGATACATAGACCGAGGAGTGAAAGCCATAAAAAATAAACTAGATACATAGACCGAGGAGTGAAAGACATAAAAAAAAACTAGATACATAGACCGAGGAGTGAAAGCCATATAAAAAAACTAAATACATAGACCGAGGAGTGAAAGCCATAAAAAAAAACTAGATACATAAAAACATAAAACTAACAAGACTGAAATGGAAGGCTTGAAAAGGTTCCATTATTAGGGTTGCATCATTAACCGGGACTCGTTATATGTTTTCCCAATTCCGGGCCGCATTCGAGCTAAAGGAGCGAGCTTCGATTTGTTCGACAAGTATATTTTACAAAACGGATTGAGAGGCCCTGAAAGGAAGTGTTTCAATTTACAGGAAGTTGGAGTGACGTAACTTTTGGGTCACGAAAAAAGGTAACATTTTAGTTAGTATTAGGCCCACTTGCACCAACCACTTTACTCAGGGTTAGTGGGCTGTCATTGTCAGGTGGGTTAACCCTCGGGTTAACCCTCCATTTTCCTTGGTGCAAGTGGCCCTTAGTAACATAGAGTAACTTTATGGAGTTGGAGTTTCATGACAATTAGATTAGACATGACAATTTTATGTTATTTATTTTAAACAGTTTATATCTATTCAATTGTACTTATTTTAGATTTAAAAAAAAAATAAAGTTACAGACCCATTAGATAACAGTTTTACACAAACTAAACCAAACTTTGGTTGCTTATATGTAATTTAAGTAAACATAAAGATAAAATAAAAAGCACCTTGAAATATTGGGTATTTGAATAAAATAATTATCCTATAAGAGCCCAATTAGACATCCCCGCCCTTCACCTGCATTCCATCCACAATATATCTGTTTTACGGTAAATTACAATAAAAAAATGACATCTTCAATTGGAATGAGGTTAGAAAAGCGACTCCATTCTACGAATGTTCTAGAAACCCGAGCTCTCGAATGCAAATTTAAAGTTATGCTTAGCATTATCAAGCCCAGGGCGGTCTAGCCGAAGTTACAACCGTCCACGCTACGCTACGTGGCGAATGGCGATCTACACGCAGTCTGGGGGCCGATTTTTGAGTCTCACTGTCACTAAAATACCGGTTGAAAACGGTGAATTGCCTATTATTTTCAGTGACAATTTTCTGAATTCGGACGCCGTGAGACTCAAAAATCGGCCCCCTGGTTCGTCGCGCCACTTCCAGGGTACGTAGCCAACTGCACAAACACTAACAATGATACCGTTACAAATTTTTAAATTAAAGGAAAAATGGAAAAAAAAAATTCACACCTCCGGCTATTCTCAATGTAAATTGAGACTCCAGTGCCTGTTAAGATCTATTCTTACGGGTAGATGTTTGCTATAACGCCTCCCTAAGGCGGTTGAGAATTGAGGGAAGGCATGGATAAATTCGCACACATCCAGCAGGCCTCCGTGGTGCAGTTGGAAGCGTGATGGCCCCGGCAAGGCCAAAGGTCGCAGGTTCGAGTCCTGCAGGAGGTGTGAATTTTTCCATTTTTCCTTTAATTTAAAAATATGTAATATCGCTCGCAGACGTTTCTGCATGATAAAAAAAAAAATTATACCGTTATCGTCGTATATCTATCGCCCTTCCGTATCGGCGCTACAGACTTTGTTTCGATCTTGGCTAGACCGGCTAAAGAGTGATAGGGAGAGGTTAAGCGATTGAGACGTTGGCTAGGTACCTAGATTGCATTCCGCTTTCAGAATTCTATTATTCAAACTTAATAAAAGCACAGTGCCCGAAATGGGTTTAGATTTTGTACAACAGTTTGAAAGTACTTACATAAGTACATAGTATGCGGGACTTAACCTAAACCGCATATTAATATTCAGATTGGTACAGTCGCCATCAGATATATAAGAGCGCCCGAGGTACTCAAAAATATCTGAACACGCCTCTATTGCCTAGGCGTTAGAGGCGTGTTCAGATATTTTTGAGTACCTCGGGCGCTCTTATATATCTGATGGCGACTGTACCTACATCCATACTAATATTATAAATGGGAAAGTGTGTGTGTCTGTCTGTTTGTCCGTCTTTGACGGCAAAGGGAGCGACTAATTGACGTGATTTTTTAAGTGGAGATAGTTGAAGGGATGGAGTGTGACATAGGCTATTGTTGTCTCTTTCTAACGCGAGCGAAGCCGCGGGAAAAAGCTAGTTACATATAAAGCGTTGTTTGATCCGCAGTACAGAGTGTACAGTATTGATTGGCTTGTAGTATTATATTTACACCCTTTTCTGTTTCTGGGCTTGGCTGAGTGCATCTATGATCTTAGTTTTGCCTAGGATTTTTGAGTGTCTGGCGCCATAGCCGAATGACATTTCTGCGACGCGAAACACCACCAAAACGCCGGAGAAATATAGTCTGACTCTGCCGCGCCAATACGCAAGAGCGTTAGGATAGATAGCTACGAAAGAGATATAACTATTGTTATCGTGAGCGTTTCGTGAGCGTTTGTGCATTCAGCTACGCACACTGATCTTATCTATCTTCCTTATCTTTAGCAGACTCCTCGCCATTCCTCTTTGCCATGAAACTATCATATTTTGGTCTTTGCTGTAAATGTCCATTTGGCATCCGTAGGTAAGGCACTGGTCCCACCGCGAGCTAGTAAGCTATGAGCTATCGGCTATAAAAACGAACAAAAGATAATCACTCCCGTGTAAATAAAAGGGACACGGCGATGTTTATAGTTACCTACTCGTCTGGCGGTAAGCTATCAAAATCGCCGTGTCTCTTTTATTTGCACGGACAGCTTTTTTGTCGCGACCATGGCCTAGTATGAAAGTGCGCACACGAGGCGACACAACTTTTCATACAAATACGAAAGTCGCCGAGCAACTGTTGCCCCCGTGGGCGCGCACCCTTAAGGTGCCCTTAAAGTGGACAGACAAAACGATCTCTACGATTCGGTTACCCATTATCTGTACCGTACTATATTTTATTTCGGTGTACTATATTTTTTTTTATATATAATTTTCTCAAATACTATATTTCCCAAAAAAAGTTGGCAACCCTACCTGTCCCACTCGCGCGTGTTGGTATCGAACTGTAAGTACCCCTCGCGAGGGGCAAATCGTAGGGCCTCACGGGCGAGCGGTGACGCACGCGCGAGAGATTGTTCGTCGCGTACTACGTATTGATTCGAACGCTGTCACAGAATTGATATTTTATCGTGATCGTACTATTCGAAACCTCATTTGTTTACAAAAATAACTAAAGGGCGGAATTATTAGCTTGGAGTAGGACTTGGAGGCTTGGGGTATTATTAGCTTGGGCTTGGAGTAGGTAATATCAGGCCTGTTTCAATTAAGTTACCTATCTAAGTAAGTACGCCTTAGTTACACGCGAATTTATAGAATTAAACCTACATACCACTAAGATACTGAATAAATTATTGAATCTGAATCTGAATCTAAGACATATCTTAGGTTTTTTCGAGCAAAGTAGAGCAAAATAAAAAAGGTAGTAATTAAATATTAAGATTATATTCTTTTTTGAAAGGAGACAACCCTATATCGTCAGAAAAGGTACGAGTTACGCGATAGAAAGAGAGCGCACTTCTACTTGAATATAATTGTAGGCATTTAGCGTTGCGCGGTCGGAATTTGAACTTAATAGTATCGTAGCAGGAGTCGTTATTTCTTTAAACGGATTTTTGGAGAGGGCTTTCTGTGATTGTACTAATATGTATTCTGTGGCACGGGGGAGCTTTATCTTTTGTTCGATTTTATAGCCGATAGCTTACTAGCTCGCGGTGGGACCAGTGCCTAATGTTGGGAGAATGTTCCATTGTTCATGTCTATGATTTTCTTTTTTAGATTAATTCGCAGGTCGCTTTTTAGTGATCGTATTTTACACATCAATCAGCAATGGTTCTATGTCCGTGCGCCGCTATGTCATTCTCTAGGCCATAAATCTACAACAAAAAATACGCCGATTTGTCTGTCTGTCGTTGAAGCAAAAAATGGAAAACCAGAACTCTAACCGTAAATCTCTAATTGATAAAGAAGTTATAGCTTCAGTTGTGAGTAAACAACCTAAAATTACCCATTTATAAGGGTGGTACTAACAGGTAGAGGGGGTTCAGTAATCAGTAGTTTATTGCTTTCATAGGTAACAAATAAATTGGAACATTTCAGTATAGCACACCTATGAACCCTGTGAGGACTTTCGAAGTAAACGCGTATCGCGTCGTCTCGAACACTAATATGCGATTTGGAACCAGTTGACCAAGATTGAATAAGTTTAGCGGTGCAAAGGGGCAACGCCGCCAGCATCCTGGGTTCACTTCCAGAGGTCGGTTCTTTAGAGGAGATTTTTTATATTTAGTTTTAGCATTAATTAAATTTTTTGTTGTGTATATTTATATTTATTGTTATATTAATAGTTGTAAATAAATTATATTCGGCAGTTGACCCACAAAAATATATAACATCCGCGATGCCAAACATTATCCTAAGCATATCCACCTCGCTCACGCTTACGGTCATGCTAGTGGAAGAAGACTCATTATGATCCTCCTTGCGTTATCCCGGCATTTGCCACGGCTCATGGGAGCCTGGGGTCCGCTTTGACAACCAATCCCAAGATTTGGCGTAGGCACTAGTTTTACGAAAGCGACTGCCATCTGACCTTCCAACCCGAAGGGTAACTAGGCCTTATTGGAATTGGCCCGGTTTCCTCACGATGCTTTCCTTCACCGAAAAGCGACTGGCAAATGTCAAGTGACATTTCGCACATATTTATGTTCCGAAAAATTCATTGGTACGAGCCGGGGTTCGAACCCGCGACCTCCGGATCGAAAGTCGCACGCTCATACCACTAGGCTACCAGCGCTTTTGTTTTGAAGACTATTGTTTGAAAATTTTTAATATTAGTCAAGTGGTTTCGTACTACAGACTGTAAGTAGTGGATGTAAGTCATATAATATATTTATGTATTACATTATTTTCGGTTCAATTGTGGTGTGGGCGATGCACTTACAATTTGTAACTGCAATATCACGATTTTGTTTTCTTTCAACCATTTAATTACTGACACATTAAAATATTTGACCAGAATTCATGTACTCAGCCTGTCTTTTATGGGAACAGAGGCGTGAATTGGGACGTAGGTACAGTTACAATCAAAAGTAACGGATCAAACAACGCTTCAAAGTAACAGAATGGTCTGTATTAACCGCTAAACAAAAACTGATATGTCTATACATAGAAAGAATAATTAAACGTTTACATTTCTGTCCGCGAACTGCACAGATGTATCTCCATTTAGTGTCCGTATCATAGTCTGCTTTTATCACTTGTCCTATCATGCGTCTAGAAAGCCTCAGGCAGAAAAAACTACGCGCTGCCAGACCCACTCCTCTGAACTCTGATCATGTCTGCGATCGCTATGGTAGAAGATGCCGCTCTGGTATCTCTTTAGCCACCGAAGACGTTCAATCAACCTCCACACAACACATAACTTACTAGACGCTGCAACAATCATCGGCAATAAATGACGTGGCCAATGATGATGATGATCATGCGTCACTTTCGCACTTACATTTTTGTTGGACCGTGAAAGACATTGTGACAAAATGATAGACAGCCGTACATCTTAGCCCTGAAAAAGTGGTTAGGTACATTTGTCAGATACTTTTTGACGTGTTGTTTCATCCTCTTCTATCTGCTGACTGTATAACATGATCATGCAAAACTGAGCGAGCACAAAGTACCCAAACGCTGACTCCTCGGCGTTGCGCAAATTATATCAAAAGCAATTTTCGTGCCAAAGAGCTACAAATTAGGCACCAAGTCTACTTCAAGTCATAGCAAGAAGATAAATGTTAGTTTGATGATCGTTATCTTCCAACATTTTAGCTCTTCAGTTTTTATCTACTTAAATCTCTTGGAAAATTCCAATTTATTTAAGGAACGAATGGGTAGGTAGGCAGGTACTTCAATAACTCAAGACTCAGGCTCAGAAGTAGTTTGACAAAAATGCTGAATTTATGTCGAATATGTCGAAAGACAGCCCGAGTTGATTTATTAATACAATACTTCAGCATTCGTTTTACTTTATTAAATTAGATCGATCAAATTAGGATATTAACACTTTCGAAACCGGGCTCTACGCGGCGCTACGACATTTTCGCTACATACGGGGAAACCCATGTAATCGGCTACGCTTCTACGAGCGGTGTACCCGACAGTCGGGTTCTTGGTAGCGAAAGTGTTAAGAGGCGAATACTATCTAATAATATCGCCATGTATGGTCATGAAAAAATGTAAATAATAGTTTTTTTTTTTATAACTCGTCGGTGACAAACAGGCATACGGTCCGCCTGATGGAAAGCGGTCACCGTAACCGGCCTGCAAGTCAAGGGTTGTCACGTGCGCGTTGCCGAACCATTAGAAACTTGTACACACTAACACACTAATTGTATTATACGATTGAATTGCAGTAATGTATCTAGACGCCTGATGGAGTCTACATAACATTACGCTTCTTAGTACATTTATATACTGCGACACTTAGGTTCAATAATGTATATAATATTCTATTGTCTTTGATTCAATTTACATTCAGAAAAATATTTGGTTAGAATAGAATAACTGAGTAAAAATTCGGTACTTACATTATTATGAGATTTATGAGCCACATAAATAAGATATAACGAAACCAGCAGGATGTTCAAGAAGCTTCTATATCTATTCCTCCCTCTTTCATTAAACCCTGTGTTTTGAGTAATTCGGTATTAAGTTGAGAGCACGAGGCTGTAAAGAAGAGTGGCTTGGCTCGTTATCAAGCCAGTAAACGTAAGCCGCGCGGAGGTAACTTGTTCCTGAAATAACTCGCTGAAAATTGAAACATTTTAACACTTAAGAGCAGTTTTTTGCGGATCCGAAGTTATTAAAATATTTCTCGCAAAATAATTGCTAATCCGAGTGTAAGCGCATTATAGTTTAATAATATATATTAAATATTAAAGTAGATTTTTGATAATAATTTAATGAACAAGTAAATCCATTAAAACTATTATAAACTCAGAAATAAGTCCGCAACCTGCCATACCAACTGATACTGCAGTTGCGTTCGCTTTGCCGCGCTTTCCTCCCAATATGGCCTAAAGTCGCCGTCAATAGAAATTACGAACAATGAAATACACATATTCCAACACTCTTTTATTGTTTTAATGGTCTAGGATCATGGGGTGATATGATTTGACTGAATAACACATATTTAAGCCAGTATTTGATTAGTCAGAATGGAAATTAAAGGCATATTTAACCGCCTTCCAAATCTCAAGGGAAGGGGTTCTCAATTCGTCTGTATTTTTTTTTTAATGTTTGTTCCTCGATATCTCCGTCGTTACTGGACCGATTTTGAAATTATTTTTTTTATTCAATATTGGTCCCATTTTTCTCAGAACCCAGTTCTGATGATAGGATCCTGGAGAAATCGAGGGAACTCCTCAAATCTGAAAGGCATACATAGGGTGATTTTTTGTGTTTTTAAAGGAACAGCATACATTTACGTACGGAACAGTGACATTTGGTGCAGTGGAACTCCTGATGATGGTCAGAATGGAACTCCTCAAATCTGAACGGCACACTTATAGTGACTTTGGTATTTTTATAAGAACAGCATGCACTTACGTCCAGAACAGTGACATTTGGTGCAGTGGAACTGCTCATGATGGTCAGAACGGAACTCCTCAAATCTGAACGGCACACTTATACTGACTTTGGTATTTTTATAAGAACAGCATGCACTTATGTCCAGAACAGTGACATTTGGTGCAGTGGAACTGCTGATGAAGAGTGAGCCGCCCCTGGTTAGAGTTCCGTTCTGATAATCATTCTCATCTGTAAGTACTTCAGAATCATCCAAATTTCAAAATTGGTTCAGAAATGACGGAGATATCGAATAACAAACATTAAAAATATACAGACGAATTGATAACATAATCCAACATGAAGGCGGTTTTTTTTTCTTAAAAATTATGAATACAAGGTTTGTTTACATTGTTCGCAAGTTCTGTTGACGGCGACTTTAATCGGGACCGATTAGGTCTGCTTAGAGTAGACATACTTAGGTAGCTATTCATTTATTTGTCTTAAATCCAGTAAAAATTTTGATATTTATCTGTTTGGTAAATATTTTCATACTTCTTGTTTTCCACGAAAGAGAATTGTAAAGCAGGGAGCTCAGGCATTATTGCCCATTTTGTTCATCCTCCACCCATATTACACTTTCTGGAACCAATAAATCCAACCAAAATGGGTTACTTTATGCCCTTGTTGTGCAATCTACTATTTCACTTGAGGACGGAAACTATTACGAGAAGCACTTGTCTATCTAAACCGAAGGAGACTAAGATCTATATCGGCTGAATAGGCGCTTTGTCAGGTTTAATGGTTCGCCCGCCCGATACTGTTTAAGGTTAGACTAGGTACCTACCCGCAATTTGTTCAAAATGTGCAAGATACTGCGGCACACGAGGTGTAAGGGACTGTCTATTTTGATTTTGATTTCCATATAAGCATCCGGTTGAGGTAACTGGTGACCGAAGCGCTGGCGACTTCCTCGCACAACATATCAGCATTGCGATACAGCAAGGAAATGTCGCCAGTATCCTTGGTACAATACCTCAATGGCCTATTTTAGACATTAGGCAGCTTTTAAGTTTAGTCATAGTTTCTTATATAATTATGTAAATATGTTCATGTAAATAAAAAGATTACTAATAAAAAATAGGTAGATACTCACTTACTAATAATATAGTATTATAAATGGGATGATGAGTTGTTCTGTATACTTATTATATTGTTTCCTGTATTGAGGTGTGCAATAAAGAGCATTTGTGTTGTTGTGACTGTTTGTCCATCTTTCACGACAAAACTGAGCGACGAATTGACGTGATTTTTTAAGTGGAGATAGTTGAAGGGATGGAGAGTAAGTTTTTATCTCTCTCTAATCCCCCTTTTGCTATAAAAGGGGGTGGAAGTTTGTATGAAGCATTCTGCCATTTTGAATTTGACGCGAGCTAAGCCGCGTGCAAAAGCTATTGTTACATATTTAGATTTTTTTATATATTTTACGCGACGTAGGTTTGAATCGAGCGAGCGGTCTATCGTAGAAATGGAGTACGTTGGATCGATTCAAGCCCTGAAAACAGGAATCTTGGTATTTACCTTCATAGAATTATTACATTTTTCGATTAATAGTTTACAGTGAATTACAAAATGAGACAGAATGTTAGTGAAATAGCTGCAATAAAAAAATACGACGCAATTTTTTTTTTTTTTAAACCGTTACGTGCATTTTTTTTCCTCGCTAGCACAAATGCCCACTTAGGTACTAGACTACCTAAAGTACAGGCATTATAACTACAAAATTAAAATTTTGATAAAAACCCCGACCGCGACATAATGGACCGATTTTCATGAAACATGGCTAAGAACACTCCCAATTAACTCAATTTTCAGACAAAAAAAACTAAATCTAAATCGGTTCATCCTTTCGGGAGCTACGATGCCACAGACAGACACACACAGACAGACAGACACGTCAAACTTATAACACCCCGTCGTTTTTGCGACAACACATACAAATAAGATAAGAAAGTTATGACACCTATGTAATGGCCGGTGCTGTATTAATTTCATAAAATTGAATTATTTTGGGTTATCTCTCTATCTCTCTATTCGCTCTATCCGTATAATAATGTTATCCTTAGTTTTTAAACTCAGACCCAGACATTTCCTTCGGGAATACTAAACATTCCAACATGGAAGGTACATTATAAACTAATTTATTCTGTAGTTTCGAATTTCAACAAACACTTTTTACTTTCTGGAAAAGTTAATAAGTAAATAATATCCCAAAGGATAACCTAACCTAACCTACTTTGGAACACAAGCTTTTCTATAATATTCTAAATAAAGGCACTCAGTACAACTAAAGAACATAAGAATAGATGGCAGCACTATCTCTCTAGCTATACCGTAATTCTCTAAAGATTCATTATAGGAGGTGAAAGTACAATTGCTCGCCCTTAGAGTTGGTCAAAAGGCGCCTAGCCTCATCAGAGATAACATGTTACACTAGAGAAATTTCGGTAATGACGTTAGCCGTAGGGCTTGCATTCCGGAATTCCGGAATCTCGAAATTCCGGAATTTCGGACAATTTTTCCGATATTACAGTTCCGGAATTGAAACACATAATATCGAAAATTCCGGAATTGAAAAAATATATATTTTTAGATGAAAACGTGCAATATCAGCCTGGTTATTTTACCAAACTACCACAGAATGTATAAGAAATATGTAAATTCATAAGTTAGACACTGTTCGGACTCAGATGGTACATATTTTATGGCCAAAAGGGCTAGTTAGAGCGAGAGCGTCTAATTTTAACCCACTAATATTACACCATCGTCACTTTCTGGTTTTGCGAACTTAAATTTCAGTAACAATCAAAATTA
This sequence comes from Leguminivora glycinivorella, assembly GCF_023078275.1. Classification (NCBI taxonomy): domain Eukaryota; kingdom Metazoa; phylum Arthropoda; class Insecta; order Lepidoptera; family Tortricidae; genus Leguminivora; species Leguminivora glycinivorella. The sequence goes on from NC_062971.1 coordinate 7,146,792, forward strand.
ATTAGTATCGAAGCGGCAAAAACTTAAAATATTAAGTATGTACTTCTTTTCTCATAGCACGGAATATTTTAAGACAAAAAGTCTTAATTTCAGATGCAAATCGTAGTGTTTTGATATTACATTCATTCAAAAGTCGTAGTTACTTATACACTTTTCAGAAAGGCGTGTGCATATTTTACTAAACTCTATGACCGCCTACTACAAAATCAAAAGATTTGAGGAGCAAATGTATGGAAAATGGTGGATATGAAAAGAATGTTTTATTTTTAACAAAAATTCAAGGTGTACACTAGGTATAAATCAGGAACTCCGATTTTTTGCGCCTCGAAAACAAATGATGGATATCTTTTTCCCCTACTCGAGTCTGATACAGGTAATTCAATACTTAATTTATTACATTTATGTGAACAATTGATACGTTATGCCACTCTTGTAAATTATTACTTTTACATTATTGCGATGATCGATGATCAATCGATGCATATGCATTTAAAATCCTTGTTTTTATTAGTTTAATTGATAAAACAACAATTTTGTCCTTGTCCATATTGCTGTAAATCCTCAAATATAAAAAAAGTTCAGTAGGAAAACACTGTATTTGGGGTAGTTTTATTTGGTTTTTTGTCTAAAATGTGTAGTTTTTATTACTAAATGATGTGTCAAATACTATTAAATAATACTTAATGTTAAATATGTGAGTGTGTTTAGTTAAACGTCCCACTTTGTCGGTTACCATTAAGGCGAGATTTACTTGTATCTTTATATGAATAAACTGACAAAGCAGCTTTATAGCAATCGACAAAGTGGGACGTTTTCCTTTGCACACTCACATAATATTTACTTTAATGTTAACTACTATCAGAAAACTGGCACTAAAACCTCGTTTGTATCGTTTGCTGTTGTTCGAAATACCTTGCAAGACCGATTTTGACACAAAATGGCCTCTCCTGTAAAATTACTAAAATGAAAATTGCAGTGTTATATGCCTTTTAGGTACGGAGTTATTGTCTTAAACGCCGATTAATAATACATTTCAATTTAAAATTCTAATATTTCATCAAAAACCCACCAGAAAACAAAGCCAAAAAAATTGTTCAATTCCGGAACTAGTTCCGGAATTCCGGAATTGAAGTCCAATCTCGAAAACCAGTTCCGGAATTGAAAATCGTCCGATATTGCAAGCCCTAGTTAGCCGCGTAAGCTGAAGTCCCGGATTCGATTCACAGCTCGACCACCAGTGGGCCTTGTTGTTTTTTCTTTCGTGTATGATATTTATTTCAATTTTTTAAGGCACTCAGTGTCCAATGAAATGCAATTTTATTGAGAGTGTCGCGCTAATTAAAAAGAGTGATACAGAAACACAAAGCATTTCATTGTCGTAGCGCAAAGCCATTGTCAGCTTGCCCAGGCCGGCAAGCTTGGTCGACCTTAACACGACCAAAGTCTGTCAGTTTCCATGAAATATAATTATAGCCCTTTCCTTGTCTCAAGGGCACACCTCAATTATATCCACTACAGCACTTTCAGGGCATTAATTCGTAACAAAAAGGTCATTACCCGGCCGCCTAGCGTTCCTGGCAGTCAAGTTGCCCGCCGTAGCGCGAAATAAAGATCACAATGAGGCTGTAATAAGTGCTGCTTGTACGACGTACCTACCACAGTAGATACAACCACAGTAGACACGGTATGCAGGTTCACCTGAATGTCAAGCACGGACACGGATAAAGCGTCACATCAGTTCGTCCTTTCCGCACTATTTTTAAGTGTAATAGGGACGCACCAACGCAATGGGTTAATGTGCTAACGCCCACTGGTTGAAAACCTATTAAATAAACCTTGTGACAAATAAAGGGCCAGCCACATGTTTGTTACATTACAACACATGCTACCCATTTAAGTAGCGTAATCGTCTATAGTAAATAAATAAATAAATAAATATTGGGGACACCTTACACAGATCAACTTAGGCCCAAACTAAGCAAAGCTTGTACTGTGAGTGCTAAGCGACGATATACATACTTAAATAGATAAATACATACGTATATACATAGAAAACATCCATGACACAGGAACAAATATCTGTGCTCATCACACAAATAAATGCCTTTACCGGGATTCGAACCCAGGACCGCGGCTCAGCAGGCAGGGTCACTACCGACCGAGCCAGACCGGTCGGCGGTCTATCTCTATCATATCACTCGAAACATCTTTGTGGGACAAAAACATTTTGTATTTCATTCGTTACGGAGCGCAAACGATTAAAGTGTTAGTTAGGTACCTATAACCTACCCCGACTTACAAGCGTTGACAAACTGTACCTACTGAATAAAAACTTTCACGAAAGAATCAACCTCGTAATCGCGAAAAAAATGCTGGTTTAATAGATAATCAAACGAACTTACCTGTAAGTGATGTTCGATGACTATTAAACGATGTGATTCGCCCGAGTGATTACACTATACTTTACATGTAGTAGCACGCGAATGTGCTGCCATCGTACACAATTTTAGAGTAACATTTTTAACAAAAAAATATCATACACGTTTCTTATAAAAAAGGCCATCAAATACGTGTGCTATTTCGTGACCAATTGGGTAGAATCTGGAGCTTGACCAGTTCGGGTCAGGGAGGGTTGTAATCACTCGGGCGAATCACATCGTTTAATAGTCATCGAACATCACTTACAGGTAAGTTCGTTTGATTATCTATTAAACTTCTGTGATTCGCCCTTCGTGATTACACTATACTTTACATGTAGATGTTTAGAGTTACACGAAATAGCAGATTAAATGAAACATGTATGTTTGAAAAATATAAATAAAACAAACGTTTACGTCAGTTTAACTGTAATCAACAGACACTTCAATTATTATTACCATGTAATATTGTACGAGCAAATACTTCGGACGAGTCCGCCAGAACATCTCTATTATAGAACCTAGCGAACGTCAAGGAATAATCTGACCAACCGGCGGTCTTCTTAATCAGTTCTATATTAACCCCGAGCCGGTTGGCTGCTGACGTACTTGCGTGTCTCGTACTATGCGATTTGAAGATCGATGTATCAATACCACTCTCGAGCAAAGTGGTTTTGATCCATCGACTCAAGGTTTGTGAACACACTTTTCTAAATGGTTTTTTAAAACTTGTAAAAAGAAAATCACAATCGCTTGGGCGATTGGTAGATGAGACAACCAAATAACGTTCTAAAGTCCTTGCAGGACAAATTGACTGATTTTCATCGAAATAAGGCAGAATCAGTTTTGGCTGAATGCGATTAACTGCGGATGTCTTAATCTTATCTGTAATGTTAATAATATATTTCTTATTACATTTATGAATATTACTTAGCTTGATTAACGATAAGGTTTGCACACGGTGTGCCGTAACTAATGCCAAAATAGTTATTAACTTCCTAGAAAGATGCTCGTAAGAAAGGCTTTCATTTGGATACCAACAACTTAAATGATTAAGAACGATTGAAGGGTCCCAAGTAAAATCATATCGTGGATTTGGAGACCGCAGTTTGTATACTCCCGTCATAAAACGTTTCACAGTTGGATTATTTATAACATTATTATTCAATATTAATGACAAAACTGCTTTCGCAGTATTAATTGATCCAAATTGACAACCTTGATTAAAAAGTAATGTGAAATAATCTAATACTTCTGCTACGCCGACATCAAAAATATCATAACATTTTTCCTTACAAAATATATACCATTTCTTTAAATAACAATTATATTGCTTAAGTGTGGTTTCTGTAAGTGACGCTAGCATGATGTCTGCCGCTTCTGCAGGAGTGCCTTGCCTCATGAACGCCGCCCGGACAACACTCCGGCAACCAGGGTAAGGCTCCTGTGCAGCTTGTGTTCGACACTGTAAGGGGAGGACAATAAATTTGGTTTAGGTGGGAGTTCTATTCGTTCAGAAATCAATAATCTCTCAAAAAGAGGAAACCAGGGTTGTGTAGGCCATAGTGGCACAACAACAATGCCCTCCGCTTTATCTGTTATTATCTTTTGCAACATCCTAAGTATTAGACAAAATGGTGGAAAGGCGTAAAAGAAATACGACGACCAAGATATGGTAAACGCGTCGATATTGTACGCGTCAGGATCACGATGCCACGAAACAAATCTAGTACATTTTTTGTTTATTCGACTCGCAAAGAGGTCAATCTCTGGACTTTTGTTTAAAAAATTACAAATTTTTCGAAAGGCACTGTCGGCTAGCTCCCACTCAATGTCTGCATGTTTCCGGCGTGATTCTGCATCTGCTATATCGTTGTTTTCTGAACGAACGTACGAAGCAAATATATGTATATCGCGTTCCTCGCACCATTGCCATATCTGTCGGCTTAATTCACTCAGATGTGGGAATCAAACACCACCCATGTGATTGATATATGAAATCGCAGTGGTATTGTCTATCCTTAGCAAAATCTCACAATTTTTGTAATCTTTAGCAAATATTTTTAAACCAAAAAACGCGGCAGTTAACTCTAGACAATTAATGTGTTGCCCAAGCTCATGACTGGACCACTGACCACTGGCTGTCATATCTGAGCAACTTGCTCCCCAGCCTGTTAGCGACGCATCAGAAAATATCTCTAATTGATAATTTCCTGTCTTGATCGGATTACTACATGTTTCTATATTATATATCCACCAATCTAGATCATCATCTAAGCTACCCGGAATGCTAATGTATTGATCATAGTCATCATTTTTACTTAAATAAAGAAATTTGATTCTTTCCAATCTCTTAGTATACAACCAGCCGTATGAGTAAAAACACAATTATTTCACTAACAAAGGAAAAGTACGTGCACGATGGCCGCCACACAAAACGTGTATGAAATACCCCCAATTTAGGCGAGATATTTTTTTGTTAAAAATGTTACTCTAAAATTGTGTACGATGGCAGCACATTCGCGTGCTACTACATGTAAAGTATAGTGTAATCACGAAGGGCGAATCACAGAAGTTTAATATACAGTTCTAACGAATTCGAAACTCCCAATTCGCAAAAATATAGTAGGTAGAAGTTACTTACACACACACACAATCACGCCTGTATCCCATAAAGGGGTAGAGGTAGAAGTTACTTTTACTGTGACCTATTTACTCCTGTAAATTATTGCAGTTTAATAATCCTAGATACATGGAAATCGTATTACTAACTACGGAACGAATATAATATTCTCTGTTCTGCGTAACCAACTAATACCGCGCTTCTGCTCCTTTCGCTGCTGCCCCGGGACCTTCGGCGGGAATTCCCAGGATTCCCGCGAGTAATTTCGCCGTTCCTCAGCGCGTGACCGGAATCCCGGTTTCGCCAATAAAGTAATTATCGGACACCTAATTGCATTGCAGTTCACTGGTTAGTAAAATCCAGGCTTCAGGCTTTGAAAAATATTATTGAAGAGAATAAAATTATTCTTTAGTGATTAGATAAGCAAAGTAGTTAAGGAAGCAAACGTAAATAATACTTACTGAATCGGAACTTTGAAATGCAAAATAATATGTAGCTTAAGATTTTTCAATAATCAGACTTTTGTTTTTAAAATAACATTATGGAAGTAAGTTCGGACATTGAACATTGATGCACTTAAAATAAGAACAATATCGATTTTACGTTACTTCAAAGGACAATAAAATTATTAACCTGTGGTGTGCTTTGGCTATGGCTACTACATACACCTGCAAATCCAATGGAAATAGTTATTTGTTTTACAAGGGGGCAAAGTTGTTGTTTAACCGCACGTGCCAATATTGATACCCGAGCAAGCGAAAGATTCCAATATTGAACCACAAGCGTAGGAAGTGGTTCAAAAAGTTGAATCTTGAACGTTGCGAGGATTTCAAGGCACGAAACGTAAACAAACTTTGCCACCAAGTGAAACACAAATTTTTCACCACACCAACACGAACAAAATACTGACTATAAAACATGAAACTAAATCAAATCCATCAATTTATTCAATATTTTATGATTCAAAATCATCATTAAATTCTACCAGCCAGCTTGATAAAATTTGTATGAAATTACTTTGCACTCTTGTAGATAAAATGCAATTTTGCTATCTGAGAACAATTACCAGTTGGTGTGGTGAAAACTATATTTTTCTTTCTGTCCAACTTAATGAGAATTTTCACTTATGTTTTCATATTTTACTAGCACACAGCTTTTCTTGGATAAGCTTTAAACTAAATACTTTATTTTTCTCAGAAATAGTAATTCTTTAATCTGTCTAAACCGCAGTTTAACCTGAAGTTTTCTCTTTATTAATAATACCAGCTTCATTTTTCCGTTGCTGGCCGCTTTATGAAACCACAGCGTGCAGCGGTAAAACGAGTAAATACAGAAGGTTCACTCACTAACTTTAAAAAGCCATAATAGGCTAGTTTCCAAATCAGCTTCTTTTTATAAACTGTCAAAACGATTTTCTAATATGGATTTACTATGAAATACTGAGGAGTGACGTCACGGTCAATTCATTTACTTTATATCTTTCTTTTTGACTTATTATTTAAATAAAAATTATGTTTAAAAATAACTACTGTCCATATTTTTCTTCTAATTATGTGGTGCTTTATTTCGTGCACTGCAATATTTTTATTTTAAGTATAGGAAACTAGCCTATTGTGAACTAGCGGCTATCATGCTTGCAATTTTATCACTTATCATCGTGGATAAGACATCTGTCACTCTCACACTGGCGTACTTGCGAAAACGTGACGGATGCTTTATACATGTAGATTGATAAAATTTGAAGCATAAAAAAGCTGGGCAGGTACGTATATACGTATAAGTGTAAGGGGAGGGGGTAATGCCTGTATTCCCGAACTGAAATATCTCAAGTTTCAATGCTACTCTTGTCAATTAATTAAAGGCTTAAAAGGAAAGTGAAATTGTGATATTGAAATGCAGGTTGAAAGCCCATTACCCTCCCTTTGCTGTTTTAAAAGGTAATTAGCTTTTAAATGGATAAAAAATTTAGTTTTAAATTGGCTCTTTTAATAAAGTTAAAACTCAAAAATAATAACTTGACAGAATATCTCTTTAAAATAACTGACACAATTCTCCAAAGATTATCTCTCAAAATTATACTCTCCAAATATTTGACAGGCAGTTGACTTAAAAGTGTATTTACATTTTATTTGTGAATTTACACTAGTTTTGACATTAACAAACTTTCTTTGTATTTTTATTCTGTGATCTAAACTATCAAGTTACTTTATTAGCAAAAGCAATGTACGGGTTTCTTTCACAGTAATTAGTTCACAATGTAAATTACCTACTTGGTTTACAAACAAAATATTACCATACGAAGTATCCCTTGTGGATACGTATACCCCAGTTAAATGTAAATAAACAAAATCCTCAATTGTGTACTGTTTCCAGGGTATGTAGCCAAATGAACAAACACTTACGATATTACCGTTATCGTAGCTATTTCAATCGCTCTTCCGTATCGGCGCGACAGAGCCAGACTAGACTAGACTACATTCCTGCGGCGTTTCGCATCGCAGAAAGGCCATTCGGCTACGGGGCCTATTCCTATTCTATGCCTATCGTTTACTTAGCTATCTCAATCGCTCTACCGTATCGGCGCGACAGAGCCAGACTGAGTTTGGATTGGTTCAGCGTCTAGCGTTGGTCTAGCGTCAACAATTGTCATTTCGGTTAGGCCGGCAAGTACAGTCACCAGCATAAATAAGTGATGGTTTCTGTAACTTGACACTTTAACGTCGTGTTTGAAATGTCACGCGAAATTGTCAAACGATTAAAAGCGACAAAGTAGAGAAATCATCACTTATGCCGGTGACTGTACCAATAACACGGTATTAGAGCCAGGCCAAGATATGTGGCAAGGGATTGCGATATTGATAGGCAAGGGAGAATAAACATCGTAATTTAATTTTAGTTGACGTTTGAAATAACATTTGTACTGGCAAGGTTATCAAAATTGTTGCTAACCTGTCTTGAACGAACTCGACATATTATGTACCTATTGCTATAATTATGTAGGTATGTGGATTTTATATGTATAATGTAAGTACTTACTTATGTAGATTATCATTCTCACAAAAAAATATATATTAGGTATAAATGCTGCAGTTATTTTACTTCTCTAAAAATGGAAGCCCTAAACTGATTCTAGTAAAATTTTTGATCTCAATGTTATTCCTTTTTAAGGTAATTTATAAGGTAGTTTTTGTGCTATGCTCTGTAACAGGATAATTATGATAATTATTTGATATGAATAAGTACATAAGTAGGTACTTCTTATTTCCATTCGTTTTGTTTCAAATACGCAATATGGAAAATAGCATTTTCACAAAACCTCCATCAACTTGTAAATATCTAAGTACCTAAAATTAGATAAATACTTACTCCAAAAATCAAAAGGCTGTTTGAAGTCAAAGTAAAAATAAAGTACTTTATACGATGAAAAATAAAGAGCTTAGAATGTCAAATGCAATGAGAAAATTATGCAAAGAAATAGGCAAAATGTTTTAGTATTTCAGGCATTTAATCTAGAGAAAGTCGCTCTAAAAGGTTTTTGTTTCGACTAAGAAAAATATAAGGATGTTTTATAGAACTCGAATGGAATACGGAGTTTTCACCTTAGCAAATAACTTTATTCACTTTGAAATGAGTTTTCAGTCTCTTTGCTAAGTTAAATAAAATTTAAAACCGGGGAGTGGTAAGGTATCTAAGTATCCAGGTATTGTGGTCTACCTATTTAGCTGTCAATAGCACGAGCTTTGAAAAAGTCTGTGCACATTTATTTTAGAAACGTTTTTCGTATTGATACTCATCAGATATTTGATTTTCAATACATTTGGTTCAATAGGCACCTAAAGAGAGGGAAATATAGTTATATAAAAAGATCCTTCTGAAACTTTTTTTTTTAATAAAATACATTACCGTTATCAATTAACACGAAAGTTAGATTAACGTATTACTATTACTTAGAATCAAGTAACATGACGAGTAAGACGACCGTATGCATGGTTCGATTTAAGTACATCCGTACCGCAACCCGCGTCATTTTATATCAAGGTTGCCACCGTAGCTAGGTTCATTATCAAGAACCACCCTGTATATAACTGTTAGTTAAATTCGCAAAAAAAAAATTCATCATTTTCATACATAATAAATGAATTTATTAGTATGAGAGTTTAAGAATAACATTCAAGTAACAGTCAAGTGATTGACGGCACATGTCAAAACAAATAACATTAGGAATTGGTAAAGGCACACGTGTTCAGTAATTATCTTTATTTTTTTAATAGCTCGATAACCGTAAGAGTTAAGACGCTAGTTTCTTAGAGAAATTAATTGTATTTGATCTAAAGAACATTCCCTTAAAGTTAACGGAATTCAATAAAAACAGGGTATATATGTAGTTCTTTAAGAAACTGTTTTATATAATCCAGTGCGTAGTGGTTTCTTGGTGCATCTCTCTGATAAGTATATTGGAATAACAGATAAAGTTATATCGTATTTTAATAGCATATTATAAGTATTTGTCAATTGTTTGTTACTGTAGCATTCAAATAATAGTTTTTTGTTATACAAGGGTGCAAAGTTGTATTTTAACGCCGAGTGTGGAATTGAAAAACGAGCAAGCGAAAGTATTCTATAGTTGAACCACGAGCGAAGCGAGTGCGAGTGGATCGAGAATAAAATCCTGAGCTTGGCGAGTTTTTCAACACACGAGAACCTGTCAATAAACACTGAAACCGCTAAACAAGATGCAATTTTCTCCAGGTTGTCCATCGCGGTTCAAAGTGGCAACGCGACGAGCGTGATGGGCTCCTTTGCAGCGGGAGGGACTCAGAGTGGATTTAGTTAGTATGTAGTTTCGTTCTAATTGTCTTTTGTAATTATTAATTTATTTAGTTATTAGTATATATAGTATAAGTCTTGATTGTAATTATTTTCTTCATTATTATATTATATTGATTAATAAACTTGTCGATCCTAAGCTGTCGAAGTACGTACTTGTACAAATACCTACAAACTTTACTCACTAACTAATCAAATAAAAGTTCTCATAACTAATAACAGCATTAACACAGTTTTATTGATTGTAAACAATGTAAACTAAATCTAAGTTACTCACGAGTTATAAGAAAGTTGATTAATCTCTTATAAGACATTACTTTCTGAACAGAAGTTTCCCCCGTCGCCTACATTGTAAGTGGAATTACTTTGTCGTAAATAATTAAACAGATTAATTGATTTGAACGAGAACACGCTCAAACGAGAAACTTATGCCATTCCACCAACTAGGGAAGAACAGTTATTTATTTTACAAGGGGGCAAAGTTATATTATTAAACTGAAACGGAACTGTAATCGCGTAAAACTTACGTCTATATTTAAACCCGACGTTTCGGACGTGACATTACGTCCGTGGTCACGGGTAGACTGGCTGGGAGTTGTATCAACATCTTCTAGCTGTACGAGTTTTTCGGACTACCCGCACTTGATTGTCATTATAGTCACTTTTACGCTAGGGTTGCCACTTTGCCTACAAACAACACTCACTACATCTGATGGTATGTGCCCCTTGCCCTTAATTTTGATTGAAATTACGATGTTTCCTGATTTCAATCGCTCACGTACTTCGTGCTATAGTAAAGACGTTCAGTTGAAAGGACTTTGAAGAATTCTGCAGTTCAATCCAGTGGTTTGGTCCTAACTCCATCAAATACGCGCTTAAGTTCCGTTTTAATTTAATACATACATACATACATACAATCACGCCTGTATCCCATGAAGGGGTAGGCAGAGCACATGAAACTACTCAAGTTTCAGTGCCACTCTTGGCATATAAGGGGTTGAAAGAAAACGAAACAGTGAGTGAATATCATGTTAATTTAAATCAATACATTGGGGGCAAAGTTGTTTAGTCGCTCGTGGTAATTGTCATTAGTCCGCGTTGAACCGCGTACCTTGAAGAAGTTCGAGAATTGCAATCTTGATCGTAGCGAGGGTTTTAAGGCAAGGCATTTCGGAGAGTGCGCTGAGGAACTGTATACAACCTTGTTCCTCCGTCCCCATTTCACCTTAGGACCACCAGACAATCGGCAATGCGGCATCGCTTCACGGTTAGTATTCCAAAAATACGCACTAAGCGTTTCGCTTCAACATTTATTTTGCGAACCGCCAAGGAGTGGACTGCCCTGATTGAGTCTGTGTTCCCACATGAGTACAATCCAGGTCTCTTTAGAGCAAGAGTAAATAGGTATCTCATAGGTAAGCGTGATCCACCGTAGACCGCATCATTACTTACCATCAGGTGTGATCGTGGTCAAACGTCTACCTATTCATACAAAAAAAAAAAAAGGTGAAATAAATTTGGCCCCTGAGTGAAACACATGACATCATCGTAGTGTTGTCTCTTTAAAATCAATATTTGTGTAAGAAAAAAGTATGACACTACAAAGTTGCGTTTTAACCTCTACTTTTATTCCGCGCTGTAGTTTTGATGAACATTTCAAAGTGAAAATGTAACTTGTCTAATAATGTCGTTATGGTAAATAACAAACCACAATACACATTTTGGTGATTCGGGAACACTATTAAACGCAGTTAGTTCGTTCAATGTACCACTAATTGGTCATTAACGTTATTAATATTCCCAACGATAAGCTCATGCAAATTTAGTCCAATTACACTATTAATCTACGCTCTGGCTATGGTATTGCAATTTGCTGGTATCTGATTTTGAAAAGTCATTGATAATTGTACACCGGATGTAGACTTTATCGAAATCGTTACGAAAAGCACAATAATTATTATTTATCCTTTATTTATTTTGCTTCTTAGGTTAAGCTGTTTATAATATGAATATAAAAGTAAAATACAAAAACACATACAAAACAACATAAAAAACATATAAACACATTATAAAAAACTTAACCTAGGGTGCCGCCAGCAGCGGGGCAGGGCCCAAGCTGCCGGTGGTTAGGGCCGCAGAGAGAGGAACCGTCGGACTATCCGCGCTTTATTATTTTTTTTTTTTTTTTTATAAATGGGCTTACTCTTGACCACAGACTAGCCAAAGGCAAAGACGTGGCCTACGATGGAGTGAGCTCGCCCAGAAGATGCCTGTTCATTCTTGATTTGAAGGTTGCCGGGTTATATGAGCTCGGAAATATAGCCGCCGGCAAGGAATTCCACTCCTCAAACTAACACTCCTCCAAATCAAACTAATATCTACTCAAGCTGCTAGAGGGAAAAAAGTGCACTTTCCTGCATAGAGGAATAATAAGGAAAGAGTTGTAACTCCACGCATCAGTAAATTCGAGTTATTTGTAGTGACATATAGCGTCAAACAGGCGTCAATTACGTGTCAAATATAGCGTTAATTATCAGTACTGATACTATAGATGTCGCGATGAACGAAAAGTCTCTGTTTGGTCTCACATAAAAAAGGCAGTAAGGCACCTTTCCGAATGGTCAGTTTTAGTATGCGTAACATAAATTTGGTTATATAGCCTCAGTATATAGCCTCCAAGTCGCCGAGACCATCGGTTATTGCATCATTGCACATAATGCATGCCGCAACCAATGTCAATTAATAATACGTGATAATGGCCTGGCCCCGTAGCCGAATGGCATTTCTCCGACGCCAAACGAAAGCGATACGCCGCTGGCTCTGTCGCGCCAATACGCAAGCGCGATAGAGATAGATATCTACTAGCGCTTCGTTTCGTGAGCGTTTCGTGAGCGATTGTGCCATTCGGCTAGCCACCCTGGAGTGTCATAAAGGATCCTCAGTATACGCCAAGAGCTAGTGTCATAAATGAGACGTAATAAATGGTCAATATTGTTATCTAGTTTCAAGAATAGATTTTATGAACTAAACTACACAAGTCCCTGCTACCCTAAGGTTGTCTGGTAGAGATCGCTTACAGCGATAAGACCGCCTGTTGCTACCTATGTTTAATGTCTGCTATTTGTAATCTGTTATCCTTGTGGTGCAATAAAGAATATTTACTTACTTACTTACTTACAAGTCCGACTTTTCCTTTTCTACAAAAACATGATCCTGCAGTATAATTTTGATACGTACTTATACATGACATATAATATTAAGAGAGTTATTTGGTTTTGGCGTGTTAGCAATTACTATATGAATAAATTATATCTTTTTACACGCTATAATCAAAGATTTTTATGTTGAAAAGGAATGTTTTGAAAGTGACACTAATACGCGCATGAGTCCATAACTCCATACCTACATTTCGGTGATGTTATCGTGATGGAATAAATAAAGAAGAATGGTGGAACATCTGGGCCATTTTTTTTAAGTTGGCCACCCCTTTTTTTCTAACATGGGTATTTTTACGCGATTCATACACAGAATCGCGATGTCTTTCGATCCAGATAGGAGAAAAAATATCCCAAGATTTCCTTACATCTTTCAAACCTTCCATTCAGTTACCTCCATACAAAATGTATGAATAAATAGTAACGGAATAGGAAAAAACCTTGGGACACTTTTTTCCTATAATTGAAAGAGCTCGCTATTCTGAGTGGAAACCACATTAAAAAAATCCAAATCAAAAAGAAAGTGGCGTGGACCACTTTGAAAAAAAATGGCCCACCTACTTGTATGTTTTTTTTTTACGTATTGTTACAATTCTTAGTTTATGAGTGTATTAAGTACAGGTAGCCACAAAGAAAACCAGCGTAGAATGTGCTTATGAACTTTTACTTCAGACCTACAGACTCTACTACTAAGTCCTTGTTTTTATTTCCGTGTTATTTTTGGAGCAGTCTCTTTGCCTATAAGCGAACATACGCAAGGGCGATCCAGATATTGGCAATTAAGGCACGATCGTGGCCTTATCAACACAATATGCAAGTTATAGAGGAGGCCTAACATCACATTATTACATTATGTCACTTACATTACAGGGTACATAATTACTTACTATAGAGGGATGTGAGGCAGATCGTTTTAAAGGTAATAGTAAAGTTTAATAATAGCCGCGGCCCTGGGTTCGAATCCCGGTAAGGGCATTTATTTGTGTGATGAGCACAGATATTTTTTCCTGAGTCATGGATGTTTTCTATGTATATAAGATATAAGTATGTATTCATCTATTTAAGTACCTATGTATATCGTCGCTTAGCACCCATAGTACAAGCTTTGCTTATTGGGGCTAAGTTGATCTGTGTAAGGTGTCCCCAATATTTATTTATTTATTTATCTATACAGTCATTTGATACTTTTTTTAAAGATAAGTTACATTAATTCATGTGCGGCAATAACAGCTTACTAGGTTTAATATAAGATAACGATTAGTTGATAGTCATAAAACGCACATTTAACCCAACAGACGCATTTGCAATATACCGGTTGATCTAACGATAAGAATTTATGAGCAACCATCTCTTGATGGGGCTAAGAACCTTATTAACAAAAACTAATGATATTCTGAGAGAAACTATGAACCTTGAACCTAAAACGAAGATCGACTTTACCCCAAAACCCTGTACTTCATGTTCCATGTATGTTTTCTACGGCATTTATGACAGAACGGGTGGTAAATGGACCCTGAACATTTCTTCGTGGCTACAAAAAGCACACTGACCGACGAAAAACCATTCGTTCTGCCTCGACGTTAGTAGGGTGCGCCCGTAAAAAGTAAATCGGGCGTTTTATTGAGGTCTACTTGAGGGCTGAGGAAAGGGAGAATTTAAATATACGGACATAGGTCTATCTTGTAACCGATAGGTACCTACGTTACTTTAGAAAGGGAAAAATTGAGACTATGAGGAAGATAATAAATAATACATATAAAAAGACGAAAGAAAATAATAGAAATAAGTTTTACAACTAATCAAGAATGAAAATGCGACGGAAAAATATTTACAACCTGTAACTTGCCGTGTACCTAGGGGAAGGTTGCGATCATTGGATCACTTAACTTCGCTGCTCTATAATTTATATATTATATGTCCAAAAACAAAACTAGTTTGATAAGTTTTAATTCTTGACATGTATTTATGAATTACCTTATCCACAGTAAAAGTAAAAGCATAAGTAAAAGTATAATAAAAGAGAAAAACAGTGAAAAGTTTTTCATAGGCTGTTGCCGATTTTGGACCAGAGTCGCCATCAATGGACTTAAGAAATTTAGACCAATGGTCCAATCAAGGAAACTTCTACATACATAGTGCTCTATCTTTGGTCACAACTCGAAAGTAAAACTTGATCCACTTTCTGATTTACGATTGAAATGAAGTTTTGCATAGATACATAGACCTCATTGAGGGCTTTTTGTGATGATGAGAACAGGAGATGATGATCATTAAATCTGTGATAAAACAATGCAACAGCTCATTTCTTTAAAAAATGTAGGTAAGGTCTGCAATTAAAGCCAAATTATACCAGTAATGAATTCATGACAAAATCTTACATATTTTAATACTTTGAAGTATGTAATAAAAACCAGATCGACGAAGTGCTTTTAGTTTATCAGATCTACAAATACATATACCAACTTTTGATATAACACACTATAGTATCATCAACAACATGGTGTGTTCTTCTGATCAAATAATCGGAACGTCTCTGTAATAAAACAACGTTACCAAATCGGTTTTGGGTTCGTTAAAATCATCCCCGTATTTACTGTAACAGTTTTATTGGGCAAATAAACAAACAGTCGGCAATAAAACTAGTTGTTTAAAAATTGGATTTCGCCAACAAAATACCTACATAAATAGAAGACATGTAGCCTACAGTTAAATAACACTTGTAAGTACATATCCGATGGACCAAGTTACTCTCAAATATCCGAACATGTCTGTATTACAAAGGCGTAAGGGCCTTATCACACTTGCGATTTGCGAGCGAATTGAAAGCGAAGCGAAAGCGCAGCGAGTTCGCCGCGAGTTCGCAGCGAGTTCGCCGCAAGTACGCAGCAAGTTCGCCGCATCTAGAGTTGAGACTTCATGCTGCATATTCGACAGCGAAATTCATTTCTACCCACTTTAGTTTGTCGATATTTGTTGTCGTTTATTATCTACGAATTTGTTTTTTTTTTTTCAATTTATTTCCTCATAAAAGGTTACACAGTATTATTCTAATTATAGTATTTTCGCCAAACTGTATGACAGTTTGTTGGCAGATGGACAAGCAACAATAATGGCACCGTCAGAAGATTCAAACACTGTTGCAATTATTTAATATCGTAACTCACTCGCAGCGAACTCGCTGCGCGTTCGCTTCGCTTATAACTCGCTTGCAAATCGCAAGTGTGATAAGGTAAGGCCCTAAAGTGTGTGTCCACCTATTTTTGAGAAAGTCAGGTGGTTTCGTGTATCTGATGGCGACTGTAAGTAAGTTCACATGTATGCACCATTAGGGTAGGTAACTTATAAATAGGGGTACCTTTGGAAATCACTTGAATTTAATTACATACGTATACGTCAATCAAATATGTAGATACTAGCTTTGCCCGCGGCTTCACTCGCGTTAGAAATAGACAAAAAGTAGCCTATGTCACTCTCCATCACTTCAACTACCTCCACTTAAAAAATCACGACAATTCGTCGCTCTATTTTTCTGTGAAAGGTGGACAAATAATCAGACGCACACACTTGTCTTTCTCATTTATAATCTTAGTATGGATTAAAATACATCATAATACTTACTTTGAAAACATTTTAAAGGTACTTCAACCCTATCCAAGGCATATTGCTTACTGTTGCAACAATAAATGTTTACACGTTTCAAAATTACCCCATTTTAGAAGTTACCCCTCTTATCTAATACGAGATAAATGTGAAATTGTACGTCTGTTCACAGTTCTGAATTAACGACGCTCATTTGGAATGAATAATAAAGCGTGTTTACGTTTTCAAACTGTACGCAAACAAGAAATTACGCATATACCAGCGTTACCGACTTGTTTTACATAGCATTTACATGGAACAGTACTTCTTTTACCCATTTAATAATTATAGGCCTTTACATGTATGACAGATTAATTAATCAAAGTAGCATTAAAAAAATAAGAGTGTAGGCGACGGAACTTCCAACCTCAGTGCTGCGCGCGTGCTGGCAGCTTAGCCGGTATGGATGCCGCTGCCAGCGCGCATCTTTTGTTTTTTGTACATATTTTTCAGTCCCTTCCGTTATGTCAGTGAGCGAAAATGGTTTATTTTTCACACTTTTTGTAAATAACATGTGTAAATAGACTTAATTTGTATATATTTGGCGGCGGACATTTTTGATGTGAATTAAGTTATTGAAAATATTGACAATTGACTATTAAAAAAATGTCACAAATGCTCGTGTGCTTAAGACCATTGTGTTGCAAGAATGACATGAAGAACTCATTATTTTTTTACTTTTGCGAAGTCTTTTCTTTTTGCGAAGGTCTACACTCTACAGCACAGGTCACGGAGCCAATATAATGTGACTTAATGATTGGTAGAAATTTCAATGCGTCATTGTATTGATATGGAACTAAAACAAGTTAATGATGAGATGACGAGTGATAGAGATGTATGGAAGAGAAAGACATGCTGCGCCAAACCCATGTCACTGGGATAAGGGCAAGAGAATGATGATGATTGGAAGAGATATCAAATTATTTGCTATTCTTGACGACCGGTCTGGCTCAGTCGGTAGTGACCCTGCCTGCTAAGCCGCGGTCCTGGGTTCGAATCCCGGTAAGGGCATTTATTTGTGTGATGAGCACAGATATTTGTTCCTGAGTCATGGATGCTTTCTATGTATGTATAATATATATAATATCGTCGCTTAGCACCCATAGTACAAGCTTTACTTAGTTTGGGGCTAAGTTGATCTGTGTAAGGTGTCCCCAATATTTATTTATTTATTTATCGTTAGTGGTAGCTTACTTACGACTACTTTTACTACCAATGCGTAATTTTCGGTAAATTGACTGTGTTGGGCAAGTTGTCAAAGACACCCAGTAAATTGTCTATAAACGCTGCACGCTCTCTGTTTGTTCAGTATCCTGGAGTTTATCGTGCCGGCGTTAACGACATGCCTCCGGCGTCTGAACGGAAGATTTAATTAAAACCTAGGATTTAGCCAACCAACGGCGGTACACGCCCGAAGAGACCGAAATTATTACATTTCGGTTTTTTACCGATTGGCGTCACAGGTTTTAATGGTTTTTTGGATACTTAGTAAATAGGATAGTAATAGGTATGGGATATGGGTTAAATTGTGGCGTAGGCGAGAGGCTCAACCTGTCACTAGTCACAGTTTATTTCTTTCAACCCCTTATTTGCCAAGACACTAAACTTGATAGTTTCAACCCCTTCATGGGATATAGGCGTGATTGTATGTATGTATGTATGTACTTAGTAAATAGAAATACATAATACCTACAGTGTGCAGTGGAGTCCTATTTTTATGACGTGTTAACGGATTATCGATTAACTTTAACATTTGGAATGTAGCATTTTAACTTCACGAAGTTAACTTTTTAAGACGGATTAACGATTATCGACGATTAACGGTGCCCAGCTTTCTTACTTACGTTTTAATTTTTAACAAGCAAAGATGGTGCTTGAAATAAATGAAGTGGAAAAATGACTATCGTGTTAACACTTGAACAAAAGGCCGTGAGTTGGAGTGGAAAAATGACTATCGTGTTAACACTTGAACAAAAGGCCGTGAGTTGGAGCCTTACTCATGAAAGTAATTTAATACATTTTCAAAATTCTTAATAGTTTAGGCAGTATTTTTGCGGTTGACATGTCGGAACTTCGATTCATTCTGGTACTCAAGTGAGCTATAACTTGTAGCTATTGTACACAGACCCTGCTATTCGCGGTGACAGATGCCACTCATGTTTTATAAGTTCTAATGAGTGCAGAATACGTTACTAAATAATAGATAGCAAGAACGCCAAGGAAAATAGTAGTTAGGGGAGACCAAGGAAAATTGTGATAGAGGAGAGTGTGTCAACGTCGATTTTTGGGAACTTATCAACTATTACCAAGCTCGCAACAGCGCAGGTTTTTTAGTTAAAGTCTCGGGCTAGCAAGCACTATTGCGAACCTGCTGTTAGTTAATAAGTTTCCAAAAATCGACTCTGTCGCAACTTACCTAGTAAGTATAGGAGAACGAAAAATTATATAGATACACTTTTCGGCGCGTATAATCAATTATTATTAAATTAGTCTCTTTGCCTACAATAGTCCTTAAGTAAGTAAGAGTAAGATTGTTAATTCACCCAATCAATTCCACTTCCCTATATAATTCAAACCTCGTGAATCAATACATACTTTAACTTATAGAAATACTTTCGTAGATTACTTTGCAATCGTGGCCCATCCATCTTCATTGGAGAGTAACTCGTGCACGAAGTTGTCAGTAAACTTTGTTCTCCCACTTTGTCTTTTGAGTTTCGTCTTATTCATTTCGAAGATGTTCAACGACAACGATTCATTTCTAGGTTCTTAAGTTAATAGAGGAAGTTTTGTAGGTATTATTTAGTATGCAACATTAGGCAAGGGTGTTGGAAAATTGCATGAAAAAGTGGCGTTGATTGTCACAAATAGGTACAAGTGGTCTTTTTCATTGCGCTGTTTGTCACAAATACATGTCAAACATTGATGCTAGCCGCGGTCGTTGGAACGTATATGTACCTATAATAATTTGGCTACATTTAACATAGAACAGGTAGCCTAAACAAATCGGGGTAGAACCAGTCATACGCATTGTGAACATTCCTATTTATACCTATTTGTAAAAAATCGATCAGATTAATCATAATCACAATATTTTTATTAGGTAGGTAACGTGCATCTTTAGATTTTTGGTTTTCAGCTTTTAACAAAGTGTTTAAAAATATTTTTCAGAATTTAATCAATTTTCAAATAATTGCTAGGTGCTAAGTTCAACTATTTGCATTGCATCGGAACTGATCACGATCCAATGACCAGAAATCGATCAATTTCCCTAAACCAACGAGAGGGATCGAGGAGACGTATTCAAGCAAACCGGGGCGCTAATTGTTTTCCGGGATGGCGTTATTCCTGATCCACCAACAACACGGATCTCGATGGCAGAGATCAAATTGAATTCAAACAAATAAACAGCTTGAACCACAAACTACACAGATACATCATTATAAAGCGCGTGGTCACCAGATATGTAGAATTTTACTGGTAAAATATCACGATTTGAGCAGCGCAATTTAGTGAGATCTTACAACATTATACGTACATATTAATACTGTTAGTGCGTTACGTAGTATGTAGTTACTGTTTTAACAGTCTAAGTTCAACCCTGAAACAGATTTTGTTCAAATATTCCAAAATTATAAGAGTTCTGGTTGTAAACTTTGAAACAACAATATCATCATGCTAATGTAGTCTCTGCTGGAGAACATATAAGTGGAGACTTTGAGTTAGCTTGAATACTCGGTCTAGTAGAAGAGGCGATCTGTGACTCGAACGCACCAACAAATAAAAACCTAAGGATATAGGAATTTACGCGGCGGCTAAACTCCATGGACTGTTAGCCCGAAACATGTCGCAGCAATAGCGATATAATAACGGGAGTACAACCGTAGATTCATTAATTAGGTATTTGAATATGTCCCACGAAAATTTTACGTGTCAAAACCTAAGCTTTTCATTTAATTACAGAGCCCAAAACAATAATAGCACTTCTCTTTGGAAATGAACAATTTGAAAAGTTAAAATTAAATTATGTTTACCATATTGTAATTAAACGCATGTCAGTCATAGCGTCGCGCGTCGCCCGTTAATGAACTTGTGACGATTTCAATGAAATGTTTCACATTTGCAGCAACAAAGCAACGTTTGTATACCTACCTGAAAATAGACTTGTAAAGTCTAAAAATAGAAGTGTAAATTTTACATTTAAGTACTGGCAGTATAAACATAATGGCCTGGCCACATCAGCGCGGTGCAAAGTTGTTAACTTGAAACACAGTGCGGCGCCTTATTACCGTTTGGGGTTATTACCACCATGCGGTAACCGTGCACTTTCGGAAGGGTGCCGATGTCGGGCTCGATTTTACAAGCTTTTATTTAACTTGCCTTGTTAGTATGTTAGTTTGGGTCAAAACGTAGAAGCTAAATTTGACCCACTTCCCGATTGAGCTGAAATATTGCACACATATGTAAATCGACTGACAATGCAATATTTTGGTACCATGGAGCTGATCTGATGATGGAGCAGAAAGGTGGTCATAGGCACTCTGTTATGAAACGTCGTATCCCTATCGAGTAAGAAAACGTCTCGGAGAGCAAAATATGAAGAAGGGTACAGTCGGCGATAAAAGCTTGTGTTTTGCAAAAAAACTTATTTACAACTTTCTTTTACTAGGCCTTTTGAACGCAACATTATTTTTAATTTTTTTTATCTAGATAACACTTCCCACATGAGTCGCGAGATCGTAAACTGTCGCGTTTATATTAGCCTTATATTCTTCGTAGTGTTTTGCTAAGTCGTCATGGCACACCATCAAACGCAGTAAAGAAACACGCTCAAAACAAATATCATTAAAACGTATTTGAATATGATTTGTATAAAAAAATCGCCGCAGAATTAAGCCCTCACCGCAAATCACTTATACTAGTAGGTACAGCACAGACACATGAGAAATTACAGTTACCTACTAAAGGACAGGTTTTTTTAATTAATGGGCTTACTCTTGGCCACAGACTAGCCAAAGGCAAAGACATGGCCTACGATGGAGTGAGCTCGCCCAGATGATGCCTGTTCACTCTTGATTTGAAGGTTGCCGGGTTATATGAGCTCGGAAATATAGCCGCCGGCAAGGAATTCCACTCCTTGGCAGTGCGCATAAGAAAAGAAGAAGCAAAGCCCTTCGTGCGAATTCGCGGAATATCTACCAAGTAAGGATGGAAACCGGCCGTGCGTCTAAGAGTCCGATGGTATAATGGGGACGGTGGAATAAGCTCGTGTAGCTATTGAGCACACTCTCCGAATCGCAACCTGTAAAACACCGACAGACTGGCAAGGTAAGGCAATATAACACTATTTCAAAGAAAGCAACTAACAGAATTGTATTTAGTTGAAAACACGTACTGATTGCAATAATTATTTTCCCTCGACATTCTAACACTAAATCAGCTTATTGCATTATTTCTCAACAATGTTCCAATTCAATGGAAGACCATTAAATTCTTGAAGTTTCTCTAACCTTGTTATAAATTTGAAATAGTTTCCAAGATCCTTAATTTGTCACGGTAGAATTAACTATCACAGTACCGCGACGGTAAACATTTATTCTATACTAGCTTTTGCCTGCGGCTTCGCTCCATACAAACTTCCTACCTCCATTTTATGGAAGTGGGGGGTTAGAAAGAGATAAAAAGTAGCCTATGAAACATTTTTTTTTAAATATTGAACACCTTTATGTACACAGTTTACAATAACTAAATTACTTACTCATGTCACTCTCCATCCCTTCAACTAACTCCACTTAAAAAATCACGTCAATTCGTCGCTCCATTTTACCGTGAAAGACGGACAAACAAACAGACACACACACTTTCCCATTTATAATATTAGTATGGATAAAGGTCTATACCTAAGTCTGTACCTACCCTAGTAGATATGTACCTACATTACTTGCAAGTTACAGCAAATACTTAGTCCAATATGAGCCATGTCAGGAATAGCCTTAGTTTTCAACTTGTAAATCTGTATGAAGTGTAAATAATTTTCTGTGATTTTATTACTAATGCTGCTTCAAAACCTGAAATTCGCGAATGCCGAATGAACAAGGTATCTGCTGATATTAATTTCATGGTTTTCATACCAAATCTAACGTACTGAACTGCTCATTAATTCGAAGTAAGTTTTTCTGTAATTATTTCTTACTAGCTTTTGCCCGCGGCTTCGCTCGCGTTAAATTCAAAAATTGCGGAATACTCCATACAAACTTCCACCCCCCCATTTTAGGAAAGTGGGGGTTAGGAAGAGACAAAAAGTAGCCTATGTCACTCTCTATCCCTTCAACTATCTCCACCTACGAAATCACGTCAAGTCGTCGCTCTGTTTTGCCGTGAAAGACGGACAAACAAACAGACACACACACTTTCCCGTTTATAATATTAAAGTATGGATAATCGTAGCTGATAAGTCAGAAAACTGCTAATGAAACTATTACTACTAGGAACGTATTCGTTGGATGTTCGTGCTGGCGAGCGTAAAAGTTTAAATTAACTTAATTTTCGAGGAATAATGGTAGAAACACGTGTTACATTCGATTACGAAGTTACGTGAGGTAAGTTGGTCAGAACATTTTTTATGAACACATGTACATATGTTGGCCATGAAAACAATGTTATAAAACGAGTAGTAAATATGAAGGTGGATAGCGACAACGGTAGTGGAAGCTGTGGAAGGCCTAAGAAAAGATGGATGGAATGTGTGAACAATGATATGAGAGTGAAAGGTGTTAGTATGGAAATGACGGCTGATAGAGAGGAATGGGGGAGGACGATCTGCTGCGCCGACCCCAAATCATCATCATCATCATCATCTCCTCCTAGCCGTTTTCGGCTAGGGCGACTGCATTTTATAGATGAGAGCGTCGCTGGTGTGCCCTCAGGTGACTGACGAATGCGACGACCCCAAATAATGGGAAAAGGGCAAGAGAATGATAATGATTACATGTATGTTGGCCATCCTATCATGTCATGTTAGTAGCACCCGCAAGGACCCGCGAAGGATAAAGGCGAGCCTTGCTCATGTGCATGTCTGCCGCTATCGAGCAGGCAAGCGCGGTCGCATGATAAAAGATATAACGTCAAGCCGTCCCAAGTGCACATCCCTGCACCGATGCGATAAAGTGTGCTACGCCCGTAGTTTTCCCTTAGTCGCCTTACACGACAACACCCAGGGACGAGATGGTCCGGTGCTATTATTTTCTGACCAGCACCACACGGCACCTGGTTGAAGATTGCGCTTTTTTACTGCTAGACTAGGGTACTTTTTTTACCCAGAGGGAATCCACTATGGATGCTACTGGCCCGGGAGAGCCAGTGGGTATGTCCGACTCCCACGGACTAAACCCCCTGCATGGGTACGTAGCCGAATGGCACAAGCGCTCACGAAACGAAACGCTCGTAGATATCTATCTCTATCGCTCTTGCGTATTGACGCGACAGAGGACTACCTTTCGCGACGTTTCGTTTTCGTTTCGCGTCGCAGAAATGCCATTTGGCTACGGCACCTGGGGTGTTCCGACGCTCGCTTTTTGTGCAAGGTTTCGGGCACTCGGTTGTAGGCCTCCGATACCCCGCCAGCGTTGCTGCTAGACTAGTTTAACCAGTAATAATATTATTGACTACTCGGTGTTTGCGTGTTATGTATATTGATTAGTGAAGTTTTAGTGCTCCGGTGCATATACTATACTGAAATAATAAAAATAATGCCTAGAAAACCAATAAAGTTGTTAAAATATGGATTAAGACGGTAATATTCCATGTAAAAAACAGTCGCCAAATGGTCACCAAACGGTCGACAAACGGTCGCAAAATGGTCGCAGCGTACACGCGTGACCGAAAGCAGTGAATATTTATGGGATTTTCAAAATGGCTAATGTATTCATTTTTTTCAGGTATCCTCAAACTTTATAAACAATTAAATATGCCGTCGTACTCAGTTGTCCTCACTAAAGAAGATTAAAAAAAATTGTAACGTGCGTACCGAGCTGCTGGGTTGTAAAGGATCGGGGATCATATTATTATGGTCTTCTATAGAGCAACTAGTATTTTGCGGCATTTCACAATTGACACTTGTTGAAGTAGTCGTCATTAATATTACTATCAACATTAATTTCAGCGATCTGTACTTCTTAAGTCAAGATTTTTGTATAGATAAGTGTCTACAAATTTGTAATGTTAAAGAGACATAAATAAAACGTAGTAGAGTAAATAATGTGTTTTTTTTGTAACCCAAACAAAATACTTGTAGATACGAGTGCGGAAAAGAGGAAAATCGATACGAGTAGCGATAAATTAATACATGAACGAAGGGAGTGTTTTACTTCGACACGAGTTGTGAATGTCCTTTTCGCACGTGTATCGTACGACGATTTTCAGTACCTAAATCTAAGCTAAGAGTTTCGACCAGACAAGAAATGAATCATTGCTTGATTTGCTCGCACTACTGCGTTAGAAAAAGCAGCATCTGTACTGAAAAAAAACTATCATTGCGCAACAGAAATTCTATTAATATCACAGTAAATACTCTATTTCATTTGATTCCTACTTTTATTGTGTAAAGCAACACTACACTTCATTTTTATCAATAAGAATTAGGTACTAACAATCAACTCAAACAGTAGATAGAGCGTTGTCATCACATAGTATCTTATACCTTTAATTACCGACTGTCTCGGAAACCGCTCTAACGATTTCGCTGAAATTTGTTATGTGGAGGTTTTCGGGGGTGAAAAATCGATCTAGCTTAGGCTTAGATCCCGGAAAACGCGAATTTTCGAGTATTCGATGCGTTTTTCTTTCACGTTAGTAAACGGAAAATATGGTCGTTAATTTCGCTGACCGCGCATCGGCTGGGTAGGTACATGTAGCTCAGTCGTAAGAGGTCGGTCTATAATGTTCGCAAACATATCGCAGGTGTCAGTCAGAGCTTCGAATCCCGGCCAGAAATAAAGTTTTTTTTTTATAAGTGTTTTTTTATCTAAAGACGAGGTATAACGCCCAGATATGTAGGTAATATAAGAAGATAAAAAATACACGCTAGCGTGAACTTTCCTTTAAAGTTTATAAAGCAATCATCAGATAATTTCTCCCCGGACTAAGTTTCCTTACCCGATACATAGCCCAGGAAACCCGCAATAACTTTTAATGCCCGCCCCTTATTAGAACCTAGATCATATTATTGCTGAGCTGGCACTAGTTTAGTGTTTGCTTAAACATTCTCAGAAATTCAAATGAAAAAGAACTTAAAAGCTCCAGCCGCTTAAGCTTTTACCTACGCTATTTCTATAAGAACACAGTTGTTAATGGCATGTGTATATGTTATACTACATTCATTTTGATTTGCATATTATTACAGAACGTTTTCTTGTACCGTTTGTAGCTTAAGATTAAACTGAAACTTATGTAGGCTTCTATGCAATGATTACATTTATCTAAAGTTTATATCTAAGTTATAAGTGTATAATTATGTACTCGTACATTTATTCATGTAATGGCGGGGAATATAATGAAAATGTTAAATTAAGCACAAATTAAAGTGGTATAAATAGTACTTCGTATAACTCCAAATATTGTTTTTTTTTTTTAAGTGAAACTTCTAATGCGACTTTTAACTGACATTGACAGCGCGTAACACTCAGTCAGTGTTTAAAAAATTCTACTTGAACGGCAATAGATTTCAATCATAACCTTTTAACGACTCAGAACCTGAACTTTATAATAATGATGGTAAAAAAAAACTAAAACAAACAATAACTTTCTATAAAATAATTTACGTCCTCCATTTTTTAAAAGTCTCCAACATCTCAGAGCAGAATCCTCCTTAAATTCAGCGAGATTGTTTCTTTCCCTCATGGGACGCGTGTATCGAGGACGCAAACGTCTCAACGGCAGAAATGTAAACAGAATTTTATTTTACACATGCTGTATAAAGGATTGCGGGGTTGGTTGGTTTCTGAGCATTGCTTTCTTAGGAAACAGTGCAAAAGCATTGCATTTCTTGTACAGATTCGGAGCAAATGCATTGCACCTTCATATGTGTACGACTATGTTATATTTATGCTACATAGTCTCAACTGT
Organism: Leguminivora glycinivorella; assembly: GCF_023078275.1. NCBI lineage: Eukaryota > Metazoa > Arthropoda > Insecta > Lepidoptera > Tortricidae > Leguminivora > Leguminivora glycinivorella. The sequence continues at coordinate 7,173,635 of NC_062971.1, forward strand.
CTCAAGACTTGAGTGTTTGGCGACAAAAATTCTCATACAGAAGAGGCACACAACAGGAACGATTTATTACTCCGAGAGCCGGAGACGTGCATACTTGCATAGTGCATATGTCTGGAGTAGTCGGACGTATAAGCCACGCTTACACAAGGAAAGATACAGAATATTCTTAAATTCATATATCTTCGACTCGCAGTACGGTTGAGCGTTAAGCCTGCATTTGTCTTCCGTGTCGTATTGTGTCGTTCGTTGGGCATCAGAACGATAATAGGTTTCACAAATTCAATATGGGAGCGTGAACATTTCGTGATTAGGTACTTAGAAAAAAAACTTGTATCGTCAATGAAAAGAAAAATCTATCTATTGTAATCTATCATCAAAATTATGTATGGAATGCAAATAGACTTACTGCGTTTTAACTTGAATAGCAGTGTGAGATACGAGATTTGTTTAAAGTAGTGACGATTTTTTTAACGCAGCTCCAAAAACTGCACGCAATCATTTAAATATAAAAGACACAAGTTTAACAAAGTATTCATATAAAAAAAAGGCAAAGGAAGTGTTGTTGTCTGCACTACAGGATTGATTTTGAACGGAAATGTTAGTCGGATCGGACACCTACCTAAACTATTTATTTTACGTAATAAACCTGTTATAGCTTAAAATAGGCTTAGTTATATGAGAGCATGTAGCCGCCAACAAACTGTTTTTACAGTTTGGCGGGCACTTTAATAAATGTAGCCAGGTTATTTTTTCTGAATAAATGATTTTTTTTTAACATGACAGTCAAGTACGAGTATGAACCCGCCTTTACTCACGCCAATGAAAACACACGACCTGTCATCGTCTTACACATTATAGCCTTAACGAGACGTCTAATATCCATTATGCGAAGTTTACCACATTATAACACTCCGTTAGACATGATTACCTAATTGCCTTTCAAAGTAAGTTAATTAAGCGAACTAACATCTAAACATCGGAGTGGTATCTATCTTAACTTCCAAGTATTGATAGGTAAGTATTTCTTACATTGATCAGTGGTAAATTATTTTATGACAGAACCAGATCAAGGTCACATCGAGTACAAGATGTAGGTATATATGTACATCAAAACTGATGCCGAAAAGTTTTGAATTTTTTTTTATTTGTTGGCACATATTTGTTACAAAACATTCACTTTTTTTTAACCCCGACTCAAAAACTACGGGGTATTATAATTTTGACGTGTCTGTCTGTCTGTCTGTGTGTGTGTCTGTCTGTGGCATCGTAGCTCCCGAACGGATGAACCGATTTAAATTTAGTGTTTTTATGTCTGAAAGCTGAGTTAGTCGGGTGTGTTCTTAGGCATGTTTCATGAAAATCGGCTAACTACGTCGCGGTCGGGGGTTTTTTCTAAATTTTAATTTTGTGGTTAGGTTATTAAATATGATGGTCTCATCATAAGTCCTAATAAATATTTCGCGAAAAATACCTTATTTACGTAACTCGTGCAAATATTAAGTATATGATCTCTATAATTGAGTTTTGTTTTTATTTACTGATCACATCTAAGGAATGAATAAACCAAATATTAAAATTCGATTAAATAACCTAACCACAAAATTAAAATTTTGAAAAACCCCCGACTGCGACATAGTAAACCGATTTTTATGAAACATGGCTAAGAACACTCCGGACTAACCCAGCTTTCAGACAAAAAAAAACTAAATCTAAATCCGTTCATCCGTTCGGTAGCTACGATGCACCAGACAGACACACACACAGACAGACAGACAAACAGACAGACAGACAGACTGACAGACAGACAGACAGACAAACAGACAGACGGACAGACAGACAGACACGTCAAACTTATAACACCCGTAATTTTTTCGTCGGGGGTTGAAAAATGAACATTTATAATAAAAGTTGACCTCAAGTCTGACCTGAATTAGGTACCTATTAACACTTTAGCTTACTACAAAAATAAAACCACTTTTTTAAAAAGCGTGAATAAATCATTCTAAATACCAATTTAGAAACTGTTTAACATTTTAATATCTAAAATATGAAAAAAAACTTTTGAAGCTTGTAATTTTTCGGCCGCAAACTTGAACACGCTTTGCATACAGGAGTAGACCTTGCATCGAAAACTTATTTAGTGCCTCAGTTTTGAAGCTATTGTAATAAATAAGCAATTTCATCATGTTTTATAAACTTTATTAATCCTCCTTGCGTTATCCCGGCATGGGAGCCTGGGGTCCGCTGTGACAACTAATCCCAAGATTTGGCATAGGCACTAGTTTTACTAAAGCGACTGCCATCTAACCTTCCAACCCAAAGGGTAACTAGGCCTTATTGGAATTAGTCCGGTTTCCTCACGATGTTTTCCTTCACCGAAAAGCGACTGGGAAAAATCAAATGACATTTCGCACATAAGTTCAGAAAACTCATTGGTACGAGCCGGCATTCGAACCCGCGACCGCCGGATTGAAAGTCGCACGCTCTTACCGCTAGGCCACCAGCGCTTAATAAACTCTATTAATAATATTATATAGTTATTCGCAATTTACTTTAGAGTAAAACGTAGTTTCAAATTAATCAATCTTTTTAGCTGATTTTTACTTATCCTTTAAGAATAAGATATTTTCTTGACAGAATTTAATTTGAATTGATGTTGTATTTTGTACTAAAATCATCATCATCATTAGCCTGCCCTTATCACATTCAGGGTCAGCGCAGCATGTCTTCCGCCTCCATACCTCCCTATCGTCCGTCATCTCATCATTGTAGTAAAATCATCACTGTAAAACATAACAAAAATTTTGTGGTGTTTATTATAAACGAAAAAAATCTGATGACTCATAAGATGTAACTAACGTAATATGAAAAGTACTGAATGTATGTTTATTTTTATAAATTAGACTTATATTGACCGGGATATAGATATTGATTACCTTTTTGATTTTTGTCGGGCTCCCGATATTTCGACGCAGTTGCATGCATCATGATCACGAAATTTTCCGAATGGTTTCCCGTGATCCTGATACATGCAACTGCGTCGAAATATCGGGAGCCCGACAAAAATCAAAGAGGTAATCACGATCTATATCCCGGTTGATATAAGTCTAATAAAATAATCGTGAATCATTCAAAACTCTTATTTTTATAAATGTTGCCTTTCCTTGATATACATAATATGTGCATATAATGTGTATTACTCTAAATACTCATATACTGACTGTACATCCACACTAACATTTTTTACACCCGCCTTTAAATCTATATGCAAATCGCGTAAATCTATAAACATACAGTTTCCAACAGTAGCTCCTTAGAGTATCCCGCTGCTTCTATTTACATCCAGTAAGTACAATCGAGTTCACAAATATGTGAACATTTTTTCACCTTATTTTAACCAATTAAGGTGAAAAAATGTACACATATTTATGAACTGGACTGTACGAGTACAAAAGGCGTAAATAACAATTTTATTCTTTAGGATTCGCTGTAAAAAAGGAAAGGAAAACGGGGTTAAACAATCCTTGTGTGGGCGAGAACGAAAGTAACGAGAAAATAGGTAACTGTGTTTTTTCCGGACTATTTCAAAAGCCTCAATTGGGTACTCAGGTTTTTAGCTTAGAATAAAGAATAGGTTTCTTAAATTACTTAACACAACAATACATGTTCCCCACTAAAGTGTACATTAGGATTGTTGGTCCTATTAACTTACACTTGTGTACACATTTACAGTAAATAATTTATTTAGGAAAGTCTCTATATATAATATTAGCTTCACTTGGGGACAATACCTACTTTCAGCACGAAGGCACAAATACACTTGTATGATCCTATAACAGTTCTGTTTCCTTTTACTTGTCACACCCACAAGATATTATTAAATATCTTCGATGACATATTATGTAGGTAAGTACAATATTTGTTTTCAATTGAAAATTCCATAATTCAATACATAAAGCATCGACACCATTTTGCAGAGGACCTAAAACTAAGAATAGACTAGAAGCAAAATATCCCACGACACATGTGGACAGTATGTGTCATGGGATATCGCTAAATCGCCAGGCCCCGTAGCCGAATGGCATTTCTCCGACGCCAAACGAAAGCGATACGCCGCTGGCTCTGTCGCGCCAATACGCAAGCGCGATAGAGATAGATATCTACTAGCGCTTCGTTTCGTGAGCGTTTCGTGAGCGATTGTGCCATTCGGCTAGCCACCCAGATCAAGCTAAATCCAGCAACAAACGTACCGCCACGATATGTTGCCACTAGTGTATCCCGGGCTTAATATAGCTGTCCCAGTGTAGATCGATTTGAAAGCTGAATCAAGCGAAGAGTTCAAGTAAGCATATTTCCGACGGGTACTTGCTTGAACTTGCACACAACTGACTTGAGTAACAGGAGCTGTCTGTATAATAATATCGCGTAATTTACTTTCAGAACATACTTTTAATCCACGAACAAGTTGAGATAACGTTATTTTTAAAAATAATCAAAACTTAGTATTTATAAAATCAGTATCCTACATCTTGTGTCAAAAAAAACATGAAAAAAAAAGGAGCGATTATTTCCGAAAATATGAGTGCTAAAATAGCTCCCGACACGTTGTCATTTTGCCTCTACGATGCATTTTCGTTACATACGGGAAATCCATGTTAACGGCTACGACGTAGTGCTACGTCCGTAGGTCAGCGGTATTTTTTTTAAATATAAATGGGCTTACTCTTGGCCACAGATTAGCCAAAGGCAAAGACGTGGCCTGCGATGGAGCGAGCTCGCCTAGAAGATGCCTGTTCACTCTTGATTTGAAGATTGCCGGGTATTTTAATAATTTTCTGATTGTTCTGAGCTTTGTCATAAAAATAAAAGTAAATTATGAACATCAGCTCCCGGTTCCAAGCTGTCGCCTCCAGCAGTCATGTCGTTGCTATTTAATTAGTGCTCTTTGCGCTCAACGCTCGCTCCGTGACCATTGTGCTAACTTCTCGGAACGCCAGCAATACTAATCGAAAATCTAACTATCTGATATTTTGTTCCGCCGTCATTCATACTTGATTTCAATCAACCTTCAGACAATGAAAAACCAGGGGGCCTATTTTTGAATGTCGACCATTAGATTTCGTGAATTTCATTGAATAAAAAAAACTTTAAACTGTTTATTTCAAATTAGTAATATTATAGTTTCTTAAACCTAGTAGTAATCTTTAAAATCTAAGATTGTAGTAATTAGTGAATGATATCCTCACTATTAGAGATTTAAATTCTACTAACAGAATAGAAAACGAGTAGTCATTATAGCATTTCATCGTTATCCACAGGCTTTCTAACGGCGAATTCGTGCGTTCCAAATTCAAAAATCGGTCCCTTCATCTCAATCCCCATCCCATTATAAAAATTTATTCTTGTACAAAGTTTATGTTTTTTCTAACCTGTTAGCACCGACTTGCCTATCGCCCATAAACAATTACACACTCTTGAGGAAGAATAGAGACTAGAAAATTTTGATGTGACGAAAATCTTCTTCACCATTTGAAGTGTAGGTAGATCGCGGGACTAAAAATAAGTACCAAGTACCAAGGAATGATGAGAATATGTATAAATTGTGCAATGGGACTAATTTTGCAAGCCTAAGCGATGTTGAAAATTAACAAGTACTTAAGGTGACGAACCCAATCATGGACAGTTTAAGAAAAAAATTCGCCAGTTTTTGATATTTCACTGATAAATGTAAAAATTCTACCGCCAAGCGTGTTAAATCTTGAATGTCCTATCCTTCTTCTACATTTCAAGCGTATTGCAGAACAGATACTCCTATTGGTTTCTTCATAGTTAACAAATTAAAACTAGGTGTTTTTTCTCCAATTATGGACGGCAGTTCTCCAGTAATGGATCCCCCATTATGGACAGTGAAATAAGTTTAAAATTTTACTTTTAAAGCCAACTGATACGCAATGAGTCAATTTTATACACCATAAATACAATTAGTTTGGGTTATTTTAACATAGGATTGTTTCTTGTAAATTTTGGTTTTGTAAATTGTTCCTTGTCCATCATAGGAGGTAGGCAGTTTTTCGGGTCCAGTAATGGACACTTGCAAAATAACATCATTTCTTTATATCTTTGGAGCAACAAACTAGTATGTTTTATACCTTATCTCATGCTTAATGCAGTAAGTAAAACGCATTCAAGATTACACCGTGCGTTATTTTTTTATTATTTTATACATGAACTCATCTCTCTTAGCAACATTACTAAGAATTCGTCTTGATATTTTTTTCAGTAAACTGGTGAATTTTATCTTGTCTCCAAATCCTTCAGAAATAACCGAATTAATTGAAACTTCAAAATTAAACAGCTCTACAACTCTAGTTTATAGTACATAGCCGTCAGTTTTTAGAAACGTATTTTAGATACTTATTTTTAAGGATTTGTGTTTTTTTGTCCATAATGGCATCACCGTCCATTATGGGGTATTTTACCTTATGTGGAGTTCAAAATTGGAGTAAGTAAGATATTAGGGATACCTAATTTGTTTGAAATTCGTCCAATGTCCAATAAAGAAAACTAACTGTTATCCATACTAATATTATAAATGGGAAAGTGTGTGTGTCTGTTTGTTTGTCCGTCTTTCACGTCTAAACGGATCGACGAATTGATGTGATTTTTTAAGTGGAGATAGCTGATGCGATGGAGAGTGACATAGGCTACTTTGTCTCTTTCTAACGCGAGCGAAGCCGCGGGAAAAAGCTAGTAGTAGTAGTAGTTCGCCTTTGTACTTATAATAAGCTCTTTTTCCTGTGTGTTGTATTATTTTCTGGTACAATAATAGTTATTTGTTATACAAGGGGGCAAAGTTGTATTTTAACGCCGAGTGTGGAATTGAAAAACGAGCAAGTGAAAGGATTCTATAGTTGAACCACGAGCGAAGCGAGTGGTTCAAGAATAGAATCCTGAACTTGCGAGTTTTTTAACACACGAGAAGTAAAATACATTTGCACCCGAGTGTAACACAAAACTTTTCCCCTCACTATAGCGAGGAAACCACAACGCAAAAAATGCGTTTAATCACTGCTTCCAGTAGTTCCACAGGTGGTAAGTCATCTTTATTACGAGATTCACCAACTTTTATCAATTTTAAAGCAGTTATTTTGACTTTATTCAAGGTCAAATTACTTTACCCACTAGTGGATAAAATGCGTTTTTACCCGCTGGTATTAAAGGACAAAACACGTGTTTCCGAGCTAGTGAGGGGAAAAGTGTTTTACTACTACTACTACTATATATATATGTATATTCAAGTGCTTCTTCCGATTTCTGTATAGTCCATTTCAAATACGAAGGCCCGATTGCACTTGAGACGGTCAATTAGCGTTAACAATAGGATTAGTGATAACAAAAGATACCTGATTGCACCGACAAAAAGATTGCACCGACGCGTGCCAATTTGAAGTGGGCCTAATTAGATAAGAAAAGGCAAACATTATGAGCCCTATTGCTAAGTTTCGAGTGCCATCGGGCCATCGTATTTGAAATGGACTATACACAACAAAACAAAGCTATCTCCGGTTAAGACAAGACTATTACTGGTACATATACTTATGCATATTCAGAATAAACAGAACGTCAAGTTTATACGGATCCAATTTCGTGTACAAATCTATCCCGATACGGAAATTGAAGTCATGTTCCGGTTCGACTAGGAATAAGTTTATGTAATAATATTTCACGCTGTATCCGCTGTAACGACAGCGTCACCCGCGTTGGATGTTCAGGACAATCAACTATTAGGTGAGCTCAGTGAAATATAACACGTTTCAACCGTTGGTTTATTTACGCTGTCACCAATATCGTAGAATCCTAATAGAGATAAATTTAAGTTAAAATACCTGCGTGCGTAGCTAAATGCACAAACGCTCACGAAACGCTCACGAAACGAAACGCTCGTAGATATCTACATATCTCTATCGCTCGTGGGTATTGGCGCGACAGAGCCAAATTACCTTTCGCGGCGTTTCGTTTTCGTTTCGCGTCGTAGAAATGCCATTCGGCTACGGGGCTAGGACAATCGACTGTTACGCGGGTGAGCTCAACGAGATGTAACACTTTTCAAATGTTGGTTTTCGGTGTCGCCAATATCGTATATAGAGATAAATCTATTAAGTTAGGTATTTTACCTGACCTCGCTCTTTTACCTAAGTACATTGTAAATATTGAGTTTTAGACAGATGTATCTAAGTACCTACAAAAACGCCTGCCGGCCTAACGCCGTGTCTTGCGTGGGCGACGGTCGCGCGACCGTCGCGTCTCATACTTCCATATCGATAAGGTTTGATTTCGTATGCGTCGCATCGCAGTCGTGCGACCATCGCGCGACCGTCGCCCACGCAAGCCACGGCGTAACTGAAATGACAATCAAAACGCAGTCGGGCTCTGTAACACCAATATGGAAGAGCAATAGAGATCGGTATTATTGTACGAGTTTGTGCATTTGGCTTCGTACCCTGTTTCCCGTAGAAATTGGTAGGACACCACGGATTCCTAATTGCAAAACATGACATACTATTTCTTTCGCTTTTCGTAACATTCCTCATAGACCACCGTATGTTTCGGGTGCTCTTGGTTCTTTCCCCAATGTTGCCAGTCATCCTTTCTCAATGTTTCCTTTATCACATTGTTTCTACTTACACTTCTCAACGACCATATTTCCACTGCATTCACTTGGCTTTGGTGCTTACTTTCGCTAAGCATAATACGAGTACGTAAGTATGGGCAGAGGCACCAACATCCCAAGATAAAGAATAGATATACGTTTAACCCTACCTACCGCTAACCCTCTTTGGTCTCGGCCTACTGAATGAACAAAAGCATGTCAACAAGTCATTCATTCACTCAAAATGGCGGCCGACTCAATCAAAGACCGGAATAGTCAAACAGCGGAGCGCGCGTTGACTTTAGCCGTGCTGTGTATACGGAATGCGAAAATGCAATTGGCCAAGTTGTCAGGTTGTTTGTCATTATTACGTGATTGTTTATAATACCGTCGACACCATTTACTGACCTTTCGAAAACCTTATTGCAGCGCAGCGGTATTAAGGTACATTAGTACATATATGTCTTCGTCGGTATGACAGGTTGATATTCGTAGTCACATCACACGGCGTAACTGTCTCGTCGACACATCTGCCAATCACTCATAACTATGTCAATCACTATCTGACAAATGCAGGAATACTTGTAGCTTGTAGAGTCAGGTCAAACTAAGTTTGCAACTATTTTTAAAGCTTCGCCTCTACAAGTCAAAACATCATAATTTTATCGAAGCTTGAAGTTTAAAATGACATTTTGCATTGGTGACCTCTCAAAATCGTTGCTTAAAACTTATCTTGAATTGACTCTAACTTTGATTATGTTTTTATTTTAAGTAGGTATGTAAGCTTCTTCGAACGTTACTTTTTCGATATTGACAAAATTTTATTTAAATGTTCTAACTAATTCTAATTCTAAGAGTTTTTATAAATAATATTACTGAATCTGGACGTCGTAAAACAAGCTAAATAAAAGCTTTATACGTTTTCTTTGACATTGTTAATTCCACTGTGTTTAGTTTTGTATTAGAAAAAATATCGAAATCGTTAACTTTGGAATGTTTACATAAAGACACCGGTTTCCCCGAATTTTTTGCTCCAGTTAACTTCAGCTAATACAATTTAATGTTAAGGTAAAACAAATTTCTATTTGTAGCCGTACCCAGAACTAGGGGCGTCCTAAAACGACGAACAAACGTTTGTTCCTAATTTGAAATGCAAAAGCACGTTACCGTTTAGAAGCGATTGAAATCGATCGGATAAAAGATTGTCACACAAGCGGATATAACGTTGTAATTTTATTTTAAGTGAATTTATTTTAAAAATAAGGCTATTTCTTTGGAACATGTAGAGTTGAATATTAAAGACTCGAAGACACTATTAAACTCTCCTTGTATACTAGATAAAGACAGTTTAGGATTTCTTAAGTCGAGAAAATATTGTGTCAAAATTCTTTTGCTGTGGAAAAATGTTTGTAGTTAAGAACAAAGTACTTCAGCTTAGATTATAACAGAAAGTTTTCGTGAAAATTAGTAAGGTATTTCACAAATCAAACTTGTTTAAGCTAAATATCCATTGTTCATCTCCACTTTACTCTAGCGCTCTTGTAACAACCAAACTTTGAAACCTAATACTTATTTTATTCCTATCTTAGACTCGTAGACTTCCATAATAAATTCTGATTTTGACAGATTTCCAATTCTCTAAGAGCTGATGAACATAATTACAAAGTCAGTAGTAAAATAATAGTAATAAAGGATATAAAGTTAATTCCAAAGCTACGTTTTGTGTGTCACACGCCTTAGCTTGAGGTTTTAGGACAGATTTTAGTTTGCAAATCGTTCTTGTTTGGTTCCCCATTTCGGAACCGCGTTTTACATACAAGTAGGTTCCCCTACATACCTAGGTATAGACTTTATTGATTCAATCTGTCTTTTATTTGCATATTTTTATTGTAAATATTTTTGAAATACGAGACAATCTTAGGTAACTTAATTGCTGAACGCACGGAATAAAATTAAATTGAGTAACAATGTTAATGCTTACAGTTACATTTCTGCCGTATTCTTCTTAAGCACCATCGAATACTGAAATAAAGTATTAGAACAATGACAATAATTACAAATAAGATTAACGCCGCTAGATCCAAGTACGCTTTCTGATACGAAGGTACCAGGAGTGCAGGGGATCGAAGGTATGTGGCCCCGCGAGTGATGACCACGTGCTCCACCCAGTGCACCAGCTCTTTGCCTGGAGACACGGGACGGTGGTGATACGTGCGAGACACTCGCTTCATGTTGTCCCGGTACCTAGAAATGGTAGAAAATGTAATAAGTGTGCTCTTATCTCATAAACTACTCATTATTAGGCAAAAGTGGTAAAGTACAGCGGCGGAGCAAATCTCGACTGGGGGACAAATGTAACTGGTCCATTTTTTCAATAGAGTGTCCACCGGTCATATATGGTAGGCGTGTTCAGTGAATATATGTAGAACTCAACATCATAGTGTAATATTTGAAAAAATGGATTAGTTACAATTGCCCCCCAGTCGAGATTTGCCCCGCTGTATATCTCCAACATCTACAGAAAGAACTCATGCGTTGAATGGCGGTAGGAGATAGATACTGAAATAAGTTTCCGACATTTATAACCAGAGATCGGACGGATTTGCGACATTCTTAGTGACTTACATCATTTTAATGACTTTTAGTATGAGATGACGCACAAAAATCCGATCTCTGTTTATAACAGACGAACCGTCATGTCCGGCATAACTACTATAACTAGTAACCCTATATGTGACACTGGCCAAATATATATATTTTAAAGGCAAGATGCTAAGGACTTACTTCCAATCTGTAAGCATCATTCTCAACGCATCCCTCAATTCTGACGCAAGCCCAGGGCCATTTTCCAGCTTGATAGCAATCTGTTTCTTAACAGCAGCTGCTGCATTACTGTATTGGTCACCAGCATGCGGTATTGTTATCATAGGCACCCCGAAATGTATCGCTTCTATGAGGGACAGAAGACCCCCATGGGTGATGAAAACTTTTGTGTTTGGGTGGTCTAAAATTTAAGATAAACATCACTTAATATTATAATGGTTTTCAACAGCCAACCAAATATCGATTGGTAGAGAAGGAAAATTCTCGAATGATTTTCTACGAAGCTCAAAAACACAAAATAATTATATAAATCCAAACGAATCACTTACTCAATATACTAATCTGAGGAGCCCATTGGAGCAAATGTACGTTTTTCGGAAGATTTTCCAAGCGTAAATCTAATTTCCATAAAACTGTTTGGTTTAAGCTTCTGAACAATTCTAAAATTTCCTTGCGTATTCCACCTTCCATGTTTTTTGCGGAGTTCGTCGTCCCGAAGCTAAAGTAAATAACACCTTGCGGTGACGCGTCCATAATGGATTGTAAATCCTGAAAATAACAATGCAAACGAATCAAAAATAAACTTGATAAAACAGTGGTTGATAAAAACAGTTAAATTTTTTGATTTATTTCGCGAAATTCTTGCGTCAAATTCCATATAAAATGGTGGGTTAACCTGGGATTAACCCTCCTTTATCGGCGGTGCAAGTGATAGTCATCTTGAATCTTAAACATCTCTATCGCTTTTTTGTTCAGATGAGACAGAGCCAGGGTACATAGCGAAATGCACAAACGCTTACAATTATATCGCTATCGTAGACGCGACAAAGCGTGCTGTGTTTCTATTGGCGTCTAGCGTCATCGATTGTCATTTCGGCAAGGCCGGCAGTATGCCACGGAGCATCAACATACTTGAATAGGCACAGTCAATATAGACCGACCAATAAGTTACATACCACATCTAAATCCTCTACCGGCAATTTGATGTGGTAACCAGCTATCTCCTTCACACTCGGGGGCAGCCTCCACGGCGTCGCGACAGACGGATGTGTGTTCACCAACATCATCGAGTAGTTGTTCGGTATTTCTGTGTAAGGCAGCAGATCTCTTCCCGTCATCATGGCAGCGGATTTGAAGATGGTGTCGTAGATTTCTAGTTCTAGAGGATGGATTTTGTGTCTGAAACATATTTAACGTTTAGTACCTTTTAATTGATATGGCTCCCATTAAATTAAATCGTTCCGGAATTGTGCGCCGAAGTCGTTAAATGTTAAGGCGCCGAAATTGCACTCAAACGGCCTAACCAATTTGACAATCGTTGACGTTACCTGACAATCGAAACGCAGTCTGTCGCGTTACTACAGAAGCATGATATGGAAAGGTAGCAACGATGCACTTACGAAGTGTAAGCGATTGAAACGTTGCGTTGGCTAGGTACCCTGGTCATAAATAGTCACTATCAATCAAATTTAGATACGTCTGTCGATCAACATTTTTTACGTCTTTAACCGCCTGACCTGAACATAACTGATTGTAATGAAATTTCCAAGCACATTGATGTTTATTTACTTTATTTAATGTTGCTGAAAAGTACCGTAATGAAAATCATCGGCATGGAAATCAATTATTAGACGACCGGTCTGGCTCAGTCGGTAGTGACCCTGCCTGCTAAGCCGCGGTCCTGGGTTCGAATCCCGGTAAGGGCATTTATTTGTGTGATGAGCATCAGATATTTTTATATTAAAGGAAAAATTAATTTAGTATGGGTTAGCACATTGTTACTGGTGAATTCTCAATGTAACTTGATACTCCAGTGCCGTTACAAGATGTAATAGTCTGTCGGTAGATGGCGCTAGACGTCACCCCAAGACGTATGTACAAAAGGAAAGGCATGGAAAGATTTGCGAAGTCCGGCGTGGCTTCCGTAGCTCAATTGGTAAGAGCATTGCACGGATTGCAAAAAGGATGCGGGTTCAAGTCCCGCCGGAAGCGTAAATTTTTCCATTTTTTCCTTTAATATAAAAATGTTTAGAATCGTTAGCAGACGTTTCTGCTTAATAAAAATTAATTCATCAGATATTTGTTCCTGAGTCATGGATGTTTCCTATGTATATAAGTATATATTTATCTATTTAAGTATGTATATCGTCGCTTAGCACCCATAGTACGAGCCATGCTTAGTTTGGAGCTAAGTTGATCTGTGTAAGGTGTCCCCAACCAACTAAAACCAAAAATTTTGGCTCAGTGATCCAAAGTAAATCTTGGCCTCCGAAACGAGAGATCGCCACCTGTCCCGATCCTGCGCAGCCTCTTGCCAGTCACTGACTTGAAGCCGACCCAGATCCGCCACCACACTGTCCTCCCAGCGGTACCTGTCCCCAATATTTATTTATTTATTTTTATCCCGTTTGAGAGGTTTTTCACACTGAGAGAAATTTGCATTGTGAATTTAACAAGTTCGACTTGTTGCGGTTTATCCGTTTGAGTCAGCCAAACGTATGTTTAAAACAATATGTGTCAGGTTGTTTTTATAAAATCGACTTGTTGATTCAAATATATTGCCGATTCAAATGACAACTAGCTTGTTGTTTGAACCAAAGAGCACGTAGGCGCTATTTTAACCAAAAAACTTGTTGAACAAACATGAAAACTGGTTGTATTTTCTCTCAGTGCACGGTTATTGTCTTAAAACTTACGAGTAATAAACACTATAAACCACCTCTTTTGCGGATCTTAAAAAATATTCTCAGGGATGCTTCGAATAGATTCCAAGCTTACTCGCTAAACTCTATTTAATTTTATGTAGGTATATACAATTACATTTAACTAACAGGCCTGGTCTTACCAACCACATTGTTATTCACAACAACAACCTAACAAAAGGAACTCAGGGCCGTCCTAGACCCGTTGAAATTCTAACATTTCTAACGTATTTATCCGAAAACTAGTTAGACCGTGGCTGAAAGATGGCCGAGGGTCGACACTGGCGGGACTTCATAACTGAATCAACAACTACAAACACGGGTCCGTCTAGTTTCTAATGTGTATGTTTTGAAAGTTTTGAGTTAAAACTATTTTTCGTTAAAACTAACATTAAGTAGCCAAAACTTATTTTGATTTAATACCTTGGTCAAACGCCAATTCACTGAGGCGATACGAAAACAAACTATAAACTAAACCTCAATGTTTTTAACTTAAAGTCTCGATTGACCAGCACAATATTTAGAAAATTTAGCTGGACCGATTGCATTCATCTCACAATAATAAATAACCTAACCACAAAATTACAATTACAACCACAAAACCCGACCGCGTTAAAGTGGACCGATTTTTATGAAGCATGTCTAAGAACACTCCCGCTTTAAAACAAAAAAAACTAAATCGAAATCGGTTTGTCCGTTAGGGAGCTGCGATGCCACAGACAGACACACACACACACACAGACAGACAAACAGACAGACAGACAAACAGACAGACAGACACGTGAAAGTTATAACACTCCGTCGTTTTTGCGTCGGGAGTTAAAAAATATGAATATTTTGACCGACTCAGGCGCAAAAACAACGACCATACAATTTTGCTGTGAAATTTCAGATTTAAATCTTTAGGGTAAATTGTGTCTTCAGCTGCAAAGGTTACGTAAAATTCATTATAAATTACATTTATATTGTACATATTAATGAAATGGCTAAACAATGAAATTGTATATGCATTTTGCAAGACGGGAGCGAAAATGCTAAAATGGAAAGGTCCCCCTTTCAATTTGGGAATTTCAGTTAAAAATACTAGTGTTATTAAATAGATTTATCGAAAAAAATGTCCATTAAGAACAACTCGGTTAAAAGATATAGCGAAAAAATCTTTAGAATCGAGGTTCCGCTCTCGACTGTTTCCTCCTTCAAAACTTATTTAAACGGAACGAAATTTGAGAATCTGAATAACACCTTTTTTTGAGCCATACTGAAAAAGGCCGTTTTAAGAAATTTTTGATTGGCTCTAGCGTCTTTTAAAATAAAAATAGCAAAAAAATCAAAACGGTCCGACACAGATAAAAATAATAATAATCTGTGTTGAAAAAATCATTGCCTCAAAAACCAGGGAGGAAATAGTCGAGAGCGTTTGTATGGAGAATTGACCTGGAATGAACTATGCACGTGGTAGTTACTGAGAGTAATATTCCGTCCATTAAATTTTCATTTAATATAACTGGACTCCGAAAGTTTGTTGACACAAAAGAACTGACTGCCTCTCCAAAAGTAAGTAACAATATACAAGTTCCAGATAAAGGCTATTTTCCGGAAAATCGTTCAACTGGTACATTGTTAATCTTTTCTCTACAAGTAAAATCACGTAGTTAATGGGGTAATAGGTCTGCAAGTAAGTACAAAATAAGAAAGTGATACGATACAAAGAGGTACAATGGAGAGCTCGGTCACCAGGGTGCGTAGCCGCGAATGGCACAAACGCTCACGAAACGAAACGCTCGTAAATATCTATCTTTATCACTCTTGCATATTGGCGTAACAGAGCCAGACTACCTTTCGCGGCGTTTCGTTTTCGTTTCGCGTCGCAGAAATGCCATTCGGTTACGGCACCTGGGTGCGTAGCCGAATGGCACAAACGCTCACGAAACGAAACGCTAGTAGATATCTATCCCTATCGCTCTTGCGTATTGGCGCGACAGAGCCGGACTACGTTTCGTTTTCGTTTGGCGTCGGAGAAATGCCATTCGGCTACGGGGCCAGGAGAGGATCGTGATGTGATAAGCTAGTAGGTACATAATAATATTATGTGAGACACCCGGGTGGAAAATGTCCGCGTGGGCGTCCCATATATCGCTGTTGCGAGGAAGCCCAAAAAGACCTGTCCGCACTCGGGGTGTGCCCAACTGGCGTGAAGTGACTCAGCATAAAGTAGTGGCGATCTGAAAGATCTGTTGATCTGTCGGAGGTCAAGATCCTTTTTGGGTCGCTGACCAGTGACTTATTTACTATAAGTGAGTAAGTTAACAAATTACTAGGTACCTAATATAACAATTTCGCAAATATTTTGTATCACTCACCGTAATATCCACAGCTTCCTAATCTGCACATTGAGTTCCTTCAGCCTCTGTATGAAGGTCAAAGGCGGTAGGTATCCAGAGTTGACGTCGGCGGAGTATGACGGATTGGGAACCTCGTCCATCAGTCGGATAGGTTGCCAGTACAGCTGCGTCGATACTGACCAGATCAGGGGAGCGGAGAAGTAGCCTGCGAAACTGTTGACCAATTAGTCCAATTACATTATTACCTTACTTAAGTCAACATCATCATTGGCCGTTGAGTCTAAACAAGAGTATCCAAGCTGTGTCAAGGCGACAACGTTTTTAACCGACTTCAAAAAAGGAGGAGGTTCTCAATTCGACTGAATGTTTTTTTTTTTTTTTTTTTATGTATGTTACTCGATATCTCCGAGAATCGTGGACCGATTTTCAAATTTTTTTTTTGATCGAACCGGTATAACCCCGAGATGGTCCCATTGGCACCAAGTCAGGGTCTGATGATGGGATCCTGGAGAAATCGAGGGAACTCTTCAAATGTTATAGGCACATGTAATGTTTTTAGTCTATTTTCAAAGGTACACCAGTATTTACGTCTGATGGTAATAATTTTATGTGGCTGAGCTGATGATGGAAGGTCAACTCCTCAATGGTTAGGAGTTAAAGGATAATTCTTTCACTACTGTACATGTATTCGGACTGATACATATAATATCACTAGGAACCACTAAAAATCAACTGAGCTGATGATGGAAGGTCAACTCCTCAATGGTTAGGAGTTAAAGGATAATTCTTTCACTACTGTACATGTATTCGGACTGATACATATAATATCACTAGGAACCACTAAAAATCAACAAATAAATAAACTTTTTAACACAAAATAAAACCGCCTTCAAAAATAAGCGCGTTACAAAACACGGAGAAACTAAAAAGCCAAAAATAATAAACCTTTCAATTCAGATTTCTTATCGTATTGCAATAAGCTAAACATCCAAATTATAAACAAATCAATTATTTTTGGAGTCGGTACCAGCCTGTGTATGGTTGGGTGGGGCAAACAGGCAATAGCAAGGCGACGAACAGGTCTGGTACCGACTACAAAAATAATTGATTTGTTTATAATTTGGATGTTTAGCTTATTGCAATACGATAAGAAATCTGAATTGAAAGGTTTATTATTTTTGGCTTTTTAGTTTCTCCGTGTTTTGTAACGCGCTTATTTTTGAAGGCGGTTTTATTTTTTGTTAAAAAGTTTTTCATGGCTGTGTGAGCCGGGATACGGGAGCGACAAACATGACCACAACTCTGGCAGGTGTACTTAAGTACGTAACCTATATTATAATGAATACAAAATTAAAAATTAAAAAAAAACCCCCGACCGCGACATAGTAGACCGATTTTCATGAAACATGGCTAAGAACACTTCCGACTAACTCTTTCAGACAAAAAAAAACTAAACCTAAATCGGTTCATCCGTTCGGGAGCTACGATGCCACAGACAGACACACACACATACTGACAAACAGACAAACAGACAGACCGACAGACAGACAGAAAGACAGACAGACACGTCAAACTTATAACACCCCGTCGTTTTTGCGTCGGGGGTTAAAAATAGGAGACTGCATTTTCTTTTGATCAATAACAATTGTATTCGTCTTGGCAAGTTACGATGATTGGACGCCTACGGAATAATGCTAAGTTTAACCGCATATTTATAGAAATGAAATACATAATATATATTATTCTTGTTTTCATTGGGCTATAGTGTCTTCCTGGGCAAAGGTCACCTCTTTTAATCTCTAGCCTGGGTCTTGATCTTGAGTCTTTTGAAGTCTGTTTTTAACCCCCGACGCAAAAACGACGGGGTGTTATAAGTTTGACGTGTCTGTCTGTCTGTCCGTCTGTCTGTCTGTCTGTCTGTCTGTCTGTCTGTCTGTTTGTCTGTCTGTGTGTGTGTCTGTCTGTGGCATCGTAGCTCCCGAACGGATGAACCGATTTAGATTTAGTTTTTTTTGTGTGTTCTTAGCCATGTTTCATGAAAATCGGTCCACTATGTCGCAGTCGGGGGTTTTTTCAAAATTTTAATTTTGTGGTTAGGTTATCTCTGCATGTATAACGCAGCCTGCCAAGCTTGTCGATAAGTCCAGATGCAAT
Source organism: Leguminivora glycinivorella (assembly GCF_023078275.1). Taxonomy (NCBI): domain Eukaryota; kingdom Metazoa; phylum Arthropoda; class Insecta; order Lepidoptera; family Tortricidae; genus Leguminivora; species Leguminivora glycinivorella. The sequence continues at coordinate 7,192,306 of NC_062971.1, forward strand.
AGCTGCATCTGATGTGCGGTGCCAGCAATCTCATCTCATCAACAAAGTTGTTTCAAGTACCTAAGGAGAAAGAAATAAACATAATTATGTTATAAATTCAGAGATCGGAAAAATTTGCGTCATTGCTCGCAATAATGTGTACATGTCTCCAAAATTAATCAAATAATTATTCATTTAATTTATTTCTTACTTGACATATAATTTGATTCCTAGTCAATAAATACAAAAGTTTTATTAAAGAAAATAATCAGTATTTATCGAGTTAGCATTTATGCTGAGTCGGGACCATTTCGTGGTAACTTGTATGTTTTAATTTATTTTATTTGCTGTTTCTGTTTTTTTACTTGTGTATTTTTATTGTAACTATCATGAATAAATAATTGATTGATTGATTATTTTTTCCAAGTTTTCAGCAGTCAGTTTATTTCTTTTTACATCAAAAAGATACTTAAGTGCTGAAAAACTCCGCTCGCAATCCACTGATGTTAATGGCATACTTAAGTAGTTTTATAGGAATATTATTATTCCAGTATAATTTAGAGTTTATTTTCTGTTCTAAGTTGTGGGCGATAACCTCAAAATCGGGATTTCTGTCAAGGACGGCTTTCATTTTAGTTTGCAAATGGTTACCTATTTCTCCGGGTATACTGTCCAGATTATTTAATATATTTCTTATTTTACTTAAAGTGTATTCGACAGTATTTGAAGAAGACTGTAAATTCTCTATTACAACCAAAATGGATTTGAAATGTTGTGAAATGAACTGTAAATTGTCGACAACATCATCAACTTTTGTATTTATTGACTAGGAATCAAATTATATGTCAAGTAAGAAATTAATTAAATGAATATTTCCACATTATTGCGAGCAATGACGCAAATTTTTCCGATACTGGTTATAATAGAACCGAAATCCTGTAGCTAGAGCCACACCTCGGACACTGGCGATCAAAAATAAGAAAGAGGCGCGTTCTTAGCACATAGTCTAAGCTCGTGTAGGTGAACGCGTACTACGCTTGTATGAGTGGAATATGACAGGTCGACTGTTCGCGTTTTTGACAGGCGGTAACTGTGAGGTAACTGAGAGGGGGTGGGCGGCACTTTCAGCGGGAAGCGGAAGTGGCCATACTGTACGATAGTACTGTTTATTATACTGTGCTAGAACGGACCTAAAACCCATCGCGTAGACATACGTCTTCATCTAAAAATGGGACTTACCTAGAATACATTTCCGAGTCTATCCACTCCGCGACCACCACGTCGAATCTAACATCAGGCTTCCTTAGGAAGGCCTGCACTGCAGGATGGGTTACCACGAGGCGCCCCATCGTATACGACAGCATTTGCAGGAAATCGTAGTTGTTCGGATATTCTACTGTCAAGTTCTGGAAATATTCTGGAAATTTAAACGAGTATTCTTAGTTTTAATGAAGTGGTTCAATATATTATTCTTGTTACGTACGTATTGTTCGCCGGATAACGTCAGGTCAGTTATTGGGCACTGTCACGTTTATCGTTTAACTGGCAGGGCTGGAAGGCCGATATAGTCCCGTAAACTGTTATTCAGTGGGGACTTTATCACCTTATATTTTGAACACAACTTTACTAAGGCTCGTTAATTATTATAGATTTTGTGTTTTTATTTTTTTCTTTGATGTGTAATAAAGGTATAATTGGACAGAGCTCACCGCCAGACGTTGCCAGATTAGAGCTAATATCTATTTGCGTGAGATTGCTCGGTGGTTCCTTCCAGGGGAATGGAGTAATGTACGTAACCTGTAAATATCAAAATCTGTGAATATGTGTTGCAGTTGTATCTATTCAATGTACATATAGAAAAAAAGTCAATTTTATATAGTAACATTGATAACTGCTTCAGTTGGTATTGTAACAAAAATCGCAAGTAAATTGCACGTTCTTGAAACGTCTCAAGTCTTCAATAAGATAAATAATGTATTAAAAATAAAACATTTTTCAGATATTTAAAATTATTCAAATTACCTTGTGATTGGCATCCAATAGATTTCGTACGTAGCCGTCTCCCAAAATTCCATGGCTTTTTGTGGGTTCCGGAAATATTACAAGAATTTCGTAACTGGCGCAAATGTCGGTCAGGAAACTTAGAATAAACAGCAAGATGGTTCGATTAATGAATAAACCGTGCATTTTAACTGAAAACAAAAAAAAACATTTTTTCACAATTAATAAAAATTGTAAGTACCTATAAACAGAACTCATTGGAACGTTAAGTAAAATGTCGAAAAATTCACAGCACGTTGTAACTAAGCAGTAGGGTGGTCCAAAAAAAATTTTTTTTTATTGTTTGAGCTCCACATGGTTATTTCTACACGAAAACTTATTAAAATCATGTCAACCAATTTTGAGAACAATCAGACTTTATTTAGAGGTCGCTCAAAATAAAGCAATAATGCCATACTGAAATGTATGAAATGAACTTTGTATTGGTCGAAGCTATTGGTGCATGTTCTATTCGGTAGGGATGTAGTAGAGTTTAATAAATGAAACACATGTTGACTCTCCAAGGTATCAATATGTAATGTCGATTAGAATACAGATAGAATAAGCTGATCATTATGAGTAATACAGTTTCCATATATAAAGCATCTAGCCTACTTAATCTAATTAGGTATGCTTACACATCACACCTTCCCCCTATTTTTTTTTTTTTTTTTTTTTTTTTTTTTTTTTAGAAAAGGAAAAAAAAAAAATATTACACAAAAAAAATCATGTTTAACAAACTTTCAAATTAACCTACAATAAAAATACAGGTCAATCACTTTTATGTGTTATTGTATAATACGACACGCTCATAATTATGGTGAGGTGATTACTCTCTTAGGTTACGATAACAATAATATAATGAAATGTGACGCACACCTGGTGCACCGATGAGTCAATGATTATGACTAACTTATTACTAGCATAACTCGTTACATAAAATAAGGAATAGTTCTATTTTTATGGATTACATTTTGTTTATTTCCTATAGAAACTTTTACATTAACATCCATGTCTTCAATAACAGAGTATGGACCTAAATACACTGGGTCCATTTTTTCACGTCCTTCTTTTTTCACTAATAATAAATCGCCTATTTTATACTTAATTGGATTACATGTTTTATCATATCTTTCTTTTCTTAACTGTTTTGACATAATTAAATTATTTCTGGCGTCTTCCTGAGCCTTTTGCAATCTATACCTTAAAGCTATCGGATAATCATCGAAGTTATACACAGGATCTATATTATTATTAGTTATATTAGTTGGTAAATTACAAAGTTTTCCGAATACTAATTCGAAGGGAGTATACTTAGTTTCAGAATGCATAGTCGTGTTATAACTGAAGCACCAGAATTGAAGCCAGTTGCTCCATTCGTGAGCCTGGTTATCCGTCTGGATTCTGAGGAAAGCTCCCAGGGCCTTATGAGAGTTCTCCAAAGAACCGAGACTCTCATGGTGATATGCCGTGGATTGTATCTGATTTATTTTTAACAATTTACACGTATTTCGCATAGTTGAAGAAATAAATTCAGAACCTCGGTCTGTTGCTATCTCGCGCGGGATGCCGTAATGTAAAATAAAACCTTCAACGAATGCTCGCGCGACCGTTTCGGTCTCTTTATTGGGTAATGGGTAAGCCCATACGTACTTAGTGAGCTCGCACTGTATCGTCAATATGTAACTATACCCGTTGTTATCTTTAGTTAAAGGGCCAACTAGATCTAGATACACTTTTTCACATGCCGATGTGGCTGTGGTAGTAATAGACATCGGTTCTTTTATGTGTTTATGGAATTTTTGCTTTTGGCATTTATCGCATTTTTTTACAAAAGCTTTTATGTCATTTTCCATGCTTGGCCAGTAGTAGTGACGTTTTATATTATTCGTCATCCTACGCATACCCGCGTGTCCGCTAGTGGGTAAGATATGAAAATCATTCATGATGACTCGCCTGTCATCTTTATTCTTTACTTCTTTTGCACCCTTTATAATACATAGTCGTGGCCCGGACCACTTACTTATATTTTTTATATGTTGAGCTAGCTCTTTGATAATCTTTTCATTGTCTTTGTTTTTAATAACGCATATTTCGTTAATGTTTATAATATTGCAGAAAGCTTCCAATTCCCTCATGAAGAAAGCTCGTTTCATACATGATAGGGATACTGGTGCAACGCTAATAAGTGACAATGAGGGTGTATATACAAACGTATTGTTTCTGCTATAAATACAATCATTCATTTTCGCACACTTGCGATACTCTTCTGAATTAAAACTTAATTGTGTTGAATTGTTAGGTTTTTTTAGAATTTCGGCCACGTTTGGGTGATCAATCCAACCGTTTTGGAAATCCGTAGTGCCGGCATTTTTTTGCCTTTCTTTCTCTTCCATTCGCTTCTTTTGCCCACGTGTTGTTACGAACATAACTCTTTCACTCATGTCTTTCAGCTGTTCACTAGTTATCTCAACCCTTGATAATGCGTCTGCAGCCACATTATCTTTACCTTTCAAATACTCAACCACAAAATCGTACTCCTGTAAATACAATTTGAACTTGGTTAGGCGGCTGGAGGGATCCTTCATGTTAAATAAATAGACTAACGGCCTATGATCCGTAATTACTCTGAAACGTCGTCCAAATAAATAAGGTCTGAAATATTTTATTCCCCACAAAATAGCTAAAAGCTCTTTCTCAATGGTGGGATAATTTTTCTCCGCTTTGTTCAGGGGTCTACTGGCGTAAGCAACAGGTAAACCATCTCCGTTTGATAAAACGCAGCCTATCGCTATCCCTGACGCATCGGTGTGTATTCTAAACTCGTTATCTTCTGAAAAGTTAGGATATTGTAGCAATGGTGGGTTACTCATTGCTGTTTTTAGGGTATTAAATGCATCTGAACATTCATTAGTCCATACAAAGTCTACGTTTTTTTTAAATAAATTATTTATTGGCTGAGCTATTTCGGCAAACTTCGGAATAAATTTTCTGTAATAGTTCGCAAACGCTACGAACCTTCTAGCTTCATCTTCATTTTTTGGAGTTGGATAATTTTTAATCGCTAAAATTTTGCTTGGATCTGGTTTGATTCCAAATATAAAATTTCCTTTTTTAGAAACGTACATTTTAGTGGGTTAAGTTTAAAGTTGACTTTCCTCAGCCTCGAAAATACGTCTATTAAATTTTTGCTATGCTCCTGAAGATTTCGTCCCATGACGATAATATCGTCAAGGTAAACGATACATTGTAAGTAATTCAAACCCGTCATTGCAACTGTCATCGCTCTGCTAAACGCACTAGCACTCGTTTTTAGACCCATTGGGAGGCGCTTCATTTGGTAGTGCTTATCAGCCAAAAATGCCGTGTATTGCCTACTCTTAGGGTCGAGTTTTACTTGATAGTATCCTTGATTAAGGTCCAAGGTGCTGAAATAAATTGCACCAGACAGTGAATCCAATATCTCGGTAATATTCGGTAATGGAAATTTGTCATTCTCTATACGCTCGTTAACTTTTCTGTAGTCAATTACGACCCTCCATTTCTTTTCCCCGCTGGAATCTGCTTTTTTAGGTACTATTAACAAAGGACTAGCCCATTCCGAATAGGACTCTTCGATTATGTCATCTCGTAACATTTGATCGATTTGTTTTTTAATTTCCGCTTTTTGAGAGTGAGGCAATCTGTATGGCTTACTGTAAACTGGAGATTCATTAGGCTTTAAATGGATTTTTTGTTCGTAAAGGTTCATGGTATTCAGCTTATCACCTGGTAGGTGAAAAATATCGGCAAACTTAGCGCAAATACTTGAGATGCTGGCGTTTTCTTCCGAATTTAAATAATTCAATTTTAACAAAGAAAGCAACAGTTTCACTCTTTCGGCGTTATTTGGACATTCATCAAAATTAAGAACGTCAAATTCCTCCAGTCGCCTAATTTCGGGAGTAACACACTTAATCCTCACAACCTGCTCTCGCGTGTTCAATAGTTTAACAGTCAAATTACCATCCGTACTTCTAGACAAAGAATTTGCTATGAAAATACCCTCGCATACTTCGCTGGCATAAACAACAAAATCTCCCGCGACATTAATGGGAACTTTTACAAAAATTTCACTTCGCGAAGGTAACTCAATGAATGATTGTTCGTTACTGCTATGTGTAGAGTAAACGCGTACCGGTATAAAGGATGTGCGGTTACCGTTTTTCAATTTCAAAACGTCCGTTTCAAAATCTATATTGCCTCTATATTTTTTTAAGAAATCCTGACCCAGGATCCCGTCCGCGTCAACCGGTAAATTTTCAAAAACATGAAATTTGTGACTAAATGATTCATTTGTCTCATAAAATAAATCGAGATAGCTGTAACCAACAGATGTAATTACACCGCCTAGCCCATTTACGTTTGTTGTGTGTGGGTGAATCATCGGAGCTGTTGGTCTTATCGAACCATATTTGACTGCACTCAATGACGCTCCGGTGTCCAATAGCCATGTCAACGACTTTCCATTTACGTGAAGCTGAACTGAATTCACGTTACCGAAGGCCATAATATAAGGTAAGGTGTTAGTTACGAAAAAACTGAAGATCAGACGATCTGGCTGGTGACTCGTTCGTGTCATTGCACTCACGAGCCGTGTTTACGTACTGCTTATTATGGGGCTTACGGGGTCCGAAACCGTTACCATTATGCCCGTAGCTCTTACGATATCCATGGCCGCGTAAACCACCCCTGAAAGCGCCACCGCCTCTGCCTCTGGGCAAGTAGGAAGCGCGTCCTTCGGTTTTCCTGTACTCGTACTGCGGGTGTCTCGCTGCACCTACCCTACTGTTGAAATATACATTTCCACGACCCGAAGCTATTTGGGCTCTTGCACCCCTACCGCGCACCGCGAACACCTGCTCTGAGGGTGTTGGTGTCATCGCAATCTCTTCATCCTTAGCACCCTGTATTGCGTCTTTAAGAGACGTGTAATTGCGAGCCGATATTACCGTACTTAACCGGTCATTTCGCAAACCACTGGTAAACCTGTGAATAGCCTGCCTTTCATTAAGGGGTTTTAGAACACTGTAAGCACTCGAATCACCATTGGCTTGTGAAATTGTCAGCTTGACAAAAATATCCTCTAAATCTCTACCGAACTGCTCTATACTCTTTCCCGCCTGCCTAGCCGTCTGCAACTGTTTCTGCAAAGCGGTATCCGACCTCCGAGTTAGCAGATGAAGTTTCATATCTGCAATTAAACTCGCTACTGTGGTATAGGTACCTGTTAACCGCAGTTTTGCATTGTAAGACAAACGTGTTTTCAAAACGAAATTTATCAACACCGGGATGTCAGCTTCGACTATCATTGTCCCATACAACTCTATGGCGTCGATTAATTGCAAAGAAACCTTTTCAGTATCATCCATGACGGGCAAAGAGAGACTGCCGTCTTCAAGTCGAAATTCGATTTGGAACCCATGTTTGAATTAATTAATTGTTGCGATTCCCCGAACAGTTGCAATATTTTAGCATATGCTCTTTCGACTTCCGCAATATACTGTTGTACCTTATTGTCGAGGGGCACTTCCCCCTTTTCTACCTTTGAAATATAAATCTCTAAATAGGCATTATACTCGTTATAAACCGACTTTGCTTCCGAAAATTTTTCCTGCCCTAACTTCTCGCTTCTTCTAACTGGCCCAAGCTTAAGCAAATATTCCTTAAAATAATTAATGCGCTTATAAAATTCTAAAACATCTGGCATAACTATAACGAGCCTTAAGCTAATATAACGCCACACGATAAGGTCTACAGTCCATAGGAAAATAATTCACTACACTTACATGATTTCCCGGCAGGCCGATGAAAGTCTTTGTCACTTCACTACACTTACATGATTTTTCCGGTAGTCCGATGAAAGTCTTTGTCACTTAGTTCGTGGTAGGACACTCACACTGCTTTGCCGATCCGCAGCGCTCCAGGAATCCCCACGACAGCCGCTGCCCGCCACCTTAGACGGACGCACGCCTGCGCATCACCATAGCAGCCGCCTGGCGCTCGATCTTCTGCGTCAGACACTTGTGGATCCTTTTCCAGACGAGATAGACGAAGATAACGGTGATCATCACTCCCATAGCCATCGTTATGTATGATTGCCCATCCGCGTGGCTGATGTCCTGACTCGTCCTGGCGCTATTGCCCTGACCGGCCTGAGCTATGATGACCTCTTCCTTCTCCACTCTAGACACAGTTTTCCCCATCTTGAAAATAGCAAACCGACGAAATGCTGCAGAGAAGCCTTAGTGGTCGTAGTTCCTCAACACGCTGACACGCTTTGGCAGGGTCGCCATGTATTGGTCGAAGCTATTGGTGCATGTTCTATTCGGTAGGGATGTAGTAGAGTTTAATAAATGAAACACATGTTGACTCTCCAAGGTATCAATATGTAATGTCGATTAGAATACAGATAGAATAAGCTGATCATTATGAGTAATACAGTTTCCATATATAAAGCATCTAGCCTACTTAATCTAATTAGGTATGCTTACACATCACAACTTGACTAAAGAAAAAATCTTACATGGAGGTATTTTAATGGTTTAATTATATTTTTCCCTATTTCATTAGAGCTAAATAAAACATGAACCGGGCAGTTTGCAATGTTTTAATTATTTCGGTTTTTATTTTATTATAGGAGATATCCAATTTTAAATGTATCTTGAGCGACCTGTAAATAATGAGCAAAATGGTTAAAATTTGGTACATAAACTACTAATTCATAATAGAACAAAAGGAACCATGTGGAGAAAGGATTAGTCATATTTATTTTTCTTCCATACAAATATGGACCACCCTACTAAGCAGTAATATATATCAGGTAAGGAGTAATAAGGAGGTAAGTGGAGGAAATTGGACCCAGAAATTGGAGATGGGCTGGGCACATTGCCAGGATGGACATAGTCGCTTGGCGAGACGAACTATGGTGTGGAAGCCCGCTAACACCCGCAGCCGTGGCAAGCCGCCCATTAGATGGAGAGATGACATCTGCCAACTAGCTGGCGAGAACTGGATGCGGATGGCAATGGACCGACAAGCGTAGAGGAATGGAGAGGAGGCCTATGTCAGGAGACGGGCGCTTTAAAGGCAATATTATAGATAGATAGACGGAGTAATATGATTAATTCTAATAAAGTACCATGTTTCCGAAGAATATCTGTTAAATATAACATACATGTATATTATCTTGAAATAAAACTATGGAAACGGATTAAATCGCATATAATGAGTAACTATCGCGGTAACCGAAGACAATATTACGCATATAATGAATTTAAAATTCATCCCGACGTTTCGATTTATTTAAACAGGCTTAACACAAATATGACCTAGGTCACCATTCATCGCCAGTGATAAGTGGCTCCACCTTTTTACCCTATCTAGGTCATAAATACTCGAGACATCACCAAGTCTCCTAATTATGGCAACATGCCAAACCTAAAGGTTAGCGTCCACCGGAGCTCGAAGGCCTCAGCGCGATGTAGCTTAGCATAAGAAAGCTATGGAATCCTGTCAGCGATCTCAACAGAGCAGCATCTACTAGAAAGCGGTGCAAATATTTCCTAATTAGAGCCGATGTTACGCTGGACATCGACCCAACTGCAACTTGCAGTTAGGTTGCAACACGTCTGTATCGGCCATAAGGTAGCAAAACTAGCGAAGTTGTAAATTGTGAAACTGATGATGAGCGAATTCAGCTCTGCAAGCAATTATCTTATAAAATGAGTAAGGTTGTAATGAAAGAAGAAGAAAAGATGGCTTCCAGCACACCTTCGTCCATCTTTTACCAGGGCCTTTTTAGGGCCAGGCAAGAAAAGTTAAGAGTATGAATAGGTTTAAGTCTGTACCCAATGGAAATATCGAGTGCGTAGCCGAAGGTACAAACCACAGATGTCATATATACCATAGATCAAGCAAACGTATCTACTTAGCGTGTCAAATGAACTCAGTGAAATCCACTGAGTTGTCCGTCTTTACTCGCAGCTTGCAGCTTTCGGGCGTCAATTTTTGTAAGTTGAAGTCAACCAAAACATAAAAAATGCCTCGTTAGGTGATATTCAATTGCAACAACAAAAAAATTATGAACAATCAAGAGCCTGAGACATATTTAAAATTACAGACAAGAATCAACTTCAGTACAAAATTTGACACGCTCGGCCCCTATACAAATATATGAATTTGTTTCTTCTATCTAAATTAAGTTCTGTGGCACAAACGCTCACGAAACGCTCACGATAATATCTCTTTCGTAGCTATCTATCTCTATTTCTTTTGCGTATTAGCGCGACAGAGCCGGACTACATTTCGCGTCGCAGAAAGCCATTCGGCTACAGGGCCTGTTCTTTATTTTCTCTTGCTTTCCTTACTCGCACTCAAAGCCAGTGGATGGTCACCCTAAAATGGTGAAAATGGAACGATGACACTCGACGACCATATTTTATACTAAGCAGTTTATTACGTGTCATATAATTTGGTTGCAGTGTCAGATAGCGGTGACAAATGATTGTAGTTACGTTGCAATGTGGATTCGAGAAATGGGAGATACGGTATAAGGAATATACACGGTGCTCGTGAGCATTCCGAGAGATAAATCGATCGGATAAATCCACGCATTTCTGAGGCCAACAGAAAGAAAAAAAAAATACGCCTGTATCCCATAAAGGGGTAGGCAGAGCACATGAACTACTAAGTTTCAGTGCCACTCTTGGCAAAAAGTAGTTGAAAGAAATCCAAATTGTGACATTGCAGTGACAGGTTGCCAGGCTCTCGCCTACGCCACAATTTAACCCATATCCCACAGTCGACTTCTACGACACCCACGGGAAGAAAGGGCGTGGTGAAATTCTTAACCCTTTAAGTCAGAGGGAATTCTTAACTTAAATACAGATTAAAAAAATTTGCAATAATATTGTTTGTAAAAAAAAAATTTTAAAAAAATGTTAAAAATGGTAAAAAACAAATTGCTTCTTCTTTGCCTCGTTCCATTACGTGGGGTCGGCCCTCCTCGTTCGTAGGCGCCAGGACACCCTATCCTGGGTTGTCTGTGTGACAACAACAAAAAACAAATTGCTATTTTATTATATTTGTATTTTTTTATTGGTAATAACTCTGAAACTAGGCGAAATCCAGTTTTGTTTTGTATCGCACAAATAGGTATAACAAACGATAACCATTTTAAAATTGTAACCCAGGCCATGTGTGGAAGGAAAGGAAATCATGATAGATAGTTTCACATCGGACACGTTGCACAAAAGTGGCCTAGTAAAACTTTTTGTTTTGTTCTTGTTATTTAGTCGTACCTGTAGACCTGTACAGTTGTACATATTAAAACAGGCTCATTTGACTCTTTCTAACGCGGCTTTGTTCGCGTTAGAAAGAGTCAAAAAGTAGCCTATGTCACTCTCCATCCCTTTAACTACATACACTTAAAAAATCACGTTAATACGTCGCTCCGTTTTGCCGTAAAAGACGGACAAACAAACAGACACACACACTTTCCCATTTATAATAACTTGTAACGCAGTCTATGTATTTACAAATCGCTGTGATTCGAAACACTTTTGTAAAAGATGCTTATTTTAGTAAAATAGTTCAGTTTTTAGGGTTCCGTAGTCAACTAGGAACCCTTATAGTTTCGCCATGTCTGTCTGTCCGTCCGTCCGTCCGTCCGTCCGTCCGTCCGTCCGTCCGTCCGTCCGTCCGTCCGTCCGTCCGTCCGTCCGTCCGTCCGTCCGTCCGTCCGCGGATAATCTCAGTAACCGTTAGCACTAGAAGGCTGAAATTTGGTACCAATATGTATATCAATCACGCCAACAAAGTGCAAAAATAAAAAATGGAAAAAAATGTTTTATTAGGGTACCCCCCCTACATGTAAAGTGGGGGCTGATATTTTTTTTCATTCCAACCCCAACATGTGATATATTGTTGAATAGGTATTTAAAAATGAATAAGGGTTTACTAAAATCGTTTTTTGATAATATTAATATTTTCGGAAATAATCGCTCCTAAAGGAAAAAAAAGTGCGTCCCCCCCCCCTCTAACTTTTGAACCATATGTTTAAAAAATATGAAAAAAATCACAAAAGTATAACTTTATAAAGACTTTCTAGGAAAATTATTTTGAACTTGATAGGTTCAGTAGTTTTTGAGAAAAATACGGAAAACTACGGAACCCTACACTGAGCGTGGCCCGACACGCTCTTGGCCGGTTTTATATAAATAATTTACAGAAATTTGGTATCACGTAGGCGAAGATTGTTTTCAGACTGACGCATTATCTTGATTGTCTCGACTATTTTTAATAGAACTATTTTTAAAGAAAACAAGGTTCTACAATTAAATATGAAAATAACGTAAATCAGTATATAAATAAAACCTTCTTATAACCACAAAATTAAAATTTTGAAAAAACCCCCGACCGCGACATAGTGGACCGATTTTCATGAAACATGGCTAAGAACACTCCCGACTAACTCAGCTTTCAAACAAAAAAAACTAAATCGAAATCGGTTCACCCGTTCGGGAGCTACGGTGCCACAGACAGACACACACACAGACAAACAGACAGACAGACAGACAGACAGACAGACAGACAGACAGACAGACAGACACGTCAAACTTATAACACCCCGTCGTTTTTGCGTCGGGGGTTAAAAATACCTCGATCAAAATACGTCATCATACGATTATTTATTGCCTAGATTTTAAACATTACTATATCCTATCATTTATTCCTTATCATTAATAAATAGGTAGCGCGTTAAGGGATTGAAGGGTATATACCTACTCCTTTTTAGGGTTCCGTAGTCAACTAGGAACCCTTATAGTTTCGCCATGTCTGTCTGTCCGTCCGTCCGTCCGTCCGTCCGTCCGTCCGTCCGTCCGTCCGTCCGTCCGTCCGTCCGTCCGTCCGTCCGTCCGTCCGTCCGTCCGTCCGTCCGCGGATAATCTCAGTAACCGTTAGCACTAGAAAGCTGAAATTTGGTACCAATATGTACATCAATCACGCCAACAAAGTGCAAAAATAAAAAATGGAAAAAAATGTTTTATTAGGGTACCCCCCCCTACATGTAAAGTGGGGGCTGATATTTTTTTTCATTCCAACCCCAACGTGTGATATATTGTTGGATAGGTATTTAAAAATGAATAAGGGTTTACTAAAATTGTTTTTGATAATATTAATATTTTCGGAAATAATTGCTCCTAAAGGAAAAAAAAGTGCGTCCCCCCCTCTAACTTTTGAACCATATGTTTAAAAAATATGAAAAAAATCACAAAAGTAGAACTTTATAAATACTTTCTAGGAAAATTGTTTTGAACTTGATAGGTTCAGTAGTTTTTGAGAAAAATACAGAAAACTACGGAACCCTACACTGAGCGTGGCCCGACACGCTCTTGGCTGGTTTTTTGTTATAAAATGGCTTACTCATAGACACAGAGTAGCCGAGGCGAAGACATGGCTCACGATGGAGCGAGCTCTCCCAAAAAGTGCCGGTTCACCCTTGATTCGACCCTTACACCGTATCTAGTTCAAAATGATTGGTAATAAAATAAGTTAGTGGTGCGTGGGAGGAACGTGTAAGTTGATGCCGTTACTACACGATTGAGAAGATTTATAAGTATCTTTTTGCATGTTTGTAACTGATTTAAGTTCAACTAAGCTTATTACAAAAACTATTACACTTAATACGTTTTCTTTCAAAGAACTGGAGCAATTTAAGGTACCTACTGTTTCCCACAAAGAAATAAAAAAATAGATTTATGAATTAATTTTAATGTTCGACGCCCATTTTTACAGTATGTTCAAATAACCTACCTCCCAGATCATACGCTGCATTTTTAAATAGGTAAATAATGTAAACAATGAAAAACCAGAAATGTTTATTATGTAAGTTGGTACACAGTGTAGTGGACTAAGAGCCCAGAGCCGCCAGACCTTCCTCATTTTCTCAAGGATGAAACTTTTGGGATAATGTAGAGTGGGATCCCTTTCTTTCCCATAAAGTTATTGTTCATAATTTCGTGTCAGAAGTTGTTATTCATATATTTTGTGGTCATAAACATCACTAGTCATAATTTTTGTTACGAATAACGTTTAATGGTTCAAAACACAATGGTAACTTCAAAACAAAAAGTAACCCTATTCCTCAGGTAGGTTGTTAGTTTCCTTTGAATTCTTAGAGCGCAAATAGGAGCCCCGAGTAGCGAGGCTCCGTCTACTCACTGGTGGAACTAAATTGTTTTAAAAAATAACCCTTTTCCTCGTGTAGGTTCGTTAGTTTCCTTTTGTACCTTAGAGCGGAAATAGGAGGCCCGCGTAGCGGGGCTCCGTCGACTTATTGGCGGAACAAAATTGTTTCAAAAAGCAACCCTTTGCCTCGTGTAGTTAGTTTCGTTACTTTCCTTTTGCTAGTTATCTTTTGTCCTTAAAAGCGGATATAGAAGTTGTCGACGTCAGCTCCTTGGCGAGACCAATTGGTTTAATAGGTGCCATGAAAATTTAATAAATACTGCGGAAGTTAGTAAGCCAAATTACAACTTACGAAAATGCAGACGAAAAAACATTGCAACATTTTTTATGGGAAACAATAGAGATCCCATTGAATGCTAATATTAGTGAAGAAACACATGGTTATTAATCATTATGACTCGTGACAAAATCCTTAGAACAATTTTTCCGAATAAGTTTATTTCCTTCAACATTATGGATTTGTACAACTATGGAGCTATGGACTTTGATTATTATGGCTAATAAATTTTATGACTAACAATAATTATGACTTTCAAAAATCGGAACTATAATTTCTGACGTTTAATTTTATGACTAGTGATAATATGACTAAGAAAAATTATGACGTAAAACGTTATGGATAGTAAAAATCGGACTTAAAAAATTATGCGAACAATAGAGACCCTGTAGAGTTCGTTTACCTAGTTCAGCCCGTCGGCCATGTTTTTGCATTAAGGTTTCTTTTTAAACACTAACTTTCCTTAAATTCCCAAGGCTGATTTTTAGATATGTGTTAGAAAATACTATTAGGAATTGATAATCATGATTTCCTTAACCATTTGCGCCGTAGGATTGCTACCGTACTTTAGAAACAATGTATGCAAAAATACTACCTATATTTCAATGGATCCTCAATTTGTAATATTTTCATGTTCTCTTAATATCTGATATAGTTCTTCGTGCGTTTTCACATTATCCGATCCGATATCGGATCTTGGATTTTTTCCATTGAAATCCTTCCGACATCCGATATCGGATCGGATCGGATAGTGTGAAAACGGCCCTACACTTATTTAAATTTCAAAAGATCCCCGTCTACACTAGCGCTCCTAGCGGTGGAATTAAATGTTACAAAGACAGAGTTGTTCCAAAATTGATTAAGTAAACATTAATTGCTCCGACGATTGTACAATGCTGTATTTGATTGTGCAATATATATGTGACAATTCAACTTACTAAGAGGCTTTGAAAACTATCTTTACATTTCTAAAGACCACTGTCTACAATAGCGCCCCTAGCGGTGGAATTAATTATGTTACAAAGACCGGGTTGTTCCAAAATTTATTAAATAAACACTGTACGATGCTGTCAACTGTGTTGTTGACTATAATCATGTGACAAATTGATTTCTAAAAGTGTTTTCTCAAACCTTGATATTAGCGGAATCATCGACGAGACATAAACACTTAAAAAATATTCGATAACGGTTTTTGAATTTCGCGCCTTTTTAGTAAAAACATTGTCTTGACCGAATATAAATTCAACGATGACGGGGTTGTTCTAAAATGGATTAAATCTGTACAAAGCTATGTTTATGCTGTCTTGTTGACTATGTCACATCTCGGACACTGGCGATCAAATATATGAAAGAGGCGCGTTCCTAGCACACAGTATAAGCTCGTGTAGATGAACGCGTACTATGCTTGTATGAGTGAAATATGACAGGTCGACTGTTCGCGTTTTTGACAGGCGGTAACTGTGAGGTAACCGAGAGGGGGTGGGTGGCACTTTCAGCGGGGAGCGGGAGTGGCCATACTGTACGATAGTACTCTTTATTATACTGTGACTATGTGATGACAATTCAACTTACTAAGAGGCTTTGACAACTAGCTTTACATTTCGAAAGACCACTATCTACACTAGCCCCTCTCGACGAAATTAGATCAGAAATCAGAAATATTTATTGTTTAAACAGTGTAGGTACAGGAAGTAACACTAGGTACATTTTTCAGTGAGAGTATCAAGTTTCTTTTTTCTGTAACAATGGTAGGGTTGTTCCAAAATTGATTAAATAAACACTGTACTGTACGACACTGTCAGCCCTGTCTTGTATACTATGGGCCAGTTGCATCAACCTTTGACAGACACATCATCGTCACGCAGCAGTCGTCTCTGGAACTTCCCATACAATAAAATTTAACGATGACAGATGGTTTGATGCAACCGGCAATATATGTGACAAATGAAGTGCTCTTAGCACCGGGAACTTGCTTTACATTTCTAAATACCTCTGTCTACACTAGCGCCCCTAGCGGCGAAATTATATACGGTCAATCAAACCTCGTCACTAAAAAAGGCGGCAATTTGAAAAATGTAGGGACCGGGACCAGCCAATTATTGTCTTCATAAATCGCGTGTTTTCTAAACCTTGACGTTGTCGGAATCATCGACGAACAATTGTTTTGACAAGATTTGCTTGATCGTCTATCAACAACGACAGGGTTATTCTAAAATTAATTAAATAAACACTGTACAACACGGTCAACCCTGTATTACAGACTATACTCCAATTGCTAATTCGAGTCCAAAAAAACTACGACAGATACGTCAATGTCACAGCTGTCAATGTCACTTATGTCACTGTCAAAATACTTTTCAGGTTTCGCCAACCTTCTACATTCTTTATTTGGCACGTAAGAAATCCAAGAATACTTGATGATAAAATTGTGAAGAAAATTCGTTTTAGTTTTTTTGTTTTAATTCTCATACGTCAAATTAGTTCCACCGGTCGCCACTAATGATAAATGTTGGTAATTCGCATTATATTACGTGTATATGTGACAATCAACATCACCTTCATTCACGTTGCTAATAATAATAAAACTTAAACCAGACAAATGTATGCACTAAAGCTGCCCTATCTCAGTCAGGTGCAATTTTCGCCAATGTTTATTAAATTAGTCATTGGAGTCTAACAACCCATTACCAATATTAGAATGTTATTGCTGAAGGGTAGCACCTGAACTGGCTCTCAGAATGGCGCGTGGCGAAGTCAGGGGCTCACGAAAGGTATTTCCTTAGTAACGAGTGCCCAATGTATCTCTGAGACTCCTCAGGAGATTTGGAACCATAAATTGAAGAACATTACTCAAACTTACATACTCTCTTTAAGGTAAAACAATAGATCATTACATGTGCCATTTTTTATCTAAAAGGTTCATAAGTGTCGGTTTTATCTAAAAGGTTCATAAGTGTCGGTTGTCAATAAAGCGCTAATTGCATATTAACGTCTGACTATCATATATCAGAGATGTAGTCTGTATATCTGTGTATCATGCATAATAGTAAATTCAAATACAGTTTGACAGACCATGGTGTCATGGCCGCTTCCAAAACAATAGCGGCCGTGGCAACCATAAAGCCCAATATACATTATTTCGCTGATTAGCTAATTGTAAAATATATGTATAAAAAATTGGTCACAATATCTATATCATCAATAGTTTGTTCTATACCGCAAAATATAGCACCAAATGTTATTGATACCTGAAGTGATACAAGCGCAATACCAACTTTACAACTAAAAATCACGGAAAAAAAGAAAGAAGATCGAGCGTCCTAGTATTTATGTAAATAATAAAAGACTATTAAATATATAAATCAAAGGATTGAAATAAATAATAAATAAATTATCTTGGCGTGTGTTTTTATAAAAAAGGATTATACTATTTTACAAACATTTTATTGCAGTGGCAACATCGTAGTAGTTTTTTTGGACTCGAATTAGCAATTGGAGTATATATGTGACAAATGAAGTGCTAAGAGGCTCCGCGAACTTGCTGTAGACAGTGGCTGCAGAGGGTTGACGTATTACAGTTGATGGGACTTTGATGCGAGTGATTGCTTATAGTCAGATTTGATGTGGGTTCGTTGTAGGCTTGTGCCGTTTCGTTCGTTGATCGGAGCGCTCCGATCTCGTTCAATCGCTCCCATGAACTAGTTCGCTCTTTTAGGTCTTTTGCTCATTTAGTTCAGCCAGACCAGCGACCACTGCGGTCGGAAAGATCAGAACGAATGGGACCGAATAGTGTCAAAATTATACAAATAGTCCACAGATAGTAACATTCCGGGCCGAAAGGTTGTAAGTAACCGAAGTTTAATATGAAAACTTGACTTTTTTTGTTGCTCTGCTAAGTAGCTCTCGCTCTCGGTCGGCGCAGTCACACACTCGTTCTCGATCCAAACCGCTCGCGCTCGCCGATCCTATACTGAACTAAATGAGCAAAGACCGATTCTCAGACCACGGAAAGATTCAGTTCATTTCGGTCATTGATGGGATTTTATTCCTAACAGTTCATAGTTCGTGAACGACACAAGCCTAGTTCGTTGATTGATTTGGTTGATATTGTTGTCTGCCGTATATTGCGAACTGTGAAGATAACTGAAGCAAACTTTTATGCCGTTTCAGTGTTGTTGTAAGTAATATAAAATGTAACAAATTATTAAAAGAAAATATTATGTTCTTGACTCATCTCATCTATATATTTGTGATAAACTATCGAATCACGAATGGACTTACTGATTACCTACTCATTTCAGACTTCAGTCAGATCTAACTATCAACATCATCATTATCCAGTAAGCCACGGCGGTTTTTTTTAAACTCTTAATTATAACAAAACTGCTAAAATACACTTTCTCGATATGGGTCATTACAAAATGAAACTTTATGGAAATAGCTTTTTCTGGTATACTCTTGGGTCGTTCGTAGTCTTAGGTGGGGACCAACTTAGAATATGACCAAATACGAAATGACGAAAAACGATTAAGTCGAAATAAGAAAAAGGCCAACAACTCATTATGGTCAAAACGATAATGACAGCAGACTAAGATAACGACTGAAGAATGGCTGACGAAAGCAGAATCGGACAAATTTAGGAACGTGACGCAAAACGAACGTGTATACCCAAGAGTATACCCTAATTATTGGCACCATACGGTGAGTATCATTTTGACTGAAAATGGGACAATTTGTTGAAGAGATTTGGGTTATTTCCAAATAAACTCGTATTATAAAGTGTTTCACTTACTTGTACGTAATGTAACCAAATCTTTATCCCACCTCACCACACATTCCCATCCACCACACAGTTTAACTCCTCTCGCGTTACTGAACCCAATTTGAGTTACTTGCGCGTTTGTTACTCATTTGGTAGTCATCTCACTAGCTTTCTAGGAGATTCAACTTTAACTCCATGAAGCTAGCGATCGAGTTTGATAGATTGGGTGTTGAGGTGTAAACAGGAAAATTATCAGATCCCTAATTGATGTAAACTGAACATTTTATGTGTTTTAGAAGATTTTTTTTAGATCTTGTTGGTTCATATCGCGATTTACAAATCGCTGGTAACAAATAAAACTAAAGCGCTTTGAACTATGCTTTAAGACAGAAGAAGAAAAGTAAGTAAGTAGGTACGTTCTTTTTTTGTGTCATATTAAGTCAATATTGATTGCAGACTAATAATTATCCATAAATCAATGAATATTAGGGTGAATCCACGTAAAAGTAACGTAAATCACGACTTCATTGAGTGTTTATTGGAACTAAAGCTGCAAATGAAAGAATCTATGCATATCGTCACTACTTTGAAAAAATCTCGTATCTCACGCTGCTCCTCAAAGTTAAAACGCAGTAAGTCTATATGCATTCCATACAGTCATACTTACTACAATTTTCTTTTCATTGACAGACGAAGATACAAGTTTTTTTTAAGTAGTGACGATATATCGATCGGGAAAGTAAAACTTATTTCGAGATAGATTACCACTTGAACTTGCATGGTGAACAAATGGAACATGCCATAAAATCGTGACTGTTGTTACTCTTGCCGCGGATTGACCCATTAGCGCCTTAATTTACTTTTCCCCTCACTAGCTCGGAAACACGTGTTTTGTCCTTTAATTTAATACCAGCGGGTAAAAACGCATTTTATCCACTAGTGGGTAAAGTAATTTGACCTTGAATAAAGTCAAATTAACTGCTTTAAAAATGATAAAAGTAGGTGAATCTAGTAATAAAGATGATTTACCACCTGTGGAACTACTGGAAGCAGTTATAAACGCATTTTTTGCTTTTTAGTTTCCTCGCTATAGTGAGGGGAAAAGTTTTGTGTTACACTCGGGTGCAAATGTATTTTACTTCTCGTGTGTTAAAAAACTCGCAAGTTCAGGATTCTATTCTCGAACCACTCGCTTCGCTCGTGGTTCAACTATAGAATCCTTTCACTTGCTCGTTTTCAATTCCACACTCGGCGTTAAAATACAACTTTGCCCCCTTGTATAACAAATAACTATTACTTAACGTTTATGAATAAGAGGACTAGTCCATACCTACATGTGAACAAGGTATGACTCATCCTATTAAACTAATTCACAAATACAGTGTCCGTATCAAGACTGCAGCAGTAATACTACTAGCAATCCAAACGTCATCGTCACCTTACTTATAATTTATCTTTTTAAGAACTTGTTCAAGTACCAGGCACTTATGCAGCAGTGTAAGGTACCGCGGGCCAAATCCAGACTGGGGGGCAATTGTAACTGATTCATTTTTTCCATTATTACACTTTTAAGTTGAGTTTCACATGTATCCACTGAACACGCGGGCCATATACCCCCCAGTCGAAATTGTCCAGCTGTACCTTACTACTAAACCTAAGTAGGTTCATGTCCTTCCTTTGAGACTAAATCGACACATGAGTAACTTATCTAAATGCAACCAGAGAGGGTTATGAATAAAAGATAGTATTTTCAGTTACTTAAGAGACATTTTCCATTTAGGTACACAAGCTTATTATTTGTGCATTTTGAGTCATACAAGTACAGTTTTAATATTTGATTATTTGCTAATTTTAATGCACAATCGAACTTATTTAATTTTTGTGACTGATGCAGAAGCTGTCAAAATTAAAATTGACTATAAAATTAAGGCGTAAGTATAAACTGTGCGAGTCCTATTGTGCTGTTGTTTTTTTATCCAGGGAGAAAAATGGGATCTATATAATATATGTACATATTGCACAGATGAATGGCTGTCCAGCAGGGCAATCATGGTTGCGCGATAAATGATAAAACATCGGGCCGTCCCTATCGCACTTACAAATAGTGCAATAGGGACGGGCAGATGTTTTATCATTTATCGCGCGACCATACTGGCCTGCCAGGCGACTACAAAAAAATCAAGCAATCGGATTAACTGGGACAGCTGTTATCATTATTTGTTATGTCAACCTAAATTTATTTTTACGAATGGGCATTAACATTGTGCAACATAGAGGTAAATGGTAAACAAAGTATGCACAAATTGCAGAGCAATTTCATTCAACCATGTTTTACCTTAAGCCTGCAATAGTGAGGGACAGTATGTACGGATTGTACGGTAAATACCCGATCGAGTTTCTTTACAAAAAGGGGCTGGCTTGAGTCACATGCGCGCGGAGGGTCTCACAATATCACAACAGTTACACACGTCAAATCCATATTTAAGAGTCTAATTAATTCGGGGAAATAAACAAAGGGTTTTTTAAATGGATTGAATAAGTAGAAGGCGGGATGAAAATAAATAATTTAGGTACATTTCAACGATCCCAACAAAATATGCTAATTCGCAATTTTTTGTCAACCGAGGCGATACCGAGGCACACCGAGGTTCACTACATTATGTAATTTTTCTTGAATGTAATATTGATTGTATATTATTCTTACATGAGATTTGATTTGAATTGTGTGAGTGATGATATTTTAAAGTGAGGCACAGTGGGGTTCTACGCATGCGCGGATCCAGGGGGGTCATGGGGGTCATGACCCCCACCCCCATGATCCTAGGTTGGCCATACAAATAGACCACGTGATCCCCCCCTGGGGCCTGGGCCTTTACCACGTGATGGGGGCCCCCCCTGGGCACGAAGCTGGATCCGCGCTTGGTTCTACGTCCTCTTTGACTAAAGTAAGTTAGTAAATCGCTGTCACTTGATACTTGCACTAGCTCCCAGCTTCACGTGATCTCATCCAATATTTACTGCCGGTCATTGCGCACGGGCACTTCATTTGCGATGCCTGTTTCCCTGTGACATTAGTGCAAGGTGAGTTTTTATTGATATACAAAAGTTTGAAATGATTCCCATTACAACATTTTTTTTTAAATCCATACTAATATTATAAACGGGAAAGTGTGTGTGTCTGTTTGTTTGTCCGTCTTTCAAGGCATAACGGAGCGACGAATTGAAGTGATTTTTTAAGTGGAGAAAGATAAAGGAATGGAGAGTGACATAGGCTACTTTTGTCTCTTTCAAACCGCCTACTTCTCTAAAATTGGGGGGTTGAAGTTCGTATGGAGCATTCTCCAATTTTCAAATTTAATGCGAGCGATGCCGTGGGCAAAAGCTAGTTAGTCATAAAATGTTTGCATATTACTTTTATTGTGATATATATTATATATGCAATTTACTAAATATTATGCAATAATGAATTCTGTTACTACTCATAAACTAATGCTTGAATATCAAAACATGTTGTTTACTCTTATCAGTATCTGAATATGGTTGTTACATAAGTAATTGGTCCATGAGGAAAGTCAACGAACACACTTGAAAACAAATAACAATAACATGGATAGGTATTTATTAAAACAGGAATTGAAGAGATACTAAACTTTAAAGATATACTAGGTAGAATATTTTGAAAACGAAATCGCGCTGAAGTTTACTGATAAGACAATGGCGGATTTACATTACACAGTGGTATAAGGGGAAGAAGAGACTCAATAACTAATCATTTAATTCAAGTTTATAAAATTTCTTATTTCCTTTCATATTTCAGATGTTACAAGTGTTACTTCGAAGTATCGCCTTGGCGCTTCTGCTCCTGGCATCATGCGAAGCACTTCGGATTCTCGTGGTGTTCCCCATGGCATCCAAGAGCCACAGCATACTGGGGCATGGAGTAGTCAACCATTTGCTGAAAGCTGGTCACGAAGTAAGCCATAATAAAAATATAGTTATATTACAGATGTTACAGCGAAACCTTGGCACTTCTGGCCCCGTAGCCGAATGGCATTTCTCCGACGCCAAACGAAAGCGATACGCCGCTGGCTCTGTCGCGCCAATACGCAAGCGCGATAGAGATAGATATCTACTAGCGCTTCGTTTCGTGAGCGTTTCGTGAGCGATTGTGCCATTCGGCTAGCCACCCTGGCCCCGTAGCCGAATGGCATTTCCGCGAAGCGAAACGCCGCCGAAACGCCGCAGAAATATAGTCTGGCTCTGTTGCGCCAATACGCAAGAGCGATAGAAATAGCGAGCGTTTGTGCATTCAGCTACGCACTTTTGTTCTGATGCCATCCGATCCTTCGGATTATCGTGGTGTTCCTCCTGGCATTCAAGATGCACAGCAACATAGTCTTATTTGCTGCAAGCGGACCCTTGAACGGTGGCTGGTGTTTTAATAATTGAAAGCCATAATCAAAATACTCTTTATTCAAATTGCCATAGAAACATGCATTTTAAAATCGTCTACAGGTAATCGTTAAGTTACCCTAATTGAAGTACTGGGACTGGGCTACCACCCTTATACGAAAATCATCCCCAGTAAGTATCATAACAATAAAACAGGATAGTAAAACCGCATTCGGTTTTATTCCCCCCTGTTTGAAATTGTAAACATTTCAATAAAACTTTGCTTGACCTCAATATGGTTTGAATCGCGCTCAAAACTTTCTCAAACGATGAATAATTCCAAAACAAATATTCTGCTGAAAACAACAGCTATTTTTAAAGTTGACTTTAACGAGTTTAAAGGAATAGGTTGGAAGCTCTCTCGGCTTCAGGTCGAAAGAGAAAATCCCTGCTATGTTTGACGTTGTATAGATAAAACCTTAAATTATAAATTTAAAAAACCCCCGACACAAAAAAAAGGTGAATTAAATTAAAAATTAAATAAAAAAAGGGTGAAAAAAACTAAAAGTGCGAGCTTTCAAAAAGTAATAAAATAACTAAATAAGTAGCTCTAGGAATACCTACCTTCCTTCTTACGAAATACCTACCTTCTTCTTCTTAGGAATATCTACCTACCTTCTACCTTCTTACGAAATACGTAAGATTAAAACCTAACTACGAAATTCTTGAACGTAAAAATTTTGGTACTTAAACATAAAATTACTTGAATTCTTAAACACAAGAAATATGACAAAATAAATTATTAATTATTATTCTCTTTATTGATTTCCATTATTAATTAATGGTAAAGTGTTGTCGCGTCGGGGGACCGCTCTCAATATTAGCGTAAGGGCAGACGTCGTTGACGGTTGTGTTTCCGATGCAGTCTTTAGAGTCTTATTTTAAGATTGGGTGTTGAAATTTTTGCTCAGCACTTATCTAGTTTGTTTGGTTGTAAACATATACGTTACTTGTAATTCTAATACTTCCTTTGACATTTTGGTTGTACAGTTACATTGTTCATGTTCAGGTAGTTAGTTTAATGTATGTACCTAGTGAATTTTTTGTTAAACATTTATTAAGTTAGTTTAGCTGTGTAAATATTTAGTTTTTAAGTTTCAAGTTAGACAGGCAAAGAGCGGTCCCCCGACGCGACAACACTTTACCATTAATTAATAATGGAAATCAATAAAGAGAATAATAATTAATAATTTATTTTGTCATATTTCTTGTGTTTAAGAATTCAAGTAATTTTATGTTTAAGTACCAAAATTTTTACGTTCAAGAATTTCGTAGTTAGGTTTTAATCTTACGTATTTCGTAAGAAGGTAGAAGGTAGGTAGATATTCCTAAGAAGAAGAAGGTAGGTATTTCGTAAGAAGGAAGGTAGGTATTCCTAGAGCTACTTATTTAGTTATTTTATTACTTTTTGAAAGCTCGCACTTTTAGTTTTTTTCACCCTTTTTTTATTTAATTTTTAATTTAATTCACCTTTTTTTTGTGTCGGGGTTTTTTAAATTTATAATTTAAGGTTTTTATTTCTTTCTTTTTGTAGGGGGCTCTTTCTTTTGTCATATTTCTTGTGTTTTGGAATTCAAGTACCGAATTGTATGTTAAGTACCTACTTACCTACACTTTTTACGTTCAAGATGTTCTAGAGGTAAGTGCATGCTGTTTTTATAAAAATACTAAAGTCACTATAAGCGTGCCGTTCAGATCTGAGGAGTTCCGTTCTGACCAACATCAGGAGTTCCACTGCACCAAATGTCACTGTTCTGGACGTAAGTGCATGCTGTTCTTATAAAAATACCAAAGTCACTATAAGCGTGCCGTTCAAATTTGAGGAGTTCCGTTCTGACCATCATCAGAAGTTCCAGTGCACCAAATGTCACTGTTCTGGACGTAAGGGCATGCTGATCTTATAAAAATACCAAAGTCACTATAAGCGTGCCGTTCAGATTTGAGGAGTTCCGTTCTGACCATCATCAGCAGTTCCACTGCACCAAATGTCACTGTTCCGTAAGTAAATAAATGCATGCCATTCCTTTAAAAACACAAAAATCACCATATGTATGCCTTTCAGATTTGAGGAGTTCTCTCGATTTCTCCAGGATCCCATCATCAGAACTGGGTTCTGAGAAAAATGGGACCAATCTGTATTCATATACTATCAAAAAAAAAATTCAAAATCGGTCCAGTAGCGACGGAGATATCGAGGAACAAACATAAAAAATAAAATACAGACGAATTGAGAACCCCTTCCTTTGAGATTTGAGGCGGCGGTTAAAAATCAGCACCGATAGCATGGTCGCGCCAGGCCATCCTTTTCGCACTTACTAATAGTACGAATATCACAGAATATAATAGTACAAATACTGAAGGCTCACTCCTTTGATGTTCATAAAATGCCGCCATTCTAAATTCTTACCTACATTAACAAACAGACCGCACGCGAGCAGCCGACATAGAATTCTATTGCGCCGCGTGAAGGTTTAAATTTAAAAAACCCCCGACACAAAAAAAAGGTGAATTAAATTAAAAATTAAATAAAAAAAGGGTGAAAAAAACTAAAAGTGCGAGCTTTCAAAAAGTAATAAAATAACTAAATAAGTAGCTCTAGGAATACCTACCTTCCTTCTTACGAAATACCTACCTTCTTCTTCTTAGGAATATCTACCTACCTTCTACCTTCTTACGAAATACGTAAGATTAAAACCTAACTACGAAATTCTTGAACGTAAAAATTTTGGTACTTAAACATAAAATTACTTGAATTCTTAAACACAAGAAATATGACAAAATAAATTATTAATTATTATTCTCTTTATTGATTTCCATTATTAATTAATGGTAAAGTGTTGTCGCGTCGGGGGACCGCTCTCAATATTAGCGTAAGGGCAGACGTCGTTGACGGTTGTGTTTCCGATGCAGTCTTTAGAGTCTTATTTTAAGATTGGGTGTTGAAATT
The DNA here is from genome assembly GCF_023078275.1 of Leguminivora glycinivorella. Taxonomy (NCBI): domain Eukaryota; kingdom Metazoa; phylum Arthropoda; class Insecta; order Lepidoptera; family Tortricidae; genus Leguminivora; species Leguminivora glycinivorella. The sequence goes on from NC_062971.1 coordinate 7,219,054, forward strand.
TTTGCTCAGCACTTATCTAGTTTGTTTGGTTGTAAACATATACGTTACTTGTAATTCTAATACTTCCTTTGACATTTTGGTTGTACAGTTACATTGTTCATGTTCAGGTAGTTAGTTTAATGTATGTACCTAGTGAATTTTTTGTTAAACATTTATTAAGTTAGTTTAGCTGTGTAAATATTTAGTTTTTAAGTTTCAAGTTAGACAGGCAAAGAGCGGTCCCCCGACGCGACAACACTTTACCATTAATTAATAATGGAAATCAATAAAGAGAATAATAATTAATAATTTATTTTGTCATATTTCTTGTGTTTAAGAATTCAAGTAATTTTATGTTTAAGTACCAAAATTTTTACGTTCAAGAATTTCGTAGTTAGGTTTTAATCTTACGTATTTCGTAAGAAGGTAGAAGGTAGGTAGATATTCCTAAGAAGAAGAAGGTAGGTATTTCGTAAGAAGGAAGGTAGGTATTCCTAGAGCTACTTATTTAGTTATTTTATTACTTTTTGAAAGCTCGCACTTTTAGTTTTTTTCACCCTTTTTTTATTTAATTTTTAATTTAATTCACCTTTTTTTTGTGTCGGGGGTTTTTTAAATTTATAATTTAAGGTTTTTATTTCTTTCTTTTTGTAGGGGCTCTTTCTTTTGTCATATTTCTTGTGTTTTGGAATTCAAGTACCGAATTGTATGTTAAGTACCTACTTACCTACACTTTTTACGTTCAAGATGTTCTAGAGGTAAGTGCATGCTGTTTTTATAAAAATACTAAAGTCACTATAAGCGTGCCGTTCAGATCTGAGGAGTTCCGTTCTGACCAACATCAGGAGTTCCACTGCACCAAATGTCACTGTTCTGGACGTAAGTGCATGCTGTTCTTATAAAAATACCAAAGTCACTATAAGCGTGCCGTTCAAATTTGAGGAGTTCCGTTCTGACCATCATCAGAAGTTCCAGTGCACCAAATGTCACTGTTCTGGACGTAAGGGCATGCTGATCTTATAAAAATACCAAAGTCACTATAAGCGTGCCGTTCAGATTTGAGGAGTTCCGTTCTGACCATCATCAGCAGTTCCACTGCACCAAATGTCACTGTTCCGTAAGTAAATAAATGCATGCCATTCCTTTAAAAACACAAAAATCACCATATGTATGCCTTTCAGATTTGAGGAGTTCTCTCGATTTCTCCAGGATCCCATCATCAGAACTGGGTTCTGAGAAAAATGGGACCAATCTGTATTCATATACTATCAAAAAAAAAAATTCAAAATCGGTCCAGTAGCGACGGAGATATCGAGGAACAAACATAAAAAATAAAATACAGACGAATTGAGAACCCCTTCCTTTGAGATTTGAGGCGGCGGTTAAAAATCAGCACCGATAGCATGGTCGCGCCAGGCCATCCTTTTCGCACTTACTAATAGTACGAATATCACAGAATATAATAGTACAAATACTGAAGGCTCACTCCTTTGATGTTCATAAAATGCCGCCATTCTAAATTCTTACCTACATTAACAAACAGACCGCACGCGAGCAGCCGACATAGAATTCTATTGCGCCGCGTGAAGGTCGTCACCAGTGAACGGGCCGCGAAACTCGCGGCCGCCGCCATATACATACATGTATACAGCGCGGCGATAGAATCGCAGAATGAGCCGCCCCTTTAGGCCTAGCACATGATTGCCGCGAGAGTATGTCGCCGCGAGATAGATGAGATGACACGTCTTTGTCGTAATTGTATTAATGACATAAGAACCGGTAGTCTATCTCGCGGTGACATACTCTCGCGGCAATCATGTGCTAACCCTGCTGGTTTTATCATTTATCGCGCGATCAGGCTTGCCTCTGTAATCCATAATAAATAAATATTTTTTTTTGTGGCGGCGACCATCTTGGACCAGCGGCCATCACCTACAGCTACATATACATACAATCACGCCTGTGTCCCATGAAGGGGTAGGCAGAGCACATGAAACTACTCAGGTTTCAGTGCCACTATTGGCAAATAAGGGGTTGAAAGAAAACGAAACTGTGACATTGCAGTGACAGGTTGCCAGCCTCTCGCCTACGCCACAATTTAACCCACATCCCACAGTCGCCTTCTCCCACGGGAAGAAAGGCCCTCACCTACAGCTAATATAAATAAAAAAACACTCGACTAATTCACCTTTTATAAACAAAAAAATAAATCAAAATCGGTAGATCCGTTCAGGAGCTACGACACGATGCGATGCCACAGACAGACACACATATACACACACACACACACACACACACACACACACACACACACACACACAGAGACAGATAGACACGTCAAACTTATAACACCTCATCGTTTTACGTCGAAACACAACTTTCTACGATAATTGGTCAAGTGCGAGTCGGATTTCGACTCTTCCATACAATTTAGTCATGAGCGCCTGATGGAATGTGATAGCAATGAGTTCACAAACAAATAGTAGAAGTTTAGTATAATTATACATTTCGTACTTTCAAGAAACCTTTAATCTCGGAAACGATAAGAGATAGACCAAAATGGACTTCAGATTTGGGCTTTCGGTGGCACAATAGTGCCACACGAATTTTATATTTTCGTATATATAGACATTTTTTTGGACCGATTTGGATAATTTTTTTTTCAAAAAATCTAACCCGGGTGTAAAATCTTTATTTTTTGAGCTAGAAGGCTGAAAAAAATAGTATTTAGGTGTTTTTGTAATACATTTCGGGCCGCTAAGAATCAGCCACATACCATTGTAATTTTTTTTTATTAAAAAAAAAACTAATTAAAATTTTGAATAACCTCCGACATAGTGGACCGATTACCATCAAACATGGCTAAGAACACTCCCGACTAATTCAGCTTTCAAACAAAAAAAACTAAATCAAAATCGGTTCATCCGTTCGAGAGCTACGATGCCACAGACAGACACACACACAGACAAACAGACAGACAGACAGACAGACAGACAGACAGACAGACAGACAGACAGACAGACAGACAGACAGACAGACAGACAGACAGACAGACAGACAGACAGACAGACAGACACGTCAAACTTATAACACCCCGTCGTTTTTGCGTCGGGGGTTAAAAACTAGAAATATGTATTTTACTAGATTGTGTATTCAGTAGTTGTTTTTGTAAAATATTTGCAGAATGTCAAGGTATCAAATCGGCTATTAAAGTGATAATGAGCGAAAGATCAGATGACAAGCCGGATGTCAATAAAGCTTTACAACTCTTAGAGTATCAAGCATTAGATGGTTACCTCAATTACTAAATACTAATAGGTGATTGAAAAGAAATGTCTAACGAATAAACACCTTAAATATCTTCCAGTTTAAGATCCTTTGACTAGCTGTTATATACATAATATTACCCGATTTACCCGCTACCGCTTATCTAGCTTTTTATTTTGAATTCAGAAGACCAATTTATCAAGAAGAATTTTGTCATAACAGATTGGATGCGTGTTTAAATCGACCACTTGGTTGATTTATGACTCACCTAAGTTCTAGTCGCGTAAAAATAAAATCCAGAATTTTGTAACCAGGCTGCGACTTACACAACGGGAGCCGAGGTAAGTTCCCATTTTACGCGACCGCAACCGGAATGAGCCCCTCTCGGCCGCGAGAAGTTTTAATTAGATAGTTCGGAGCGCATCTAACCTGTTCTACACTGCCGACTTGTCTAGATTAAATCTGTTTCATATATCTGATGTTTTTAACCCCCGACGCAAAAACGACGGGGTGTTATAAGTTTGACGTGTCTGTCTGTCTGTCTGTCTGTCTGTCTGTCTGTCTGTCTGTCTGTCTGTCTGTCTGTCTGTCTGTTTGTCTGTGTGTGTGTCTGTCTGTGGCATCGTAGCTCCCGAACGGATGAACCGATTTCGATTTAGTTTTTTTTATTTGAAAGCTGTGTTAGTCGGGAGTGTTCTTAGCCATGTTTCATGAAAATCGGTCCACTAGGTCGCGGTCGGGGGTTTTTCAAAATTTTAATTTTGTGGTTAGGTTATCACAGTAAAAGTAAACTATCGAACTATTTTTTTTTATAGCCTATAATGTGTCCCACTGCTGAGCAAAGGCCTCCCCTGTTTTCCGCCACTCGTCACGGCTTTGTGCATGCTCTCGCCAACCGCCACAAAATGAGTCCAGGTCTTTCCGCCATCTTTACCTCGACCTCTGGTAATTTGTGGCGCCCATTCGGTCGCTACCTTGGCCCATCTCTTCGGATGCATCCGACAAATGTGTCCTGCCCAATCCCACTTGAGCTTGGCTGCCTTCACACCAAAATCTGCGATACCTGCTTTGGAGCGCAGCTCCGTGTTCCTTATCCGATCGATTCTACGGACTCCAAGCATGCTGTGCTCCATTGCTCGCTGACAAATCTTGAGTCGGGACTTTTGGGCTTCTGTCAATGACCAAGTTTGGGCGCCATAGGTTAGGAAGTATACACATAATAAATAACTGTATTTATTACCAAAATTATATCCATAATCCAGACTGATTTATGTTACTAGAAAAACTAATACTTTTACAAATGTGAGATCTGTGTCCAGCAGTTTGATACCTACGGTATTGACTGGTTCGTCCTATTCGTACTTGGCAAGTTCTTAAATTTGTCCCATTCTGCGTTCGTCGCCCATTTACCTTTGGTACTTGGAACCAAGTATTTAGTATTTACACATTATTTGAGCGATTTAATTTACAAATGCTGAAGACCGGGCAAAATGAAGAAGATTATTTCGGAAAGTGGACCCTAGCACTAGGCTGTAAAATACTTGGTTGAAGAAGAAAACTTTTATTTGAAATAGCACAAACTTAAACTGCTTCTGTCAAAAAGTTCCTATGGTTGTGTGTTACGATGTGCTTAATTTTGTTTCAGGTTGTACACATCACTGCTTTTCCAAGTGAGAAACCAGCACCAAAACTAAAGGAGATTATCGTTCCCAACCTCTTCATGACAATTGCTAAGGAAAATCCTGCTGGATGTAAGAACTTTTTCAATTTATTTTCTTTTAATATTGTCCTGACACTCCTTAATATCCGGAGATCGAACAGCTGATAGCAAATAAGTTTTTACACTATGATCCAAAAAATACAATTTGTTAATACCCTATTTTCGTCCGCCATTTTTCCTTGATGTCCTTAGACTGCACGACAACAGCTCTTTTTTGTTTTTTAACCCCTGACGCAAGACGACGGGGTGTTATAAGTTGGACGTGTCTGTCTTTCTTTCTGTTTGTCTGCCTCTCTGTCTGTCTGTCTGTGTGTGTGTCTGTCTGTGGCATCGTAGCTCCCGAACGGTTGAACTGATTTAGATTTAGTTTGCTTTGTTTGAAAGCTGAATTAGTCGGGAGTTTTCTTAGCCATGTTTCATGAAAATGGGTCCACTAAATCGGTGGTTTTTTCAAAATTTTAATTTTATGGTTAGATTATATATAAACTAGTCTTCTTAGCTACATCTGTCGTACACTTATGGCTATCTTGTCTCGTATGAATCCTATGATATAAATAATTTGTCGTATCGTATTTGATATTCAGTCATTTGTTCCGTGGTGTAATAAGATATCTACTGAAAATGAAAATGAAATATTTATTTTTCAAGTAGGCATATTACAATGCGCATATGGACGTCAAATAAAGCTACGCCGGCTCTAACCCTACGCCTCAGCCTCGAGAAAATTTCAGATAATTTAGAAGAATAAAATAGTCAAGGTAGGCTACTGCTGGGCAAGTAATGAAATTTCCAAATGAAAGAACACTTTATTAAATATTTAATTTCAAAGAACTCGACGCCTTTCGTGTCCGTGGCATTAACATAGATATTTAATTTATAACAGCTTTTAACCAACTTTTGAAATCTCTGCATTTAATCTTTGTAATTTTACGTTTAGGTATAGGGTTCCTTTATAAATATTTTATATATGCTATGATATTTTATGTCTTTAATTTTCATCTGTACCTACGTATGTTATGTACTGAGCATAATCTAACTACAAAATTAAAATTTTGAAAAAACCCCCGAACGCGACATAGTGGACCGATTTTGATGAAACATGGCTAAGAATAAGAACACTCCCGAGTAATTCAGCTTTGAAACAAAAAAAAACTAAATTTAAATCGATTCATCCGTTCGGGAGCTACGATGCCACAGACAGACACACACACAGACACACACACGGACAGACAGACAGACACGTCAAACTTATAACACCCCGTCATTTTTGCGTCAAGGGTTAAAAAATAATGCTCCATGTTTGTTATAACCTCCAAATTAAAATTTTGAAAAAACCCCCGACCACGACATACCTAGTAGACCGATTTTCATGAAACATGGCTAAGAACACTCCCGACTAACTAAGCTTTGAAACAAAAAAAAACTAAATCTAAATCGATTCATCCGTTCGGGAACTACGATGCCACAGACAGACACACACACAGACCCACACACAGACAGACAGACAGACAGACAGATAGACAAACAGACAAACAGACAGACAGACACGTCAAACTTATAACACCCCGTCGGTTTTGCGTCGGGTGATATAAAATAACACTCCATGTTTGTTAGAACCATTTTCCTTACTAGACAGGGTTACCTTGTTAAAACGTGAAAATACAACATTACGAGTATACCAACTGAACCTGTCTAGTTTCGCTATCGCATTTCTGAGGTTGAATTTTCAAAATTTAATCAAACATACAGAATGTAGTTACCCGTATACCTTCAGAGTCGACAAATACGTTTTTAAGATATTTTGAAATATTTTTCTCACCCAGAATCATTTATATTATATTTTATATTTACATGTGCTAAGTGTCATTATATGAAAGATTACAGAAAACGTAAGGTACAGCGGGGCCAATCTCGACTGGGGGGCAATTGTAACTAATCAATTTTTTCCCTATAATGTTGAGCTCCACATGTATCCACTGAACACGCCTACCATACATAACCGGTGTAAACTCTATTTAGTAATGCAAACATTGTAAAACGTGGAAAAAATGGACTAGTTACCAGTGGCGGAGCGTCGATACAACTCGATTCCCAACGGGTTCCCTAATATTATCTAGTATCTGTAGAAGTCCATACAAAACAGATTCCAAAAACCCCTCCGGCTTTACCAACGAAAATTTTCACGCCCCGCCACTGCTAGTTACATTTTCCCCCCAGTCGAGATTTGTAAAACGTGGAAAAAATGGACTAGTTACATTTTCCCCCCAGTCGAGATTTGCCCCGCTGTACCTTATTAGATAGTACATAAACGTAATTAATAAAAATATAATTAAGTATCAACAGTATTCCGCAGTAAAAATAATTGTCACTGCATAATTGGGACATACTGTACTACTTAATCCAATAAGCCTTGGTGCAATATTAAACAATAAATTGCGGGCAGTGTGCATTGCATTCTTGCATTGCCAGTAGGAAAGCCTGGGTACGCAAAATATCATTATCGTAGCTAGCTATCTCTATCGCTCTTCCGTATTGGTGCAACAGAGCCAGGCTGCGTTACGATCGGTGTCTGGCGTAAACGATTGTCATTTCGGCTAGGCCAGCAGCACGAGGAACGTCTGGCTAGAGTCAATGTTCTTAACTTACATGGTATTTCGCCACATAATAATAATGCCTTAAGGCGTTAAGTCCGCCATTTGTACTTTTTATTGATAATTTGTGCAATAAAGTTTAAATAAATAAATAAATAAATAATGTAAATTGCATTTGAAAAGAATAAAAGAAAGAAAAAGACATTTTCACCTCACTAACTCGGAAAGGACTTTTTTATTCTTTAAAAACAGATAGCAAAATCGCATTTTATCCACAAGAGTGCAAAGAATATTTGAAATCCGAACGTGTCATTAGTTACTTTTTTAAATATAATTTATTGTAAAGGCATCTCCCAGACAGGGCAATTTTGTCCCTGTGCTTAAATTGTCTTAACAAATCATGTGATGCGAACGTAAAAATAATTTCATATTGAATTGTATCCGACTAAAAACATAAAATTCAAACAATTTTATAACATAATTTTACCATTAGACACTTGAAATCGTACAAGAAATTGTATTTTTGACTCTTCCATTGTACTTATTCAGAACGCACCTTAAGTAACATTGCAATCTCAAAACGCGTGAAACGGAACGCACCCAAATAGATTTTTCTTCTTGATTCTTAATTTGAAACTTTTGTGGTGTCGGTCGGTGCTTCGTGGAAATTGTAATAAACGCAAATTGACTTATTTCTGTGCAATTATGTTCCAGTTGTTTTTATTGCGTGTTTCCTCGCTTTAGTGAGGTGAAAAGTTATGTGTTACACACGGGATGCAAAGTTATTTTAACTCGTGTGTATTGCAACACTCTCTACGCTAAGGATTCTATTTTTGAACTACTCGCTTCGCTCATGATTCTATTTTCGAACCACTCGCTTCGCTCGTGGTTCAACCATAGAATCCATTCGCTCGCTCGTAGTTCAACCCTAGAATCCATTCGCTAGTTCGTGTTGCAATTCTACACTCGGTTAAAATACAACTTTGCTCCCTTGTATAACAAATAACTATTTCCCCTCACTAGCTCGGAAACACGTGTTTTGTCCTTTAATACCAGCGGGTAAAAACGCATTTTATCCACTAGTGGGTAAAGTAATTTGACCTTGAATAAAGTCAAATTAACTGCTTTAAAATTGATGAAAGTGGGTGAATCTAGTTATAAAGATGATTTACCACCTGTGGAACTACTGGAAGCAGTGTTAAACGCATTTTTTGCGTTGTAGTTTCCTCGCTATAGTGAGGGGAAAAGTTTTGTGTTACACTCGGGTGCAAATGTATTTTACTTCTCGTGTGTTAAAAAACTCGCAAGTTCAGGATTCTATTCTCGAACCACTCGCTTCGCTCGTGGTTCAACTATAGAATCCTTTCACTTGCTTGTTTTTCAATTCCACACTCGGCGTTAAAATACAACTTTGCCCCCTTGTATAACAAATAACTATTATTCAGTACAGCACATACACAGGACATAACTCAGCTTTCAGACAAAAAAAACTAAATCAAAATCGGTTCATCCGTTCGGGAGCTACGATGCCACAGACAGACACACACACAGACAGATAGACAAACAGACAGACAGACAGACAGACAGACAGACAGACAGACAGACAGACGGACAGACGGACAAACAGACAGGCAGACACACGTCAAACTTATAACACCCCTTCGTTTTTGCGTCGGGGGTTAACAAAATGGTGAAATACAAAAAAATAAGAAACAGATAATAACCACCAAACCAAACAACTTATAATAGAATAAAATAATTAATTATGTATAAAATCAAATTAACAAATCTAAATGACATATCATATACAGAGTGGGGCCTGTAACAAAGGCGAAAAATTGAACTGTAGGCTATTCTCCTTATACTGATCAACATTTGTTCAGGGACTTTTAAAAATTATGAAGTCTTTAAATTTTTAATTTTTCATACAAAATAAATATTAGCTTCAATGTACGCCATTATTGTTGTCATTGACGTTGTCTGTCACACTTTAGACTTAACAGAATTCGCAATACATTACCTCTTAGAAAAAACTTTCAAGGGTGATAAAAATCAAAATACAAGTTATTTTTAAATGTCGCCGAACAAATGTTGATCAGTATAAGGAGAATAGCCTACAGTTCAATTTTTCGCCTTTGTTACAGGCCCCACTCTGTATTATGTAATATAATCAATGAATGCATCTTTCAATTTAATATTCGAAATTGTATTTGGACTGAAATTGTATAATATCTTAATTTAATTGCTGTTAAATAATTTATTGATGAACGTGTAATATTTATAATATTATTAATAAAATGTCTATGTCTATGTCTAAAAACAAATACACAAAAACATCCTAAGAAAATTATATACACACATACAGAAAATTACACTTGTGTGTCCAGCAATGTGTGCAGTAGGGAAATGGTTTTGACTCAGCATATTGTTGCAAAACGCAGGCGAGACGGATTGCAACGCTGTTATTCTGCCAAGGCCTGAGGGAGTGACTTTTTTGTTTAAATGAAGTAAACCAAGAAATTACAAACACACCTGCTGTGCCGCGGTCCCGGGTTCGAATCCCGGTAAGGGCATTTATTTGTGTGATGAGCACAGATATTTGTTCCTGAGTCATGGATGTTTTCTATGTAACATATAAGTATTTATATATTATATATATCGTTGTCTGAGTACCCACAACACAAGCCTTCTTGAGCTTACCGTGGGCCTCAGTCAATCTGTGTAAGAATGTCTAAAAAAAAAAATTACATTTGATATTTGCCAGTCGCTTTTCGGTGAAGGAAAATATCGTGAGGAATCCGGACTAATCCCAATACCTAGTGACCCTTCGGGTTGGAAGGTCAGATGGCAGCGCTGCGCTTTCGTATAACTAGTGCCTACGCCAAGTCTTGGGGTTTAGTTGCCAAAGCGCACCCAAGGCTCCCATGAGCCGTGTCAAATGCCGGAATAACGTTAGAAGGATGATGACAATGTCAATTGCATATTATTTTGTAATGACATATCTGTTATCTTATCATAAATAGTAGGTACACAATATTGTTTTATTTATACTGTAACTAATGGGTATAATTATCTAGTTAAGTAGTTGGTTACTGTAAATACCTATTATTTTGTACCGTGACGACAGCTTTATTTTCCTGTTTATGTACTTACAAATTGTGTAATAACTATGTAATAATAAGTACATACATACAAATCCAATGCCCTATGCTCATTCTCATTATAAACCTAAAAGGAGGACAATCTAGAAAACTAGATCTCTCCATTTTTTAATCGAATTAAATATTAAATCTACTTGTTTAATATTACGCAACAAACTTGTGAAATAACTATTCACATCACGATAATGCGCTTGTCAGGCACATTTGCAGTCTTTGTGAATGACTAATTGGCATGTCGTACGTATGTCACATCACCACCATAATATCGACTATCGTCAAAGGGCGTATGGGACAACATAGCCTAAGTGCGTTTTCACATTATCCGATCCGATATCGGATGTCGGAAGGATTTCAAAGGCAAAAATCAAAGATGGCGGCTTAAATGTATGGGATAACGGTCCTACATCCGATGTCGGATCGGATAATGTGAAAACGCGTAGTAGATAAAAAGCTCTTTATGTTCTTTAGGTCTTGAGCTATCATCCACGCCATTTGAGCCTACAGCAATCGACAAGTACTTATTATAGCATACCTAATCATTCTTAGTTTTCTATATTTTGCTCAGCCTGAGGTAATTCTATGTCGTCTTTGACTTATAATGGAAAGACATAAGTAGATACTGCAATTAAATCGATATAGGGTACATCGTCAATTACTGCCCAAACAATAATAAGTGTCCAAAATTGATTCTGCTCACTCGGCGCGAGCGGCCAGTTACCTAAGTTCTGCCTAGTAGTAGTCCAAAGTTACTGTACCTGGGTTCGAATCCTTATAAGGACATTTATAAGTATGATGAAGTAAGTATTTCAATCATCATTAATTACTGTCCCTGAATCAATTGACTCATAGAGAAGCTTAGTACTTAAATCGCTAAAACTTAAAACCTTGGCTTTTCCAGTCGCGGCCTTCAATCTGCAGAACATAGCCAACTCGGGAAATCCGGCTGACTCAACGTTTTTCTTCGAAATAGTGTTCAACTTTCATAAACTATTTTTTGAAGAACCAAAGATTGTAGAGTTTCTCAGTGATCCGAAGGAAAAGTTCGATGCAGTTATTATCGAGTGGTTCTTTTCTGATGTAATTGCCGGGTAAGTAGAATATCTTTAAAGTTAAGTAAAAGTTGTAAATATAGATAGTATAGTTTGTCGAAAAACCTTTCACTCTATTAGGATTATTTGAACACGCGGGAAGGATTGTTGAATAGGAAAATCATTTTCCCTGTATATTTTCAGTCGCAAAAGTTACAGTAAAAATTTGCAAAGGAAAACTAGACTTTTTTATTTTATTCCATAGTTTTCTAGATTTTGAGTCAAAATAATCCAAATAAATAAAGTGCATTATGGTTTTTTTTGAACGTGGTAAACGTATCGTAGCTCATACGTAGCTCTCCCTATCACCATAGATTAAATATATATAACAAGATCATACCATCCCATACATTAAAATGCGACCGCCTAAGACCGCGCTTACACTCCACCACACATAGATGGCGCCACAAAAAAAAATGTCTTGTAGCTTTCGATTATACTTGTAGATGGCGTTAAGTTTGACATAGATTTACGGCTCGGAATTGACACTTAATGCCAATCTACAAATAATCGGTGGCAACAAGGCATTTTTTGTGGCGCCATCTATGTGTGGTGGAGTGTAAGCGCTTTCGTAGGCGGTCGCATTTTAATGTATGGGATGGTATGATCTTGTTATATTTAATTTATGCGATCACTCTTTTGTAGCAGGGCGACAGAACCAGTAGACTGCGTATCGATAGACTTTGTCAACGATTGTCATTTCGGTTAGGCCGGCGCGGCGGCGCCTTGTACAGGAAAATTACCTCGGCTGACACTATTTTTTCTGTTATTGCAGTATCGCTCCCCTATTCCAATGCCCGCTGATCTGGCTGGGTTCCACGGAAGCCCACTGGCAGGTGCTGAAGCTTGTGGACGGCGTCACGAACCCCGCATACAGCGCTGACGTTTTCTCGTCCAACACACCGCCTTTAGACTTCTGGCAGAGAGTACGGGAACTTTGGACTATGGTCAAGAAAATTGTATCCATCAGGTAATTTTAGTAGGTACATAAAAAAGGTGGTAATCAAAATTGATAACAATTAGCCAAAAAACTAAACGGTCTAACACAGATTATTTAATTGTTATTCAGATTCTCAAATTTCGTTACGATTGATTAAGCTTTGAAGGAGGAAACAGTCGAGAGCGGAACCTTGGTTTTAAAGATTTTTACGCAATATCTTTTAGCTGAGTTGTTCTGAATGGACAATTTTTTTTCGATAAATCTAGCTAATAGGTAACACTAGTTTATTAGCCTTTCCCTTTTAGCATTTTCGCTCCTGTGCGTCTTAAAATATTATGGAAAATAATAACATAAAATACTTAATGTCTAATGATAGTCAAAATGCGAAAATGTGAATATTTTATGTACCAAGTATGTTTCCTTCACACACACAAAAATTTAACAAATGAATGCAAATACAAAATGTAAATATGGAGGCAAACAAGCAGTATTCATAAGACGTTTTCCTATATTTAAGAGTAACTCATATCATTTTACCTTGTTTACAGCATATTTATAACCCCCAAAGAAAAAACCTTATACGACTCCGTCTTCCCAAACATGGCAGCACGACGAGGAGTACATATGCCTTCGTACGAGGAAGCTGTATATAATGGATCTTTTCTCCTGCTGAACTCGCATCCGTCTGTCGGGACTCCGTTTAATTTGCCTGAGAGTGCCAAGTATGTGGGAGGTTACCATATTGATGGCAAAGCGCCACCTTTACCAAAGGTAAGAACTGCTGCTATTTTAAAATATAAAATTAGGGCCCATTTGTAAGCCCGTCCCTTCATATTCAGATCAGGGACCTCGTATGCGACTACGGACTTATGAGGTTACATATACAATTCAGCGTGCAATCCAATACCTCAATGCTTGCATCCGAGTTCTTGCAGCGTGTGGATGTGCCTTTAGTACTTATATTATTAAAGGTCGGTTGCATCAAACCGTCTGTCGTTCGTTAAATTTTATAGAATGGGAAGTTCCATAGACGTCTGCTGCGTGACGATGATGTGTCTGTCAAATGTGCAACTGGCCCTAACTGTTTAGAGTTATTTCTATTTGTTTTTGGTTTTGTGCAGAATGTAGGTAGGTAGCAGCAGCGGCTGGTCCATACAAGCCGATTCCCACCGCCTTGCCTAAAATTGATTACTAGTAAAGTACGTAATGTAAAGGTAGGTTTCTTTTTGCTCAGTGTTGCCTAGCAGAAATTTTCACCAGCCGCCACTGGTAGGTAGATATGTGCGTCGAAGTCTAGTCAAAGGCTTTGTCACTTATCAATCTTATCATCATTCCCTTGACCTTTCCCCATTATTTGGGGTCGGCGCAGCAGCAGATCATCTTCCTCCATTCCTCTCTATCAGCCGTCATTCTCATACTTAGTCTCTTTGTCACTTTGTCACTTCCATACTCTCCATTTCCATCATACTCTTCATTTCCATACTTTGTCACTTTGTTAAAGGCTTTGTCACTTGTCATAATGAAATGAAATATCTTTATTTGCTTGAATATGGTAACAAGGTACGTCTTATGGCTAAGTTTTCCATGCATATTCAACCTGCATGCAGGCGTGCAATTTTTTAACATTTTAATATTAAATTATTTATCTCATGCACACTGAATAAACAAATTACAAATTAATTAGGTGTCCTGCAAGTTCTAAATTTCTAAATAAACTAAAATGATTTTAAATGTCAAAGGTTTACAACAAAATAAATTAAAAGTAGTAAATCGGAATTATTAACAATTATAATTAAGCTTCACGAGTCAAATATTCCTTAACGCTTCAAAAATTGTCCAGTAACCATTTCGATAATCTAGTTTTGAATAAATTATTATCTTCTAATTTTAAGTGATCGGGCAGGCTATTATAAATGACTATACACATGTTGTAGCAGTTTTTTTTGTAAATGGCTGTTTGGCAGGAAGGTTGATGTAAAAGGTTTTGGTATTGTGCCCTTGTATGTCTTGTGCTAAAATCGCTACGATTAACAAAATGGCTGGATAAGGACAAAATGTGCTTGTATCTTAATATTTACGCATAACTTTTCAAAGTATTCTTATGGCAAGTGACAATGTAGAACGTTTGCTTAGAAACTACACACACTTAATACCACTTTAGGTTTGCATAAGTGTGGATATAGCACGAGTCACAAGTAAATTGTACTTACTGATGAGATAACAAAAAGCTAGGTGTACTTATAAAGCACGAAAGTTCCCAATCAGTACACATCAGTTTAATAAATTTCCGAAATATCTGAAAACTTGTAATCAATGTGAGTGTATATCCTGATTTAATAACGTGAAAAATATCTCTGCAAAGTTCCGTGCGACGAATCAACATATTTTTGAAAGAAATTGCATTACGCCGAATGCTTCCTGTGGCCTAGCCAAAGTGACAATCGTTGACGCTACGATCGAAACGCAGTCTGTCTCTGTCGCGCCATTAATCCTGGCGTCCACTAGGCTCGCAGAGTCTCATTATTTCGCCTTCTGCATTTCTTATGAAACTGTGTTCTAGTAACGCGTCGAATCTCATTAAAATGTATATATGAGGACTCGATTCGACGCGGCTCGATGCCGCCTAAGTGGACGTAAAGCCTGGCTTGACGGAAGAGCGATAAAGATAACTAGCGACGATTACGATGTTTTCGTAAGCGTTTTTGCAATAAAATTGTCTATGTACCCAAAAGAGCGCTAGCGGAGAGGATACGAAACGCTTACGAAGCATAAGCGATTGTAATGTTGGCTAGTTACACTGGAAAACATTGCATTTGGAACGCGAATACGTATTCTGTTAACGAACACTCGTATCGCTTCGCTGCATTGAAATGCTAAGATTTTTTGTTCAGTACAAGATGTGTATTCGCGAGTCTTCATGGAATAGACGTGCCTCGAAAAGCATACTTTTTGATGTATTATTTGAAAAGTGATGTAATTATTTGCCAATATTAAAAATGCCTTCAGTAAAAACAAGTTCCTTCTTTGCTTGTAAATCCATCTCTCGACACAAGCTTAAAACTTTTAAACCTCAGTTTTGACAATTTAGCCCATATTCTTAGCTTGATAATATGTGTTAAAATGTCAAATATTCATATTAGCGCCATCTAGCCGAGCGTTCCCCAAAGGCGTACCGCCATCTAGGCCACCGTACCTATTTCCATATGGTTCTGAGGTACGTTTTTTTCTTAGACTGTAGCTGTCTATACGGAGTTACATTTATGTCTTTGGCTTAAACTGACCATTTGACTACGCTTCAGTACTTGACTAAGTACCTGTTCTTAATTAACATTAATTTTACATTATTTATTAGCCATTGAGTATGCGAATGTGTTTGCATATTTATTCATTGTATAGTACGGAACGCAAACCAATTAGGTAGGCTAATTGTATTTCATTACTAAAAACTCTTTGTTTAGTAATTATTCTTCGACTTTTTAAATTTCTATTTAATAAATCTGATAGAAAAGAAAAATGACTTGTTTACTACAAGTTGACTGTGATGTCAATCGACATTATTTCAAATTAATTCCATATTATCAAATCGTTCAACTTCATGTTTCATTTATTTATTATTAAGTAGAAAGGATGCCATCGCATTCAGGTTATTTCCTGTATGTTCCGAGCACAGTTCCCAGAGGAGTCGTGCAGATCATCGCACTTAGGCTATTTAATTTGGCAAGGATAAGTCTGCTGCTCCCTGAGGTGTCTATTGAACGTTGCTGAAGGAAAAGGATATGTTTGTATTCAAGTAAACATTAATATGCCCCTACAGTCCCCCGGGATTCGAACAAAGAGGTAGAATGGTGATGCAGTAGATTGTCTTTAAAATTCAGCTCGGCATGGGAAGCTGCCATGGAAGCTAGTGAGATGCTACTGCTGCAATCCTGTGGGACAAAGTAGTATTCTTTTACCTAAGAATTGCAATTTAAGGTGGAGTCTTGCCAAATCCAGGTCTAAACAATTTTGCACCATTTATAAAACCACCTAACGTAAACCATAGGAGTTTTAGTCAGAAAAGGATTCCTTGACGTTTTAATATTTGTTTTCTACAGTAACCTTATACTTGTATTAGTATATTTTATTTAAGATTTGTTCGTATCCAATTAGCATACACAAACACATGTATATATTGGTCCTTAGCTACATATTTTCGAGTTTTATCCCTTACCCAGATGTTGATTACAAAAATAATGCGGACGATCAATTGGACGGTGTTATGGAATAGCGAACTAAGCGCCAAAATCCGAAAAAAAAGTTATGAATGCAGTTCGGATATAAATGTGATAATCTATAGTATTGACTATTTCTTTGTTGAAAAATCATGCTCACAGCCTTATTTTAAGGGGTAGAATCAAGCGACACGTTAAAATTTGTATGGCCCTGTGTACTAAGTCGTTACGTAAAAACGAATTGAACGCCAAATTTACTTTTACAAATTATAATAAGCGTATATTCTAAATCGCAAAATCGAGTTAAACGCCATAAAAATGTTATTAATTCGTTTTGGTTTAAAGTTTTGATGATTTATAAACGCAATATCGATTTAACCGCCCTAATAGTGTCGTTTAATTCGTTGTTACATATTTGAAATTGCAGGATATTTCGCTTAATGAGAACTAAGTAACAAGAGGTTTTGTTATATCATAATATCTTATATGTGTAATCCTGGCTAGTACTAATGAATTATTATTAGTTACAATGCCAATTTTGCCATATATGCTGATTTTTTTGACATTTATTAAAAAAAGTTGATTGGAGAACAAAACTAAATTGTTAGACGGATCCTAATCATTGTGGAGGAAAACATTGTTGTTGATTTATTTACAATAGCACTATTTACTCAAATATATGGAATTTTATTTTATTCCAGTATTCACTTTACCTCTAACAATTTGCATTAAAGAATCAAGCGACAAAATATGTCTCATAGTACGCTACGGCGAAATAAATTAACCTCATCCCAGTATTAGTTCAATAAAGAATCAAGCGGAAAAACGTTAATAACTTCGAAACTTGAATAGGTATGGTGTTATTTTTTTTATCTATTTAAATTATGAACACTTTTATAGGTTCAATGTCAAAATTAACTTTTTTACTTTATAAAGGAACTTACAACAACTGATTCAAATTTCAAATCTTTCTAGCTCATTTTCTCGATTTCAACTAACTGTCGCTTGATCGCTTATTCCATAACACTGTCCAATTATACATATAAAAACAAATTATATTTCAACTGATTTAAATGTACGCAAGATATTAGAAAATGATAACAAAGCCCAAACGAATATTGAAGAAAATTCGACACGCAAAAATAAAAAATATTTTTTCAGGATCTCCAAGAGTTGATGGACAACGCCAAACACGGTGTCATATACTTCAGTATGGGCTCGAATCTGAAGAGCGTGGACATGTCAACAGCCATGAGGGACTCCCTATTACAAATGTTTGCCAAACTCAAACAAACGGTCATATGGAAATTCGAGGAGGACCTCGATAATGTCCCGCCAAACATTCATCTCGTCAAGTGGGCACCACAACAGAGCATTTTTTGTAAGTACTTTGTATTGAATAAAGGACATTGTGAACTATACGATTCTTACGACTAAATTCATAATTATTTTGCGATTTTGAGTTTCAAACAAAAAACGACCAAACAATTGAACTGTTTATATACTGTTATACTTAGTAGGTTTATTCCAAGTGAAGTATTATGATTATGATGATGTGTACGGTATTACTGTGACAGTAGTATTTTCCTTGTATTTTAACCACGAAGATTTATCTACATATAGGTACTCAAACTAAGATGTCTAATGTAACTTCCTACTGTACTGTAGTGTTTATTATTGCGAACACGGTGCCATCTACACATTTTTGTTGGAACACCTTAGCTTGAGTTCTCTCCAACTACACTGCTGCTGGGTTACCTTGACGGAATTGTATCACAAACTAGATGGCGCTGATTGACATTCTTTGTCGGAAAAGTATAACAAAACTAAAATATACCGTTTTCATCTTTTACTTCCACACAAACGGCAATAAACATTTTTACCATTTTTTAGATAATGAAAATAAAGGTCATTCAAAATAAGATCAGTAGCAAACATTATTAACAAGGAATGTATTTTACTGTAGAGACGGTTTAGTGTTGTTAATGTTCATTACTGTGCCTACAGTACACAATAAGTATGTACTTTCGTTTCAGCTCACCCCAACCTAAAATTCTTTATAACCCACGGCGGTCAACTGTCTACCACTGAAGCCATACACTATGGTGTGCCAGTGATCGGTATCCCAGTTCTTGGAGACCAGTACGTCAACATGCAGGCTGTTTCAAGGAAGGGATTCGGCATCAAAATCCAATTGGCCGAGGATATGGCTAAAGATATCTATGTGGCTATCCAGGAAATGTTGGCGAATCCTTCGTAAGTATCCTTCCAAACTTAAGTTCTTTACAACCCACGGCAGTCAACTGTCCACCACCGAGGCAATACACTACAGAGTGTCTGTAAGTGGCATCCTATTACTCGGAGAACAATACGTCAACATGCAGGCTGTTTCAAAGAAGAGGTTCGGCATCAAGATCCAACTGGCTGAGGATATGGCTAAAGATATCTATGTGGCTATCCAGGAAATGTTGGCGAATCCTTCTTGTTTAATGATTCCATGAAAAATAATTATGTATCCTTCCAAACTTAAGTTCTTTACAACCCACGGCAGTCAACTGTCCACCACCGAGGCAATACACTACAGAGTGTCTGTAAGTGGCATCCTATTACTCGGAGAGCAATACGTCAACATGCAGGCTGTTTCAAGGAAGGGATTCGGCATCAAAATCCAATTGGCCGAGGTAAGCTAATGATGTCTATGTGGCGATCCAGAAGATGTTGGAGAATCTGTCGTAAACACACTGAAAGAGGTATTTAGCAACCTGAAAACACTGCTAGGATTCGTAGAGGAGCTAGGGTGGTTGGAGTAGTGCTACCCCGTCTATTTCACGCAAAATAGGCACAATGGATGTCGACTTGCGGAAAATGCCCAATAAAACTAACTAACTAACTAATCTGTCGTAAGCTGTTTGATTTAACATTGACACTGGCTTAGCTATTAGAAATTTGAAATATTTGGATAATAACCTAACCACAAAATTAAAAGTTTGAAAAAAACCCCCGACCGCGACATAGTAGACCGATTTTCATGAAACATGGCTAAGAACACTCCCGACTAACTCAGCTTTCAGACAAAAAAAACTAAATCAAAATCGGTTCATCCGTTCGGGAGCTACGATGCCACAGACAGACACACACAGACAGACAGACAGACACGTCAAACTTATAACACCCCTTCGTTTTTGCGTCGGGGGTTAAAAATCGTACAAATACATTACATGTCATTAATACCTTCAGTCAACTGTAACAATATAGCAGTGTTTTTCCTGTTTATGATGTTTATGTGTGATGTGTGATGAAAGACAGACTATGCATATTTATAACAGATACTGGGTAGGACAATCCAAATTTACCTATACTCAAAATGTGATACTATTTATTAGACGATTGTTTAAAAATTTGCCCAGAGATTTAGCTGGAACTTTGCAGATAGTCAAGGTTTACATGTGCTAGATGGGTGCAATAATAATATGTAAGTGTTAAAACGAATAAGGTCAGCTGTGTAGGCAGTTGAACCACTTTTTTCAGTATTTTATTTTTCCCCTCACTAGCTCGGAAACACGTGTTTTGTCATGTTGAAAAACTAATCTAAATCGGTTCATCCGTTCGGGAGCTACGATACCACAGACAGACACACACACAAACAGAGACAGACAGACAGACAAACACACAGACAGACACGTCAAACTTATAACACCACTTCGTTTTTGCGTCGGGGGTTAAAAAAGAAAGCAACATTTGATGCCAAAATACCACCAACTGTTTAGTTAGACGTATATTCCGTCAAATCATATTTACCACAGATGTCATATATACCATAGATCAAGCAAACGTATCTACTTAGCGTGTCAAATGAACTCAGTGAAATCCACTGAGTTGTCCGTCTTTACTCGCAGCTTGCAGCTTTCGGGCGTCAATTTTTGTAAGTTGAAGTCAACCAAAACATAAAAAATGCCTCGTTACGTGATATTCAATTGCAACAACACAAAAGTTATGAACAATCAAGAGCCTGAGACATATTTAAAATTACAGGCAAGAATCAACTTCAGTACAAAATTTGACACGCTCGGCCCCTATACAAATATATGAATTTGTTTCTTCTATCTAAATTAAGTTCTGTGATATTTACCTATTATTTTGATGTAATAACCTAACCACAAAATTAAAATTTTGAAAAAACCCCCGACCGCGACCTAGTGGACCGATTTTCATGAAACATGGTTAAGAACACTCCCAACTAACTCAGCTTTGAGACAAATCTAAATTGTGTAAAATGACTAAATCAAAATCGGTTCATCCGTTCAGAGCTACGATGCCACAGACAGACACACACACAGACAGACAGACAGACAAACAGACAGACAGACAGACAGACACGTCAAACTTATAACACCCCTTCGTTTTTGCGTCGGGGGTTAAAAAAAATCCAGACAGACCATCACTTCATTGTTACTAACAAACTGATCGATTGTTGTTTCAAAATACCAAATAAAAGTCATCTTAGTATTTATGTTTGACTTGTTCTAAAAC
This sequence comes from Leguminivora glycinivorella, assembly GCF_023078275.1. NCBI lineage: Eukaryota > Metazoa > Arthropoda > Insecta > Lepidoptera > Tortricidae > Leguminivora > Leguminivora glycinivorella. The sequence goes on from NC_062971.1 coordinate 7,240,541, forward strand.
AATTTTTCATCTGTCTCAGGTACAAGCAAAAGGCAAAAGAAATATCGCAGATGTACCACGATCGGCCGGTGTCGCCGGGCGCGGAGCTGGTGCACTGGGTGGAGCACGTGGTGCGCACGCGCGGCGCGCCGCATCTGCGCTCCCCCGCGCTCATGCTGCCCTGGTACCAGAAGATGTACTTAGATCTCGCTGTATTAATTTTATTAGCTGTTATGATATTGCGTTCTTGTATTTCAATGAAATCAAAACAGACATTGAAAAAGAAGGAAAAGAAGAAATAGTCCCATGACTTTGCACTCAATTTTGTATAATATAGTTATTACTTTGGTTAAATAAATGCAGGGTATATAATGCTCAACAAATTACTGTGTTCTCATTTAAAATTAACATTGCCACCTAGGCTTTCATGTCATATTGATATACAATATACATATATCTCAGTGTGTATTGATTGGCCCTTCAGGCAATGGGCAACCAATGGGCAAACCACTAATTTTATTAGTATTTAGTGTTAATAAACTAAGAACAGAATGACTCATTATTCGACCTGGTCCTAGAAAGGAATTGTTCTATAGGTTATTTGACTTATCTGTAATGTTTTTAATCCAGTCAACCAGGGCAAAAAATCTAGTTTTCGAGTTATGCGAGTTTTTGGTTTTTTCCAAAAATTACCTCTCGTCCTAAGAATGCTAATTGTAGAAAAGTACGTCTTGGCAATATTTTACGTAATTAATTGCAAGTATAAAATGCATCTAATTCTGATTGAAATTGAATAAACTGAATACGATTTAGCTAATATACGGGATAAATGTAGCTCCACTAGACATCCATTACAAGACGACTCGCGGTCGCCAGCCTTCCTAGTATTTGCACCACAGACCAACCCCTATAGACATCCATTACAAGACGACTCGCGGTCGCCAGCCTTCCTAGTATTTGCACTGATATAAGCGCGGGCGCTCGCCGTGCCCGATCAGTATCGACCAAGTAACAGACCCGAAAGCAGCGCGTGTTTTTCGCACTAAAAAATTGGAAAAGGGTATTTTGATGCCTTAAAGATGTCCACCTGTAGTGTGGAAAGGTAACAAGAAGCTCAAATTTAAAAACAGACGGCATTACATTCCACAAATAAGTCATATTTATAATTTATTCAGAGCCGGCATAGGTCAACTTACATTGGCCACTTACGCGTCAGTAGAGGGACAGTCATACTTCTGTCCCTTTTCATCTGGCGCGACTGCCCGCCGTCCTTGAAACGGCCAATCACAGCGCGCTTAACACATTCACCGCCCGCTCCTCGCATCCCAAACACTGGTGACTCGTATCGCGAACAAAATATACAAGACTGCTACTCTATAGGAGGTTCTCTGTGTGTAGCTCATATAATGTATGTGGTTGCGATTACCTCAACAATCACCTCAATCACTGGAGCGAAGCAAAATTGGATTACTGAATGAATTCAAATTCAAACCAATGAGTCATGACCACGAAATACATTAATTACTAGTTCTGTGGCACGGTCTGTGTTTTGTGGTCATGATGGAAAATTTAGCCTTTATAAATGGTTACCGCTTTTTTAGAGTTCCGTACCAAAAAGGTACAAAAGAAATCCTTATGGCCCGAGTCTGTCAGTCTGTCTGTACATTCATAAATATCTCGAGAACTACTTATGCTATCGATTTTAAATTTGGCATAGTTATGAACATTGTTAACCTCTACACATTGAAGATATTATTTTTATACATTTATTAATATTAATTGTAGAAAATGAACAAAATGAAAGGAGGGCAAACTGTAAACTTCAAGAGGAACACGTCACAAATTCAAACCTGCAGCGAAAGATGACGGAGCCGCCATTCCCAACTTCAGCTAAACCAAGATTGCGAAGATGTGAATTATTTGTTTTGTTTGTATTGGGTTGGTAAGAAAGTAATGAGCGATCGATTGAATTCCACATAAAATTTTTGAGAGAGTTCTAGAATCTTCTATGGTCGAAAGTATATAAAGGGCGAGTCGCACAGTTTCTCGTCAGTCATTCACTAGCTGTCGCCAAGCTAATATAAGGAAGAAAATGGACGAATTAAAAGTGCATGTAAGGCATTGCTTACTATATGAATTTCAGTCTGGCCATTCAGCCGCCGAAGCAGTGCGTAATATATGTCAGCGTGTTCCTCCTGAAGTTGTGTCTGAGGCCACGGCGAAACGATGGTTCCAGCGGTTTCGTAGTGGCGACTTTTCATTATCAGATCAACCTAAGTCTGGTCGACCGGTGAAGATTGATGTAGCCAAATTAAAAACCTTAATTGAAGGAGATCTGAGGCTAACGAGTCGTACTCTTGCTACCGAGTTAGGCTGCTCTCATGTCACCATAGAAACACATTTACACGAGTTGGGAAAAAACTACAAATACAGTGTTTGGATACCGCACGAACTTGATAGAGATCAACTAAACCGCCGTGCCGATATCTGCATACAACTTCTGTCTTTTCGCCGCATATTCAACTGGTTGGACCATCTTATCACTGGAGATGAAAATGGGTCTTATATATAAATCACACACGCAAACGTCAGTGGCTAGCTCCAAACGAAAAAGGAATTGAGGCACCAAAAACAGAGCCTCACCCGAAAAAAGTTATGCTGTCCGTTTGGTGGGATATTCTTGGTATTATTCACTGGGAACTCCTACCAAGTGGAATGACTGTTACCGCATCAGTATACTGTAATCAGCTTGAAAATTTAAACCAAAAAATCTGTCAGAATCGTCCACAGCATGCTAAAGTTTTTTTCTTACGCGACAATGCTCGCCCACACATTGCAAAAGTGACTCGGCTAAAGCTATTGGAGCTAGGTTGGAAAGTGATACCTCATCCACCGTACTCTCCAGACTTGGCACCTACGGATTACGCCTTGTTCAGATCGCTAAGCAATGCATTGAATGAAAAAAAGTTCGATGATCAAGCCCATCTACGACAGTACATAGCTGAGTTTTTTGAATCTAAACCTAAGAACTTCTTTGCCGATGCTATTCATTCTTTACCAGAACGATGGAGACAAGTAGTAGATAACGAAGGCCGTTATTTTTTTGATAAATGATTAAAATAATAAATTAAATAAAAATTACAATATTGGTTATGATTCGCTCATTACTTTCTTACCAACCCAATATTATTGTTACTAGTTTCTAGTCTAGTCTATTGTTACTAGTTTTTTTATAAATAATGTATTGAAATTCTGTAAACTTCAAGATACTAAGTCAAGTAGGGGGTATCGTTAGAAAGAGTACATGTCTGAAATTGTACATGTCAAAACTATTTTTATAATTTTTTGTAGTGGAAAAATAAGAATTATGAAGGAAAATTAAAAAAAAAACATACTGTAGAGGTCGCGCACATTAGTTAGCGATTTCACCGAGAGATGGCACTATACCTATACTTCTAGTTAAGTCTTTAGGGTTAGGTATAATATGAGAAACATGAGATTATTTTAACTATTGAAAGTTTTAGTGCAGTTAGTGATCGAAATGTCGGGATGAATTGTTTATACGCGATATAATACGTTTCCATAGTAACCGAAAACAATATTATTGAAAGTTTGTACGGATACTGAACCCTCGGTGGGAAAGTCCGACTCGCACTTGGCCTGTTTTTTAACCGCCTTCCAAATCTCAAGGGAAGGGGTTCTCAATTCGTCTGTTTTTTTTTTTAATGTTTGTTCCTCAATATCTCCGTCGTTACTGGACCGATTTTGAATTTTTTTTTGATTGCATGTATATGCATACAGATTGGTCCCATTTTTCTCAGAACCCAGTTCTGATGATGGGATCCTGGAGACATCGAGGGAACTCCTCAAATCTGAAAGGCATACATATGGTGATTTTTATGTTTTTAAAGGAACAGCATGCATTTACGTACGGAACAGTGACATTTGGTGCAGTGGAACTCCTGATGATGGTCAGAATGGAACTCCTCAAATCTGAACGGCACACTTATAGTGACTTTGGTATTTTTATAAGAACAGCATGCACTTACGTCCAGAACAGTGACATTTGGTGTAGTGGAACTGCAGATGATGGTCAGAACGGAACTCCTCAAATCTGAACGGCACACTAATAGTGACTTTGGTATTTTTATAAGAACTACATGCACTTACGTCCAGAACAGTGACATTTGGTGCAGTGGAACTGCTGATGAAGAGTGAGCCGCCCCTAGTTAGAGTTCTGATAATCATGCTCAACTGTAAGTACTTCAGAATCATCCAAATTTCAAAATTGGTTTAGAAATGACGGAGATATCGAATAACAAACATTAAAAAATATACAGACGAATTGATAACAATGATAACATAATCCAACATTTGAAAGTATTTATCACCAGAACCCCAAAGGAAGGCGGTTTTTTTTCTTAAAAATTATTTTAATAACTGTTTAAGTCAGAGATTAAGGCACATCTATTTTCTCCAGTAATTTTATGAAATATAACGCCTTATGTCCAAAACCATGATTGACAACTAAGAAAAAAAAGTTCGAAATGTAAGCATCATCTTTTGCTTACTTGAATTAAAATTGGCTGTGACCTTGGATGCACGCTCGAGTCTATTATTAGAATCGACAAGGTCCACGTACAATATTATTATCTAATCAGACACTTTATACAAGTAGGTAGACAATATTTCAGTATTGAAAGTATGAAATATGTACCCAAAAGATAGTTTGCCTATTACTCGTACATTTTGTACACATATTTTTTTACGAATTCCGATCTGTATCCAAATACGATGCAACAACAATCAGTAACCAAGGCAACCGCCGTATGGCAGAGACGCCTTGCCGTTCCATATACGCTGATAACTATAAAAAAGTTGCCCTTATCTATAATAACTATACTAATTACCTAAATTCATATCATAACACGTAAAAAAATTAAAAGATGTTTTTTAAAGTTTTGATATTTGTGAGTTTAGTTTTAAGCGCAGATGCGTATAAAGTATTGGTGTTAGCGCCGACTCCGTTTAGGAGTTTGGGTGTGCTGGGTGAGGCCATTGTGAAGCATCTGGTTGAGGCGAAACATGAGGTAAGTAGGTATATTATGGATTATTTGGTTTACAAATCTTGAAATATGGATTGACTAATAATAAAAAAAAGATTTGGCTTAAAGTGTTTAGGTAATTACTTGAATCATTAAATCATTGAATTATTAAATTTTAAAAGTAAGTATCATTGCCGCTTGCCAGAAGAAATACACATTATTTTTCAGAGCAAATTGTTTAAAAAATATTTGTAAGACATAGAAATCATATTTCCCGCCTGATTTTTAAGTTTATGTCAATTAATATGGGTCATATTTTTATACATGTAATATCTGATACATTACCACTGCAATATTATCGCAGTATGAAACCTATCGTATAAAAAAAATCAGGCGTTGTTTGTTTTTTTACTATTGGATCTTTTACCTTTTCACACATAAGTTAGGTAGGTACCTAATTTATACCTATATAGACATTCAGAAATCAGTAGAATAAATCAGTATCAAATCTTCATGTAAATGTCAGTAAAATTAACTGTCCCCATTTCAGGTCACATTTGTCACTGCATTTCCAAAGGAAACTACGAAAAACTATCGTCAAATTGATGTTAGCGACAACGCGCTAGCACTTGGTGGTAAGATGAATCCAAATTTTAGAATAAAGAACCCTTTTAGTTAGTAGTTGATCCCATTTATACCACTAAATGAAAGTTTTCACAAAAGTATCTTATATTCTACTAGCTCTTGCCCGTGGCGTCGCTCGCGTTAGAAAGAGACAAAAAGTAGCCTATGCCACTCTCCATCACTTCAAATATCTACACTTAAAATATCACGTCAATTTGTCGCTCCGTTTTGCCGTGAAAGACGGACTAACAAACAGACACACACCCTTTCCCATTTATAATATTAGTAATACTAATATTATAAATGGGAAAGTGTCCATACTAATTTAGTATGGATGGAAAGTATCCATACTAATTTAGTATGGATATTTCAGGTAATGATGATGGTGCTTCATTCACATTAGCCTGGGTAATGGAAAACCCCCAGCTTATGAACGACATTCGCTACTTACAAGACGTAGCATTTATTATTGCAAATGAAACATTCCAAAACAAACATTTTCTCAAACTTTTACTAGATCCTAAAGAAGACTTCGATGTGGTCATCAGTGAACTATACGAAACTGAGTTATATGCTGCGTAAGTTACACAGGATACAGGCAGAGCTATAACCGCAAAAATCTAAATCACAAAATGCGGCATCTTTTTCTATCACTCTAAATACTTTTTCATTGGAGTATAAGAGAAATACATCCATGAAGACCCTAATAGTCCTACTCATTATTGGAGGTTGCATATGTATGCATTATGCTGGCATAAAGTAAACCATTACTTATGTGACAGCAGTTTGAATATTTATGTTTTGTACGTTGTGTTTGTAAATATGTCACTCAAAATATATTGCTCGCCACGTAAACTAGTATTTCCATTGGTATCCACACTCTGCCTAACCCCGTATAACCGGTAAATAACAATAGGTTACAATAGGTAATGCGCCTCACGCACTGGTGGAGTGCTAGTTAGTATTAAAAAAAGTGGTTTGTAAATAAATAGTTTGTGAAACTTGCGAAAATTATGTCGGATGAGAACGGCATAAGTGGTATTAACATTTTTAGATTGGCTGCGTTATACAAATGCCCTTTAATTTGGAGTTACTCAATGGGTGCCCATTGGATGGCTCTAAAGCTGGTCGCAGAGGCCACGAACCCAGCGTTTGCCATGGACTATCTCTCACCGGAGGTACCTCCATTCGACTTTTATGGGAGACTCAACAAGCTTTGGCTGCAAATACAGTGGATTTATATCAAATGGTAAGTTGTGTTATAGGTAATCATTCTTTTTCTGCTAAAATCATTAAACCTTTACTACCTCTACTGTTTCTTTTTTAATCACCATTGAATCAAAAAGTTTTGAAAAGCACAAATGTGCTAAAGATGCACTTTCATACTTCATTATCCAATGAAGTTTATGGCTTTTTAATAGTTTTCACTTCTACTCATCTTCCAGATCCCACTTATTTACATCTCGATCACTAGCAACCACCAGAACTAAAGTGTAACTAGCAACTTAAACGTTGTTTAATACAGATTTCGAAACTAATTTAAAATTTTCAGGGCAGAGACCATGCCAAAGGAAAAAGCTGCTTACGAAAGATTATTGAAGCCAATATTCGAAAACCGAGGGCTATCTCTTCCAAACTATGATGACCTAATATACAACGCTTCTCTGATATTAGCTAACGACTACAGGGGAAACGGTCTGATGCCGAGCACGCCTCAAAACTTCCAGTTTATTGGAGGATACCACGTAGAGACACCTCCAAAACCACTACCAGAAGTAAGTTATCATTTATATTGCAATCAGTCTAGTTGCAGTAGTGAGTTAAAGAGCTGTACCTACTATAGTAGTGTTTAAAACAGAACCAATCATAGACCTGGCACAAAATTTCATGATAATCAATTGATATTTGCGAATATTAATATTCTTCACAGTATTGTTGTCGCAGCTGAAACAGAGCTCTTTATCAACGCTCTGGTTAGGTTTGAAGATGAACTAATCGTAGATGGGTTGATTTTCTTCAAGATTTTCTGCAAGTTATTGCACACCTATTCACCTGAGGCAGATGAGGAGAAATATCGATCCAAACATCCCAAAATAAAATATCTGTGTGTTATAGAATATTCAAGAAATATTGGACAACGCAAAACACGGTTTCATATACTTCAGCATGGGTTCCATCTGGCAAAGCAAAGACATACCAGTCAACATTGTAAATGGCCTGCTAAAGGTATTCGGTGATCTGAAAGAAACTGTTATTTGGAAATATGAAGACCAGCTTCTTAATTTGCCGAGAAATGTTCATATTTTAAAATGGGCACCACAGCCTAGCATTTTGGGTAAGTAGGTAAAGCTACAGCTTTATAAAGTAAAATTGCGGGCGGTTGCTAGACATAGGTTGGTAACATAGTTATAATTATGGATAGAAACCGCACCGAAAAGAAGTTTTCAAAATTGCACAGACTCTTTTAAAATTTTTCGGTATTGATCTTCGCACATTTCTTACCCTATACACGCCTGTCAAACATCGACCGTTGAGAAATGAGAATATTGCGTAAAACATCCTAATCATAAGCAGAATATTCTCAATTTTCCAGCAATTTACGGAAAATTTGGAAATGTAACTTAACCGCGTGTATAATAAAGATAACTATCTGTTAATTAATTTCCAGCTCACCCCAAATGCCAGTTCTTCATCACGCACGGAGGCCACCTGTCTTCCATCGAGACCGTCCACTTTGGAGTACCCACAATAGGGATCCCGGTCTTTTTGACCAGTTCATCAATATAAACAAAGCCATTGCCAACGGATACGCCATCAAAGTAGACCTCACTTACAATCTCCACAATGACCTGAAGATAGCTATAAACAAAATGCTGTCAAATTCGACGTAAGTATAAATGTAGAAAATAGGAATGAATTAAGCTACTTAACGATATTTGCGAACCTCACTGATGACCACATCGAATTCTTGCTACTTGCGTCATGACACGGCTTCTGAGAGCCAAGGTTCAATTTTGCAACTGACTCCAGGATTTGGTCTAGCTTCGCGAAAGCGAGTGCCATCTGGCCTTGCAATCCAGAGGGCAAACTTGGCCCTATTGGATTATTTCGGCTTCCTGTCGATGCGATGTTTGTGTTCACCTAAAACCTACTGGCATATAAGTTAATGATGAATTTGTCTACTCACCAGGTTCAAAGAAAAAGCCAAGGAGTTATCCCAGATCTATCACGACCGGCCGCTGTCGCCGGGCGCGGAGCTGGTGCACTGGGTGGAGCACGTGGTGCGCACGCGCGGCGCGCCGCATCTGCGCTCCCCCGCGCTCATGCTGCCCTGGTACCAGAAGGCCTACATAGATCTCTTTACTATAGTCATCAGTGTTGTAGCCGGTGCAGCCACTGCTTTTATTTTATTTATAAGAGTGTTTAGTCGTACTTTTCGCAAAACTGACATGAAAAAGAAGCGTAATTAATTTGTTTTATACAGAATGATTTTAAATGTTCAGGTATTCAACTTTTGTTACAAAATATTATAAACTGTTTTATTAAGAAACCGGGTTTTTTTTTGACACATTCCGTAATTTAAAGAAAAGATGGTGTTCGTTGGCGTGAAACTAAAATATACGTTCTTATAGTTATTTTATAAATATTTTAATTTGCAAAGTGTTAAAACATAGTCGCGCCAATATCAGGTGGGAATTTTCCACCATAGTATTGACAATCTAGTACCCAATCTCTTCATTCCGGTCTCGCCCGCCGACGACGGCGTTTGACAAAATAACCTTATCGTGATGTTTAAATTAATATTATTATTGTGTACACTATCATGTATAGATGCATACAAAATATTGTTGCTGGCGCAAATGCCGGTGAGGAGTCTCAACATTTTAGGAGAAGGATACCTTCGGCATCTGACGAACGCCGGACATGAGGTCAGTGTTTACCAAAATAGTTTTAAATCAGTTAAAGATAGTGTTGTTGCTAAATTTGAAGAACACTACCTACTCTTTTTACGATTTTACGAGATATGCTAAATAAACATTTGGCTTTTATGATTTGTATCTTCATTGTAACTTGTAAGTCCCTAGTTGAGTGACATCACTGCTGACTTTTTAAGTGCATCTCAAAATAATTTGACCTTCCTTATAAACTACTAACGTCTCTTGTCGTCTAGCCACTCAATTGCTCTAAAATTTTCAATGGACTCTATTGTCAAGAAAAATAAAGGTGACATGACAGCTGGTAACTAGAGCGACCAAAAGCATAATAATAACTAATGCTTGTATACAGTTAACAGTAAAAAAACTGGCATAATAATTAGCATGAATTTTGTATCTAAAATTCTGGTTACAAAATTACATTTAATAAAAATAACAAACATAATAAGAAAATACCCCATAATGGACGGTGATGCCATTATGGACAAAAAAACACAAATCCTTAAAAATAAGTATCTAAAATAAGTTTCTAAAAACTGACGGCTATGTACCATAAACTAGAGTTGTAGAGCTGTTTCATTTTGAAGTTTCAATTAATTCGGTTTTTTCTGAAGGATTTGGCGACAAGATAAAATTCACCAGTTTATTGAAAAAAATATCAAGACGAATTCTTAGTAATGTTGCTAAGAGAGTTGAGTTCATGTATAAAATAATAAAATAATAACGGACGGTGTAATCTTGAATGCGTTTTACTTACTGCATTAAGCATGAGATAAGGTATAAAACATACTAGTTTGTTCCTCCAAAGATATAAAGAAATGACGTTATTTTGCGAGTGTCCATTACTAGACCCGAAAAACTGCGTACCTCCTATAATGGACAAGGAACAATTTACAAAACCAAAATTTACAAGAAACAATCCTATGTTAAAATAACTCAAACTAATTGTATTTATGGTGTATAAAATTGACTCATTGCGTATCAGTTGGCTTTAAAAGTAAAATTTTAAACTTATTTCACTGTCCATAATGGGGGATCCATTACTGGAGAACTGCCGTCCATAATTGGAAAAAAAACACCTAGTTTTAATTTGTTAACTATGAAGAAACCAATATTAGGAGTATCTATTCTGCAATACGCTTGAAATGTAAAAGAAGGATAGGACATTCAAGATTTAACACGCTTAGCCGTAGAATTTTTACATTTATCAGTGAAATATCAAAAACAGGCGAATTTTTTTCTTAAACTGTCCATGATTGGGTCCGTCACTAGGTAATTTAATAAATATGTGTGTTTTATGAACATCAGGTGTTATGGGATCCATTTTCTTTGTAATGGCCCTACAATATATTGTATAGAAAAGAATTTAAATCGAATTAAGAATGAATTCTTGCTTGTAGGTAACTTATATATCAGTTTATCCACCAAAAAATGTCCCAGAAAAGAATTTTCGCCACATAGACCTCAGCAGTACGCATATGAATCTCATAAGCCGTAAGTCCATAATATGTATTTAAAAGTTTTCTATACTTAGTCATCTTTTGTAAACTTTGCTTCTGTCGTTTACAAAATCCAGTAACTGATTACGTAAAAGTACGACGAGAAAAAATAATGCCAATTCATTCACTTACATGTTGCTGATAATTTTATTCTTACTACTTAATAATAAACAACTTATCAGAAATAATCTGAAACTTTGCGGGTCATATTACATAATTGTAAAGGCAACCTGTGTGCTTCTCTGCAAATAAAAATATTAATAATTCTTCGATTACCACGCGGAAGTAGCTAACCTATGTCTTATAATTTCAGAGGACGATATACTAAACATAGGACACCTAATACGCCACCCACCAGCTGAGCATGCTGACATAGAATACATACAGAAAATGGGTCTCATAACCGCATATACTACATTCGAAAATGAGAAAGTGAAGAAATTTTTAGACGACACAAGTGAGCACTTTGATGCGGTAATCATCGAACTTTTTGAATCCGACTTGTACGCAGCGTAAGTACCTAATTATACGACGAACTTTGTCATTAGAAGTAAAACCTAACCACAAAATTAAAATTTTGAAAAAACCCCCGACCGCGACATAGTAGACCGATTGTCATGAAACATGGCTAAGAACACTCCCGACTAACTCAGCTTTCAGACAAAAAAACTAAACCTAAATCGGTTCATCCGTTCGGGAGCTACGATGCCACAGACAGACACACACACAAACAGACAGACAGATACGTCAAACTTATAACACCCCGTCGATTTTCGTCGGGGGTTAAAAACTCTGTGTTACCTTACCATTATAATACGGAATGTATTAAAAACATTCTCATGTAAAATGTCGTGAAGACAAGACCATAAAGGATGGTCAGAAAAAAAAACCGGCCAAGAGCGTGTCGGGCCACGCTCAGTGTAGGGTTCCGTAGTTTTTCGTATTTTTCTCAAAAACTACTAAACCCATCAAGTTCAAAACAATTTTCCTAGAAAGTCTTTATAAAGTTCTACTTTTGTGATTTTTTTCATATTTTTTAAACATATGGTTCAAAAGTTAGAGGGGGGGGACGCACTTTTTTTTCCTTTAGGAGCGATTATTTCCGAAAATATTAATATCATCAAAAAACGATCTTAGTAAACCCTTATTCATTTTTCAATACCTATCCAACAATATATCACACGTTGGGGTTGGAATTTAAAAAAATATCAGCCCCCACTTTACATGTAGGGGGTACCCTAATAAAACATTTTTTTCCATTTTTTATTTTTGCACTTTGTTGGCGTGATTGATGTACATATTGGTACCAAATTTCAGCTTTCTAGTGCTAACGGTTACTGAGATTATCCGCGGACGGACGGACGGACGGACGGACGGACAGACAGACATGGCGAAACTATAAGGGTTCCTAGTTGACTACGGAACCCTAAAAAGATCTCATGTTGAGCCATGTTTCTTACTTTTCAAGTCCTAACTCTAAAAACTCTATTTTTCTTTCTTCTTGCGGTACTACAAAAGCGATTGTTGAACTGTTGAAGAAAGTGTTGATGAGTGAGAGCCACACGTTTTGACTAAGATCCATATTATCTTATCATATTTTGACGACCGGTCTGGCGCAGTCGGTAGTGACCCTGCCTGCTGCGCCGCGGTCCCGGGTTCGAATCCCGGTAAGGGCATTTATTTGTGTGATGAGCACAGATATTTGTTCCTGAGTCATGGATGTTTTCTATGTATATAAGTATTTATATATATTATATATATCGTTGTCTGAGTACCCACAACACAAGCCTTCTTGAGCTTACCGTGAGGCTCAGTCAATCTGTGTAAGAATGTCCTACAATATTTATTTATTTATTTATTATATTTTATATTATTCATGATCATTGAACGCCTACGCCTGCAGTTGCGACAGTTTAGCTTAAATTCAATTGAATCAACCAGTTGCATTGTAATCAATATTTTTATTTTAAAGTTCTACAGCTATAAAACTTAGGAGTTGATATAATTAGTATTAGAGCTAATATTAGCTATAGTTAGTATATCAAAATAACTTACTTACTTCACTGGCTCAGCAACCCAAAAAGGATTTTGGCCTCCGACACAAGAGATCGCCACTCTGCCCTATCCTGCGCCACTTTACGCCAAAATAACACTATGACAAAATTAAACTGTTAATGTGATAGTTTAGTTTAGTTTAGTTTATTTATTTCATAATGGTAAATTACAGTATAAATTATTCTACGTTAACCTATATGAATTTACATTATGATCGTCAATTATAATAATTTGGCATGCAAAGATACAATAATATAACGTCAATAATACTCAAAAACAATAGAAATTATTAAATTAACAATTTGTAAATGTGGTTTTCAAAACCACCGTCATTAAAAACTAAATAAATAATATAGCACAAGTCAAATTAAAAGTCTAATAGTTAGGTATCTCATAATGATCGTCATATTAAAATGAAATTATGAGCAATTGGTAATAATAATAGTTCAAAATGTCAAGTAAATTATTACAATTTTAATTCCTACCGAATATAATGGATTTTTCAATAAAAAGTTCCTCAGTTGAAGTTCAAATGCTTCGTCAGAGATTTCAGTTCTTAATTCGGCGGGTAGGCGTTCGTAATAGGTAGGGCCTATCACTCGTGGATTCTTGCATGAAAGTGCCATGCGACGCGGCACTGTTCTCACTCTCACTGATATAACTCATATAAGGAAAGTTTATTGATTAATGTTAATGATACGAGTATTATCTTGAAATTCCAGATTGGGCCCTCTGTACGGTTGTCCGGTAATCTGGGCCTACTCCATGGGTCCACACTGGCCGGCCCTACGGCTGGTCGATGAGACCACCAACCCTGCTTACGCGATGGACTACTTGACCCCTGACATCCCACCATTCCCCACGTGGGGAACACGGCTACTTAAGTTCTGGACCCAGATCAAATGGATGTTTATAAAAATGTAAGATATACATACATACACACATACATACAATCACGCCAGTATCCCAGGAAGGGGTAGGTAGAGCACATAAAACTACTCAAATTTCAGTGCCACTCTTGGCAAATTAGGGGTTGAAAGAAAATGAAACTGTGACACTGCAGTACCAAATTGCCAGCCTCTCGCCTACGCCACAATTTAACATTTAACCCATATCCCATAGTCGCCTTCTACGACACCCCCGGGAAGAAAAAGGGTGGTGAAATTGTTAACCCGTCACCACACGGGCAAATGTAAGATATATTTAGCAAAATACACGCATCTGTTCATCGTCATCACCTTATTACTTAAGTACCTAGAGAATAATTTTCGAAAAACTCACGCGTACTAGCACGCAGCGTTGGACATGGATTTAATGGAGCATCCACAGTCACTCATTCACATAACACAACACTTCGGAGTACAAGTTATTGCCTACCCATTTAAGTACTTCCACCATTAGGTATGTTAACATTCACAGAGGAGTACAAAGCGACACAATACACGTCCAAATTGCCATTATCACAACACAATTCCTAAATTTCTTAAAGCTACAAAACTATATGAAATGTTGTGACATGCACTTTAACCCTGACACTGACATGAGCATGACAATTGCGGCCTAGCTGCGAAGGAGGTCGTGTGATGTGTTTTTAACCCCCGACGCAAAAACGAAGGGGTGTTATAAGTTTGACGTGTCTGTCTGTCTGTCTGTCTGTCTGTCTGTCTGTTTGTCTGTCTGTGTGTGTGTCTGTCTGTGGCATCGTAGCTCCCGAACGAATGAACCGATTCCGATTTAATTTTTTTTGTTTGAAAGCTGAGTTAGTCGGGAGTGTTCTTAGCCATGTTTCATGAAAATCGGTCCACTATGTCGCGGTCGGGGGATTTTTCAAAATTTTAATTTTGTGGTTATATTATGTTTTTTTCTACTCCCGAACTGTTATTTGTCATTTACAGGGTCATGCATAGATCTTGCAAACCCTACATAATAGTACATTGTGCAACAAGGAAGGAAAGGGGGACATTAAACACGAATATTTAATATAGTTACCTCCTGAGTTACACACAATGTTTGACCTCTTTTAAACGCCGGTTGCATAAAATAGTATAACAGTCTATACCTATTTTTCTAATAATTTCAGGACCAACATAGCACACAAAGAAAGGACTTTTTACGAACAGTATTTTGAGCCACTCTTTGCTAAAAGAAATAAGCTCCTCCCTACATACGAAGACGTAATTTATAACGCATCCATGGTGCTGTCGAATGAGTTCCCTGGAAATGGTCTGATGCCAAGTGTACCACAAAACTTTAAGTTTATAGGGGGTTACCATATCGAAACACCGCCAAAACCACTTCCACAAGTAAGTAAGATCAATAATATAATGGCTTAAGAAATGTAGGTACTAGCTAATTTTAGTTGTATTACATGGAATAGATGCTGTTCTTGTTATTTCCCATGACATGGGAAAATATACTGAGGCAGTATCTGCCATATTAAAGCCGTCGTCTATAGACACACAACTCAATAAAGGATAAAGGACTACCTATCAAATACTTAATCCTTTATTTGAAAGTTGATATAGATTCAAAAATTAACCGGGCTATGGGATAAAAAAATCTATTTAATATATTTTAATTGTGTGATGTGCTCAATCAAGAACTTTGCAGGAAATACGTACAATTTTGGATAACGCCAAACACGGCTTTATTTACTTCAGCATGGGTTCAACATGGAAAAGCAAGGACATACCAAAGGAGGTCACGAAAGGTCTTTTAGACATGTTTGGAACTTTAAAAGAAACGGTCATATGGAAATATGAGGAAGATCTGCAAAATGTTCCAAAGAACGTCCATATTTTAAAGTGGGCACCACAAACTAGTATACTAGGTAAGACAGTAGAAGAAATGATAGGACATACCTATAGAATAGATGCGAACTAACCTTTGGCGTAAACTTTTTTGAACGGATGAAATTTGGCTACTCTCAAATGTGCTACCTATGGCCATGCCAGCTTAAAGTTGTATGTCTCTTAAGGAGGAATTTTAATAAATTGTAAATATGGCTATTTTTATTTTCAGCTCACCCGAACATTCTGTTCTTCATCACACACGGTGGTCTACTATCTTCCATTGAGTCCGTGCATTTCGGCGTTCCAGTTATTGGTGTGCCCATTTACTTCGACCAATTTATCAACATCAACAGAGGGGTACAAAGAGGAAGCGCCCTCAGAGTAAACTTGTCAATGAATTTGCCAAAGGACCTGAAAGTTGCAATTGATACTATGGTTAAGGATAATACGTAAGTTAACCTGACGGTTCAGCACAATTTGCGTTTTCGCGAGTCCAAGCGTGACTTTGAGTCCATAATTATGATCTGGGAATTATTACCCAATTACCCATATTCACAATCTATCCAATCTATAGCCGGCTGCATGTCAAACAAAGCAACTTTTCAGTAGAAAAATGCACAATTTTCTTCATTTCCTTCGCGCATACAATTTTTTATTTTCCTTTTTTTACTGCTGGAAATGGCAATATACAGTTTACGTGTCGGAAATAACCAGTTCCGTTTCTGCAGCTCTGTCACATTCGTAAAAGTGTGAAGTAGACGCGATAAATCTAGCTGGAGAAGCTGGGATAAGAACTGAACGTAGTGTTTTTGTTTTCTTCAGATTCCAGAAACGTGCAGAGGAAATATCCAAGATCTACCACGACCGGCCGGTGTCGCCGGGCGCGGAGCTGGTGCACTGGGTGGAGCACGTGGTGCGCACGCGCGGCGCGCCGCATCTACGCTCCCCCGCCTCGCTCATGCCCGCCTGGGAGAAAATGTTCCTCGACGTTATAGCTTGTATTATATTAATCAGCATAGTTATTGTGTACAGTGCCAAAAAAGCAATCAAGTACCTACATTTTTGGGGCTAAACAAATTGTAAACAAGAAAAAGAATAATTAAATTCTGTTTAATTTGGACCAAGTATTATTTTTTCTAATTTTCACTGAAATACTTAATACCATATAAACATAGAACAACACACACTCAACTAGGGTGCGGTGTGCAGATGACGGGAGGACTTACGGAACTAACTTATTCCGTCTATTGTCCTTTGAGTCGTCGGCAACCCGAACCCTCCTTGGAACTTGTACACACCTTTTTACTGTGTATTTAATACAGCAAAAGGGAATGTACAAGTTTCTAATGGGGTGGCAACGCGCATGTGACACTCTTTGAGTTGCAGGCGTCTATAGGTTACGGTGACCGCTTTCCATCAGGCGGGCCGTACGCTTGTTTGCCACCGACGTAGTATTAAAAAAAAAGGTAGGTATTATCGATATTCATGGTTAATACTAAACTTACCTTAAAATTACATTAGGGACGTTACCAGACGGAGAGAAACGTCGACGTTCAGCTCTTTATTATCAAAGTACCTTGCTGTTGCTGCATATATTTTGTGCTCTAGAATTTATAGATACAGAAACTTAGATAGGTACCATAAATCAGTATGGCACTGAATCCAAGACATCAATCCAACATAAATCAATGCTAGTGAGTATTATATTTTTTGATTCTGCATCAAATATACAGTATTAAAACCTAGAACTTTTTTATTCCAATAGCCACGAAGAAGAAACAATCTAAAGAAATTTCATAATTGAAAACTGTCATGAAAGGCTAGATTTTATTGATTGAAAGTCTAAATTGTTATTGTTTTATTTATTTACAGTTTTTAAGTAACATGTAAGTAATATTTAGAACATTAGCCTATTAACTTGGAGACACCCGGAACATAATACGGAAATAAATAAATTATCAAACGAACGTGACGAGCACAAATATTTTGTTCCTAAACTTATGGATGTTTCTACGCACCTATGTCAAATATTACATCTGTCGTTTTCTGAGTATCCACAACACTGCTTAATTTTAGCAAGAACATAGAAATAGAATGTCAAAAATAGTCATCTTTTCATAGTACCCACAAAACAAGCCTTCTTGAGCTTACCTTGGGACACACTGGCCGAGACTCAGTCAATCTGTGGAAGAATATCCTATAGAATGTGTTCTCATTTGTACTCAGCCTCTTTTGCACTCGAGGGTTAGCTTCTCTGCTTCTCTTACGCAGACTCCAGATGTCTTTAAACGTTAGCGAAATGATAGGTCCGTGTCTATAAGTCAGACAGTCCCTATAAAAAAATTGGTTTCAATTAATAATGAATTTCAGGCCCGTTCTTCATCACGACGCGTGGCAGGGCTGTACTAAGCCCGAAGTGTGCGCTTCCTCGTTGCGGCTTATGAAGATGACCGTAAAGTATCCCAAACAGACACATAATTAGCTCAATTTTCAAGTTTTATTAAACGTATAAACCCGGTCACTCACGTGAAAATAGTCGGAAAACGCTCGACATGTTTCGCTCCGTAACGAGGACTACGCCCAGTGTGCATATGAGCCCTTAGCGAATGACGCGGCTGGTCCATACAAACCGATTCCCACCGGCTTGCCTAAAATTGAGTACTAGTAAAGTACCTAATACCTTAAAATGGGTTTATTTTTGCTCAGTGTTGCAGCAGAAATTTTCACCAGCCGCCACTGATACCTAGTGAGTGTAGTATAGTGTGCAACCCAACAAATGACAATTGTGTCGAAAATGAAGGTAATAGTTTCCATACCATCGGCATCGCGCGAGTTTAATGAAAATGCTCCTCGTTTTTTTAGTTTTACGTTCAATCAGTGCAAATAATCTCATCGATGTAGGGAACAAATCAAATTCCCGATTCCCGGCTTCGCCACCAGTGGGCTTGATCGCTTTTTCTTTAGTGTATGGTATCTATTTCAGTTTACAAATAATCTCATGTTAATTAATAGACGTACCTACTTTTTTCAGCATATTCCTCTGCCGCCTCAGCAATAATGGAAGGTGGTGGCGAGGGCTTGGTTGCGGTGGTGAGCTGGCTTACCGACGAGGGACTAGCTTTTAATGTTCTCAGCTCCCGACAATGGAGACTACCGGAAAAGCTAACCAGTGAGTTCTTTCTTATATAGTCACGCCAGTATACCAAAGAGACTAGAGATTAGGTAGATTATATGGAGTTGTTACTTTGTCCCTGTCCCTACCCAGCGTATTAACCCCTGGAACGCCGTTGTCAAAAATTTGCTACTGAATTAATAACTTTCAATCTGTTCATTACAGTTTAAATTGCCTGGGACAGATCTGGAACAAGGCGCTTGAAGGGTTAAACCTGGAAAAAATAAATACTACTGAACTCCTCGAAGATAGCCATGATTGCCCCATAGAGCTCTCATAAAAACAAATTCACGTGATTTACTTGTACACTTATTGGCAACTGCAGAGTAGTTCAATCTGTTATTTTATTATAATTTGCAGCACCGCGACCGTCTCGCAACTCCTCAAATGCAGTAGCATCACAAACCGTATCCGAGCACAATTATAGACGTCGGCGATTATCTCCAGAACCATTTGCCAGCACCTATCAGGTATTCCTTTATTTTAAGTTTTTGGACAAAAGAAAGTTTAGCACACAAAAGGTGATCTTTATGCCAAAGGTCATTATCTACTTGTCAAAGCAAAAAGATTGTGGGCGTCTGGATATATAAGTATATGATGTCCCACGGATATTGTACATATCATTGTAATGTCTACAGGTCTCCCATTGCGGCGTAGACACCCGTTCCTTTGATCGTCTGCACGGAGAATTCCCACCACAGAGGCCAAAACCATCATCAGGTTTGTCTTTGAAAAACTTTCATATTTCCAACTGCCTAGTGACCAATAGTAAAGCGCTTGTACTGGGGCCCATTTCTCGAAGCTACAAGTTACAATTTACAAGTGGTAGTCAATATCTAATATGACAGGTAGGAAAGAGACTTCCGCTTGTAACTTGTAACTCAGCTTCGAGAAATGGGCCACTGGTGTCATAATTTTAGTTTCAGGAGGAGTTTAAACTTGAACCTTTAAAGAACAGGATTATAATTATTGAATTTGTAATGCGTAATAATCATTTTCTAAAAACCGTCGAAGACTTAGTTAAAATTACAATAAGGACTATGTTTCTAAACAGTTATGTTAAAACATGTTTTCAGAGTTTGGCAATTTCGAGGTGGGGAATAACAATCGATGGCATTCCTTTGCACGCAGTGACCATAGCTATCGAGGAAATTTAAATAAACTAGGAAGCAGAGGTATATTTTCACACAGACTTCTTTTTATATACCTTCGTTTTTATGAATCCTGTCTATCATGTTATTAAATATTATGAATCTATCAAACAGTATTTTTTCTGACTCGCAGGTTAATTTGAATGGTATCTGTTTGGCATGGCCTGTGAGTAGAGATGGGTAACTACCCAGGTAAATACCCGACGGTGGGTATTTACCGGGTAAATACCCGATATTTACCTACCCGCGGGTAAATACGCGGGTATTTTCATTTTTCTTCCAAATTTGACGTTTTAAATGGTGTTTTGGGCTAAAATAGATTAATTTAAGTCAGTCTTTGTAATTGTACACATAATGTTTATTCAAATTGAGAACGAATAGGTTGCTATGAGATAAAATGTGATTTTAGTGTATCTTTCCAACTATAAAAATGGTGTAATATCATTCTCTGACACACGGAAATAATTTAAAATGCTTTTAATATAAATTATAAGTCTGATAAATTAAATTGTAAATGAAAATATGTGAATAAAAATATTTCAAAAATCACTTTTTGAAGCTCATAACTCATACATAGTATGTTTTATGACAAAAATGTATATAAACTTTTTTGTAGGAAATTGTGTCTACTTTAGTTCGTACATACAAAACTTTTCGATATTCATGATAGTTTCCATGAAATATGAAAAAAAATACATTTTACCCCCCCTAACCCCACCATAACCCCCTCCAACCAGTACTAGGAAGTTTATCTTTATCGTATAAATACGACTATTTAATGCAATCTAAAAAGCACACGTAAAACATATTTTTTTAATTATTTTTAAAAATATACATTGAAACTTCTGTAATCTTTATTATATATTTGACTGAACAGTTTCGTTTTGAATTGTGTATAATAATTACAAGCACTAACTTAGTATTTATCTCCATTTTAACACAAATCAGCATGTGCAACATGAAATGAATCTACCCGTCAATTTGGGTAGATACGGGTAAATACCGGGTAGATAGGTATTTACCGGGTAAATACCGGGTAGATAGGTATTTACCGGGTAAATACCTGGGTGGGTAGATTGGGTATTTACCCACGACCCATCTCTACCTGTGAGTAACTTGTTAAATATGGTACATAAATTCACAATAATTAAAAACATAATTAAAGGATGGCAGTTCAGCCCGCAGCAAGAGCGATACGTGGCTAGCTTCGTGAACTCGCTTCGAAAGTACCCGAGTGTAACCCCACACGGCCCACACCCTCCAACCACTCAACTACTGAAACAGCTCCTCAAAACGTCACGAAATCATTGTAAGTTCAATATTTGTGTCGCTTAACTTCAAACGATTCTGCTTTAAGGTTGAATATATAAAAAATATGTTAAATAATCAATCTGAAAGATAACCAACCTTATAGCAAAATGGATTTACCCAAGTTTGAAGTTAAGCGACACATTTCTCCTTCATCCTATAAACAAGCATTTCTTCATCTACTCTCCAAGGATTGACCCTTCACATCACCGTCACATCATTCCTCATTAGTTTATCTTTTTTGGGAGTCTTCTTTATCCAGGGGTCTACCTCTGCTCGTTCTCTTATTCAATTAATCAAAAACAATATTCTTAGAGGCAGTTCCCAAAACTTCTGTATTCATAATTTTATCATCATCATTATTTATGATCTTCTAATCTGCCCGCGTCAACGTCTTTATATTTCATCTTATCAGATTCTGGAATCATTCGTATCTGGTTCAGAACTTCAGACAGCGTCAGTACGTTTTGTGCCAAGACTAACTGAAATAGCATGACACGTGGGTATATTTCCGTAAAAATACGAAGGAAAAGCTTTTTGCACATCTGTATTCGATACGGAATTCTTATTTAGACGGAACAAAACTGACAATTTTCCTTACACTGTGGTTTTTGATCGATCTACAGAATTAATGGTTAGCAATTCAACAAACATTGCAGAATGTTGCTTATTGTGTGTTTTTACAGCCCCAAAGCAATCCCATAACCAAACATTCTTAAAGAAGCGTCGTCAGTTTTGGGACAAGGCGCGACTCCTTGCCTCACTCAGTTTATATGCCAATAAAGTAAAAGAAAGTAACAAGAGACCAAGAAAGAAGAAACACACCGCCGCAGACAATTATGCAAAACAGAAGGAATACTCTATGCGAAGACTTGTAAGGTAATTTTGCATTGTCTTTCGAGGTAACACACAGAACACTCTAGAACATCATTGTGGGCTAGAATTTTATAGTGGTCGATAACGCTTTTAGGAGCATGATTTGTTTAGAATTTGCTATACGTATAGGATAATAAATTGATGAGTAACACAACATTCACTTATCCCCAGTGTAACCACCTTCGACTACTTAAACAGCGGAGGTCAAACGTCAGTAGGGAGCCGAACTAAAACAACCGAAAACACTACCTACAAGAACGTATTTAGAGAGAAATATCGCGACCAAGGAAGACCCGTGGTGAGCTATTTCATAACTATCCAAAGCCATAGTTACTTCCGTCCTATTTTAATAACACCGCAGAATATATAAGTATAAAATTACAAGTATGCATGCGACATTGAGTTCTGTTGCGCAGCGAGAAGGTCGTCGCCACAGTCGTCGCGGCCGCCGGAATGTATAAAAGAAAGTCGTAGTGAGCCAGAGCTACCCCTAATAACACTCGATTTAGGTAGTATGACAAGTTTTCAGGACGCAAATAAGCTAGGCTAATAGGCTGCCAGATTCACAAGTTAAATATAATAGTAAAAAAACCGGCCAAGAGCGTGTCGGGCCACGCTCAGTGTAGGGTTCCGTAGTTTTTCGTATTTTTCTCAAAAACTACTAAACCTATCAAGTTCAAAACAATTCTCCTAGAAAGTATTTATAAAGTTCTACTTTTGTGATTTTTTTCATATTTTTTAAACATATGGTTCAAAAGTTAGAGGGGGGGGACGCACTTTTTGTTCCTTTAGGAGCGATTATTTCCAAAAATATTAATATTATCAAAAAACGATCTTAGTAAACCCTTATTCATTTTTAAATACCTATCCAACAATATATCACACGTTGGGGTTGGAATGAAAAATAATATCAGCCCCCACTTTACATGCAGGGGGGGTATCCTAATAAAACATTTTTTTCCATTTTTTATTTTTGCACTTTGTTGGCGTGATTGATATACATTTTGGTACCAAATTTCAGCTTTCTAGTTCTAACCGTTACTGAGATTATCTGCGGACGGACGGACGGACGGACGGACGGACAGACAGACATGGCGAAACTATAAGGGTTCCTAGTTGACTACGGAACCCTAAAAAGGCTAGAATACTCATGTGCATTTGCTACCACATGATATTGAGAGCCACAGCTCATCCAGTGCAACGCACGCAAAATCTGTTCAGTGGGTGAAAGAGCTGCATTTCTATTAGTCTCACTTTGAAGATAACCCCCTATTTGCCCTATTGCCCTATTTTTAATTAAGTAAATATTCGACGGCAGTTTTGCTCACCCGGAATTTTTCGTTAAACGTAAAATCCGTTACATCCAAAGTAAAATGTATCCTTTTACGAAAAAATCGACGATATTCATAATCTTCCCATTACTGTCACTACTAGTTGTTAGAACCATTTATTTTTTGATTATGCAGATCGTAAAGCACACTTTAAACCGAGTTTCGACACAGCATTAATCTCCTGTCAGAATTGTACTACAATTTACATAATATGTAAACTTGTAATTACAATTATGTGTTCAATAAAGCACATTTCCTTACAAAATTGTTAAAAATCACCTGTCAAGTGAAAATGTTTATTGAACAGAAATATGTAAAATTGTAGCTTAACTCCTACAATTATGTAAATTTTCCACTATGACAAATTTGTAACTTGTAATTTTTATTGAACAGAAACTTGTAGAATTGTAAATTGTCGGTACAATTTACAATTTGTATTGTTTATTAAATGGGACCCTGTAGGATAAGTAAGGCCCAGCGACTTAGCACTTTTGCCTGTGGCGATGCTGCTTGGCAAAATTGTTCCTTGGGTCAAACTGATCCGATTTATTCCAATAGTCATGAAATCGCACGTGACTACTCCCCACAAAGAGAAGGGGAAGGGGCCGGTTCCCTCGATGAAATCTATGCAACCGACGCCAACGACGAGCGCCAACGCCATCTATCAATGGCTATTTCACGAAATTGATGAACGCTCTAAGGAATAAGGGCTCTTAGTGTAGTGGTTATGCCAGTCGACACTAGATGGCAGCATTAAAAAACACTGGCTTATACTGTATGACATTTTTTCATTTCAACATTAAGTAAATAGCATTCGTTATAAGTAAATAGTATACGTTAATTCGTCGCTCAGTTTTGCCGTGAAGGACGGACAAATAAATAGACACACACACACTTTCCCGTTTATAATATTAGTATGGATTAAAATAAACATTAAGTTAATAAAAACAAAATGCAGTATTATTGTGTGCTACTTACAACTTTCCTTGTTAGTATAAAACCCGAAATTCTTAAAAAAAAAATAAGAAAGTAGAATCTTATAGAAAGAAATAAGCAGGTAAATAAAATCAAATAATCCATACTGATTAAACTGGAAAGTGTGTGTGTGTCTGTTTGTTTGTCCGTCTTTCAAGAGAAGCCGCGGGCAAAAGCTAGTAGAACATAAAAGAAAAAAGTAAATAAAAATGCAAAAAGATTGCGTGAGCCGAGATTCGAACTCACGACACTCATGGCGCAAACGATTCCACCTAGAAGTCAAACCCGCTAGACCATTTGCACATTGTGAAAAACGGCGAATCTTCTGATTCTAATCACCAAATGCTAGTGCCGAAGTTTCGCGCGATGGATACGCGATGACCTTGAGCCATCGCCGTCGCATCGCGTCGCGTCGCGTCGCGTCGCCCGTCGCTCACGCAAGACAGAGCGTTACTCATTGTTCCTGCCGGTGAGTGAGGCAGCCAGAGCTCAACGAGGAAGGACCTACGGAACTAATTAGGACAATAGATTGTCCTTTGAGTCGTCGGCACCCAGGCCCCTTCTAAGTACCTACAGGTTTGTACAAGTTTCTAATGAGTCGGCAACGCACATGTGCCACTCCTTGAGTGGCAGGCGTCCATAGGTTACAGTGACCGCTTTCCATCAGGCAGACCGTATGCCTGTTTCCCACCTACGTGGTACAAAAAAACTGTCGTCGAATTCACCTTAAACATTAAAAACTAAGTCAAAATCGATTGATTCGTTCGGGAGCTATGATGCCACAGACAGACATGTCAAGCGTCAAACCTTAAATTATTATAAAACACTCCGTCGTTTTTGCGTTGGTGGTTAAAAACAAGAAACTTCCTTCAAAACTATAATAAAACACAACTTTCTATGAAAATTGGTCAAGTGCGAGTCGGATTTTGACATTTCCATACAAACAGGTCATGAGCGCCTGACGAAATGTAATGGCAACGTACATTAAATTTCGTACTTAGATTTCGCGTATATTTCGGAAACGATAAGAGATAGAGCAAAATGGACTTCTGATTTTGGTTGTCGATGGCACAATTTTTTTGTTTTCGTATATATACACCTTTTTTTGGACCTATGTGGGCAATATTATGGTCAGTGAAGTTCTAAACGGTCTTAAGCGCCTCTTTTTTAGTAGGAACTTAAGTCATTTTGGAAAATGTTTTTTTTTTTAACAATTTCTATAACAAACGAAACCGAAATTAATTTCTTTATACCTGTCCAACGCGATTACAACATTTTAAGACGTTTAGTAACTACTTGCAGCGGCAGTGAGTGAAATTCGTAATCTGAGTTTTTTTCTCTTAAGTCCGACTTACGCTTGACTGTAGATTTCTAATAGGTTTTCCTGTAATCTACAGGTAGAGGGCTATCTTGTGTATTTTTTTGAAAATTTTACGCTAAGTAATTTCGGAGATAAGGGGGGGGAATGGTCATTTTTTGCGTATTTTCTTAAATTTCTTCTAAATTACCAAAATAAAAAAAATATACTTCAAATGCTTATAAAATGCTCTTTCATTTGATATGTAACACAATATAGTTTTAATAACTTTGATTTTTAATTTTCAATGTTACCCCCCAAAAGTGGCCCCTGTGATTAAATTTCATTTAATTAAATTACATGTCCGTCTTTGGGCCACAGGTTTACATATCTGTGCCAAATTTCAAGTAAATCGGTCCAGTACTTTCGGAGAAATCGGCTGTGACAGAGGGACAGACAGACACGCGAGTGATCCTATAAGGGTTCCGTTTTTCCTCTTTGAGGTACGGAACCCTAAAAAGTACTATTTCTAAACACAAGTCTTTTTTTCAGACCGCCTTTCCAGTTTGTCCGATACTTCAAAGCAGATATGAGAAGCATTTAAAGAAATACCATGCAGTAAGTAATCCTAAGGGAAGCCTGAATGTTTTACTGAATGTCTTAAATGTAATCGTACATAATGAACGTACCTAAACTGGTGTTTAATTATTCAATTCAATTCAATTCAAAATATCATTATTCATGTAGGCCTAGTTACAAGCTCTTATGAATAGTTCATTACATATATGTTATGATCTTAATCTAACCTAATTATCAGAGCAATTTATTGTTGTAATTATTGTTCATAATAATATTGAGTCTATAATATAAATACAATTTCATATAAAAATAATCGTTTAACAAAAAATATATAATTAGGTATATATAAAAATACATGTCTAGAATATTTCTAGGAAAAATCCAATGTCCAAAAAAATACAATATTAATTTCATCAACAATAATAATAATAAAAAACGTAAAAATAAGAAACCATTTCGAATAACAATTAATCCCACGTTGTCATAATTGCCAAGGTTCGCCCGCACGTCATGTAGTTCTCATATTTACCTATGTCAACGTTTAAATATACTCTAGCTTAGGGATTGCAATCCGGCCCGCACGTCATAACATTTACGCTAACATTTGAACGTAGCTCAACAGAAAATATCACTTACTAGATTTACTAGGCCGTTTGGAAGTAAAATAATGTGCTCAAGTCTGATGAAGAAGATTAACTCATATTTACCTATGTCAACGTTTAACGGCGCGAGCTTGAGAAGGCCCTTTGCATAAGACTACAAGAACAACAACGTTTTCAGCATGATATAAGAAGTATGAGGGCACATTGCTACAAAAATCATAAAAAAACAATTCAAAGATTAAATATGAACATTTTTAAAAGGTATCCAGTAAGATTGCATGTGGTTTCAGCAATAGCAAATAATACTAAGGTCAATTACTCTTGATGACTTTAGCTAGAGTTTTTTTAGTTCTTCTTTGCGTGTGAGAAAAGTTAACTGTAAAATAACACAAAATATAATTATCTCTTTTTAAATAGTTATCTGCATGTAGGTAATGTTATAATGTCCGTTCTTAATAACTTAAAAGCTCTATAGGTATTACTGTAAAACAATACAGTAAAAATAATTTTGTTATCCTATGAACGAAAGAATTTTAATGATACTCTAGCTAGACTGTGGACGAACTAATCAGACTCATCCGGCCGGATTGGATATCTTGCAATCCCTACTCTAGCTCTGTGGACGAACTAAGTTAAGGTTACGGTTTCCAAATGCCAGGCGTTTTTTCGAGCCTTTTTGATTGGCGTATGGCGTAAAAGTTGGAACAAAACAGTTTGAAATTCTATAATTATATTTACAAACTTAGTACCTACGTCCCATAAGAAGTACACTGTTTAGAGACAATAGAGACCTAAATATAACGAAGAAAACTTCAATTTTGGTCGGTACAAAGAATTTCACCATCAGACTTCATAGAATTAGATGGATTAGATAGTAACAAAAAAAATAGGCTTGTAATTAATTAATTGGTTATGTTTTTTTCTTGCCACTGTGTATTTTTGTGCGCTGACAATAAGTTGAAAACGCTTGCAGTCGACCTCTAAAATCCCTCACGTGGCTTCGGAGGATTTTCCGACGTGTAGCAAGTGCTTGAAGAGACGACCATGCCCCTGCGAAATGCATAAGCACGTCCGTCGGATCGTAGGTAAATCATCACTATCACCAAGAAATTTAATACTGGACTGACAAAACCCATACAAAAAGCGTAAGGCCTTTTAGGCTTAAAACTAGATGGTGCTGTTCGCAGCCTGCAGCAAATCATATTTTCCCCAAATATGTTTGCGTGTTTTCATGTTTTATAAGAACAAATCGTCACTACTTTTAAAAAATCTCGTATCTCGTGCTTCTCCTCAAAGTTAAAACGCAGTAGTCTGTATGCATTCCATACATACTTACTACAATTTTCTTTTCATTGAGAGACGAAGATACAAGTTTTTTTAAAGTAGTGACGAAATGACAAATTTCTTTATATCATGATATCACGTCAATACACATTTTGACAACAATAAATTTGTAAGCATCATCAGTGTAGTTATGATAGTATTTAATATTCTTAGTATGAAGTATGTAAATCCTATATGTATAAATATAAATAATCCTTGCTATCACTATCAAATCATCAGTCATCACTCCTTACAAAGTAGCCAGAAAAAAGCCTTTTCTTTGGAAGTACTAGTGCTTAGCAATATTTATTTGAATCACGATATTGTAGTCATTTATAATTTTTATAAACCATTACATAAAGTCTGGAGAGGAGTTTTGTCAAGCTCGAGTTCTAATAATGGGATTCACGATGAGGAATATAGGTACCTAATTTCTTAAACCTTAACAGTATAGGTTTGTAACGTATATTGATTTGTATTTCCATCAAATAATCAAACATTTAAAAACGTTTGATGAAGCAAAACTGATGAGGATGATAAGATACGCTCTTTTAAAAATGTTCTATAATTAAATCTATAAATTGATTGGTAAGCAATTAAGTTACCCAACTGGCTTAGACCTGCCGGCGTATCATGCTTCTAATTTTATCACTTATCCACGTGGATAAGACGTCTGTCACGCTTTAGCAAGTATGTCAGTGTGAGAGTGACAGATGTCTTATCCACGTGGATAAGTGATAAAATTGGAAGCATGGTAGGCCGGCTGAACTCTATATTTTATTTGAGTATACTAGTACTTTTATATAACTAGTACATCCGTTTTAAATAACGATTTGGTCTGCCCCTAGATAAAGATGTTCAAGAAATAAAACAATTTGAAGACGCTATATTTTCCTGGCTTAAAGATATTCCTGTTTATCCGAATGAAAGCCCACAGGATACATTTATACGGGACACTATTGTTAAAAAATTAGCAAGAAGTCTTAATAAAGTCGATAAAGCAGATTTTGCTGTTCAGGGAAAAGAAGATATAAAACAGGCTTTAGACAAAATGCCCATGTGGTACCCGCAGGGAGAATCAGAACGAGAGAATTTTAAAAATGATGCTATTGACAACTTGTTGGAGAAAGTAAAAAACGTATATGACATGAAAATGTTTAATCAGGCTACTAGAGATTTTTTTGATGACATACAGATTGGAAAGGAAATCGACGCAGAACAAGCATTAGATAACTTCATTGCCGAATTAAATAAGATAGCACTTAATAGACCAGTAAACAATAACTTATATAGAGATCTACTAAAACTGAAAGCTTTTGAACTACTGAATGGGCTTTACATCAGAAGTAGCGGAAATAAATATGAATATTTTAATAAATTGGCAGACGAGCTTGCAGATCACTTATTGAATGTGTCGGTAAAAACCAAAGACGTGACACAAAAAAGTAACATGGCTGAAGCTATTAGAAATATGCTTAATGAGACCAATGTTCGTATAAACGATAGAGATAGTGTTGAGAGAAAGTTGCACGCTATCTTAAATGATATTGTTGCACATAATATAGACAAAGATAAAGCTACAATGGATATAAAAAGTATACTAGAAGGAAAAGTTCCACATAGTGAAATCGAAAATATTACTAATAAAACACTTTTACTAGCAGAAATAAGTCATGGTACTCATGATGTACAAATAGATCCAGACACAACAGAAATCATACTTGACGACATACGTGACATTTTAGACGACTTCGACGCACCAATCAAGGACAGAGATAAAATTGAAGAACATTTACACAAGCTTGTGTGTGATATGGCCACAAAGGGTGTCAATGAAGATAAAGCTGAATCACGTATTAAATCTTTACTCAAAGGCAAAGTATCCGAAGATCAACAGAAACATATTACTAATAGAGTATTAGAATTGGCTACTGACGCCAAAGAAACTCATTTCAAACCGTTAAATCAAGAAATTAAACGAAACTTAAATGAAGACATACGTCAAATACTAGAAAATTCTGATGCTACTATAAAAGACAAAAACAAAATTAGAGACCATTTCAATCAACTTGTATCTGATGTCGTCACAAAAGGCGTGAGTAAAGAAAAAGCAAGTTCTGAAATAAAATCTGTACTTGAAGGAAAAGTACCAATACATCAACTAGACGACATTACTCAGCAGTTACTAAAATTGGCTGATGGGACGAAAGAAATATATAAAGAAACTAAAATAATAGAAAATGAGATACGAGATCTTCTTAACGATTCCAAAGTTCCAATTAAAAATAGAATGAAAGTCCAGGAAGATTTAAGTCGACTCGTATCAGATATCACCAAAAAGGGCTTAGATGACAGTACAGTAAAAAGTCAATTAGAATCTATAATGAAAGGAAATGTACCGGACCATAAACACAAAGAGATTACTGAACAAGTACTAACATTAGCTGATCGCGTTAACGCGATTGATGATGACGCTAAGAAGGAAATAAAAAGAGACGTACAAGACATCCTGTCTGATTCACAAATCAAGAACAAGAGACAAGTAGAAGAAAATTTAGGTAAACTTGTAGCTGATATAACGAAGAAAGGAATGCATAAAAATAAAGCTGAAACAAAAGTCAAGGCCCTTCTCGAAGGTAAAGTGTCAGAAGATAAAGTAGAAGATATTACTGAACAAGCATTAAAATTAGTTGATCGAGTAAAACCGTTAGATCAGGGAACTAAAAATATCATAAATGAAGACATACGTGACATACTCGAAAATTCTAATGCAAATATAAAAAACAAAGACAAATTAACAGATAATTTGAATAAACTTGTGTCTAATGTTGTCAAAAAAGACATAAGTGCAGAAAAAGCAAGCTCTGAAATAAAATCAATACTTAAAGGAAAAGTGCCAACAGATAAACAAGAACAAATTACTCACCAGTTGCTAGAATTGGCTGATCAAACAAAAGAAATATTTAAAGAAACTAAATTAATAGAAGAAGAGGTACGGGACCTCCTTAACAATGCAAATGTTCCGATAAAAAATAAAATGAAGGTAGAGAAAGATTTAGGTAGGCTCGTGTCAGATATAACCAAAAAGGGCTTAGATGACAGTACAGCAAAAAATCAATTAGAATCTATAATCAAAGGAAATGTTCCGGACCATAAACACAAAGAGATTACTGAACAAGTACTAACATTAGCTGATCGCGTGAACGCGATCGATGATGACGCCAAGCAGGAAATAAAAAGAGACGTACAGGACATTTTGTCTGGTTCTCAAATCAGGAACAAGAGACAAGTAGAAGAAAATTTAGGCAAGCTTGTAGCTGACATAACCAAGAAAGGAATGCATAAAAATAAAGCTGAAACAGAAATCAAAGCCCTTCTCGATGGTAAAGCGTCAGAAGATAAGCTAGAAGATATTATTGAGCAAGCACTAAAATTAGTTGATCGGGTAAAACCGTTAGATCAGGGAACTAAAAATATCATAAATGAAGACATTCGTGACATACTAGAAAATTCTAATGCTAATATAAAAAACAAAGACAAAATAACAGATAATTTAAATAAACTTGTGTCTAA
This sequence comes from Leguminivora glycinivorella, assembly GCF_023078275.1. Lineage (NCBI taxonomy): Eukaryota > Metazoa > Arthropoda > Insecta > Lepidoptera > Tortricidae > Leguminivora > Leguminivora glycinivorella. Next base: position 7,272,657 of record NC_062971.1, read on the forward strand.
TGTGGTTAAAAAAGACATTAGTAAAGATAAAGCAAGCTCTGAAATAAAATCGATACTGAAAGGAAAAGTGCCAACAGATATACAAGAACAAATTACTCACCAGTTGCTAGAATTGGCTGATCAAACAAAAGAAATATTTAAAGAAACTAAAATAATAGAAGACGAGATGCGGGACCTCCTTAACAATGCCAAAGTTCCGATTAAGAATAAAATGAAGGTAGAGCAAGATTTAGGTAGGCTCGTGTCGGATATAACCAAAAAGGGCTTAGATGACAGTACAGCAAAAAGTCAATTAGAATCTATAATCAAAGGAAATGTTCCGGACCATAAACACAAAGAGATTACTGAACAAGTACTAACATTAGCTGATCGCGTGAACGCGATTGATGATGACGCCAAGCAGGAAATAAAAAGAGACGTACAAGACATCCTGTCTGATTCACAAATCAAGAACAAGAGACAAGTAGAAGAAAATTTAGGTAAACTTGTAGCCGATATAACCAAAAAAGGAATGCACAAAAATAAAGCTGAAACAGAAATCGAAGCCCTTCTCAAAGATAAAGTGTCAAAACATAAATTAGAAGATATTACTGAACAGGCACTAGAATTAGTTGATCGAGTAAAACCGTTAGACCAGGGAACTAAAAATATCATAAATCAAGACATACGTGACATACTTGAAAATTCTAATGCTAATATAAAAAACAAAGACAAAGTAACAGATAATTTAAATAAACTTGTGTCTAATGTTGTCAGAAAAGACATAAGTGCAGAAAAAGCAAGCTCTGAAATAAAATCGATCCTTAAAGGACATGTACCAACAGATATACAAGAACAAATTACTCACCAGTTGCTAGAATTGGCTGATCAAACAAAAGAAATATTTAAAGAAACTAAAATAATAGAAGACGAGATGCGGGACCTCCTTAACAATGCCAAAGTTCCAATTAAGAATAAAATGAAGGTAGAGCAAGATTTAGGTAGGCTCGTGTCGGATATAACCAAAAAGGGCTTAGATGACAGTACAGCAAAAAGTCAATTAGAATCTATAATCAAAGGAAATGTTCCGGACCATAAACACAAAGAGATTACTGAACAAGTACTAACATTAGCTGATCGCGTGAACGCGATTGATGATGACGCCAAGCAGGAAATAAAAAGAGACGTACAGGACATTTTGTCTGGTTCTCGAATCAAGAATAAGGGACAAGTAGAAGAAAATTTAGGAAAGCTCGTAGCTGACATAACTAAGAAAGGAATGCATAAAAATAAAGCTGAAACAAAAGTCAAAGCCCTTCTCGAAGGTAAAGTGTCAGAACATAAGCTAGAAGATATTACTGAACAAGCACTTGAATTGGTTGATCGGGTAAAACCGTTAGATCAGGGAACTAAAAATATCATAAATGAAGACATACGAGACATACTCGAAAATTCTAATGCAAACATAAAAAACAAAGACAAAGTAACAGATAATTTAAATAAACTTGTGTCTAATGTGGTTAAAAAAGACATTAGTAACGATAAAGCAAGCTCTGAAATAAAATCGATACTTAAAGGAAAAGTGCCAATAGATGTACAAGAACAAATTACTCGGCAGTTGCTAGAATTGGCTAATCAAACAAAAGAAATATTTAAAGAGACAAAAATAATAGAAGAAGAAGTACGGGACCTCCTTAACAATGCCAACGTTCCAATTAAGAATAAAATGAAGGTAGAGCAAGATTTAGGTCAGCTCGTGTCAGATATAACCAAAAAGGGCTTAGATGACAGTACAGCAAAAAGTCAATTAGAATCTATAATCAAAGGAAATATTCCGGACCATAAACATAAAGAGATTACTGAAAAAGTACTAACATTAGCTGATCGCGTGAACGCGATTGATGATGACGCTAAGCAGGAAATAAAAAGAGACGTACAAGACATTTTGTCTGGTTCTCAAATCAAGAACAAGGGGCAAGTAGAAGAAAACTTAGGTAAGCTTGTATCTGACATAACCAAGAAAGGAATGCATAAAAATAAAGCTGAAACAAAAGTCAAAGCACTTCTTGAAGGTAAAGTGTCAAAAGATAAGCTAGAAGATATTACTGAACAGGCACTAGAATTAGTTGACCGGGTAAAACCGTTAGATCAGGGTACTAAAAATATCATAAATGAAGACATACGTGACATACTCGAAAATTCTAATGCTAATATAAAAAATAAAGAGAAAGTAACAGATAATTTAAATAAACTTGTATCGAATGTCGTCAAAAAAGATATGAGTACAGAAAAAGCAGGCTCTGAAATAAAATCAATACTTAAAGGAAAAGTGCCAACAGATATACAAGAACAAATTACTCAGCAGTTACTAGAATTGGCTAACCAAACAAAAGAAATATTTAAAGAAACAAAACTAATAGAAAAAGAAGTACGAGACCTCCTTAACGATTCCGACATTCCAATTAAGAATAGAATGAAAGTAGAGGAAAATTTAGGTCGGCTTGTGTCTGATATAACCAAAAAGGGCTTAGAAGATGATCAAGCAAAAACTCAAATAAAATCTATAATCAAAGGAAATGTTCCGGACCATAAACACGAAGAGATTACTGAACAAATACTAACATTAGCTGGTCGCCTGAACGCGATTGATGATGACTCTAAGGAGGAAATAAAAAGAGACGTACACGACATCCTGTCTGATTCTCAAATCAAGAACAAGGGAAAAGTGGAAGAAGATTTAAGTAAGCTTGTAGCCGGTATAAGTACAAATAGAATGGATCAAGACAAAGCTGAGACAAAAATCAAAGCCCTTCTCGAAGGTAATGTGCCAGAAGAAAAGCTGGAAGTTATTATTAAACAAGCACTAAAATTAGTTGATCGGGTAAAACCGTTAGATAAGGAAACAAAACAAATCATAAAAGAAAATATTCATGATATTCTTGACAATTCCAATGTACCAACTAAGAAAAGAGGAAAAGCAGATGAAAATTTAAGTAAAATAGTAGCTGATGTATTAAAAGGCATGGATAAAGCCGAAGCTGAAACAAAAACACATTCTCTTTTTATAGATTCAGTCTCAGAAAAAGAAAGAGAAGACATCATTAAAAAGGTTTTATCATTAGCCAAACAAATTAAACATAAAGCTAAACCAATAGATCCAAAAACCAAACAAAATATAGACAAACAGATAAGTGATATCCTTTATCAATCACAACCTGATATTAAAGGCAACCGAAAAATTGAAGAAAAATTAGGAAGTATTGTATCAGACATAATGATGAAAAGAATTAGTAGAGACAAAGCTAAACAATCTATCAAAAATTTACTTAAGGGTAAAACTTCGGAGGATAATGTTAAAGGTATTGTACTCCAGGTCTTAGAGTTAGCTAAACATATGGAGGAAATTCCTAATATGTCACAAGAAACCCTTTATGAAGACATAAGTGACATCCTTGATCGTACTAACATCCCCATTAAAAACAGAAACAAAGTTGAAGAACGTATACGTGATATTGTAAGCGATCAAGTCATGCGCGGTTTAGATAAAAGTAAGGCTCATGATTACATACACAGTACGCTCAAGGGAAATGTACCGGACAGTCAGATTGAAGACATATATATGAAAATATTTGCGCTCGCTGAAAATCTATCGCGAAATAGTGAACATATCGACGGCCCGATTGCTTCATCGACCCAAAATGAAGACAAAATATTATTTGATCAGGTCTTTGAAGTTATAAGGGATTGGTTAAAAAAACGGGATATCCATTTAAGTGATAAGAAATTAAATGAAGTAGCGGAAGGTATAGCAAATGAAACCTTAGACAGGCGGAAGTATTTGCAGCTTAATCCAGGAGCAAAAATCTCAGAAGCTAAGGAATCTGAAATATTAAAAGAACAAATTTATAAGGTTCTAAATAAATTAATAGAAAAAAAAATGGTGCAGTTAATTATGACCGAAGCTGATGACTTAATGGCTTCCCTAAAACAAATTCCAACTCTTCAAGTATCCAGGGATAGTAGCAAACGATTGGTTCAGAATAGTATGCAATTTGTTCAAGAAAATTTAGAAGGTGCATTGCTTAATTGGTTAAAGAAATCACCCATTTATCTAGATAGGGACCAAAAAAACAAAAAAACTCAAGAACAAATAATGGTAGAGTTAGCTGAAGCTCTAACAGCTGTTCTTGGCTCTCAGGAAATACAAAAACCAGGTACAAACTCGGATGAAATGTTGTTGAAAGAAATCACTAAAAACTTAGAGCGCTTCCCATTAGGACCTGAATTTAAATCTATGGATACTCGGAAGCTGGCTAGCCAAATACTAGACTATCTGAAAAAAATTCAGTTATTTCAAGATATTTCAGCAAGAGATTCACAAGGAACAAAGTTTTCGTTCATGTCTACAACAAATCAGTTAAATGATATTGTCAAAGATTGGTGTGACGCATTGCCGCTTTCAAACACAGATGAGGCTTTTCGAATAAAACAAGATCTCGCTTTTAGAATAATACTAAAAGTGGGAGAACTGAATGTTAACCAAGATATATTTAATGACGATATGTTATATGATGAAATTCTGCAAGATTTTATAGATCAACAGCTAAAGAATCTGCCCATGGAAGCGAATGTTACTGACGCCAATAAAAAACGTCTCATAGATCAAATAAAACAAATCAAACAAAAAATTCAAGACGATTTTATTGGAAGAAAATACAAGCAACGACTTCGCGACACTGTATCAAACGTCTTGCCTTCAATAGCATGCGCAACGGCAGAGGACCTGGCTTCGTTTGAGTTGATGAAGGAAAATCTTGCGGATGCTTTTATTAACCTCAATTATTCAGTAGAAGATGACACAACTAGGTTAAAATTTAAACGTAGAATAATTGATGAAGTCAACAAATATGTAAATGACTATCTGAAACGTTGTCCAGCAACTCCCTTTAATACAAGGAAACTTAATGAAGATTTGTATAATGCTTTAAAAAATGTACCAATACCCGATGATGAATCAATGCGAACTGAAGTAGAGTCTGTGCGAATGAAAGATGTTATAAATGATTGGCTTAAAACATTGCCTATGAGTAAACAATCGCCTTCGGAACAACTACATACGAATAAAGTAGTGACACTAATGGCACAAAAACTTCAAGAATTAGAAAAAGGATATCATCCCAATTTTGAAGAAATCGCCGTAGCCGAGATTAGCTCTTACCTGAAGAAGCTCCCTTTAAAAAATAAAAATAATCTACAAGAAATGGCTAAAAAACTGGTCGACAAGATAAAACAAACTGCTGAATCAAGATCCTTTGTTGAAAGGACATCAAAAATCAACGATGACTGTTTATGTGACGATATTCCATTAGCATATTTCCCGAGGCAAACTGGCCCGTCCTGTGCATCTTTTATACCTCCTTGTGGATTAAGTAAAGAAGACCAGAAAAAAATGCAACGAATTAGAGAGCGGGCAATACTTTGTGAAAGTGGCACACAATCACGACGATGTAAAGATGCTGCTGTGGATCCACCACCCTTGGATCATGGAAGTCAAACAGACATGCCTTGTAACAACAAATGTTGTCAACATGCAGGGAACCCGGAACCTGTGTGCTCTAAATCCGCCCAGAAAACTACTAAACCAATACCAGCCGCCAGCCGGCCTTGCACATCCACCCAAGACAATTGGCATTCGAACTTAGGTAACAAGGTAGAATACGCAACTCAAACTCCAATTGAAGAATCTGGCAGAATATGTATACCTTCGTCATTCTTAAACACTGACCACATTTGTCGCCCCCGAGCGTCACTAACATCACGAAGAGTTCCCGTTAAACGCTCACGCGCAGAAACTTCTACTTATCAAAGACCGACGGCGACACCAAGAAGACAATTCACTAGCGCTTGCCCAAACGAGTTCTTTAGCCGTCCGAAACACTGTTCGAGATGTCCTCCCGTACCAGACAGAGATTATGTAAGAAGTGGTTACAGATGTTTTGGGCAAAATCGTGGTCGAATGAAATCACCTTGCTTGTCTTGTAAGAGAGATCCCACTAAAATATGTGATAAATGCATCCGGATGCACATGTGTCCACATCCCACGTGTCTTTATTTTAAATGACCCTTATTTTTTGTATTGTTTGGTTTGTACTACATTGATATTTACGTCAAGTGTTGTTTCCTGTTTAATTAATCAATAAAATATATTTTTTTAATTAGCTTTTTATTTTAAAATGTCATTTTAGCATCCAGAAACAGAGTCAGGGTTTAAATAGTAATACCTACCTACCAATGGCTAGATTGCATGTTAAATCATACGCTTGCCCTTATCCATGCCTTATCCCTTGCTTGACTGTCAAGCAAATCCTCGCTCTGAAAATCGTCCCACAAAAAAATTATATAGGCTAGTTTCCTATACTTAAAATAATAATTTTCCCCTCACTAGCTCGGAAACACGTGTTTTGTCCTTTAATACCAGCGGGTAAAAACGCATTTTATCCACTAGTGGGTAAAGTAATTTGACCTTGAATATAATCAAATTAACTGCTTTAAAATTGATAAAAGTAGGTGAATCTATAGTAATAAAGATGATTTACCACCTGTGGAACTACTGGAAGCAGTGATAAACGCATTTTTTTGCGTTGTAGTTTCCTCGCTATAAGTGGAAAAGTTTTGTGTTACACTCAAAATTGCCTGAAAAACTTGCCTGGTGTAGCCCAGGCCAGGCATAACTTTACGCTCCGCGCACACGGATGCAACCAAGCCCCCCTAATAAAAATTCGTGTAAAATGCATATACTCATCCTTGACTTCCTTATGACTTAGATAATGTATTGAAAAAGGATGGATATATGCTAGTTATTTCTCTTTTTGGTAGGTGGTCCCAGCCGGCGTATCATGCTGCCAATTTTATCACTTATCCACGTGGATAAAGCATCCGTCACGCTTTACTGTCAGTGTGAGAGTGACAGATGTCTTATCCACGTGGATAAGTGATAAAATTAAAATGATACGCCGGCTTTTTGTGTTAGCTAGGGATGTTACTTTGTCGATTCAATTATCGATAAAATATGCACTACTACGTTCTCACCTTAAAAATAATATAAACGTTATATATATATAAAAGTAACGAAAACATACAATATTGATATAAACATTTCATTTGGATTATTATATGGCTTTTTGGCTATGAAAGTCATATATTCATACATTCTTGCCTTTTTGGCTAACCGTACCTACTGATTGCAAATAAATGGTTTGTTTATGTACTTACCTACATAAACGGTCACTTCTCTTCTCTTACCAAGTCCTAATATTACATTATCATACCTATATCTTTGATCATAGGTCTGTATGCCTCCCTTTTTCTGTAACGTGAATAAAAAGGACGGCATGTTGTCTATGACTATATTTCTATGATAGTGTAATATCGGCCTAAATAGTTTGTAAAAAATAGAAGATGGGAGATACGAGTATAAAACAAATAAATACATTCTTCTCTTCTCCTTACGCAAAGACCTAAGTAATTTAATTCATGTAGCATCCCTCTATTAATTTCTAGTCCACCACTCAAGAATCTACTTATACTTACTCAATAATATTTTCTCTATCAAATAGAAAATATAAACAAAACGGCAGTGTAGGTACCAAAATTTATTATTTCAATAGTTTCACCTATTTTTAGTTTCTTTTTAATAATGTTTGAAAATTTCTGGAAAACTAAAAAATACTATAAGTTTAATTCACTAGAAATGTTACATTACCATTTACCCAGTCTGTGATACCTGATCATCATTAATCATTTTTATGTCCTTTTCAATGCAAGAATGTCAATAGAGTTAATGTCGGGACGTCGATAAAAATGACACATCACTAGTACAAAAACATAACCTAAAAACAGTTTGGAGAAACTTCGAAAAAAACATGCACAAAATTATGCAGAATTTAACATGGTAGTAGTTATTATATAAACTATGAAAATATCGTATTTTATGCTTTGTTTAGATCCTACAAATAATAGTATCAATAACTGACCGAAATTCACTAATGAAACACAGCAGGTTCTTGGGAGTTTTCTTTTCTCCATGTACGTGAATTACAGTCCTTAATCACACAAGCCATAATCACACAAGGAACTTGAACACATCACAAATAAGAATTTAGCAGGATCATCAACTATCTATCAGGAATAAACACAATTAAATTAAAAATCGGCCAGACGACCGCCGAGATATTTGATCTAATATAATACGATTATGTACAATTGTAGACACCTGGGGAGACATCTGGGGGCCTGCTCTATTTCAGCTTCTTGGCCTTCTTTTTGGTGAAGTCTTGGGAGTAAAGGAACCGCGAGCATCGCACCTTGAACTTCGTGTTTCCGGTCTTCTTCGGAAATCTAAGAAATATATAAAGTTGAATTTGTAAAATAGCTAAATAACAAGAGAATCATAACAAAGAACAATAATCATTGATGGCGTTTTTAAGGTATGAATATTGATATGTTATTATTGCAAGGTCGATAAAACACATCACATCACTATGCTAAAAAACATAACCTTTCCGAGTTTGAGAAAACTTCCAAAAATATGCATAAATCTATACAGAATTGAATAAGATTTGAATTGTATAAACTACTAATATGTACATTTATATTTCTGCCAGGTCGTATCAATAAATATTATCAAAATTTCAAGAAACTTACCGATGAAATGATATAACCTCTTGCGTGTTTTCTTTTCTTCCTAAATGTGATTTGCAACACTTGATCACACAAGCCATAGTCAGAAACATAGAAATATTACATATAGAATACTAGTTTCCATACAACTCATCGGCCAACAATGAAGCCAAAACCCGATCGATGTGTGCGTGGAACGCGCCTGTTTTAGGCTCCCCACAGACAGTCTTAAAAATTCATAATCTTAAAAAAAACTTGTATGCAATCTAACAGTTCAGATCTGTCAGTGTCTTGTCAGTGTCAGTTTGAACTGTCAGATTGCATACAAGTTTTTTTTAAGATTATGAATTTTTAAGACTGTCTGTGGGGAGCCTTACGCTCACCCCACGCACACATGCATATAAAAAATGTTGCCAGAGAAAAATGATTTCGCTCGAAGTTGGGATTTTTACAAAGTCGTTGTACTTGGTTATAATAATTAATTACTATAGCCTGTCAACCAAATTTTGACAGTAGCAATGTACATCAAACTAAAGTATGGTATCCCTATGAAACGAACAAAAACCAGCAATGTACGTCGAACAGCCACAGATATTTTTTTTTTCAAGGGGCTCGTTCCTTCCTTACGAATTAGATAATGTATTAAAAAGGGACAGATATGTGCTAGTTATTTCTCTTTTTGGTAGGGTGGAGATTTCCACAGATAAGATACAAATGACACGCGAATTTCCACCGATTTTCAAAACTAGTGTTGCTAGCCCGCGATTTTTCAAATTTGCCGCCTTTTTCTAGTGACAAGGTTTGGTTGACGGTCTATACTTAATAATTTTTAGTGTGTGCTCCATGGAAATGTTGTAAGTAATGGTTGAAATGAATTTATTTTAAAAATAAACATATTGAGTGCCTATACAAATAAATTTCTGTTTGGTTACCTATTAAGCATCTGAAGTAACCGGGTACAGCAGGAACCCTTTTGATGCAACTCTGTCCGTCTGTCTGTCTGTCACATTCCTAAATATCTTAAGAACTGTTCTACTTATGCTATTGATTTGTTTTTAACATCTACAATTAAATTGGGAGTGTTATTATAGTGCTAACACATGACCGTGACCGTACGAGGACCCTGCCGCACCAAAGTCATCCAATTACTATCTTGTAAGTGGGAGCGAGAAAGAATTATTCTTTTCTAGCTCCCACGTACAGGCATATATCGAAAGTTGTAGTAGTGCGAAAAGCTTTTCCTTCGTATTTTTCCGGAAACGTTCGTATTTCTCATGCTAGTTCAGTCAATTTCAGTACTTCTTGTACTGAGACTGACTGAAATACGAGTACCATGACATTCGTACGTTGCACAGACAGAAGCAGATTAGTCAGAAATCTAAAATGAAGAAATATTATGCTATAATACTTAGCTAGTATTAAAATTTCGATAAAACAACAAAATTTGTGTCTTTGAGAAAACTTAGGAAATTTTTTTTTTTTCATTTTAAAATGTATTTCTTTAAATATATAACGGCGCGCGGTTTATTTACTTTGTTCGATTATTTTTAAAATAGTGAAATTGTCGGGTAGTTGTGATTTACTCATGACATTTGATTTATTTTAAGAGCGGGTAATCCCGAATGGAGTTGTAAGTGTCATGGCGGCGCGGGACGTCATTTCATTCGTTCAATGAACTGACAGCGCCCCGCACGAGATGGTCGCTTACAAAACCATTAGCTCTTGCCTTTGATTTATAATCGCGAGTTATTTTTGTAATCGGTGAATATTTTTGATGTTAATTAATCCTAATAGTAAACACAGTGATTTAAAAGTATAGTTTGAGTGTTATTTCGTGAATCCTGCACGTGCGCGCCCACACAACATCAATATGTCGAACACGCCTCCAAATACACCTGTTCGGCCTCCCGATACTCCGACATCGGAAGTGAGATTACCAGAAACGGTGCAGGATAACCCTACAGGTCAGAGTGGTGTTATTTTGAATAATACAGACAATCAAAATGTGGAGAATGTTATTTGAAATGCAGCAAAATCAAATGATGGAATTGATTCGTACCATTAAGGAACCAAATACTAGAGATACTAAACTAGTACTTCCTGAATTTAATCCTGAATCACGAGACAGCGATGCTCGGGCGTGGTGCGCTACTGTTGATTTGTGCGTACAAGAAAAAGAGGTGACAAGTAGCAACCTAATTATTGCCCTGAGTCGAGCGCTAAAAGGCACAGCAGCGTCGTGGCTGGCCCAGAATAGTTTTGCTGGGATAACTTGGCCTCAGATAAAAGACTCTTTTCTTGCTCGCTTCGATTACGTCGAAACACCAGCTGCTACTTTATACAGGCTGCTCAACGAGAACCCAAAGGATGGTGAATGTTTAGCATCATACGCTAATCGATTTTTAAGCACGCTAATGAATAGGTGGAGTTCTTTATCAAATGAGCAGATAGCTATAGCTGTAACCTTAGCACATACATCTAAAACTGACCCACGACTACAAAGACTGGCTTTTACTACGGAAATCGATACGAGAGTGAAAATGCAACAAGAACTGATGGCTTATACGTATCGTAAGAGAGGACCTGCGACACAAGATAAACAGTTGGCACAAAATGAGGCTAAACGTCCACGTGTTGATTCATTACGGAGGTGCTACATTTGCAACAAGCCGGGCCACTTGGCAAGTGATTGCCGTGTTAAAAATGACTCAAGTTCAGCATCGACATCGAAAACTACGGCGGATGTTCCAACGAAGCCTTCTTCGCTCACGTGTTTCTCCTGTGGTGAAAAAGGACACATATCAACGCGCTGCATGAAGAAAGAAAATAATTCAAGCGAAGCGGTTGCGGAGCGCCGAGTGAATATCTGCACTGTCAAGCAAGCGTCAGACCAACTGTCTACAAGTCACGGTGAGAAGTATTCATTCTGTTTTGATTCGGGTGCTGAATGCTCTCTAATTAGAGAAAGTGTAGCTAAAAATTTTCCAGGTAAACGACAGCAAAATATAGTAAATTTAATTGGCTTAGATAAACAATCTAGTGGTTTACAGTGTAGTATTCAAATTTTAGCCACGGTCAACATACAGGGGCACTCTGTGCAATTGCTTTTGTATACTGTACCTGATGATTGCATACCTCAGCCTATCCAAGTGGGGCGAGATATATTGACGTTAGGGTATGCAGTAGAAATAACTGAAAGTAAACTTGTTTTTAAGAAAGTCAAGACGGTAGCAGTTTGTGAAGTAGGGTCTAAAGTAAAGGATTTCCAAAACATCAACACTGACATTCCTAGCGACTTTCGCGGACAGGTACTGACATTACTCGAAGAAAACTCAGACCATTTTGTCGAAGGGACTCCAACTGGTAGAGTTAGCACCGGGCAGTTAGAAATTAAATTAGCTGATCCGAATCGTACTGTGCAAAGACGTCCGTATCGGTTGAGTACAGACGAGAGGGAATTAGTACGCGACAAAGTTAAAGACCTCTTAGAAGCTGGTATTATTCAAGAAAGTTGCTCCCCATTCTCGAGCCCCATTTTATTGGTCAAAAAGAAAGACGGCTCCGACCGACTTTGCGTAGATTATCGAGAGCTTAATAATAATACTGTGCCCGATCGTTACCCACTTCCTATTATTTCTGATCAAATTCAGCGGCTGGTAGGAGCCAACTTTTTCACGTCACTTGACATGGCAAGTGGGTACCATCAGATACCAGTCCACAGGGACTCGATAGAGCGGACAAGTTTCGTGACCCCGGACGGGCAGTACGAATACCTTACTATGCCATTCGGGCTCCGAAATGCGCCGGCGGTGTATCAACGTGCTATAAATAAGGCGCTAGGTCATTTAGGTGAGACGTTTGCTGTAGTGTATTTAGATGACGTCATTATTCCCTCCCGCACAGTAGAGGAAGGCTTAGATCGGTTACGCCAAGTATTAGGAGCATTGAGTAGTGCCGGTTTCTCACTGAATTTAAAGAAATGCGCGTTCTTGAAGACAGAAGTAGAATATTTGGGCTATCACGTTTCTGCCGGAGAAATACGGCCTAACCCCAGAAAGATTAAAGCTTTAACAGAACTTGCACCACCCGAAACAGTTTCGCAGTTGAGACAATTCATTGGCCTGGCCTCATATTTTAGGCAGTTTATACCGGGATTTTCTCAAAAGACAGCCCCTCTCTATAGATTGACTTCCGGAAAAGGGAAAGTTGTTTGGACGCCAGAATTTGAGAAGATTAGGCAAGATATTGTGACTATCCTAACTGATAAGCCGGTATTAACTATTTTTGACCCTGATCAGCCGATTGAGCTTCATACCGATGCCAGCGCTGAAGGTTATGGAGCTATACTGATGCAACCCGTTGATGGTAAATTACGCGTGATCGAATACTATAGCCGCCGAACCTCCAGCGCTGAGTCTCGATATCACTCATACGAGCTAGAGACCCTAGCCGTCGTGAATGGCATAAAACATTTCCGGCATTATTTGCACGGGCGTAGGTTTAAAGTAGTTACTGATTGTAATGCCGTGAAAGCGTCCAAATCGAAAATAGACCTTACACCGCGTGTGCACCGGTGGTGGTGTTTTCTACAGACTTTTGAGTTTGACATCGAGTATCGCCAGGGTAAAAATATGAGTCACGTTGACTTCCTGTCTCGAAATCCTCTTCCTGTGTCGACACAGAAAACTCCAAAGGTAGAACAAAAACGTATTAATTTGACAGAGATCTCTGATTCTTGGCTCCAGGCAGAACAACAGAAAGACGACGAAATTAGGTCGCTTATTGCGAAGTTTAATAGTAATGAGCTTAATGACGACTTGGCTAAGACTTATGAGATCAGGCGAGGTGTTTTGCATCGAAAAATAGAGCGCAATAACAGAAGTGCTTGGTTACCAGTTGTGCCAAGACAGTTTCAGTGGGCCGTCATAAACCACGTTCATGAGAACATTATGCACTTGGGGTGGGAGAAAACCTTAGAAAAGGCGTTTTGTCATTATTGGTTTCCTAACATGAATAAGTACGTAAGAAAGTTCGTGGACGTGTAGGGTATCTAAATCACATTCTGGGAAAGTTCAAGCTGAACTCCACCCAATTCCTAAAGTTACCACTCCTTGGCATACTGTTCACATGGACGCGACCGGGAAGCTAAGTGGCAAGAGAGACACAAAAGAATATGTCTTCGTAACAATCGACGCATTTACGAAATATGTACTCTTGCATCATTCGTTAAATATTGACGCTAAAAGCGCTATTAAGGCTTTGCAAGCAGGCATTTCTTTGTTCGGTGCCCCCAAGCGCGTTATAGCAGACCTGCACGGGGAGCATGGTCGCGCGATAGACGATAAAATATCAGGCCGTCCCTATCGCACTTACAAATAGTGCGATAGGGACGGCCTGCTATTTTATCACTTATCGCGCGACCATAATTGCCTGCCAGGGTAGGTGTTTCGCTGGAAAAGAGTTTAAAGATCTCTGTGCAACCCATAACGTAAACCTCCACCTCATAGCAACGGGCAGCAGTCGTGCTAATGGGCAAGTAGAGCGAGTGATGTCAACCTTAAAGAACATGCTTACAGCTGTTGAAACCGGAAATCATAGGTCGTGGCAAGCAGCATTGCCAGAAATACAACTAGCCATAAATTGCACATTTAACCGCACTACTAGGGCTAGTCCTCTCGAACTTCTGATAGGAAAGGTGGCTAGACCTTTGCAGTTAATGACTTTAGATACGAATGATATCGAAATTGACTTGGACACTATTAGAGAGCAAGCGGTCCGAGCCATAAACACGAATGCCTCAATAGAGAAAGATAGGTTTGACAAAGGAAAAGCTAAAGTAAAGAATTTTGGAGTAGATGACTATGTTTTGATTGAAAATCATGAACGTAACAAGACCAAATTGGAACCTAAATTCAAAGGTCCGTTTCGAGTGGTTGAACTGCTTGATGGTGACAGATACCTCTTAAAGGCATTGAACTCTAATCGAACATACAAGTACGCGCATGATCGCTTACGGCGAATGCCGGATTGTTATGTTCCATTGGAGTTGAATTCCGCGCTAGAAACAACCGAAAGTAGCATAGAGTCAGGATGCCCTAACGGCGCTGGTGAGTACAGGCAAATGTTTTTGCTATTTTGTTTGTATGTTGTTCTGTGTGGATTGAGTAATTTGGTAGATGATGGTCTTGGTGAAAATTAGCAACATATCATTAATGAGCCTGGGTGACCTATCGTAGACTTGGTGGCATCACTTGGCCTTGGTGGTATTACTTAGCCTTGGTGGCATTACTTGGCCTTAGTGGCATTACTTAGCCTTGGTGGCATTACTAAGCCTTGGTGGCATTACTTAGCCTTGGTGGCATTACTTAGCCTTGGTGGCATTACTTGGCCTTGGTGGCATTACTTAGCCTTGGTGGCATTACTTAGCCTTGGTGGCATCACTAAGCCTCGGTGGCAATACTTAGCCTTGGTGGCATCACTAAGCCTCGGTGGCAATACTTAGCCTTGGTGGCATTACTTAACTTGACGTATTGGTTACACAAGTTAGTTTTGCTGGTTGTTATTATGAAATTCAAGAGATCTAGAGAAAGATGGTAATTGATAATGTTTAAGTTTGTGTGGTCAAGTTGTATTTCGGTCAGAATGACCGAGCAGGTTGCTGTGTGTACATTGGTGGTTTTATTGTTCACAGATGAACCGGAGAGCAGAGACGATACACACGAGGACGTGTGATTATGCAGGACGGCCGTAACGGCGCGCGGTTTATTTACTTTGTTCGATTATTTTTAAAATAGTGAAATTGTCGGGTAGTTGTGATTTACTCATGACATTTGATTTATTTTAAGAGCGGGTAATCCCGAATGGAGTTGTAAGTGTCATGGCGGCGCGGGACGTCATTTCATTCGTTCAATGAACTGACAGCGCCCCGCACGAGATGGTCGCTTACAAAACCATTAGCTCTTGCCTTTGATTTATAATCGCGAGTTATTTTTGTAATCGGTGAATATTTTTGATGTTAATTAATCCTAATAGTAAACACAGTGATTTAATTTAAAAGTATAGTTTGAGTGTTATTTCGTGAATCCTGCACGTGCGCGCCCAATATACATACAAAGAACCTAAAATTCTTGTTACTTATATTTTAAACATCATTTGGCGGAAAAAAATCATTGAACTGGCAACATTTATAAGACATGGCGGACAACAAAAATTTCAATTTTAGTATTTACGATTTCGTAAAAATATCACATTAAACTCTATACTTTTGCATGGAATGTAATATCGGGCGGTTTATTTTTATTATATGTTGTGTTATAACATCCATTCTCGACACAAAGTACAATAATACTCGCAAATTAATTTTTTTTTCGGGAGATGTTTTTAGAACGACTTGAAATTGAGTACTGCGAGGGCCGTTCGGATACAATCACACAAGTGCGAAAAAAATTCACACTTGACATGGCTGCACTAGGAAGTTCGGACACACTATCTGGTGTTATTAATCTAAGGTCAGAAATGAAACTTGGAACTATCACAAATATACACTGAGCTATTTTTTCCACGATCTATCAGAAATCCTCACAAACAAGACGACCATTGAAGTCGCGCTAAAAATTCGAACCAATATAATACGACTATGTACAGTTAAGTTGTCAAAGATGGAGACCGAGTGTGAAATGACAAACGTATATTTAATTTTGCCGTATAATAAATGGACCCCAGGTCCGTTTTGATGGCATCAGCATTTAGGCGACAAGACTACCCGAGATTAATACAGTTAAAGAAGACGTGGAATATTGTCTCATTCGCTCATATAAAAAAGGTACTAGTCCGTTTGTGACATCAGATTTACAACCTGTCAAAACGAGCTTTGGATTTTAGCATGGCTTCCATGCTTTAGTTATACTTCCGTGATGTCACCGAGCTCTTATTTTAGCATGGCTTCCATGGATGCAACAGTTGCACGGCGACATTTTTTGTCTCTGTCGTGCGTCTAAGGAGTGACGACAGAGACAAAAAATGTCGCCGTGCAACTGTTGCATCCGTGAGCGCGGGCCTTTAAGTAACCATAGAGAACAGAATTGACACATTTCATTTTGACACTGACAACTTGACAAGCGTAATCAATCGGTGGCCGCCAGCTTCGGAGTGATTAGTCATTAGGCTTGTGCCGTTTCGTTCGTTGATCGGAGCGCTCCGATCTCGTTCAATCGCTCCCACGAACTAGTTCGCTCTTTTAGGTCTTTTGCTCATTTAGTTCAGCCAGACCAGCGACCACTGCGGTCGGAGAGATCAGAACGAATGGGACCGAATAGTGTCAAAATGATACGAATAGTCCACAGATAGTAACATTCCGGGCCGAAAGGTTGTAAGTAACCGAAGTTTAATATGAAAACTTGACTTTTTTGGTGGCTCTGCTAAGTAGCTCTCGGTCGGCGCAGTCACACATTCGTTCTCGATCCAAACCGCTCGCGCTCGCCGATCCTATACTGAACTAAATGAGCAAAGACCGATTCTCAGACCACGGAAAGATTCAGTTCATTAGTCATGTTATGTTATTGTTATGTAGTGATACAATTTTAGAAAGGTTGAAATACCGTGACCGTAGTAAACAATATTTTTTTCTTCATTAATGAAATACTTTTTAATTAATTTGCTGCTTTTAACACACAACCCTGTAGAAAAAAGTGAACACGGACGCGTGGACGCGTGTTGTGTAAACTTCACCAAAATAACGAAAATGTATGACACAAATTCTGGTTTTAAAAGTATGGATGTGGCTTCTGGTGTATCAGAGTCAGCTACCTCCCGTCTTCCGGAACGATCAAGAAAAGCATATGACAAAATTTACCAAGACTTTATGAACTGGAAAATATCAAATGATATAGAATCTTTCAAAGAAGATGTGATACTATCATACTTTAGTGAAATGTCGGACAAATTCAAATACTCCACCTTGGCAACAAATTTTTCTATTCTAAAAAATACTTTAGTACTGAATCATAAGGTGGACATCTCAAAATATTCTAAGGTGATTGCTCTCTTAAAAAGCAAAGCAGAGGGCTATACAGGGAAAAAATCAAAGACATTTTCACCCGATGATATAAACAAGTTCATAAAAGAAGCACATGATGATGAATACCTTGCTGCTAAGGTAACCTGTTTATTTTATTTTATTGTTATCCTATTCTGTGGTTTCTATACTATAATATGCACCTATTGATCCTTTATTATATTTACAGGTTGCCTTGATATTTGGCATTGTGGGTGCTTGTCGGCGGCAAGAATTGCACAGACTTCGGTTTACTGATGTTGAAGTCTATGAAGCGAGGATTTTTGTAAAAATCTATAATGCCAAATCAAATACATACCGAGTCTTCACTATCACTGGCGAATATTTTGAACTTGTTAAAAAATACATAAGTCTGCGACCTGATCACTGCCATACCCCAAGCTTTTTCATACATTACCAAACAGGCAAATATACCTCAATGAGTGTAGGTATTAATCAGTTTGGTAATTTAGGCAAAACTATTGCCAAATACTTAGGACTACCCAATCCAGAGTTATACACCGGACACTGTTTTCGGAGGACATCAGCAACAATATTAGTTGATGCAGA
Source organism: Leguminivora glycinivorella (assembly GCF_023078275.1). Classification (NCBI taxonomy): domain Eukaryota; kingdom Metazoa; phylum Arthropoda; class Insecta; order Lepidoptera; family Tortricidae; genus Leguminivora; species Leguminivora glycinivorella. The sequence continues at coordinate 7,290,937 of NC_062971.1, forward strand.
TGGAGATATTTTACCTTTACGAGGGCAGGCTAGATACAAAACAATACCTGTATCAGAACCAGAAGACTCTACCAGCGACTCAATGTCAAGTTTAGTTGCAAACAAAAGTATTGTAGACAAAAATGGACCAAGTAAACCAGAGAACTGTTCAAGCGACATAACCGAGTTAAGAAATGATGAGTCACATCATTTTCCAACTTCCTTTGAAAACCAGAGTATTGAACATGTAAATATAAATATTTCAAATACAGATGATGTGGAGAACTCAATGGACAATAAAGATGAAGTTTGGAGCCAAATACAGAATTGTTTCTTCAAGAAAAAAACTGACACAAGTGTGAATACTCCAGGCACAAGTTTATCAGAAGACTACTTCGATGATTTAATGGAGGATGAAGATAAAGTGAAGAATCCTACTGAAAATCCTTTAGAAGACAATGGTAACAAAATTGTTAATATTAGTGTGCCGGGTACACCAGGTAATTTGAAGCAAATATTGAGTACCCTAGTGCGTTTCAACAATTGCAATATTCAAAATATTAATATTTATTGCAATAAGTAAGACATTAGTTATATTTTGAGACATGGGTGGTTATGACACTGGCCCACCAGTGTGTAAGGCTGATAGTCCACTATCATATGTTTATCATAAAAAAATATGATCATAGATCTGTATACCTCGTTTTTTCTCCAACGCGAAGACACTCCTTTTTGCTGTGTACTTAACACAGCAAAAGGGAATGTACAAGTTTCTAATGGGGTGGCAACGCGCATGTGACACTGTTTGCGTTGCATGCGTTCAGGTTACGGTGACCGCTTTCCATCAGGCGGACCGTATGCTTGTTTGCCACCGACGTAGTATTTAAAAAAAAAAGGATGACATGATGCCTATGATCATATTTCTATGATAAACATGTGATAGTTACTGGCTTACTGCTAAACATATTAGTATGGTTGTTCAAATGTTCAATAAAATTGTAAAGTCAGTGTTATAATATAAGCACTCAGGGTAGTATCTCCGAATTTTATTATTATTATTATTCAATTATAGGCGAGCAGCTATTCAGCTGATGAGCCTATGTCACACAGTTTTAATGAATGATTATTTACAACTAGGGAACAAACTAAATTATTTTATTGAATATTTTTTGATTTGTTCTTTTTCAAGTAGTCACACTACTATATATATAAATTGTAATAGATATCATACACGACGGAAAAAAAACGACAAGGCCCGCTGGTGGCCGGGGAGTTTGGTATAGTGGTAATGACGTTAGCCGCGTAAGCTGAAGACCCGGGTTCGATTCCCGGCTCGGCCACCAGTAAGCCTTGTCGTCTTTTTGTATGATCTTTTTCTGTGTATGATCATAGTGGTCATGGAAAGTCAGGGAAATGATTTGGAGGTCAGGGAAAAATTTGACACCAAGATTAACAAAAAATAAAACCGCCTTCAAAAATAAGCGCGTTACAAAACACGGAGAAACTAAAAAGCAAAAAATAATAAACCTTTGAATTCAGATTTCTTATCGTATTGCAATAATCTAAACATCCAAATTATAAACAAATCAATTATTTTTGCAGTCGGTACCAGACCTGTTCGTCACCTTGCTATTGCCTGTCTGCCCCACCCAACCATACGCAGGCTGGCACCGACTCCAAAAATAATTGATTTGTTTATAATTTGGATGTTTAGATTATTGCAATACGATAAGAAATCTGAATTCAAAGGTTTATTATTTTTTGCTTTTTAGTTTCTCCGTGTTTTGTAACGCGCTTATTTTTGAAGGCGGTTTTATTTTTTGTTAAAAAGTTTATTTATTTGTTGATTTTTAGTGGTTCCTATTGATATTATACGTATCAGTCCGAATACATGTACACTAGTGAAAGAATTATCCTTTAACTCCTAACCATTGAGGAGTTGACCTTCCATTATCAGCTCAGCCACATAAAATTATTACCATCAGGCGTAAATACTGGTTTACCTTTGAAAAATACACTAAAAACATTACATGTGCCTATAACATTTGAAGAGTTCCCTCGATTTCTCCAGGATCCCATCATCAGACCCTGACCTGGTGCCAATGGGACCATCTAGGGGTTATACCCGTTCGATCAAAAAAAAAAATTTGAAAATCGGTCCACAATTCTCGGAGATATCGAGGAACATACATACAAAAAATAAAAAAACATTCAGTCGAATTGAGAACCTCCTCCTTTTTTGAAGTCGGTTAAAAAAAAAATAAAGTATTGAAAAAATAATATGATTTCTTGGGTTGGCCACATCCATGACAGCATTGACAGCAAAGATCTTCCTAGTAGTGATTGTAAGGCAACTTAGAATTGTCTGTTTAGACTTTTTTGACAAATATAGTACCTGCCCTAGTATCCCAGTGATGGCTAATGAATGAGGAAATCTTCATGCTCTAGCTGACCTTAATCTGTCCGGCCCAAAATCGTAAATGTGGAAAAATCCAGATATTTTTTTTACATTGCGTGTCCCACCCACATATACCAAAATGGCGAGGGGGGGGTAGGGAATAAATTCAGTTATTGTGATTCAGATTAACTGGAAAGTTGCACCTCAATGTCACCATGTACAACATTCATAAGGTGGTGGTTTTGCTAGGGCGACGTGAAAGGGGGATTCTAGCCCTTGACGAACCACGTTGCGAGCCGAACGACAAAGTTACGTCCCTATCCAAATTCTAAGAATCTATCCGACAATCCAAAGCGGAGTTCCTCATAAAGCCAATGGCGCAAAACGTCACATAGAGGCGCAATTTTGTATGAGTCAAAGAAGTTTAGGAGGATTAGTAAGCGTGACGATGAGAAAACTTTAAAGCACTTGGAAACCTAAAGGCATGTACTTAGTGGCAAAACACCTAAATGGGCATCCCGACGCTGACAACAGAGAAAAAATTTCGCGCTCGCTTCGCTCGCATTTACTATTTTAGGTAATACTTCTTAATACATATATTAGTCAATATTTCACGCTCACTATGCTCGAAATCTCGTTTTCATTTCAAGCTTTTGGCTTCCTGACTCTGCCCTGATAGTACCTCGGTACTTCGGTACTCCATTTTGTTTGTTATTTTTTGTACATAATAACTACTATCAGCCCCAGGGACGTATAAGAGGGGAAACATTTTCGCTCTCGCTACGCTCGCGATATTTTTTTCTACCGCAGATTATCCAAGGGCGCCAAAACTCAAACTCGCTCTACCCTGATAAGAGTGCACGGGCCGGCAACTTGTGTAGCCAAAAATAAATAGTATAACCAACTACAGCTTTCGTTAAGTTTAGTTTTATAAAACCAGAAATTAAAGTTTAATAGTTAACCTAAAGATAAAAAAAAACGTAGGTTTAAAGTACTAGCTTTTTGCCCGCGGCTTCGCTTCGTTAGAAAGAGACAAATATTTATTTCAATTTATGAATGATTATTTAATTATAAGTAGGGTAAGATAAGGCAGGAGTTTGTAGTTATTTTTTTTAGTAATAACATCAGTAATTTGAAATACATAATTAATTACACAGTGACCAAATTACAGTACTGAGTGTTAAATGTACTCTGGTAACTACTAACTACCCAGATAATGTTAAAAAGGCCCAGATTTTTGTTAAATGAAAAATCAACTTTGTGTTATTTTCTTTGGTCTCATTTCTAATGGCAATTTAATTTTGAAAGTAGTTACTATGATGTATTTAGTAGTTATTATAATTATCATATACTCACAAATGTTGTATATTAATGTTAAGGTAACCAAAATCTACAACCTATGGAATTGGGTTACTTTTTCTTTAGCGTTTAAATAATTCAGGTAGCAATCCAACAGTTATGTCATTAATTAAGCAAGCACTATAGTACCTAAATACATGAAGTTTGCAATAATGAATTACCTGGCACGAAACTAGTAGTTCCCCCAAAGGCGGCTCACTCCGCGATTAAAGCTAGGAACACACTACGCGGACGTCCGTCGTAAATCGACCGCGGACGGGAATCTGGACAATGAAATTACACATAACCGTGCAAACTATCGGTCGACGGACGTGGACGTGGCCTTGAGCGCACGGACGTCCGATCGAAATCTGGCTCTCTGGATGTTTTGTTCCGTGCACACTGATAGGTCGCGGTCGTTTTACGACGGACGTCCACGTAGTATGTTCCTAGCTTCAATCGCCGCCCTACAAGTACATGCCGCGGCCCATTCAGTAGTGACGACCTTCGCACGGCGCAATAGAATTCAATGTCGGCTGCTCGCGTGCGGTCCGTTTGTTAACGTAGGTAAGAATGTAGAATGGCGGCATTTTGTAAACATCAAAGGAGTGAGCCTTCTGTACTTGTACTATTATCTATTCTGTGGTTCTCCATAAAATAGGCGTAATAATGTAGTTCTTGGGATCGTGATTGCCATTTTAAATGGCAATTCGGTAAAGAATCACTGTTTTTCGAGCAGGCAATGTTTAGGCAGGGTACAGCCTGGCGAAATAGAGTAGAAAATAATTGGGGCGCCACCGTCTATGTAAACCACTTCGCATATGGCAACTATTTTGACACTTCTGTATGAAAAAAAAAGTGTTGCTATGATTAAAAAAATGTTCCATTTGTACCTACTCAAACTGTAGGCAAAGTTGTAGCATTTCACAGAAAATCACAGGTATAGATAGTGCCTAACCTTTAAAATTTGTGTGTAACTACTTTGCACTCTCGTGGATAAAATGCGATTTTGTCATTTGTTTCTGAAGTATCGAGAGAGCCTTTCCCAGTTGGTGTGGTGAAAATAACTATTACAGTTCACGCCAAGTACCCAAGCACAGTCGAGTTCATAATTATGTGTACATATATCTGAAAAAATGTACACATATTTATGAACTGTACTGTACTAGCTCAAGTACGCCGCTTCTATTTAATATGTTTGCAGACTAACCCCCTTATTCATAAACGTTCACACTAAAGTTATCAAGCCGATAAAATTCGTTTGTCCCTTTCCGACGTATTGATGTGATAGAAAAGGACAAACGAACTTTATCGGCTTGATAACTGATAGTGAACGATTTTGAATAAGGGGGTAAGTAGTGTCAATCGCTGCGTGTGTTCGTTGTACGAGTCTATGTGACTGTACAGACCGACTGCAACTGCATGGGAACTGCACTCGAATTAGAACGTCGGCGTGCATCAGTTCCTATTATACAAGTTACATTCTGGCCCGAAGAGCCGGGAAATTACCTAGTGCATTACTGCATTTTATATATTTTAAATAATTGTTACTAAAATGCTTATTTATTAAAATATATAAGTACCTACTAAAGAATTATACCTACAGTTTATTATTGCACCCTATCAGTCAGTGATTAAAGAGATTCCTTAAAACGACGCCTACTGTCTAGAGTTATAATATGTAGTTCAAATTACATGGCCCTTTCTCTTCATGCCGGTGGAAGGGAGGTGATTATGTGGAATATATGACGACGGTGATTCTGACGACTTTTGCCGTCCAATATGCTAGCAAAGTAGAAAGGTAGGCACGATTTTTTTCAGAAAGTTTATTGAGTCTTTTTGCTGTTGCTGATTTCATTGCTCTTCCGCTTTAACAAACATTTCAACAAAAGTATAAAAAATAAAATATTTAAAATTGCAGCATGAGTGCGGGCGAGCGCAGATGCGGCGCGCCGCGCGTGCGCACCACGTGCTCCACCCAGTGCACCAGCTCCGCGCCCGGCGACACCGGCCGGTCGTGGTACATCTGGGATAGCTCCTTGGCTCTTATTCTGTAGCTGTTGAGGAATGCAGGTACAACTTTTTGAATATTAACATAATTATACATAGCAGTTACATTGGCTACCTTCCGACAGCATTAGGTATCTGATCGTGATTAGTCCCATGTACCTATTATTTCCGCGATATCATCGGAATTATCTACTTCTTATAATTTTAACTGAACGAGATAGATTCTAGGCTATTAATTGCTGCAAGATTTGAAGCACATAATAATATATATTCTAATATAAACGTGAACGACCCTAAGAAAATGCTCTTTAAATAAATAAATAAATATTATAGGACATTCTTACACAGATTGACTGAGGCCCACGGTAAGCTCAAGAAGGCTTGTGTTGTGGATACTCAGACAACGATATATATAATATATAAATACTTGTATACATTATCCATGACTCAGAACAAATATCTGTGCTCATCACACAAATAAATGCCCTTACCGGGATTCGAACCCGGGACCGCGGCGCAGCAGGTAGGGTCACTACCGACTGCGCCAGACCGGTCGTCTTTAGCTAGCTTTAGCCTTACCTTACCTGTCATTACTAAGAACCTCCTCAATGGCTAACTTTAAGTCGTCTGCCAAATCGTAAGCTAGCTGTACTTTCCTAGCGAAGCCTTTGTGCACGGCTCGATCTATGTTGAGAGTCTGATCATATCCAACTGGTATACCGACCACCGGCACCCCAAAGAAAACGGTTTCTGTCACCGAAAAAATTCCGCCATGCGTGATGAAAAGACGGCAGTTTGGGTGAGCTGAAACAAATGTGTTACAAAAACAATAAAAATATGTAAACATTTTGCTTGATAGGTTAATTAGGAGACTGGTAATAATGTGTCCTAACTGAATGTCTAAATATATCCCTATACTCGGAGTTTATAACAGGGTTACAGTTCCATTTTGGAATTTTCTTAGTCATCACAAAAACTTGAATAGGAAATCTCTTTTTCCTTTCGTGTCACTATCTTACCCAAAATGCCATGCTGCGGGGCCCATTTCACAATATGTACATTTTTAGGCAAATCCGGCAACTCTTCCTCTAGTTTCCAAATGATCGTTTGTTGCAGATTACTAAAGACTCTTAATATGTCACTTTTCATGGTATCCGGCATATCTTTACTTTTCCATATAGAACCCATACTGAAGTAGATAACTCCATGATATGCGCTATCCATTATTTTTTGTAGATCCTGCATCAGAAAAAAATATAATGTAACGTACCTACCCAGTCCACGTGCAGTACCTACCTAATAATGATTAGTATACTGGGTGGCTCATTCAAATCGGTCACTATGGGAAATTCTGAAACTATATAAGACATACGTAGATCTGTTCTTAGGAACCATGTCATCGATTTTAATAAAAAAAATTGTATATTATATATTCCACAAATACAGTCTTAGAAGTATTGTAAAGGCTTTCGATGATTAGTTTTGATTACCTGTGGCAAAGGTTTCGGTTCTCTTTCAATCCAAAATCCACCAATTTCTTTACAGTTCGCTGGCAGTCTCATTGATTGTCCGTAGACAGGGTGAGAATTTGAAAAAAGTAGTGTGCCATTATACAGTACTTCTTCAAAGGGCGGTAGCTCTCTATTACCTCTTTTGGCAACGTGGGGACCAAAAAGCACTTCGTAATTTGTTTTATCTCTTGATGAAAAGTACCTGAGAAGGTACATCAGTTGTTTACTTAGCACTGAAGAAAGTGAGGAACTCGCAATCAAGTTCTATGCATTCTGTTCAGATGAAGAAAGTTAGGTTAATGGCTGTTATGAGATTGTTGTGTTTAGGTAAAGTCCCCAACAAAGGGGGTCGGTTGGTTGGTCCTGTCATGGCCATAAGGAATAAACGAGCTCGTGAATGAATCTTTCTGGATACCTGTGCAGTCTCGTTCGTTCTTCCACCACCTTTGTTCAAAAGTCTTTCCTACCCAAAAAGTGCACTTACATAAATTTAAAAGCCTTAAATATCGCCTGAATGGTGAACTGCATCATTCGTTGTGCTAAACTAAACGGTGGCACAGCAGCTGAGTTCATGTCGGGCGTGTACGCAGGATTGGATGCTTCATCAATGAGAGACAGCACCATCCAATGCGCCTCCGTAGTCGATGACCAGATTAAAGGACAGTTGAACACCGTCGCGAATCTGGAAATACCATAAAGCCATTGAAAATGGTGTGGTTGGCAACCTGTTGATGCATGGTCTATATATTCGCTTAAAACACTCGCTTCGCTTTTTTTTTATTTGTGTGATGAGCACAGATATTTGTTCCTGAGTCATGGATGTTTTCTATGTATATAAGTATGTATTTATCTATTTAAGAAATAATATATATATATATATATATATATATATATATATATATATATATATATATATATATATTTTTTAACTTGCGAATACTGTCAAGCATGCGCGGATCTAGTGGGGCCTGGGCCTTTACCACGTGACCTCGTCCCTGGGCAAGAAGCTGGATCCGCGCTTGTTGTCAAGTGACTTACTTAAACCTCACATGAAGCAATAGGCTAATTTCGAATACTTAGTATACTTACCCAGCAAACATATCACTATGAAACCATTCAGCAATAACTACGTCGAAGTGAGTGGTATGGTCATTAAGAAGATCTTGTACATTTTGGTTTCTGATTGTCTCTTCCTCATACGAGAAAAACATTTTGGAGGTGGTTTTCATTATTTTCCAATATTGCGACATCGTCTCATTCCATAGTACAGCTTTGATTGTAAATACTTCAGCTACCAGTATAAACATATTGATTATGTGTCGATAGAATAGGATTTTTTTTAAGAATCTATTTAATTTGAATGTCAAAGTAGTCTCGTCACGTTCCCGTTATTTACAAAAGTATTAAATGAAAATGAAAATGAAATATTTATTTTTCAAGTAGGCATATTACAATGCGCATATGAACGTCAAATAAAGCTACGCCGGCTCTAACCCTACGCCTCAGCCTCGAGAAGATTTCAGTCCCCCCTCAGTTGGGTGGGGGGTATCCACTATGGGACCGGCAAGAAACTCGGCGGGCAACTTCTTTTCAAAACATTACATCTTATAATTAACATGCATTAAATAACAAGATACAATTTAACATGCAAAAGTATTCATCAAAGAATATGAACAGACTAGGTACTCTATGGAAATTAATTTCAATAAATTATATTATTGCTTAATAATACGTCGTTCTTCTTCAGAGAAAACATATCAAATTGTCACAGAAGAAAAAGATAATATGAATCTCAATATCATTAAATATGTAATTTACCTACACAACATAAAATATAAAATATTTGATGTGCTGTGTCCTCTATACATAATACAATTATTTTAATTGCTATTCGTTTTTTGTAGTTTCTGGTTCGGGCCATGCATGTTTGTCTGTCAAATAGTCCTCGACTCTGTAATAAGCCTTTAACATCGATGTTTTTTTTAAGTAGTTCTTAAGAGCTGGGAGGGGTAATCTCAAAGCAGTGTCAGGTAACTTATTATAAAAATGAATGCATTGCCCAACAAATGACTTCTGTACTTTACGGACACGAAACTTCTTTATGGCAAGCTTATTTTTGTTTCTAGTGTTATAATTATGGATATCAGAATTCTTAGTGAAACAGTCTAAATTCTTAACAACATAAATTATACTATCATAAATGTATTGGGAAGCTACAGTTAAGATATTAATTTCTTTGAAGAGTTCTCTTACTGATTCACGTGTTCCTAAGTTGTAAATAGAACGAATGGCTCTCTTTTGTAATACAAAGATAGTCTGTATGTCAGCTGCTTTGCCCCAAACCAGAATACCGTATGACATTACACTGTGAAAATAACTATGATACACTAGGCGAGCTGTCTCAACATTAGTCAGTTGCCTGATTCTCCTAACGGCGTATGCGGCTGAACTTAATTTGCTTGCTAGTTTCTTTATATGAGGACTCCATTGTAGATTTTTGTCCAATGTTAAACCAAGGAACAGTGTTGTATCTACCATCTCTAAGCATTCATCATTCAAAAGTATTTTTGTATCGATTGGTTTAACATTCGGCAGAGAAAATCGAATACATTTGGTTTTCTTAGAATTAAGAAGTAAATTGTTGACAGTAAACCACTGCAGTACATCAGCTAACGTGCTATTAATTACATTGTAATCCGTAGATTTTCGGTCAACATTAAAAAGCAGTGATGTATCATCAGCAAAAAGTACTATTTCACAAAAGTTTTTTACTATATATGGCAAATCATTTATATAAACCAAAAAATTGTCTATCACTACTGTGAACATGCATTAAATCGAATTGTAATTATATGTATATGTTTGTTCCTTTTTACGCAGTATGGAAACCAAACGAGTAGGTATAATTTAAAAAATCTTACGTCAGTCGATTTGTTTTTATCTTCCGAGTAAAGTGCACTTCATGATCATTAAAGTTATTAATGTACCTAAATAATGCTTTAACAACTTAAGTCTCCATTATAAAGGTTAGGCACCACAGACATTAGATTCGACAGAAGATTCATAATCTGAATTTGGATTTGTATGCAACCTGTCAGTTCAAACTGACACTGACAGATCTGTCAGTGTCAGTTTGAACTCAGACAGATCTGTCAGTGTCAGTTTGCATACAAATCTTTTTTAAGATTATGAATTTTTCAGACTGTCTGTTGCCGGGCTTATATCAAGTAAAGGAATTCGTTCAAACCTCACAAGGATTATCTATTTGTAGATTTTTGTTTATCATGCAGAAACGTCTCCATGATAAAATATACCTATTATATACTAGCTTTTTCCCGCGGCTTCGCACGCGTTAGAAAGAGACAAAAAGTACCCTATGTCACTCTCCATCCCTTCAACTATCTCCTCTTAAAAAATCACGTCAATTCGTCGCTCCGTTTGGCCGTGAAGGACGGACAAACAAACAGACACACACTTTCCCATTTATAATATTAGTAAGTATGGATATTTTCCCCTCACTAGCTCGGAAACACGTGTTTTGTCCTTTAATACCAGCGGGTAAAAACGCATTTTATCCACTAGTGGGTAAAGTAATTTGACCTTGAATAACGCCAAATTAACTGCTTTAAAATTGATAAAAGTAGGTGAATCTAGTAATAAAGATCATTTTCCCCTCACTAGCTCGGAAACACGTGTTTTGTCCTTTAATATCAGCGGGTAAAAACGCATTTTATCCACTAGTGGGTAAAGTAATTTGACCTTGAATAAAGTGGAATTAACTGCTTTAAAATTGATAAAAGTATGTGAATCTAGTAATAAAGATGATTTACCACCTGTGGAACTACTGGAAGCAGTGATAAACGCATTTTTTGCGTTGTAGTTTCCTCGCTATAGTGAGGGGAAAAGTTTTGTGTTACACTCGGGTGCAAATGTATTTTTCCCCTCACTAGCTCGGAAACACGTGTTTTGTCCTTTAATACCAGCGGGTAAAAACGCATTTTATCCACTAGTGGGTAAAGTAATTTGACCTTGAATAACGCCAAATTAACTGCTTTAAAATTGATAAAAGTAGGTGAATCTAGTAATAAAGATCATTTTCCCCTCACTAGCTCGGAAACACGTGTTTTGTCCTTTAATATCAGCGGGTAAAAACGCATTTTATCCACTAGTGGGTAAAGTAATTTGACCTTGAATAAAGTGGAATTAACTGCTTTAAAATTGATAAAAGTATGTGAATCTAGTAATAAAGATGATTTACCACCTGTGGAACTACTGGAAGCAGTGATAAACGCATTTTTTGCGTTGTAGTTTCCTCGCTATAGTGAGGGGAAAAGTTTTGTGTTACACTCGGGTGCAAATGTATTTTTCCCCTCACTAGCTCGGAAACACGTGTTTTGTCCTTTAATACCAGCGGGTAAAAACGCATTTTATCCACTAGTGGGTAAAGTAATTTGACCTTGAATAAAGTCAAATTAACTGCTTTAAAATTTACAAAAGTAGGTGAATTTAGTAATGAAGATGATTTACCACCTGTGGAACTACTGGAAGCAGTGATAAACGCATTTTTTGCGTTGTAGTTTCCTCGCTATAGTGAGGGGAAAAGTTTTGTGTTACACTCGGGTGCAAATGTATTTTACTTCTCGTGTATTAAAAAACTCGCAAGTTCAGGATTCTATTCTCGAACCACTCGCTTCGCTCGTGGTTCAACTATAGAATCCTTTCACTTGCTCGTTTTTCAATTCCACACTCGGCATTAAAATACAACTTTGCCCCCTTGCATAACAAATAACTATTACTTCTCGTGTGTTGGAAAACTCGCAAGTTCAGGATTCTATTCTCGAACCACTCGCTTCGCTCGTGGTTCAACTATAGAATCCTTTCACTTGCTCGTTTTTCAATTCCACACTCGGCGTTAAAATACTACTTTGCCCCCTTGTATAACAAATAACTATTGTAGAACATACGTGTAAATATCTTCAAGCTTTCACTGACATCCACCACTCGCAGTTTGGGATGGCCAATTTCTTTAGCTTCCTTAGGATATGGCGTAACGATGGTTACCTAAAAATATACAGAAACTTTACCATCTAAAGTCTTAAAAGATTTGCCTTTTCTACTTTTCCGTTTGTACATACATATATCTCTCCAAAATTGGCAGAAAAGAAGATGCGAAGCTCTTCTGTCTGAGCCGTATAGGTTCCGTATGCAAATTAAAGGCGTAAGGCCGTTTTCACATTATCCGATCCGATATCGGGTGTCGGACCGACATCCTACATCCGATAAACGCTTCCGATAGTGTCGGATGTCGGTCCGATAAAACTCATTGTTCCAAATCAATGAAGTATGATTTTGTATATAAGCACTATATTTCAAATATTTTATTGTAAAATTAAAATAACGGGTATAAAAATACTCAAAGAGTGGCAAGTAAAATAAATACTTATAATTTTACATTTAACTATGTATATCGTCTACTAAAAGATGAAAAAATTAGTACTTAATCCGCAATTCGGACCAATGAATGACAATTTTTTTTTTCAACAGAAATTCATCATTAACAGCTGTTTAATAGACGCCATTTTTGTCACGCACACTACTACAAACGTATACCTACATTATATACGCACACACACAAATATTATCGGCCGACAGCTGGCGGGGGTCCGGCATGTCAAAAATGTCAGACGCGTCCTTAGTAAGGGGAAATTAGCTAAAATTAGGTACGGAATAATTAATGGAAGGTTTTTTTAAATTGAAATATGTACCTTATAGACCGAAGTTATTTTTCATCAACCCTCCCCACTCCTCCCCCCTTTGCGTCACCCCTCTACCCTCCCTTAAAGTGCCGAAAATGCGGTTTTTCTCGATTTCTGACAAAAATGTTGAAGATACAGAAAAAGCGCATAGCAACAAAGTAATCCTTAATAAATTTACTACAAATCATTCATTAACACTTTGGTTCTAGCACTTATAGTTTTCGCGCGATCCGTCACGAAAGTTGGTCCTTTGCTGCAATTTTCTTTAATGAATGTTAAGTTTTCGCCCAAAATGCTTACGAAATCGTCGAAATTTGTTTGATATGACTAAAATATTGTAACTCATGACTAAAATAAAATTAAGGGGGAAAACTCACTACCATGGGTGGAATTTCCGATATGTCTTGGAATTCCAGTAACTATTTAAGAGGTAATATTTTCACGGTAGTAGTCGCTAGGAGTACCATTGATCCATATAGTATATCGATGACTGGGGATGAGCTTTTGGTAGCTGTTGGTAGAGCCCTGCACGGGAAGCATGGTCGCGCGATAGACGATAAAATAGCAGGCCGACCCTATCGCACTATTTGCAAGTGCGATAGGGACAGCCTGATATTTTATCGTCTATCGCGCGACCATGCTTCCCGTGCTGGAGTATCAATCCAGAAGCCGTGAGTTCAAATTCCACCCATGGTAGTGATTTTTCCCCCTGAAATTAATTTTCAGTTTATAATATTTTAGTAATATCAAACAGATTTCGTAAGCAATTTGGGAGAAAACTTAACATTCACTAAAGAAAATTGCAGCAAAGGACCAACTTTCGTGATGGATCACGCAAAAACTATAAGTGCTAGAACCAAAGTGTCAATGAATGATTTGTAGTAAATTTATTAAGGATTACTTTATTCATACACGCTTTTTCTGTATCTTTAACGGTTTTGTCAGAAATCGCGAAAAACCGCATTTTCGGCTATTTAAGGGGGGGAAGAGGGATGACGCAGAGGGGAGGGATGGGGAGGGTTGATGAAAAATAACTTCGGCCTATAATGTACATATCCCAATAAAAAAAAATCTTCCATTAATTATGCCAAAATTTTCATACATAACTTTCCAGAAGGAACGTTCTACCTGCCGATATCGGCAGTTCGATGGATAAGAACTGTTGTAGGAGAGTCTTTGCGTTTTATATTGTTTTTTAGTAATAATGATCTATTAAATACATAAACAAAGACCTGGAAGCGCATAAATCTTACATTTTACATCCTTCCTACATCCGATATCGGATCGGATAATGTGAAAACGGCCTAAGTACACAAGTTGCAAAAACAGTGTTGTGACCAAGAATTTTCCCAGCAGTTTCCCAGCACTTGGCAGTTTCAAAGAAGCTGGGAAAATTCTTGGATATTTCTTAAAATGTTCTTTCGGTGCATCAGTACCTAATACAAATAAGGTGAATACTTACTCCAGAAACGATACCTACTTATATACAACATACAAAATAATGCAATAAACACATTGAAACTTATAAATAGAAAATTTGGCCCAGGTCTTGCTCGTTAGGTAAGGTGCCCATAAGGCTGGCCGCGTTGCCCCGCTAGGTAGCAATGCTGATCCGCTGAGCAAAGTATAGACCAGCCCTCTGGCACCTTATACTTACTTCGTGTCCAGCTCCTAAGAGATGCTTTGCATAACCGAAAGCCAGTGTGGTGTGGCTTTTGCTCAAATTTGGAAATACTAGTAACGTATTGTAGGCCTCGCAATCCAACGCTGATTTCAACACAAGTAAGAGAGCGAAACACAGCCATTTCATAATTTTATCTGAAACGGTACGGTAATTTTTATATGATTAGGTTAGGTATACAAAAGATAATATTCTGAGTTTCTGACTAAGTTCCAAGGAGTCTTTTAACTGAGCTGCTCGGCCTACTTTAGTCTGACATCCACGGATCAAAAATTTCACGGCGAATGCACCTAAATGACGATAAGTTAAGGAAATCTTTGGATTGTCCCTTATGGTTATGGCCAATGATCCTACTAAGTTTTAACTGGACAGTTGGACACTGATGTAGGTATAAGTCCGCTGCTGAAGACACTGACCTCCTTGCACAGAAGTTTGTATGCAACGGTGCTCGGTGCTGAGTGAATAATGTTGCTGAATGTACCTACAGTTTTGCTCTATAAATTTTATCCAAATATTTTACCGACGACCCAAATAAATATTTCAAAGAGTGTCTTCTGACCACATTTCTGATATTTCTGATCAAAAGAATTTAGCTCGAACAAGCCTTTATTCATTCGCCTATTTTTAACATTCTAGCAAATGTTTAAATATGTGCATTCGTGCTACAAAACGTTGAAGCAGGGGCTCATTCCGCGATTCTATCGCCGCGCTACAAGTATATATATGCTGGCGGCCGCGAGTTCGGGGCTTAATCTGGGGGCCGATTTTTGAATCTCACTTTCACTAAAATACCGGTTGAAATCGGTGAATTGCCTATTATTTTCAGTGACAATTTTCTGAATTCGAACGCTGTGAGACTCAAAAATCGGCCCCCAGGGGTGGCGCGCGTTCTCACGAAAGGCACGTTCGCACTTTCTATTGGTACTTTACGTCGTGAGTTTTTCGGAACAACATCGGAACGATATCCGAAAGATGTCATTCAGTGTACGTGCTCAATATAGCTACGGGCAGGGCAAGTACGAGCGAAATGCACGATATCCGAATGTCTGAATGAATCCTAATTTTAATGATATCAGTGTGCGTTAGAACTGGCCCGTTGCTAAAGCAGATTATTATGCGTATAGATAGTCGAA
Source organism: Leguminivora glycinivorella (assembly GCF_023078275.1). Lineage (NCBI taxonomy): Eukaryota > Metazoa > Arthropoda > Insecta > Lepidoptera > Tortricidae > Leguminivora > Leguminivora glycinivorella. The sequence goes on from NC_062971.1 coordinate 7,306,743, forward strand.
ATAAATACCCCGCTTACTAATTTTGCATATTTAAATATAGAAAAGGCAACTTACAGGTTATCGTAGATATCTGTAGAAACGTAGAACTAGGAGCGATTTGCTGCCTGCTCTGCGCAGGCCCCGTAGCCGAATGGCATTTCTCCGACGCCAAACGGAAACGAAACCTGTCCGGCTCTGTCGCACCAATACGCAAGAGCGATAGGGATAGATATCTACTAGCGCTTCGTTTCGTGAGCGTTTCGTGAACGTTTGTGCCGTTCGGCTACGCACCCTGGTCACGTTCACGAGTAACACTGGTTTATATTTAGGTAGGTATTGCATACGTCAGTGTTTGTTGTTGTGTATACAAACACTGGATTCGCGTGGTAGTTGTAAAGCTATTTACGTGTTTAGGTTCGTTATTGTTATTTATAGATTGATGTTATCAGCTTTTTATCATTTCGACAAGGAGTAATATAAAATGGTATCGATATCGATCTACATAATATATGGTACAGTTAGCTGCATATGATGCATTTATCGCCTTTTTATACGTATTTAACTTGAACATAATATTATTTAACTAATCATTTAGTGTCTATGTATTTGTTTTTGATTCTAGATTTGTTTCTAAAACAGCAATGAGATTATTGTTTCAAGATATACGTCATATACCTACACCATGTTTTTGTTTTCCTTCAAATTCAACACGTCTGCAGGTTCATTAACAGGATCCAACTAGAGTTTGCATTATCCGACGAGTTTTTATATTCGAATAATTCGGATAATACCATTTTTATTATTCGAATATTCGAATAATTTGGATAATTTCGGATAATTTATTAAACGGAACAAAATTAATGTTCCAGGTGCGTATAAGCGTGAAATTGATAACGGCTGAGATAGATGAGCGCCATAATGCGAAATGTACCTACATATTTTATTTATTTTTTGCGTAAATCAGCAAACTGTAGAAATTAAAACACACCTAGCTCTCTATCTTTAGTTCTATGACTAGAATCTTGCAATCAGATAGTGAGCTGTTGATATAAGACAGTAGTAGTAATTAGTTAGTAAGGTATAAGGAGAAGTTTTTCTGACAACACCTTTATCTTGGAAATGGATGGTAGAGAGGATGGCTTGTTGAGAGTGGAACGTGAGACAACATCATTGGATATAATGATGGTTATAGGGCCATACAGCGTTGTCATGTTATCCGATCCGATATCGGATGTAGGAAGGATTTCAAAGACAAAAATCAAAGATGGCGCCTTGAATGATTTCGAGAATGTATAGGAGTCGGTCCTCCGCTCGATCGGATCGGATACTCATCTTAAATCTGCGGGGGCCCTTCCGGATACACTTCGACCCATCGGGATCTTTTGTGAAATTACCCCCTTCGATCTTAAGATCCTTCAGCTATTCAGGAGCTTCTCGACCATCTCCACGTATCGGATGATGAGGCTCATGGGTAGCTCTCTGATGTCCTTTGGTACAAGGTAGCCTGCTCCAAAGTTCTTCATTCTTTGTCTGGCGAGGGCATGACATTCACACATTAGATGTCTGATGGTCTCTTCCTCTTCGCCGCACATGCGACAAGGAATTTTGGCCAAGATGGGACACGCTGACTACACAGTCAGCGTGTCCCTTCTTGGCCAAAATTCCTTTGAGCCCGTAATGGCCTGTGAACACTCCCGTTATAATTTGGAGTTGTCTTTTGCCTAGCTTTCCTAACTTTTTGCTCCATCCAGATTCAACCCTCCGCATAAAGAGCTTTGAATGCTTCAGACCTAGCAGGGCATCCCACTCTTTTTGGTGATTAGCCTTTGCTTGGTCTTTCATAGCCGTTTTAATGGTTCCTTCAGATCTGTGAAGTTGTCTACAGATCTGGCCTGGCCTTGGCAAGTTCATCAGCATTTTCATTGCCAATGAAGCCTTCGTACGCCGGTATCCATACCAGTTGCACCTTGTTTTGCCTTCCAAGCTTGTTAAGAGCTTGGATGCCGTTTAATACCAGTCTAGAGTCAACTCTGGGCGATGTGAAGGCTTTGAGTGCCGCCTGACTGTCGCTGAGTATATAGATATTCTTTCCTTGGGTTTGTCTAACTATATTCTTACTAGCTTTTACCCGCGGCTTCGCCCGCGTAATAAAAGTATTCATTAAGATTTTCATTTGGATCCGTAGGGACCGTAGGTTTCTCTGTAGGTATATTCATCTGCGATTATTTCGATTGCACATAATACTTTTGCTTGCAATGATTGTAGAAATATTACACATCGACCACAGCGTAGGTAATTCTATATACGCTGGGGAAACCTTTATAAACATCCCACATAGCCCGTATTTCGACACTATGATCGGTGGATAAAAAGTACTTTTTTCTATTATCCCTTACAATTTTTTACATTTTGCTTATACTTATCGCAAACGTAATGTTCAAGCAAGCAAACAACGATCGTCTTAGAGCACTTTGATTGTAAGAGACCGCCGACCGATTATCCGTATCCCTCTAACGATACCCATATTATCCGTATCCGTATCCGTATCGCTATCGCTAACGCTATCGTTATCGCTATCCCTATCCCTATCGCTATCCCTATCGCTATCCCTATCGCTTTCCCTATCGCTATCCCTATCGCTATCCCTATCCCTATCCCTTATCAAGATGTTTAATGATATAACACTTTAAGTTCTCGCGCTTTGTACACATATTTAAAGTCACATACAGGTCGAACGCGATTAATTAACATTATTTTTATCTTTTTTCCCAACGTTTCGGCCAGGTTGCACTGGCCGTGGTCGCGGAAGACTGACGTCCCAGCAAAATGTCACCGGAGATGTAAACAACACAAAACTACCCGATATTAATTTATATAAATGTTCGGGGTAGACAAATAAATATAATCTACCCGCTTTTAGTTAATGTTTATTTCCCACCATGTTTATTTTAAAGGTAAAAATAATGTTAATTAATCGCGTTCGACCTGTATGTGACTTTAAATATATGTTTAATGATTTCTTATCAAGTGCTAAAATATAAAGTTTCACGGTTTTTTCATTTAAAATTAAGAAATCCCATACAAACTTTCAACCTCTTTTTCAACCCCTTCATCCCTTTTTTTCGAAATAAAAAGTAGCCTATGTTCTGTCTCAGGGTCTAAAGATTGTCTGTTCCAAATTTCATCAAAATCGGTTGCGTGGTTTAAGCGGGAAAGAGTAACAGACAGACAGACAGACAGACAGACAGACAGACAGACAGAGTTACTTTCGCATTTATAATATTAGTATGGATGGATAGTATGGATGGATGTACACAGGTAATTATTGGGTATGTCTCGGCTTGGAAGACAGTGGCATAATTGTCCATGCTGATACTACCACTGTAGTCACTAGTCATTTGCATAAATGCCTACGCCCGTACCAAATGCCATCTTGGACCGGATCGGATACTTAATATAAAAAGTTGAAAACTCTTTTCGTAGGCTCTAAACAAAAGCGTCCTGGTTAGGGTCTTAGAACAGGAATGAGCAAAGATATGGGTACTTGTTCAAAACAGAATAACCAAAAAAAGAGAAGCAATTAGTCGAAGACACTTTCTATCCAGGTGTGGATCATTTTAAACCTTAGTTGCACAGTGGCTGGTACCAAAGTACCACTGGAAGGGAAGAGGTGATAAATAAGTAAGTAAATTCTTTACTGTACCACCAACATAAAATATACCAGACATAAAATATAAAAGAATGAAGAAGGAGGAGGTACAAAGGCGAACTTATTTAAACATTCAAATCCAAAACGCCTCAAATTGCTCGGCAGCGATTTGATGGGTTTTAGTTTCCAAGCTGATCAGTAGATCGGCTAAGATTTCAAAGTATAAGTAGTAATTAGACCGATTTTTGTGTATGCATGTAACTAAAGACTTAAAAGGAAAATGCCTTATATTTCTTAGTGAAGTGGAGGGAATTCTGGAGTACTAAATTGCCATGGAACTGATAACAGCTAAATTCGGAGTGAGGCGCTAAATTTCAATTTCAAAAAAACAAGGGACCAGGAAATCTAGGTATAAATCTCCCTTATTAAGTATGGTTTTACAGATAACTTCACGTTAGCTATTAGCAGTAATGAAAGTAGGTTGGGGTAACGTTTTCATATTAAAAAATAATACTTGAACGTTTTTCTGTTTTTTTTTAATCATCCAATTAATCGAATATTCGATAAGAACTCAGTGCGTGGGGTGAGGCATTCTGCTTACTTCTTGTTCACGAATGCTTTCTTTGTTTTGTAAATACAGTGAAACCTGGATAAGTGAGACTTCAAGGGACGACAAAATTTATCTCACTTAAAGAGGTATTCCACTTATTCAGGGTCTCAGTTAGACAGGCATAATTAAATGTTTGTCTCATTTACAGAGGGTATCACTAATAGAGGCCAAAATAGAGGGTATGCCAGTTATAGAGGTGATAAATAAGGTATTTTGCATAAATAGTTATTATTAGTTGCATACTACTTAAAAGAAAAGGTCTTATATTTTATTTAAATACAGGGCTTATTTGCCCTGTATTTAAATAAAATATAAGACTAACGTCATTGTGTCTTAAAACTTTTATAGGTACCTATATTATGAAAGTATTTTTTTAAATATTTTTATGTAAATTATTGAGATTTTAGTTTTAATTACTTACAAATAACCAAGAAAACCCTTAAACTCATCTGAACACAAAAAGGATCAATAGCGTAATTTAAAGATAGGCTAAGAATTATTAAAAATATGGAAGTAGGTTTTCAATGAAGTCCAAGTTACAGAGGTCATAGCTTGACTGTGTCTCAGATACAGAGGTAAATTTTTATAAAATTCTTAACAAACAATTAAGTTCACATACATTTCAAATATAGTCTCAGTAACAGAGGTAAAATATACACTCTGTTTCACTAATAGAGGGAAATGTGACTATAAAATCGAAAAGACTAATCTCACTTATAGAGGTCTGTTTTGTCTCACTAATAGAGGTAAATCGGTGCGAAAGTGTCGGGACCACACCTTGGGTCCCAACTAAAGAGGTTTCTCACTTATCCAGGTCCCACTTAACCAGGTTTCACTGTATTAGTTTGATTTTGAAGATAAATAGGTGTTAACTTGTTAGCAATAACATTATCCGTATTAAGAATTGATCGAAATTGGTTCAAGTGACGTCTACCTATTAAATATATCACTTATAAATAAAAAATAATGTTTATAGAAATTATCCGTTTATCCGGATAATTTCACTTAGATTATTCGAATATTTTCGGATAAAAATATTGGCGGATATTCAAATAATTCGGATATTCGAATATCCGGATTGCAAACCCTAGATCCAACCTTCCCTTAAAGTTAACGGAAATCTATAAAGGAAGGTAAAATTCAAGTAACAAGTACACAATCATTATAAATACTTCTTCTCTTTAATAACAATCAAGTTGCATAATCTTCGTAGTTTTCTAATCACATATACGACAGGGACCGTAACCACCATCATCAGTGCTAAAGCGTCCAAGTACATCTTCTGGTACCAGGGCAGCATGAGCGCGGGGGAGCGCAGATGCGGCGCGCCGCGCGTGCGCACCACGTGCTCCACCCAGTGCACCAACTTCGCGCCCGGCGACACCGGCCGGTCGTGGTACATCTGGGATAATTCTTTTGCTCGTTCACTGTACCTGAAATTAGTCAGCAGCGTATCCTGAACTTGATCATCTGGGTCAGGTCAGACTGCTACATGCCAAAGCAGCAGCGGCAAACGAGATAGAATAGAAAATATAAATAATTTATTCGACAACACGAACACAGTTGAGAAAGATTATACGTGGAGCAAAGGAAGGCCAGGATATTTAGTGCTAAGTATAGAAGAAGATAAAAACATAGAAAGGAGACATTACCATGAAATGGTCTCATCCCAACGTGACCCCTTTTTGGATCATGTTTTCCACTACCTACCAGCGTACCGTAGACAATACTACAAACCTTGTATCACTGGTCACCTCGTCAATAGCTTCCTTTAAATGTTTATCTAAATCGTAGCTCAATTCGACCACCTTGGCGAATCCTTTGTGCGCGGCGCTCTTACTGTTGATGTATTGGTCTCCGAACACTGGTATAGCCATGATGGGCCAAGCGCGGATCCAGCTTCGTGCCCAGGGGGGGGGGTCACGTGGTAAAGGCCCCGGCTACAGGGGGGGTCACATGGTCTATTTGTATGGCCAACCTAGGCTCCAGGGGGGGGTCATGACCCCCATGACCCCCCCCCTGGATCCGCGCATGTGATGGGCTTTCCAAAGTGAACAGATTCAGTCGTAGAGAGTAGTCCTCCATGGGTTATGAAAAGGATACAGGATACAGTTAGGGTGTGCTGCAAAAGATGATATGGTTAACAGTGCCTAATTTATAAGAAAACTAAAAAAGTCGTGTCGCATAAACTGGTACTAGACTGGAAAAAACGTATATAAACTGAAATAGATACCATACACTAAAGAACGATCAAGCCCACTGGTGGCGAAGCCGGGAATCGAACCCGGGTCTCCAGCTAACGCGTCTGACGTGATAAACTGCTACTAGGTGGTGTAGCGGTTTATCACGTCAGCCGCGTTAGCTGGAGACCCGGGTTCGATTCCCGGCTTCGCCATCAGTGGGCTTGATCGCTTTTTCTTTAGTGTATAGTATCTATTTCAGTTTATAATTTATATATAGTGTTACTACTTAAAAAAACAAATCAAAAAATATTTAATAAAATAATTTGATTTGTTCCCTACATTGAATAATTCTTACAAATAGTTTATCATTAAGGTCGATATATTTAAATCAGATACTATTTCAATCATTTCAATGTCAAAATGTGTAGATGATTGTCAATATGATCAATTCTGAATCGGCAAATATCTAATAATACTTAAGTATAACGTAGGTACTCGATTTGTAGGTTTAGCAACGCTTCTTTTTCTGTCATCGAAAGTGTTAAAAAAAAATATAATTTTGTTATTTTCTAGTAGGTATACCTATTTAAGTTTTACTATTTGCCACTACCTACTCTTATGTGTACCTAAAATCGTAAGAAGACGTTTTCTGGTAGGAATTGACAAAGAAAAAAACAGTTAAAATATTATTTTATTAACTTTATAAAACAAGTAATTACTTAATTAGTCTTTTTTTGCTTCTTAACAGGCGATTTAACTAGCCCTAAATTTCTTAAAACATTTTTTGCAATATCACACAACTTCTTCAATATTAATTTCACTACATACAATGCTAGGAGAACTACTGCTAGAAGATCCAGGTACATCTTCTGGTACCAGGGCAGCAGGAGCGCGGGGGAGCGCAGATGCGGCGCGCCGCGCGTGCGCACCACGTGCTCCACCCAGTGCACCAGCTCCGCGCCCGGCGCCACCGGCCGATCGTGGTACATCTGGGATAGCTCCTTCACTCTTTCTGTGTACCTAATACATACAGTGATCATAATTAGAAAAGATTTTTTTCTACTCCCGTGTTGTTATTCGTCATTTACCGTGTCGTGCATAGATCGTTAAAACCCTACATAAAAGATGCCCGCCCCCGGCCGGCGCCCCGCGCACCCACGCATACGATATAGCTCTTACAGCATAGTTAGGTAGCCGTTAAGGGATATAGCGGGCCGCGGGGCGCCGGCCGGGGGCGGGCGGCGGCGCGGGGGAGTGCGAGCGACAGGGTGAGTGCAGAAACATTGCAGAGGACAAGTCAAAATACTTATAGGAAACAGTGCGAATTTCACGAAAGTTATTCTAGAAAACTATTCAAAACTAAGTGCATGGTCGTAGAAAAAGTATTGTATGCAACGGTGTTTAACTGAGTCAAAAAATACTCGTGTCGTCTTAATAACAATTTTCGGCTTCGCCTCAAATTGTTACCTACGCCACTCGTCTTTTTTGACCTCCTTTAAACGCCTGTTGCATAAAATACTATATTAAGAACTAGGTTTTCATATGAACTAGGGTATGCAAACCGGTTAACCGGTTAACCGAAAACCCGGTTAACCGAGACTTTTTGGCCTCGGTTAAAAACCGGTTTTCATAGTCTGTAACCGGTTAATAACCGAAACTATATTTATTTCCCAAAATGACCAAATTAGGTTTAAAAAAGGGTAAAAAGTACGTAATTCTTCAATGTTTTGTAACAATAAAGATTTATTTATTACTTTTCATTCACAACATTACGCACCTGCACTGAATTCCTTAAAGAAGTCATAGTATAATCATGATTTTATAATCTAACTAAACGTGAAGATTAAACAATAGTCCCGAGTCCACTCAAATATACATTTTATACAGTAGAGTCCGGTTAGTATTACGACTTCGCATATACCTAACGTCCAACCGCTTACAATAACCGAATAACGGAAGCACAGGTATTGGTTTGGTTTTCATATGTGATATTATGAAAGTACATCCGTTTATTACGACTCCGGTTTTAACGACCAATCGCTTTTTACGAAGTAATTTTACACAAAATCCGTCAAGTCCGGTAACCGATTACAACGATGAGTGACAACATTTTTACTTGAGGAAACAAAGCTATTTCCACCCCAAGCATGGCCCCTTGTCTTGCCTACAGGTAGCAGGATGAGATTGTAGCCATGTGACTTTTTGGACCATTGTACATACATACATACATACAATCACGCCTGCCTCCCACAAAGGGGCAGGCAGAACACACGAAACTACTAAAGCTTCAGTGCCACTCTTGGCAAATAAGGGGTTGAAAGAAAACGAAACTGGACCATTGGACCATTGTGGTTTTAATAATTTTAACAATTGGTTCGCCTCGGGTCTAATCTTATAAGCTAAATAGAACCCACTTTTTATTTTTCGATTGCGTATAACGTAGTTTTACTTAATAAAAAAATCTATTGTCATATTAATTACGTAAATCGAGGTTCAACGAATGAGACTATTTATTATTACGAATTACGACAGTAATTTGCCGGTGATGAGCAAGTCAAGTACGCATACTAAAACATGACATATCTTTGGTAGATCTGGCAGAAACTTTTTACGCATATATTTGATTCATATAATAGTTCTTGGCAGAAGTCACGTTTGGCAGAAACACCTTACGCAGAATATGCTTTGGCATAAATCATTTCGCAGATTTTTGTAATACCGAATCGTCTGTTGTCATAATCTTGATGAGCATAATAGTCTTCTAGTCGAAAAATACTTTTGCAGATAATATTTGTGCATAATAATTATGCGGCATAAAGTTGCAATTTGCTATTTGATAGTGAGTTGGATGTGTTGGGGATGCAAGATACCTATTAACACTCCTCCTCGCTTCGCTCGTCGTCGTACCTAACGGTGACTCTGGGGCAGTTTTTCTTTTTTGATAGCGCGTAATAATTCTGCTAATGTTATATTATGCCATAAGATTATTATGGTAGGTACATACAATTATGCTAAATCAAAGTCGACCAAAGTAATGTTCTGTAAAAAAATATTCTGCCAAATGTGTCTTATGCGTAGTAGTAATCATGCCAACTAAGTTTTCTGCAAAATTACCATTCTACTGAAAGTGTTTCTGCGAAACATGTTATGCGAAGTGTGTTTCGGACTAAAATTATTCTGCCAGATGAGGGTAACCCCTTATCTTTAAACCGAAATGAAATTCGTTTTGTACGACGTAATATCAGTGGTCCCTTGGGCGTCGTGATAACCGGACTCTACTGTATATTTCAAATTGTATATTGAAATAAAGGGAAAATGAAGATCTTGGTTTTCTTACGTTAATTCCTTGTATTACTAGTGCCTCTGCTCTGGGAGCTGTAGACTTCCGCGACATGCTTAGAAAACGCACAACTGACAAATATTTAGTCACGACAGTTTTAAGCGCCACATACGCTATGGGGACTCAAGTCCTTTATGGCAACTTCTGTATTTTACAAAATTTCCAAAAAACTGGATAAAAATGATCTTCATCGTGCAAGTAATACCTGTTACGATATCATAAACAACAGAATTCTTGAAGGTAATGGTAATATTATTGCGTAGTACGGTAATTTACTAAAAATCCGCAAAACCGGTTAAAATTTGCATCCCCTAATATGAACCTATTTTGGGCTGTCACTAAATTGATTACATTTTAATTTAACCCACTTCCCTCCACTTTTGGAGCTAAAAAGTGTATACCTAAGTATTAGTATTTTGAATGACAATGCAATACTATTGTAGGTTAGGTAGGTACCATTAAGATGATCTGAGTATGTAGCCAAATGCTCAAACGCTCGCGACCATATCTGTTTCGTAGTTAGGTATCTTGTGTATCTACTCTATCGCTCTTGCGCAGGTATTACGCGACAGAGCCAGACTGCATTTCTGTCGGCGTCTGGCGTCGACGATTGCATATTCGGCTACGCCGGCTGTTAATGAAAACAGAAAGTGCCCTTATAAACTCTGTGATAAAACAACGACTCCTAATTGGGTTACAGTTTTTTGTCAGCAAATGTCGCTAGCTTCAAAAGCTTGTATACTAAAATTTTCATTTTATTTTATCTGACTGTTTTGTCCTTTACTAAAAACGCATTTTATCCACTAGGGGTTATTCATAAAGTCAAATTCCTCAATAAAGCCAGCTTCATTTCGGTCCAGACATCTCGTAATAGCCAACTTCATGGGTCCAGCCATCTCGTAAGACAGGTCGACTTTCAGTGCAAAGCCCTTGTTGACAGCCCTCTCTGCGTTGAGGTGTTGGTCAAGTCCATATGGAATCACTACTGCTGGGACCCCGAAGAAAACTGTCTCAGTAGTGGAGAGAAGACCGCCATGCGTGATGAAGACACGTAAGTTCAGATGGGCTAAAACAAAAAGTAGGTTGGTGGTTGGAATTATTGTTTTTTTAACCTACCTATCGTGACCCACTACTTGGCAAAGGCCTCCCAGTGATTTCCATAGCTCCCGTTGTTGTGCTATTTCTGAGTCATTCACACTCGTGAAGGCTTCAAAGTCCCACCTAAGATATAGATGCATTTGCGCACAGACTAGACGTGGCCTTGTTACTTAATTAAAAGAACAATACAATGGCGAAATAATAAATAATAACATACCAAGAATACTGTGTTGCGGCGCCCATTTCAAAATCTGGACATTTTTAGGCAGATTCTGAAGCTGTTCTTCAAACTTCCAAAGTACAGTTTGTTTCAAAGTGCCAAACATTTTCAGAATGTCCCGTTTTAGTTCGTCGGGGAAATCTTTACTCTTGGCATTGCTGCCCATACTGAAGTAGATGACACCGTGCTTGGATTCATCCATAAGTTTTTGGAGATCCTGAAAATAATACGATTGTTGATAAAATTCTTAAATATACACCTGATTTTTTTATTTCAGCTAATTAGAAATTAGTATAGAAAGTAAATGTTTTAGCGATAACTGTAACGCCGTGTCTTGCGTGGGCGACGGTCGCGCGACCGTCGCCGACGCGTCTCATACTTCCATATCGATAAGGTTTGGTTTCGTATGCGTCGCATCGCCGTCGCGCGACTATCGCGCGGCCGTCGCCCACGCAAGCCACGGCGTAAGTAAGTTTTCACATTATCCGATCCGATATCGGATGTCGGAATGATTTCAAAGGCAAAAATCAAAGATGTCGTCGTGTATCGGTGTGTCGGATATCGGTCCTACATCCGATATCGGATCAGATAATGTGAAAACGCACTGACGATAATGATTTACCTACTCGTAACATATTCACTGCCCGGAAAACCTTATCTGTGGATGTCTAAGTATGTAGTAGGATACGGGGCGCTTCTGACGCTTGGCATTAGCCATTACAAAGAGAGCGATTGACTGTATGGCAGACTCAGACTGTTGTTTTCGACTCCATTCAAGTACGAGTAATCATACGAATTTTCACTGTTTTACTTTTTGCTACTTACTGCGGGTAAAGGTTTCGTATTAGGATCAATATGATATCCGGAAATTTCCTTTGTATTCGGAGGTACGCTAACGGGCTGGCCCAGCGAAGAGTGGGAGTTAGTCAAGAGCATAGAACCGTTGTATAGAACTTCTTCGTAGTTTGGCAACGGTCTTCCTCTGATTTGCAGGAATGGAGCAAAATATTCTTCGTACACTGTTTTTTCAGCAGGGCTAATGTAGCTGAAAATAAATTTGATATTTTAATTTTTATTTTAAAAAACTTCGGCTCGCTTTTTTCTCAAATAATCATTTAATTTTTTCTGATGTGTTAGGGCCTCCCCAAACATTTCGACGCCAATCGGCTTTCGCCGACCAAAAATCACTCGGACAGATCATGCGCACGGATGCGCAAGCATCTTACACGTACGGATGCGTAAGCATCTTCATACTGGCGAGCGATTTTTGATCGATTCCGCGTCGATAGATCTGGGAAAACCCCTATGCATTTAAAATTCTGATACTTACAAGTATCTAAGAGCTGAGAACAAGAACATGCCTACCAAGCTGCCAGCTCGCTCAACGAAAGAGAACGGCGGAGATGATGTGGACATGATGCTCGGGTTGAATGCTGGGTTTGAAGTCTCATGGACCAGCTGCAGGACCATCCAGTGGGGCTCAGTTGATGCGAACCAGATTAACGGACAGTCGAAAACGGTGGCGAATCTAAAAAAGGTTTGTATACCACATTAAGGTGTACAAGGGCAATTTCGACTGGTGAAAAATTTCAAGTAGGTAATCAAAAGTGAGCGTGCACGGGAAAACGTCCCACTTTGTCGATTGCTATAAAGCCGCTTTGTCAGTTTATGTCAGTATATAAAGATACAAGTAAATCTCGCCTAAATGGTAACCAACAAAGTGGGACGTTTTACTAAACATACTCACAAATATTTCCACTTATTACTATAAAAAATTAAACTATTAACTAGAATGCTAAATTATGTGTCCACTGGTCACATGTGGCACGCTTGTTTAGTGGACACATAAGGCATTTTACTAAAATGATTTTAGTTAATAGAGTAAAACATAGAAAATATTTCTACTAGTTTAAATTGCAAAAAAATAATATGTAATGTATCAAAGCCTCAAAGGTTAGTTTAGGAGTAAAGGGGCATCCATATTCTCTTCTTAAAATTCTCTCCATCTGACAGTCAATGGTTTTGTTGCGGCAGATACTTAATATCCCAATAAAATGTAGCTAAATTGGGTCAAAGAAATCCAGTATTTCAAACTTCAATAAAGGTGTATTAACTTCACCTGCACTCCTTTCATTTCGCATTTAAAGGATGACAAAACGCTGTGAACGGCCCGGGCATCAATTTCTAAAGGCTCACTCGTGATCTCCTGGTTATCAGTGTCATCACGTGACTCTTACAAAAATAAGTTTTTTTGCAAAAATGTCATTTTTTACACAAGCCGACTTTCTTTCAACAGTCATCTACTGCTCTCTGAGACGTTTCTAAAACTAAAAACCCCTTACTCGATGGGGATACGACGTTTCATAACAGAGCCACCTTTCTGCTCAATCATCAGATCAGCTCCATGATACTATAATATTGCATTGACTGCATTGTCACGTGATTGACATGTGTGCATGTGCATCTGTGCAAAATTTAAGCTCAATCGGAAACCGGGAAGTGGGTCAAATTTAGCTTCTACGTTTTGACCCAAACTAACATACTAACAAGGCAAGTTGAATAAAAGCTTGTAAAGAGTGGCACATCATCCCGTCCCGGCCTGTTCTTGCGCGAGTCATTTGTTTTTCTTTTTCTTACCCGGCATACGCATCACTGAACAACCACTCTGCAATGACGAGGTCGAAACTCTGCGTGGTGTCTCCGAGAAACTTCTTCAAGTTATCATTGTCTAAATTCATCTTTAACATTTTTATCATATTGGGCAACATGGTCAACATTTGTTGGTTGCCTGACTTGTCAAGTATTGTCTTCAGGTTAAACAAGTCATCATTCGCTGAAATCAATTAATAAATAAATATTAGGGGGATATCCAGAGGGGATATCTTATGTTGACCTTACTCAAAACGGAGCAATTACGAGTAAGTATCAGACACATAGCGGCTGTTAAAACGTCCCATACAACCATTTCAGTCGCAAAATCTTCAAATCAGTAACTAACTGTCAAATGTGACATAACGCGTGGTAACGTCGTGCAAACAATGCGACCGTATTGATACAATAACAAAATGTAGTCGTCGTGTGCACTCGTTACGGTAACAAAATGTGTACGAATTTGTGGCTGTCAATGTCACTGTCAGAATGACTTTTAACGACACTTTATTAGTCGACGTTTGCACACATAACGGTAACAACATGTGGACGAATTTGTGGCTGTCATTGTCACTGTCAGAACGGTTTCTGACAGTGACATTGACAGAATTTGTACACACATGTGTAGGTCTGATTACCGAACTGCTCCTAAACCACTGTATCCGCAAATGACAATCTGAAATACGAAGGTTTCTCAAACTGTCTTGTGAAGTTGTGGACTGGTTGCTTTGAATCATTTAAATATGAGCGAATTAAATAATAATAAACGACGACGACCATTTAAGCACTTTTCGACATTTTATAGAAATGTGGGAAAGTTAAGAAAAGTGCAGAATGATACAAATAGATAAGCACTTTATAGTTACTTAATGTATTAAATATATAATTTTCAATTCTTATTGATAAAAATAAAGTGTAGTGTTGCTTTACACAATAAAAGTAGGAATCAAATGAAATAGAGTATTTACTGTGATATTAATAGAATTTCTGTTGCGCAATGATAGTTTTTTTCAGTACAGATGCTGCTTTTTTTAACGCAGTAGTGCGAGCAAATCAAGCAATGATTCATTTCTTGTCTGGTCGAAACTCTTAGCTTATGTTAGCGACGTGCTCAAACGGTTTATTTTAATTTGTTTTTAGGGTTGTTATTAAGTAATATTACTTTATGGTTGAAATTTGGAGGTAGATATACGTGTGACGCAGCGACAAGGTTGTAACGGTTTCTTTTCCGACCGCTCGTCAGTCGGCTTGTCTATCCGCGCGCGACACACGTACATACTGCTCTCATTTAAATATCACGTGGTGTCTGTAACTTTACGGAATAAAACTTTCTTTTCGTGTCCAGTACTGTGTGCTTTCATTGTGGAACACCCTCACCATCAACAGTGGTCACTTCGACCGGATTTATGTTCCATACTCCGCCTACGAAGATGGTTAATACTCGCAGTACAACGCGCAAGGAACGCGAAAGAAAGGCAGAAGAGGATAGACAGCGTCAGCTGCAAGTACCTTCGCAGCCAACTGAAGGAAATACAAACCAGAACAATGACGAAATGAAGATTAACGTCCCCGCGTTCAAACTGTCGGGTAGCAGCGTAAAATCAGAGCGCCGTCCGGCGCCACGAACGGCCGCTTCGCTAACGGGGCCGAAGTCCAAGTCGTCATCGTCGTCTGTCCTGGCTCGAAGAAAACAGCTGGAACTAGAAGCCGCTCAAGAAAAAGCGCGTATCCAAATGGCCCTCATCGACAAGAAGCTCGAGGCTGATTTAGCTAACCTAAGAGATGAGGAACAAGAAAACTACAGTCCACATGATGATCTGCACACTGACAAACAGAGTGAAGTGGAGAAGTGGCTAGAACAGAGCCAACGCGAGCTGGAATCCGCCGCGCAGCAAGTCCCCGATCATGGTACACAGCCGGACCTGCCGTGCCCGCCGCCGGTCGTTGACCCCGGCACCTCTAATGGAGCGATCCATATGCTCGCAAGTGCACTACAAAATCTAACCGCAAGTACAGCTAAACAAAGTACAGACAAAAACCTGCTAAGCCGATTATGTACTCCCAGAGACCTGCCTAGCTACTCTGGCGACCCTTTGGACTGGCTACAATTTAAGCAGGCCTATCAAGAGTCTACAGAAGTGTGCGGATTCAGCCCGAAGGAGAATCTATGGAGACTGAGAAAATGTCTACACGGAACTGCCCGAGAAGCAGTTTCAGCTTTAATGGTTACTGCCACGTCGCCTGACATTGTGATGAAAACCTTGGAACTGGTATGTGGAAATCCAGAGAGCATCTTAACTCGCATCATGCAAGGATTACGGAAACTACCATCTATGTCAAACGAGTACAGTAAAGACATCGTATCATTCTCAGTCAAAGTTCAGAACTTCATCGCAGCCGTACATGCAGTCGGCCGCAAAGAATACCTACACGACGTAAACATGGCAAATATAATTTTATCTAAATTACCTACGGTCATTATATCGAAATGGTCTGACTACAGTTTCCCTATAATAGAAGAAGGCAAGAAACCACGCTTGGAGATACTCGGAGACTTCTTAAACATCGAAGCAATCAAAATAACTACTACAGCGAACATTCACGTCACTGACCAACGGAATAGTTATCAAAATCACTCTAGAAACAAAAGTGATAATAATAACACAAACCGCCAGCAAACGGTATTACTACAATCGGCGGCGCCCAGTGACAACAAGTGTTTATTTTGCCGCGGTGCTAATCACGAGTTAACTAAATGCAAGATGTTTAAAAAGGCGTTAAGGAAGGACCGGTGGCGTCACGTGAAACGCCACGGAATTTGCTACAAGTGCCTGGTGTCCCGCCACGACCGCGAGACGTGCCCCGCGCCCGCGTGCGACAAGGACGGGTGCGGCGAGGCGCATCATCAACTATTACATTATGTGCAAAGTCGCGATAACGATAAAGATGCAACTGTGGAATCTTCACGTACACCGGAAACAGCTGAGTCGGGCCCTACCACGGAAACGGTATCCTTTATAAACTTAAATACTCAAAAAGTGTTCCTAAAAGTAGTGCCGATAAAAATACGCGGACCTAACGGTGTGTTTACGACAGGTGCATTTTTAGATGACGGAAGTAGTATCAGTCTTATCAGTAAATCGTTCGCCGAGCGCGCCGGCCTGCGCGGGCGCACCGAGACTATGCGAGTGAACGGTGCATGGAAAGATAGCCAGTTAGAGTGTACTGCTACAGTTATATCTATTGATGTATCTAGTTATAATGGTAACGATGTATTTAATATAGATTTCCGTGCTGTAGATAATTTAGACATTCCTAAGCAGGACTTTAGGTCCATTGATTGTAATAAATTTGCCCACTTACAAAAATTAAAGGACGAATGGTCCCCTAATGTAATTTCTAGTGTACCTGAGGTTTTAATTGGGCAGGATAATTATAATTTAATTAAGCCGTTAGAAATATGTGAGGGTAAGCCCTTTGAGCCGTTCGCTACACGTACTGTCTTAGGTTGGTCCATACATGGGAAGGTGCGCGGGCCGCACGGCCGAGCGACCCGCCCCGCCCACAACCTGCTGCTGGTGGCGGCGAGCGGCGGCGGCGCGCCCAGCGCGAGCGCAGCCGACGGCGCGCTCCAAGACCTTCATGAGGAGGTAAGACGTTATTTTTCCATCGACTCCTTAGGTGTGTGTAACAAACCTCGTCAGAACAGCGATGATATTCGCGCTTTAGCTCAGCTAGACCGCACGGCGACCTTCGCTGCCGGCAGGTGGCAAGTGGGCCTGCCGTGGCGCGACGAGAATAGCGTGATGCCTGACAGTTATCCTAACGCTCTAAACAGGTTAAAGGGAGTTGAAAAGAAAATGGCGGCGAACGGTGAGTATGCCCAAAAGTACACGGATCGAGTAAATCATTTGTTCCAAAATGATTTTGCACGAGAGGTCATTGACCCACAGTCCACGTCCCCTCACACATGGTATTTGCCACATCATGCTGTGAATAATTTAAACAAAAAAAAACTACGTCTTGTTTTTGACTGCGCAGCAAAAAGTAAAGGTATGTCCTTGAATGATTACCTACTGCAAGGCCCCGACCTACTCGCGTCCCTATTCGGCATCATGGTACGATTCAGAGAGAATAGGTACGCTGTGGCCGGGGATTTGCGTGACATGTTCCTAAGGGTCAAAATACGACCCGAGGACCAGGACGCACTCAGGTTTTTATGGAGGACGGACTCTAAACAGCCAGTCAAAACATATGCTATGACGTCACTAGTTTTCGGCGCTAATTCGTCCCCTTTTATCGCCCAGTACGTCAAAAATAGGAATGCACAGCGTTTCGCGTCCACAATGCCTGCTGCAGTTGCCGCCGTCTGCGAGCAACACTACATGGACGATTACTTGGACA
Organism: Leguminivora glycinivorella; assembly: GCF_023078275.1. Lineage (NCBI taxonomy): Eukaryota > Metazoa > Arthropoda > Insecta > Lepidoptera > Tortricidae > Leguminivora > Leguminivora glycinivorella. The sequence continues at coordinate 7,324,875 of NC_062971.1, forward strand.
GTTTGCCAGACGAAGCCGCGGCCATACAAATGGTAAAAGATGTTACTTTTATTCACAAACAGGGCGGGTTCGACATGTGTAACTGGACGAGTAACAGTAAGGCAGTATTGGACAGCGTGCCAAAAGAAGCCTTAGGCAGTGCAGCCTTAAGGTTCAAATTAGATCGGCAGCCTGAAGGTGAGAGAACGCTTGGTCTTATCTGGTTCCCCGCTACAGACGAGTTTGGGTTCGATCTGTCGCTCAAACGTATACCTAGCGATATTATTAGCGGTAAACAAGTACCTACCAAAAGGATCATGCTTCGCGTAATTATGTCGATCTTCGATGTGTTTGGTTTCTTATCACCATTCACAATTCAAGGTAAGATAATGTTACAGTCTTTATGGCAGTTATCCATTAATTGGGACGAAAATATTCCAAATAATATTTTCGTCAAATGGACCGAGTGGATTAAACTTTTAAAAGAAATGCATCATGTACGTATACCTAGATGTTATTTGAGTCCTGTAGGCACGAGCGGTTTAGGTATAGGTGTAGGTATAGGTAACCTATCAGCTGGGTCGCCGGTCAGTGCTACGACGCGCGTAGCAGATGACCCCTCTCCCGCGCGCCCCGCAGTCGCCGCGCAGCCGGCGCCTACTACGCCGCCACCTACCTGTCAGGGCTACGCGGCCAGTGCTACGCCGAGTATGCGGGCACCGACTACGAATATGGATTATGGTAATAATTTACAAATGCATATTTTTTGCGATGCGTCCACTAAAGCTATGTGTGCTGTTGCTTACTGGCGCTGGATTTATAATAATGAAATATACGTGGCCTTCATAGCAAGTAAGTGCAGAGTCGTACCAGTGAAACCTTTGTTGACTATACCTCGCGCAGAGCTACAGTCAGCTCTTTTAGCAGCGAGACTTGCGGACAGTCTACAAAAGGATCACAGATTAGCGGTGCAGCGCCGTTATTTCTGGAGCGACTCAACCACATTTCTTTACTGGGTTAAGAATGACGCGCGCAATTATAAAACTTTCGTAGCGAACCGGTTGGGGGCTATTGATGAGCTCACGCATAGCAATGAATGGCGGTACGTACCTACCAAAATGAACGTTGCGGATATCGCAACCCGCGATACTTACGATGACACTCTTTTCCAAAGCGAGTGGTTAAAGGGACCTTCGTTCTTGAGGAGTGACGAGTCATCTTGGCCGCATAACATCGTCAGCCCCGTAGCTGATGAACCTGAAAGATCAGAAATAATAAATGTAATTAGCGACTTACCTGCTACATACTTACCTGTATTTAATCCGGAGCGTTTCTCTTCGTGGTTGCGGCTGGTGAAGAGCACATATCATGTGTTAGTATTCGTGCACAATAGTCGTAAGCAAACTTATGAAGACTCTGAGCTTATGCGTCGGGCCGAGCTGCTTCTGCTGCGACAGGTCCAGGAAGAATGCTTCGGCGCGGAGCTGGCTGCAATCAGAAAAGGTATGAGTCTCGATAAGAATAGCCGAATACTTACCTGGTCACCTTACCTGGATGATTGTGGGGTCCTTCGCTGCGGCGGCCGTATTAATGCCGCACAGGGTGTCACTGCCGAAACCAAGTGTCCGATTATACTGGACGGGCGGCACCATGTGACGCGATTGCTCGTGAAGCATTATCACGTGAGGGCTGCACATGATTATCAGGAGACAGTAGTGAATAATCTTAGGGAAAAATATGCAATCACGAGGATAAGACCAACGGTTAAACATGTAGCAGCGAGATGCATGTATTGTAAAATTCGCAAGGCGCAACCGCATGTACCTGTAATGGGTGAGTTACCTCCAGGTCGAATGGCGCATCACCAGAGGCCATTCACGCATTGCGGCCTTGACCTGTTTGGCCCGATGGAGGTGGTGGTCGGCCGAGGACGCCAAAAGAGGTACGGTGTCATATTTACCTGCCTTACTGTAAGGGCGATCCATTTGGAGATCGTGCATTCTCTCACGACCGACTCCCTTATTATGGCGTTACGACGCATGGCGTCGCGTCGAGGATGGCCAGACTGTTTCTACTCGGATAATGGTACTAACCTACGGGGAGCCGATTCCGAGCTGAAACGATCTGTCCAGGAACTCGATAACAAAGCAGTCAATGACTTTGCATTGACTAATGGTTCAAGTTGGAAGTTTATTCCTCCCGCGAGTCCACATTGGGCTGGAGCGTGGGAACGCCTCATACGCAGTGTTAAGAGGAGCCTTAGCGTTGTCCTGAAGGAGCGGGCGCCGAAGGACGAGGTCCTCAGCACCTTCATGGCTGAGGTCGAGAATATCGTCAACAGCCGCCCGCTAACCCACGTCTCCGTGGAACCGGGCAGCGATGGTGCTCTGACACCCAACCACTTCCTTCTCCACTCTTCTCCTAATACCCCCGCTTTAGGTGCCTTCGACGACTCCGATTTGTTTCTTCGGAAGCAGTGGCGAAAGAGCCAACGACTGGCCGACATGTATTGGCAGAGGTGGGTAAAGGAATACTTGCCGGAGCTACTCCCTAGAAGGAAGTGGAACAGCGAGCAAACTCCACTCAAGGTAGGAGACCTAGTTCTAGTAGTTGACCCAGGAGCACCACGCAATGTGTGGCCGAAGGCAGTCGTCCAGCAGGTGTTCCCAGGTAGGGATGGTCGGATCAGACTGGTTGAAGTAAAAACCAAATCCGGTGTCTTCAAACGGCCTGCGGCGCGCGTCGCTAGAATCCCTTTGGTTAATGAGTGCTGAGCCAGCACTAGGGTGGGGCGTGTTAGCGACGTGCTCAAACGGTTTATTTTAATTTGTTTTTAGGGTTGTTATTAAGTAATATTACTTTATGGTTGAAATTTGGAGGTAGATATACGTGTGACGCAGCGACAAGGTTGTAACGGTTTCTTTTCCGACCGCTCGTCAGTCGGCTTGTCTATCCGCGCGCGACACACGTACATACTGCTCTCATTTAAATATCACGTGGTGTCTGTAACTTTACGGAATAAAACTTTCTTTTCGTGTCCAGTACTGTGTGCTTTCATTGTGGAACACCCTCACCATCAACACACCGAGTAGTCAATAATATTATTACTGGTTAAACTGAGGTAAATTGATGGCGCGTTGATAAATTTAGACTTATTTTATGAAATCACTCGAGCAATTTAATTGGCCATGGTAATTAGCCCACATTATATTACAAATGCAAACAATATTTATCTTTAACAAATTCTTACGCCATTACATTTTAATGTCAAATGATTTTATTTCTTTTTTACTTTGACGTCTCTGACAGTCGCCATTTGAAAAGAATGAAATGAACGAATGATTTTGGGAAAGTAGTCGCCAAAGGGTAACAATGTGTGCACGCGTAGTGCACACTTCTGTCACTTCTGTGACCATTTGTGCCTGTTACCAATCGTCCCCATTTGGGTCGCCGCGACTAAACGTCGACCGTACTGCGACTAAGCATTGAGACCCGAAGACTTGTGTGTACGTACACAAAATAGGAGGATTTGCGTAGGAACGGCGACCGATTATGGTTATAATATGGGGTAGTGATTCAATGCTCTTTGGGCTGTTGTTTGTAACACAACGAATAAAGTACTTATCCGCAATTCGGACCGCACTTTATTGTTTTTTTTTTTTTTTCAGAAAAAAGTTTCAGTCTCGAACTGTCAATTGAATTAAGACAGGTTACCAGGGAGTATAGAAGTATAAAGGAGGAACATCTGTCGAAGTACAACAATCGCAAAAATGACCGGCTGAGGCCTTGTAATTGCAGTTACAAATCTCTCCGCTTGGAGCGCATGTCTCGCTCAATGATCAGTGATGTGACATGACATTAGACGTTCTTTTCTCTAGGCTGATTTCGTCAGACTGAGCAAGTCTAGACGTAGTCCCGTGGTAGTGCGCTGGCTTCGTACGCAGATGTTCTCGGGTTCGATTCTGACAGCGATCTTTTTGCTTTTTGTTTTTTTTTATACATTAATTTTCTTTTTGTGTATTTTTATTTGTGTTTATTTATTGTTTTACTCAGACAAATGTCAATTTAAGCCCTTTAACATTGTTTGCCCCATGTTAGGATTCTTAGGTAATGTTGTAAGTCTTGCGAATGAAATTTCGAAAAGTAGTAACAAAACAAAATATTTTTGGACATTAAAAAAAAAAAAACGAAGAAAAATATCAGTAGAAAAAATAAAAAAGATCTCATCAGGATTTGAACCCGGGACCTCTTGCTCCGTAGGCGGGGTCACTACCGATAAGGCTAAGAGATTGTCAAACCCTTATCTCCCTGCTATTGCAGCGCCACCTATCTTTTCTTTTATATGTGCACTTCTGATACTTAAAGCTTTCGCTCCTTATATTTCTAAACTCCATACAGGTTACACTTTTCAAGGTATTAGGTATATTTTTCCTTCTATACTAATATGTTATCACTGCTGAGGTGATTCTATATGGGACACGAGACCAAAGTTAATAATTTACGTTTGGTAACATGAATTGTGGTTTAAGTAATAAATCTTATAGGACGTACGTGGCATATAAGACGTAAGTGGCAGTTTTGAATGAGGGTAATTTTCAATTAATGGGTACCTATAATGATCACTACCTAATCTATCTGATCCTTTAGCACAACTTGCCTACATAGACATACATCAAGCGCGACTTCAAAATAATATGGAGCATGAACTCGCGCGCGACAAGGCAAGTCTTGCTAGAGGCTCTGGTGGGCAAAACACTGTCCCACCCCATCATGTGCTTGCCCTGCTGATCAAGTATTTCATTTGATAGTTGAATGAAACAAAAGACCGGTTTTTTAAAGACAAATAAACAAAACTTACTTTGATAGTTGTCCAAGTTCTTGCTGAGATCGACCTCATGGTACTTATCGGTCGTTTTACTGGTGGGAAAAGGTGTAACGTATGTGACCTGGAAATAAATAAGTAAGTAGGTAATTTCAATGTTGCATGTACATTGTAAATACATATGTATTTAATGAGGAAACCATTTCCTAGTACTGAAACTTCTGTCCTTGGTTTTTCGGTTCAGTGATAATTAAACTTGTGTTCTTAAGATTAGTGTTTGTATATAAATAAATATACAGTTGTTAGTTGTTTAATGTTTACGTGATCAAAATTGTGTGGGCCTAGTGAAAATGGGTATAACTCAAATTGACCGAGTCACTTTGAGTTAAGTATACCCTTTTTCCATAGGCCCACAGAAATATATTATATTATAGTTATGTACGCTCAGTTCTGATACTAAATTATTGGCTCAAAAATAAGGAAACAATGACAATTCTTTAGTTAAGAGCGTGAAAAATATGTCTTTTGCACGCTCCCTACTCAAGATGACTTTAGTCCCTATTTTTCCCCCTTTTCTTAACATGTCTTATTGAGCGAAATCCCGTGTAGATCTTTTGGATCCTGGGAGGCAAGCACGGTTGCGTGATAAACCATATACGTCAGGCCATCCTTTTCGCACTAAAGTGCGATAGGGACGCACCGATGCGATAAAGTTCATCCAATAAATAGTGTGCTACGCCCGCAGGTGTACAGTCGCCATCAGATATATAAGAGCGCCCGAGGTACTCAAAAATATCTGAACACGCCTCTAACGCCTAGGCAATAGAGGCGTGTTCAGATATTTTTGAGTACCTCGGGCGCTCTTATATATCTGATGGCGACTGTACAAAAATATTCGTTGTAAAGAGTATGAGAAATTAAATTTACCAACCTCATGTCCAGCATTCAACAGGTGTTTGACTGTCGCCTGTCCGAGAATGTTGTGACTTTTGCCGGGCAACGGATACACCACAAGAATTTTGTACGAAGAACACACTTGTAGGAACGTCGCTAATATAATCAGGTACTTCAATTTTTCCATTTTACACTGTAATTAAAAACATTAGTTAATATAGAAATGAAGGTAACTCGACATTACTTATTTTCGATTAGGTGGCTACCTACATAGAGGTTCGTGACGGGGCTTTTACACGGGCAACACAATCTAAGCAATTTACATAGGTACCATTGCCGCGTTTGCTCCATAGTTAGTTGGTGCGTAGCGTATTGAACAAACGCGGCAATGGTATGTAGATTGCTGGCAATTGTATTGCCCGTGTAACAGCACCTTAAAGTAGCTTAAAGAACATAAATATACCGTTCATAAACAGCAAATTATGACCAGTACCGTTGAATAGGTGCACACACATTGAACACTAGTAGGATACGTAGTATTTTCTTAGTAGTCTGTGCTAGTAGGTTACAATAATGCTAGGCGCGCGGTTGACTCGGCGTGCGGTTTAAGATTGCATCAAACAATGTTGTTGTGTACAAGACCTTGAAACGCGCGTTAGCGTCAAGCCGCCGTCATCTGGGTACGTAGCCAAATGCAAACGCCTACGATAATATTGTTATCGTAGCTAGCTAATCTCTATCGCTCTTCCGGATTGGCGCGACAGAGCCAGCATGCGTTTCGACCGGCGTCTAGCGTACCTACTTGCACTATTAATTATTATACACTAGCTTTTGCCGGCGGCTTCGCTCGCGTTAAGTTCGAAAATTTCGGAATGCTCCATACAAACTTCCACCCCCCATTTTAGGGAAGTGGGGGGTTAGAAGGAGACAAAAAGTAACTTATGTCACTCTCCATCCCACCTACCTATCTCCACTTAAAAAATCACGTCAATTCGTCGCTCCGTTTTGCCGTGAAAGACGGACAAACAAACAGACACACACAGTTTCCCATTTATAATATTACTTAGTAGATAAGTATAAGTATGGATAATTATATTCTGTGGTCTAGCGTCAACGATTGTCATTTCGGAGAGACCCGCTGTACAGATTAATCACTTACCCCCCTTATTCATAAACGTAGGTACTCTAAAGTCTAAAGTTATCAAGCCGATGAAGTTCGTTTATCCTTTCCTGTCACACCAATACGTCGGAAGAGGACAAACGAAAAAAAAAAAAAAAAGAGGTCAAACGAACTTTATCGGCTTGATAACTTTAGAGTACCTACGTTTATGAATAAGGGGGTTAGCCTAATTGCAATATAATAGGGGTTTTCTAGGTATGGGGTTCGTCGGGCGAAGTATTTAACAGTTAAACGTGAATTTGAAAATTAAGAGGGCATTCAACGAAAACGTCGTAATAATGTAAAATTGATAGTTTTAGTCGGCAAAATGCTACACTTTCCGTCATCTAAAAGACTTATTAAGTTCAGGATTCGATTAGGACATCTTCTTAACTTACATGTTGTGAGACTGGATTTTTAAAAACTAACTCACTTAATAAATTATGATTTTTTTTCTGGTGCATGTTTAGGAAAACCCGCGAAAAGTGCTGACTTAGTCCGTCTAATTTGTAAAATTTGGATAGTTTTGAATGCTTCAAGTGGTAAATTTGTATTATGTATATCCTGTACTACAATCATCTGAGACTATTTCTTTGTTATAAGGCTTTAGAATAGAGTAAATGAGGATATGATAAATCCAATTTGTTTCAGAAATCACCTCAGAATAAGTGTTAATTTCTTCGAAAACTTACGTGTTTTTGAAGTAGTTTTAATATAAAAATAATCTGCAACGCTTACTCAAACAGATTTTATGCAAAAGTTTTCTATTAATTGCAATTTAATATTTTTGACGATTTTTTAAAAATGCCTCCTTATTACCGGTTACGCGCGCTTGCGATGTCAGTACCGCGGCAGAGCTTGTAGAGGCAGGACGTATGTTAGTCCGCTCCGCACGCGGCTCGACGATCGCGAAGTTATTTTGTCATTGTGTGCGGCACCCGCCGTGTCCAAAACCGCACTTGTGTGCGTGTTTGGCTGTACTGTTGCATGTATACTGCGACCGAAAACTTTGATCCTTGGGTTGACGACTTTGGTAACTAACTAATTAACTTGACTAATATTTTTAGTAAGTATTATTTATTATTGAATATCATTTGAGGTTACTGACTCGTCTCAACAAAATCTTTGACAATAGATGGTACTCAGGATCTGATGATGAAGTCAGATGGTAGTCATGAGTTCTCATCAACCAGGTCTTGAAACCATTTCGTGTTTGGGCTCGTTTGATTCGCCTCAACAAGATCTTTGACAAGAGGTGATGGTACCCAGGATCTGATGATGAAGCCGGAAGGTAGTCATGAGTTCTCATCAACCAGGTCTTGAAACCATTTCGTGTTTGGGCTCGTTTGATTTGCCTCAACAAGATCTTTGACAAGAGGTGATGGTACCCAGGATCTGATGATGAAGCCGGAAGGTAGTCATGAGTTCTCATCAACCAGGTCTTGAAACCATTTCGTGTTTGGGCTCGTTTGGTTCGTCTCAACAAGATCTTTGACAAGAGATGGTACCCAGGGTCTGATGATGAAGCTGGAAGGTAGTCAAAAGAATTCATCAACCAGGTCTTGAAACCACTCCGTGTTTGGGCTCGTTTGGTTCGTCTCAACAAGATCTTTGACAAGAGATGGTACCCAGGATCTGATGGTGAAGCCGGAAGGTAGTCAAGAGTATTCAACAACCAGGTCTTGAAACTCTTCTGTGTTTGGGCTCGTTTGATTCGTCTCAACAAGATCTTTGACAAGAGATGGTACCCAGGATCTGATGATGAAGCTGGAAGGTAGTCAAGAGTATTCCACGACCAGGTCTTGTAACCACTTCGTGTTTGGGTTCGTTTGATTCGTCTCAACAAGATCTTTGACAAGAGATGGTAATCACTCTTTTATACTCTGGCGCATCCACTGTCTCAGTGTGTCAACAGTCAACTAAAGCAGGTAGGCGTAGCGTAGTGTTGTATTTCCTTACAAAAAACCAATACATAGATGTGGACCTTCCTGTGCTCCATGCAATTAAAACAACTTAATATTTAAAAACCGGCCGAGAGCGTGTCGGGTCACGCTCAGTGCCTACACTGAGCGTGGCCCGACACGCTCTCGGCCGGTTTTTAAAGCCGCGTTGGTAAATAGCCGCTCGGCTCTTCCGTAGTTTTCCATATTTTTCAAAAACTATAGAACCTATCAAGTTCAAAACAGTTTTCCTAGAAAGTTTATAAAGTTCTACTTTTGTGATTTTTAAATATTTTTTTAATATATGGTTAAAAAGTTAGAGGGGGGGGGGACACTTTTTTTTTCTTTAGGAGCGATTATTCGCGAAAATATTAATATTATCAAAAAACGATTTCAGTAATTCATTTTTAAATACCTATCCAACAATAAATCATACGTTAGGGTTGAAATGAAAAAAAAATCACTCCCTACTTTACGTGTAGGGGGGTACCCTAATAAAACATTTTTTCCGCTTTTTATTTTTGCACTTTGTCGGCGTGACTGATATACATATTGGTACCAAATTTCAGCTCTCTAGTTCTAACGGTCACTGAGATTATCCGCGGACGGACGGACGGACGGAGGGACAGACAGACAGACATGGCGAAACTATAAGGGTTCCTAGTTGACTACGAAACCCTAAAAACACATTTTAAATATTAAACTTATATTGACCGGGATATAGACCGTGAATATAAGTCTAATGAAAATAACCGTGAATCATTCAAAACTCTTACATTTTAAATATAAAAAAAACTACTTAAAATTAAAGAAAACCGATCTTAGTTCCATTATATACAGAGTGGGGCCTGTAACAAAGGCGAAGAATTGAACTGTAGGCTATTCTCCTTATACTGATCAACATTTATTCAGTGACTTTTAAAAATTATGAAGTCTTTAAATTTTTAATTTTTCATACAAAATAAATATTAGCTTCAATGTACGCCATTATTGTTGTCATTGACGTTGTCTGTCACACTTTAGACTTAACAGAATTCGCAATACATTACCTCTTAGAAAAAACTTTCAAGGGTGATAAAAATCAAAATAAAAGTTATTTTTAAAAGTCGCCGAACAAATGTTGATCAGTATAAGTGCGTTTTCACATTATCCGATTCGATATCGGATGTCGGACCGATATCCCATACATTACAGGCGCCATCTTGGATTTTTTCTATTGAAATGCTTCCGACATCGGATATCGGATCGGATAGTGTGAAAACGGCTTAAGGAGAATAGCCTAGAGTTCAATTCTTCGCCTTTGTTACAGGCCCCACTCTGTATATGTACCTAGAAAACATCATCATCTTCCTTGCGTTATCCCGGCATTTGCCACGGCTCATGGGAGCCTGCGGTCCACTTTGACAACTAATCCCAAGATTTGGCGTAGGCACTAGTTTTTACGAAAGCGACTGCCATCTGACCTTTCAACCCAAAGGGTAAACTAGACCTTATTGGAATAAGTCCGGTTTCCTCACGATGTTTTCCTTCACCGAAAAGAACCTAGAAAACATATCATATACAAAATAAAATAAAACTAAGAAAACGGATTATATTCATTATACGCGATATAATCTGATTCCATAAATTTATTTCATGAGTAACTATCGCGGTGACAGAAGACAATATTATATACACAATTTATTATATTATAAAAGTTTTTTAATTTATTTCTTCCAAGGCTACACACGTTTTAATAAAAAAAACTGTGATAAGTTTAATAATTAAACTAAAAGGTCAAGTATTTATGCACGAAATCATGTATGCAAATATGTAATATATATGGTGGTGTTTTTACGCAAGTATCAATAATGGTTAGTCCGCAACGCCACTGACGGCGTGGCGGTACCGACCGTGAATGCTATCTCTTTCGCTCTAGCCGCACGTAAGGTTGGTTCGAAGAGGATCGCACGCTATGTCTGTACCGCAGGCTACAATCGTTATGCTTCTGGTTATAGTGTGCGTCTGCACACAGGCGCACGCCAGCGCCGCCGGCGTCGAAATGCGAGCAAGCAGATTTTTTGAAAGCGCTCTTAAATGTGCATTGAATTGAGTTTCTTCTGAGGACTTCTCTTTAGGCTTTCCTAGTTTCCTACATCATACTGTACAGTTACGTCCAGTCCAGTACACCTTCATTTGAGGCACTGTGTTTCCTAATAAACCAATTCATTTATGTATAAATCACTAATATGATTATAATACTTATATTGACCGGGATATAGACCGTGATTACCTTTTTGATTTTTGTCGAGCTCCCGATATTTCGACGCAGTTGCATGCATCATGATCACGGAAAACTGACGAAGGCGGGTGGATGTTAAAGTTGCATAGACAGCGCGCGATCTACCCTCCTTCGCGCGCGTCGGCTGCGTTCACTTTCAGCGTTACCACTGGTCGCATTCACACTCGATGGTCTGTCCAAACACACTACACTCACAGTGTCACTACGTTTGTTCAATACACGTACAATGTACGTGATCATGATGCATGCAACTGCGTCGAAATATCGGGAGCTCGACAAAAATCAAAAAGGTAATCACGGTCTATATCCCGGTCAATATAAGTCTAATGAAAATAACCGTGAATCATTCAAAACTCTTATGATTATAATATATGAAAATGTAATACATATTGTCTTCGGTTACCGCGATAGTTACTCATGAAATAAAACTATGGAAACGGATTAAATCGCGTATAATGAATTTAAAATACATCCCGACGTGGGACAGACGAAACGAAGTATTTCCACACGGGTGAAGGAACACATAGCGGATGTCAAGCACCGTCGGCAAAGGTCTGCAGTCTCTGAACATGTCATGGATAAAGTCAATCATGCTATAAAGTTTGACAAGCCTCTGGTTCTGGCTAAGGAGAAGCGATATATACCCAGAATGTTGCGAGAGGCCATTGAGATCAAGAAATATCCAAACTTTAATAGAGATGGCTTTACTTTACCACCGGCTTGGGATCCAGTAGTACATCTGATAATGGAACAAGCACGACGAAGGCTGTGAGGCATTTGTGTTGTATGGTGTTGGACTTTTGCAGTTTGTTCTTTGTCAATTTTGTGTAGATTAATTGGTTAATTATTTTTTAACATAGTAATGGTAATTTTTATTAATATTGTATAACTAGCTTTATTAATAGTGTGTGAACCTGCCTTAGAAATCTATATTATTTGTGGTCATGGTTCGTTAATATTTCTTCTATGTGGGTAGCTTTTGCACATTGTTATTTTTCCTCAGTCACCCGATGACCACGAACGCTGTAAAGAGTTCGAAACGTCGGGATGTATTTTAAATTCATTATACGCGATTTAATCCGTTTCCATAGTTTTATTTCATATTAAAATGTATTGTCCTATTGAATCCCCAGTCTTTGATTTTTGTCACATCAGCTTGGCACTGTGAGCTGTAGATTTTCGTGATATCCTTTGAAAACTCAAAAAAAAACACTCGATCAAGTCACGATGGTCTTAAGAGCAATAATAGTCTTTTGGCGCTTAAGTCGTTTATGGTAACTTCTGCATTTTTTTAAAAATCCAAAAATCGATTTAAAAAATAGTTATTTGTCATACAAGGGGGCAAAGTTGTATTTTAACGCCGAGTGTGGAATTGAAAAACGAGCAAGTGAAAGGATTCTATAGGTTCGAGAATAGAATCCTGAACTTAGCGAGTTTTTCAATACACGAGAAGTAAAATACATTTGCACCCGTGTGTAACACAAAACTTTTCCCCTCACTATAGCGAGGAAACTACAACGCAAAAAATGCGTTTATCACTGCTTCCAGTAGTTCTACAGGTGGTAAATCATCTTCATTACTAAATTCACCTACTTTTGTCAATTTTAAAGCAGTTGATTTGACTATTATTCAAGGTCAAATTACTTTACCCACTAGTGGATAAAATGAGTTTTTACCCGCTGGCATTAAAGGATAAAACACGTGTTTCCGAGCTAGTGAGGGGAAAAATTGTTTAACTGATCACTTGATGTGAATCGGTTGAGAATGACCTACCCCGAACCTACAAAATGCAAATAGGTTTAAACCGTAGACCTACGCCGTCGCTCGGGTCAATTACTGGTTTATAGAAAAGATGATTCTTTGATAGGGCCCCACTGCACACACACAGGTGTCGGTTTTAATACCTTAATAAAATGATCTTAACAATTATAATATATCTCACACGTCTAGCCTTGACAGTGATAAAGCCATGTTTAGTTGCTTATCAATCTTATCATATTGTATTTATCCTTGTGATACTATTAAAATGTCTTATTCTATGTATATATCGTTTGTTCTTAAAACGCCTTACGCATTTAACTCGTACCTAATCGTACTAAAATCATAATAAACAACAGAAAATCTCATCTTTTAGGGTTCCTTAGTCAACTAGGAACCCTTATAGTTTCGCCATGTCTGTCTGTCCGTCCATCCGTCCGTCCGTCCGTCCGTCCGCGGATAATCTCTGTAACCGTTAGCACTAGAAAGCTGAAATTTGGTACCAATATGTATATCAATCACGCCGACTCTTTCTGACTCTTGGAGACCATATACATCTCCAAGGAAAAAAGTAGATTAAGAGGGCATTCAACGAAAACGTCGTAATAATGTAAAATTGATAGTTTTAGTCGGCAAAATGCTACACTTTCCGTCATCTAAAAGACTTATTAAGTTCAGGATTCGATTAGGACATCTTCTTAACTTACATGTTGTGAGACTGGATTTTTAAAAACTAACTCACTTAATAAATTATGATTTTTTTTCTGGTGCATGTTTAGGAAAACCCGCGAAAAGTGCTGACTTAGTCCGTCTAATTTGTAAAATTTGGATAGTTTTGAATGCTTCAAGTGGTAAATTTGTATTATGTATATCCTGTACTACAATCATCTGAGACTATTTCTTTGTTATAAGGCTTTAGAATAGAGTAAATGAGGATATGATAAATCCAATTTGTTTCAGAAATCACCTCAGAATAAGTGTTAATTTCTTCGAAAACTTACGTGTTTTTGAAGTAGTTTTAATATAAAAATAATCTGCAACGCTTACTCAAACAGATTTTATGCAAAAGTTTTCTATTAATTGCAATTTAATATTTTTGACGATTTTTTAAAAATGCCTCCTTATTACCGGTTACGCGCGCTTGCGATGTCAGTACCGCGGCAGAGCTTGTAGAGGCAGGACGTATGTTAGTCCGCTCCGCACGCGGCTCGACGATCGCGAAGTTATTTTGTCATTGTGTGCGGCACCCGCCGTGTCCAAAACCGCACTTGTGTGCGTGTTTGGCTGTACTGTTGCATGTATACTGCGACCGAAAACTTTGATCCTTGGGTTGACGACTTTGGTAACTAACTAATTAACTTGACTAATATTTTTAGTAAGTATTATTTATTATTGAATATCATTTGAGGTTACTGACTCGTCTCAACAAAATCTTTGACAATAGATGGTACTCAGGATCTGATGATGAAGTCAGATGGTAGTCATGAGTTCTCATCAACCAGGTCTTGAAACCATTTCGTGTTTGGGCTCGTTTGATTCGCCTCAACAAGATCTTTGACAAGAGGTGATGGTACCCAGGATCTGATGATGAAGCCGGAAGGTAGTCATGAGTTCTCATCAACCAGGTCTTGAAACCATTTCGTGTTTGGGCTCGTTTGATTTGCCTCAACAAGATCTTTGACAAGAGGTGATGGTACCCAGGATCTGATGATGAAGCCGGAAGGTAGTCATGAGTTCTCATCAACCAGGTCTTGAAACCATTTCGTGTTTGGGCTCGTTTGGTTCGTCTCAACAAGATCTTTGACAAGAGATGGTACCCAGGGTCTGATGATGAAGCTGGAAGGTAGTCAAAAGAATTCATCAACCAGGTCTTGAAACCACTCCGTGTTTGGGCTCGTTTGGTTCGTCTCAACAAGATCTTTGACAAGAGATGGTACCCAGGATCTGATGGTGAAGCCGGAAGGTAGTCAAGAGTATTCAACAACCAGGTCTTGAAACTCTTCTGTGTTTGGGCTCGTTTGATTCGTCTCAACAAGATCTTTGACAAGAGATGGTACCCAGGATCTGATGATGAAGCTGGAAGGTAGTCAAGAGTATTCCACGACCAGGTCTTGTAACCACTTCGTGTTTGGGTTCGTTTGATTCGTCTCAACAAGATCTTTGACAAGAGATGGTAATCACTCTTTTATACTCTGGCGCATCCACTGTCTCAGTGTGTCAACAGTCAACTAAAGCAGGTAGGCGTAGCGTAGTGTTGTATTTCCTTACAAAAAACCAATACATAGATGTGGACCTTCCTGTGCTCCATGCAATTAAAACAACTTAATATTTAAAAACCGGCCGAGAGCGTGTCGGGTCACGCTCAGTGCCTACACTGAGCGTGGCCCGACACGCTCTCGGCCGGTTTTTAAAGCCGCGTTGGTAAATAGCCGCTCGGCTCTTCCGTAGTTTTCCATATTTTTCAAAAACTATAGAACCTATCAAGTTCAAAACAGTTTTCCTAGAAAGTTTATAAAGTTCTACTTTTGTGATTTTTAAATATTTTTTTAATATATGGTTAAAAAGTTAGAGGGGGGGGACACTTTTTTTCTTTAGGAGCGATTATTCGCGAAAATATTAATATTATCAAAAAACGATTTCAGTAATTCATTTTTAAATACCTATCCAACAATAAATCATACGTTAGGGTTGAAATGAAAAAAAAATCACTCCCTACTTTACGTGTAGGGGGTACCCTAATAAAACATTTTTTCCGCTTTTTATTTTTGCACTTTGTCGGCGTGACTGATATACATATTGGTACCAAATTTCAGCTCTCTAGTTCTAACGGTCACTGAGATTATCCGCGGACGGACGGACGGACGGAGGGACAGACAGACAGACATGGCGAAACTATAAGGGTTCCTAGTTGACTACGAAACCCTAAAAACACATTTTAAATATTAAACTTATATTGACCGGGATATAGACCGTGAATATAAGTCTAATGAAAATAACCGTGAATCATTCAAAACTCTTACATTTTAAATATAAAAAAAAACTACTTAAAATTAAAGAAAACCGATCTTAGTTCCATTATATACAGAGTGGGGCCTGTAACAAAGGCGAAGAATTGAACTGTAGGCTATTCTCCTTATACTGATCAACATTTATTCAGTGACTTTTAAAAATTATGAAGTCTTTAAATTTTTAATTTTTCATACAAAATAAATATTAGCTTCAATGTACGCCATTATTGTTGTCATTGACGTTGTCTGTCACACTTTAGACTTAACAGAATTCGCAATACATTACCTCTTAGAAAAACTTTCAAGGGTGATAAAAATCAAAATAAAAGTTATTTTTAAAAGTCGCCGAACAAATGTTGATCAGTATAAGTGCGTTTTCACATTATCCGATTCGATATCGGATGTCGGACCGATATCCCATACATTACAGGCGCCATCTTGGATTTTTTCTATTGAAATGCTTCCGACATCGGATATCGGATCGGATAGTGTGAAAACGGCTTAAGGAGAATAGCCTAGAGTTCAATTCTTCGCCTTTGTTACAGGCCCCACTCTGTATATGTACCTAGAAAACATCATCATCTTCCTTGCGTTATCCCGGCATTTGCCACGGCTCATGGGAGCCTGCGGTCCACTTTGACAACTAATCCCAAGATTTGGCGTAGGCACTAGTTTTTACGAAAGCGACTGCCATCTGACCTTTCAACCCAAAGGGTAAACTAGACCTTATTGGAATAAGTCCGGTTTCCTCACGATGTTTTCCTTCACCGAAAAGAACCTAGAAAACATATCATATACAAAATAAAATAAAACTAAGAAAACGGATTATATTCATTATACGCGATATAATCTGATTCCATAAATTTATTTCATGAGTAACTATCGCGGTGACAGAAGACAATATTATATACACAATTTATTATATTATAAAAGTTTTTTAATTTATTTCTTCCAAGGCTACACACGTTTTAATAAAAAAAACTGTGATAAGTTTAATAATTAAACTAAAAGGTCAAGTATTTATGCACGAAATCATGTATGCAAATATGTAATATATATGGTGGTGTTTTTACGCAAGTATCAATAATGGTTAGTCCGCAACGCCACTGACGGCGTGGCGGTACCGACCGTGAATGCTATCTCTTTCGCTCTAGCCGCACGTAAGGTTGGTTCGAAGAGGATCGCACGCTATGTCTGTACCGCAGGCTACAATCGTTATGCTTCTGGTTATAGTGTGCGTCTGCACACAGGCGCACGCCAGCGCCGCCGGCGTCGAAATGCGAGCAAGCAGATTTTTTGAAAGCGCTCTTAAGTATACATATATTTTTTTTTTCCTTTGCTTAAGACAACAAGAGTCTTTTACAACTCTAAAGTTATTTTAGTTATTCGGTTTTTTTCTTCATGTATAATTTTTTTAGATGTACTTTGACACTTAGAGACTCTATACATCTCTAACATCTCTTATTAATAATCATAATAGCTTTGTACTTTGTATAATTTCTTGTGTTAATATTTTTTTTTATGAATACTTTTGCTTATTAAATTGTATCTTGTTTTTTTTTTAATGCATGTTAAATATAAGATGTAATGTTTTGAAAAGAAGTGGCCCGCCGAGTTTCTTGCCGGTCCCATAGTGGATACCCTCCTCCAACTGAGGGGGGACTGAAATCTTCTCGAGGCTGAGGCGTGGGGTTAGAGCCGGCGTAGTTTTATTTGACGTTCATAAGCGCATTGTAATATGCCTACTTGGAAAATAAATATTTCATTTCATTTCATTTCGACAAAGTGCAAAAATAAAAAATGGAAAAAAATGTTTTATTAGGGTACCCCCCCCCCCTACATGTAAAGTGGGGGCTGATATTTTTTTTTTCAAACCAACCCCAACGTGTGATATATTGTTGGATAGGTATTTAAAAACCGGCCAAGAGCGTGTCGGGCCACGCTCAGTGTAGGGTTCCGTAGTTTTCCGTATTTTTCTCAAAAACTACTGAATCTATCAAGTTCAAAACAATTTTCCTAGAAAGTCTTTATAAAGTTCTACATTTGTGATTTTTTTCATATTTTTTAAACATATGGTTCAAAAGTTAGAGGGGGGGGACGCACTTTTTTTTCCTTTGGGAGCGATTATTTTCGAAAAGATTAATATTATCAAAAAACGATCTTAGGAAACCCTTATTCATATTTCAATACCTATCCAACAATATATCACACGTTGGGGTTAGAATGAAAAAAAATATCAGCCCCCACTTTACATGTAGGGGGGGTACCCTAATAAAACATTTTTTTCCATTTTTTATTTTTGCACTTTGTTGGCGTGATTGATATACATATTGGTACCAAATTTCAGCTTTCTAGTGCTAACGGTTACTGAGATTATCCGCGGACGGACGGACGGACGGACGGACGGACGGACGGACGGACGGACGGACGGACGGACGGACGGACGGACAGACAGACATGGCGAAACTATAAGGGTTCCTAGTTGACTACGGAACCCTAAAAATGAATAAGGGTTTACTAAGATCGTTTTTTGATAATATTAATATTTTCGGAAATAATCGCTCCTAAAGGAAAAAAAAGTGCGTCCCCCCCACTAACTTTTGAACCATATGGTTAAAAAATATGAAAAAAATCACAAAAGTAGAACTTTATAAAGACTTTCTAGGAAAATTGATTTGAACTTGATAGGTTCAGTAGTTTTTGAGAAAAATACGGAAAACTACGGAACCCTACACTAAGCGTGGCCCGACACGCTCTTGGCCGGTTTTTTTAAGTACCGGACAGGCGGACACAAATTAAAACTAGATGCCGATAAATCCTACCTACGATTGTTTTCATTGTATACTATCAATAAGTCTTTTCAAAATTAGAAGGGCATAAAACACAGGTCCTAGCCAACATCACAACTTCTTACGCTCCGTACGAGTAAGCGTATCTTAGAAATCGCTATCGCTTTTCTCTGTAGTGGCGCGACAGAACTAGACTGCGTTTAGATCGCCACGTAGCCTCAACGATCGTGATCGTGGCTATCGCTACGTCTCGACCGGCTGATACTACGAGTAAATAAACTAGCATCATGAGTACTTGGTACTCAATGAGTGCTAGCCAAGGTCGCGGTCGCATCGTAAACACGGAGCGAGATAAACGTGATTACTTAATATTAAAGTGATATTGACGGTCTATTCAAACTTTTAAAAAGCACGTAAGTTTAACTCTGACCGTTATTGCGCAGAAGTCAACGCCCCGTAGCCGAATGGTATTTCTGCGACGCGAAACGCCGCAGAAATGTAGTCTGGCTCTGTCGCGCCAATACACAAGAGCGATGGTCTCTTAGGAATTACAGGAAGCGAAAGGTACGCGTCTCCGTGCGTAGCTATAAGTATTATAGTGGTAGCTATCCCCTCCACATTTCACTCGGCGCTAAACTTACGGGCCGCCATAGATTAAATATAACAAGATCATACCATCCCATACATTAAAATGCGACCGCCTAAGACCGCGCTTACACTCCACCACACATAGATGGCGCCACAAAAAAAATGTCTTGTAGCTTTCGATTATACTTGTAGATGGCGTTAAGTGTCACTTTTGACATAGATTTACGGCTCGGAATTGACACTTAATGCCAATCTACAAATAATCGGTGGCAACAAGGCATTTTTTGTGGCGCCATCTATGTGTGGTGGAGTGTAAGCGCGTTCGTAGGCGGTCGCATTTTAATGTATGGGATGGTAGAATCGTCCCACGATAAGTTTGCAATGATTTTCACAGCCTCGCCAGTGCAGATGTTATTTTAAACGTCAAACTTTGATGAAATTATGACGTTTACTTAACCCTTGCAGAGGCGGGGCTATTAAAATCTATGCAGACTTATCGTGGGACGATTCTATGATCTTGCTTGTTATAAGTATTTAATTTATGGTGCCGCTACTTTGTATGTACATCGTATTTAAAGCTAATATTTTGTTACTAGGTACTTTGAAAAAAATCGTATCTTCTTCTGTCAATGAAAATACAATATTTAGTAACTATGTAGGGTATGCATGGAGTTTGAAATTTGACATAAGTAGGTAAAATTAGATAACAACAAAAGTTTGTTTAAATACGCTGGATACACTAGACAGTGGACGTAAATAATTAATGAACACTAATTACCTAGTATAATACCTACATGAAAATTGATTTTTCATTACTTCTGGTTCCACTTTAGTTACTTACGTTAAGTGTGCAATTTCCCGGGAACTTTTAATATCGTAAAATAACCTTAAGTAACTACTTCAGTTGTACAACTTTAATATTCACAAGTCAGCTTCAACATGTTATATATTCAATATACTTTTTGGTATATACCTGAAGCAGGGAAACTTTACATAATAATTATTCACAACCTAACAACTGTATGCCACAAGTACTGACTGGATACTTACATATTATGTAGCTGCTTGCTTCTCCTAGATAACGATAAACGGTTACACTCAGGTTCTGATTCTCTTTTTTCATCGAAATCAAATTCTACTATCTCGTCAATAAGGTATACGAATACGATGCCTATATTACTCGATTTTGATATTAGTTGTGAAATAACTATATATATTGTTTATCTAACTAGGATGTTTCATAAGATAAATCCTTGTCGCATACTTATAGTATTGAAAGTTTCAGATTCAATTTAAGTAATAACATAATATATTGGTCAAATGTAACGGTGCCAATGTGGAAATCATAAAAGTGAATGCAAACAAGGATCGAAACAGTCACACAACAATTTGAAACAAATTTATCTCACGCTGAAAAAATCTCTCCACGCTCAAAGTTAAAACGCAGTAAGTCTATATGCATTCCTTACATACTGACTACAATTTTCTTTTCATTGACAGACGAAGATTTTTTTAAAGTAGTGACGCTATGTTTATTTGATAGACCTTAATTCTATATTTACAATAGGTATCTAACAATTATATGTATTTTCATTTTATTAATTCGTTTTCTTTTTAGTAATAGGCGCTTTTCTAAATACTTTCCTGAATAATAATTTCATTACTACTTTAATAACATATAGAATTACTAAAATTAATACAGCGAGATCTAAGTACATCTTCTGGTACCAGGGCAGCATGAGAGCGGGGGAGCGCAGATGCGGCGCGCCGCGCGTGCGCACCACGTGCTCCACCCAGTGCACCAGCTCCGCGCCCGGCGACACCGGCCGGTCGTGATAGATCTGGGATAGTTCTTTGACTTTCTCAGAGTACCTGAAACAAAGAGTTGAACAAAAAGTATAAAATTTTATTTTATACACCAAGAGTATGCTGGTCCGCACTCAGTACTTGGTAAAATTATTAGCAGATAATAGATTTTTAAGCCTGTTTCTTGAACCTATCTATCAATTTTGACTCTTACATATCTTAAGGCAGAAATTACAGAAGTCAGGCTACTACCAGTGTTTATTCATTTTCTCAGGTACTGGTACCGCAATCAAGAAAACCGCGTGAGGTAGGCAGGTGAGGTTACGGAACTATATAAGCTCGAGTTTGGCGTCCGGCAAGGTGGTTTAAGTTCACCTACTTTATTTAACATATACGGACGCGCTGATTGAGCAAGCAACACTCTTGTCAGCTGCCATGTTGATGGCGTGTGCATGGTGTCACATGGTGTGTGTTGTAGAAAGCCACTTTACTCACTTAGGATTACTTAGCACTTCTTCTATGGCGACCTTCATGTCAGCAGCCATTTCGTAAGACAGGTCAACCAACTTCGCGTATCCTTTGTTGACAGCTCTGAGTGCGTTGATGCGCTGATCGGCCCCATACGGCATGACGATCGTGGGGACCCCGAAGAAGACAGTCTCGGTGGTGGACAGCAGGCCGCCGTGAGTGATGAAGAGGCGAATGTTGGGGTGGGCTGAAACGTTAAAACGGTATTGCAATATATATGAATAATTGATACCAGGGGCTTGTTTCTCGAAAGGTACAAGCCTTGTATTACAAGTGCGCGAACTGTCAAATCGTATGGGTTATCGTGGAAACACACTTGTAATACAAGGCTTGTACCTTTCGAGAAACGGGCCACAGGCTGCGTAACCAACATAATATTTTTTAACGCCAAAAAGTTTTCAACACTTTAGTTTTCTAAGGAACTGTATCTAAGTAACGTTTAACGTAATCTTAATGTCAATATTTTTAAACAAGTAATATCTCACCAAGAATACTTTGTTGCGGAGCCCAATTCAAAATATGAACATTTTTAGGTAAATTTGGTAATTGTTCTTCAAACTTCCATAGCACAGTTTGCTTCAATCCACTAAACAGTTGCAAGAACTCTTTTTTTAAAGAATCTGGCCAGTCTTTGCTTTTGGCGTTAGTTCCCATACTGAAGTATATTACTCCATGTTTTGCCTCGTCCATTATCTTTTGGAGATTCTGTAAGTGTAAGAATGAGGTGTAGGTACAATCAATCTAGTAACTATAAATAAATGAATACCACAGTTGGCGTTAAATTTGTTAGTACCATTTTTGCAGAATTATTGTATGCAGGACCAATGATATTTGCATTTTTTCTCAAAATTGAAACAACTGCGAAAGTTTGATTAAGACGTTGAAAAAATATCACACAATTTCACAAAAACGAATTTATTGAGAATTGCGAACTGTAGGAACATCCAATCTTATTCCGGCCACAAAGCAAAGTAGGTACCTCAGTCAAAACGTTTACATGTACTACCTACTCATACTTACAGCTGGAAGAGGTTTGGGATTAGGATTGATGTGATATCCTCCAATTTCTCTGACATTCGGCGGTACACTGATGGGCTGGCTCAACGCAGTATGGGAGTTTGTCAGCATAAACGTGCCGTTGTACACTGCTTCCTCGTATGCAGGCAGCTGCCTACCCCGTTTTTCGTACAAGGGCTTGAAGAAGTCATTGTATGTTGCGACCGTATTTGGCTGTATGTAACTGAAACCCAAGTTATAATTTATGATATTACAGTGAGACTTGAAGAAGGAAACACCTCAGAAGGTAGCTCATTCCAGAACTTGCACGTTTTGGGCAAAAACGAGCGGGAGGCCCGTTTGTTCTTGGTTTGCCACGTGTCGAGAAAGTGAGGATGAACTTTGTTTCTTTGGCGGGAGGTACGGTGATAAAAGCGCGACGGTGGCACCAAGTCAAAGAGTTCATCAGAACATTCCCCGTTGTACAGACGGTAGAACAAGCACAGAGAGCCAACATCTCTCCGAAGGCTAAGAGGATCTAAACCGGCTGTGAGATCGGGATCGCCAACAATACGAATTGCCCGACGTTGGATAGAGTCTAGCGCGACCTGCGCACTCGCCGTCTATATTTGATGATGTCGCGCTTAATGTATCGACTTGTCCGCGAGAACGCAAGTTGTGCTAAACCCCCAGTAGGCCTAGCACATGATGGCCGCGGGAGTATGTCGCCGCGAGATAGATGACACGTCTTTGTCTAATTGTATTAATGACATAAGGACAGGTAGTCTATCTCGCGGCGACATACTCCCGCGGCCATCATGTGCTAGGCCTGCAGATACTATTAAATATAAATAGTAAAGTAACCCTAACAAAACTTTGTACAGTCAACCAATTGGAACTCTAGGCCACTGTAGAACTATGTCATAGTGACGTTATAAATCAGACTGTAAGAAATCTCCTGTTGCTTGTCATTTTAACATGGTTGTAAAGTGGCCTAGGGTTCCAATTGGTTGATTGTATATTTTCATTAAAATATACTCGTGGTATCTAGATATTTCATAATCATAATCATAATATCGTTTATTGCACCATGGTAAAAAGTTGACACAAAAAATTATAAAGCATCTCATGGACTACAACTTACAAATATTTTGCAGCCGTAAACGCAACCATGGTGAACAGATTGACGAATCGCTCAAAGAAGGAGAACGGCGGAATTGTGGAAGCGAGGATATTGGGGTTGAACGAGGGGTTCGAAGGCTCGTGCACCAGCTGCAGCACCATCCAATGTGCCTCCACGGAAGACGACCAGATCAGTGGGCAGTTATATAGAGGCGCTATCCTGTAAGTACACAATAATAAATTTGACTGTGTTAAAGGTTGAACACGCCAAAAATGGGGCACACTTAAATGTTTATTATAAAAAAAATATAATAAATAAATAAAAGATGTTTGATTTAAATATGAGCAAATTTAATGTATTTTAAATGCAAACCATAATGGGTGTGTAATGATTGGTATAACTTTTTTTGGTATAGTAACATTTGGTATAAGTATATTTAAAGGATATAATTACTCATTTGACATAATTAACATTTTGTATAACCACAAAATATCTACTTTTATTTTGTATAATCATTATTTCGTATAACACTTATTTATAATAACCGTTACATGGTATAACTATCTATTGACATACGACTAGTATAATATAACTAGCAAACAGTATAAAGCATTTCATGAATTAATTTTATTCTTTTTTGAAGGGATCACAGTCCTAACCTAACCTAACCTACTTTTCTGATAGCAGTACCTATGTTTAAGGGTCACAGTTCTAACCTAACCTAACCTATTTTTCTGGTAGCAGCGCGTTTTGTGTAGGGGTCACAATTGTAACCTAATTTACTTTTCTGATAAGTGATGGATTTAATTTATTGTACATTTTTTGTTATTCTAACTGTGCTTTAGAAATAATTTTTGTTATACAATTTATTTATTATCGGAAACAAGCATTATACTCAAAGTATGTTATAAGAAATGTTATTCGATAAAATGATCATTATATTAAATAAGAATTATACAATTTGTTAGTATATTATTTGTTGTTATATGATTCAATAATTATATCAAATGATCGTTATAACGACTAAAAATATATCAAAAAACGTTATATCGATCGATACGCACCCAACCATAATTAGTCAAGGTTTCTCGACGAATAAGCCCTCGATCGTACTTTTCTTTGAACACGACTCATAAGAGTTTGCACCATCACGTCAGGATACCTCTTTGTCGCCAGGTCCACAGTTTTCGCCGCTCCTCCGCGGAATTAACCTCCCCGCCTCTCTTTTTAAGAAACCCTTTCATTATACTCCAATATTCCTCGATAGGCCGGAGTTCTAGGCAATTTAGTGGATAGCTATATTTCGGTACCACGGCTACACCATTTGCTTTGTACCACTCCATGACAGGTTTCGCGTAGTAACACCTGGCAAGGTCTGGCCAAAATGAAAGGCCAGGAGTGGTGTTTCTTAATAAACGGAGGTAATCGCATTTGTAAGCACTCTTTTTGATAGATGCTGCCCTTTATTGTTCCGGTAGTGACAAAAGAGCTGCTTCTTTTCCCGCAACGGCTAATTGCCTGCCAAAGTAGGTATTTTTTTTGGAAACTTAGATCTTTTTTTATTTGACAGTCTTTGGGAGCCTCTGTGCTACTTTTGCTAGTATAAAACTCTTGGCCGGGGATTTCTTAGAAATCGGATTTTATGTAAATTTCACCATCCATCAGAACGCAGTCAAATTTTGTTAATAAATTTTCGTATAGTTTCTCAATCGAGTTTCTGCTGCTGATTTTTGTCTTATATTCCGATCTGGTACCGTTTTGTTCTTTAAAACATCTTAGCCCTGCTCTACGTTTCACCTTTTGAACATACGATTGGGACATCTTTACTTTTTAGCCACGTCACGAGGTAACATCATACAATTTGAAGCAAATATCCTTAAGATGCGTTCCTTCTTTTTTTTTATCCTTTATACCCTGCAACCCACCAATTCCTGGCTTTCGTTCTAAAGTTAGGCGTTCCCGAAACCTTTTCAATACGCAACAAACAGTGGATTGTGGAAATTTTAATCTTTTACCAACATCCATGTAGCTGAGTTTTGGATTTTTTGTGTTTTCGTGCAAAATAAGTTCACGTTGTTTCAGTTGCCTGTTCGATATCGCTACATATATAAATCTTTCACAAAAGTAACTGATATATTTAAAAACTATACTTTTTTACGATTTATTTGGCATCAAAAAAAATTCTATACCTTTTATTATAACGAAGCAGCAAATGAATTTTTATGCCTCAGTTTTGGCGTGTTCAACCTTTAGTGAAGTAAGGTACAGCGGCAAATCTCGACTGGGGACAATTATAACTAATCCATTTTTTCCATTATTACACTATGATATTGAATTCTACATGTATCCACTGAACATCCCTAGGTACCATGTACCTACAACCCATGGAAAAAATGGACCAATTATATTCGTCCCCCAGTCGAGATTTGCCCCGCTGTACCTTACCTAATTGTTGAAAACTTAATTGATATTTATATCCCGCTTTGAGCAATATAATTATGTGCCTATCTTACACGTTGGCGACCGATCGTAAGATCCAGAGATCCAGATGTTTTTCTTGGTACGAAGGTACTCTTACCCGGCAAAAACATCGGTGAAAAGCCACTCTGCTATGACAACGTCAAACTCCTGCGTAGTGTCACTAAGGAATTTCGATAAATCTTCGTTTACGAGCATGCCTTTCATCATTTCAACAAACTTGGGTGCCATGGATAATAAATCCATTGATGTTTCCTTGTTTATAATTGCCTTTAAAGATAACATTGTGCTAGCTGAAAAAATACAATATACAATTTTATGTACGGTCCTGGATTCAAATCCAGGGTAAGGCATTTATATGTGCTGTTAAAATAAAGCATTTAGGTATATTATGTTAATTATATGAAGAAAAATACAATTTGTAGTTAAGTGAACAAAAGAAAAAATATACCACATATTGATAGAGAACGCTTTCTGGAATTAACTCCGCTTTTTGTACTATTTTTGTTTCTTTTTGTGCAATTAACTTTCGTGAGACATTTAAAATCTTGAAAAAAAAAACAAGAGTAAATATTGTGTGTGAAACTATAAACTCACTTTGTTCTTCAAAATACGCTATATTTTTGCTAAGATCAACTTCATGATATTTGTCCGTAGTTTTGTGCGTTGGGAACGGAGTTGCGTAGGTAACCTGGAAGTTTAATTTAAAGATAATAAAACAATTTTTATCACATAACGGTGTACCTATACCTAGTTTAAGACGCTACGGGAGCAAAAATGCTAAAATGGAAATGTGTTATTAACTAGATTTATCGAAAAAAAATGTCCATTAAGAACAACTCAGTTAAAAGATATTGCAAAAAAATCTTTAAAATCGAGGTTCTGAGACTGTGTTTCCTCCTTCAAAACTTATTTAAACGGAAAAATTTGAGAATCTGAATAACAATGAAATAATCTGTATCGGGTCGTTCAGATTTTTTGGCAAATTGTTACCGATCTTGAGTATATCACACCTTTTTTGAGCCATATTGAAAAAAGCCGTTTTTAGACATTTTTCATTGGCTCTAGCGTCTTTTAAAATAAAAATAGCAAAAAACAGCACAAAACCTCGGTCGGACCGCGACACAGATAAAAAAAAATCTGTTTTGAAAAAATCATTTTTCTATCTTCAAAAATCATGGAGGAAATAGTCGAGAGCGTTTGTATGGAGAATTGACCTGTATCGTATCGTCTTAAAGTATCTAACCACATAAACCCGGATCAGAAATATGTGACTACGCGCCATGTTGCGGAACTTCATTAGAACTATTTTCTTCATACTAAACTGAACTGTCACCCCATACATTTGACGACCGGTCTGGCGCAGTCGGTAGTGACCCTGCCTGCTATGCCGCGGTCCCGGGTTCGAATCCCGGTAAGGGCATTTATTTGTGTGATGAGCACAGATATTTGTTTCTGAGTCATGGATGTTTTCTACGTATATAAGTATTTATATATTATATATATCGTTGTCTGAGTACCCACAACACAAGCCTTCTTGAGCTTACCGTGGGCCTCAGTCAATCTGTGTAAGAATGTCCTATAATATTTATTTATTTATTTATTTATTTATTTATACATCAGAAAATCAGCGCCCTCCTGACAATAGTCATATATTTCTGGTCAAGCTTTACAGTCACCTGCAATAATATCGCACAAAAGGGACGCCCCAAAAATATCTGACACGATCTTATTTCTACAGACGTACCCTAAATATATATTTCGCCTAAAAATCCAGAAATGATTACGTGACATTTACCTAAGTCTTAAAATGGGATCAGGAATAAGCTGTTTAAAGTTGTCGAGTTTCAGATTCAATGATATGCGACCTCCTCTGGTTGCATATTTGAGCCGTTTGGGGTGGAGACCCTTGGACCTTGGGGACCCGGAGTACACTCTATTTTCAAGGAGCTGGCGAAGCGAATCGTAGATGCTACGGGTGACAAGAGGGCTGGTTCGTATCTTGCGCAGTGGATAAGCATCGCGATCCAGCGCGGAAATGCTACCAGCCTTCTGGGCATCCTACTATCCGGCGCCGAGCTTGCTACTGTTTTTTATTTGTAAATATTTTTATGTACATATATTTATTTTGTGTTAGTTTGTTCTTTTTATGTTTTTACAACACATACATACATACATAGATATAATCACGCCTGTATCTCTTAAAGGGGTAGGCAGAGCACATGAACTACTAAGTTTCAGTGCCACTCTTGGCAAAAAGGGATTGAAAGAAATCCAAATTATGACATTGCAGCACAGAGAACCTCCTATAGAGTACCAATATTGTAAATTTTGTGCGAGGAGCGGGAGGGGAATGTGTTTAGCAGCAGTCGCGCCAGATGAAAACGGAGTCGCGTAAGTAGCCAGTGTAAGTTGACCTATGCCGGCTCTGAATAAATTATAAATATGACTTATTTGTGGAATGTAATGCTGTCTGTTTTTAAATTTGAGCTTCTTGTTACCTTTCCACACCATTTCACACTACAGGTGGACATCTTTAAGGCATCAAAATACCCTTTTTCAATTTTTTTATTGCGAAAAACACGCGCTGCTTTCGGGTCGGTTACTTGGTCGCTACTGAACGGGCATGGCGAGCGCCCGCGCTTATATCATGGCAAATACAAGTAAGGCTGGTGACCGCGAGTCGTCTCGTAATGGATGTCTATAGGGGTTGGTCTGTGCATTGCAGTGACAGGTTGCTGCCAGCCTCTCGCCTACGCCACAATTTAACCCATATCCCACAGTCGACTTCTACGACACCCACGGGAAGAAAGGGGGTGATGAAATTCTTAACCCGTCACCACACGGTTATCAAACACATGTACTGATATTTACCTCATGTCCAGCGTCCAGTAGGTGTTTGACGTAGCCCATGCCAAGTATATTGTGGCTTTTCCCAGCTGACGGGAAAACCACTAAAATCTTGTAGCCGCCACATACTTGTAATAAAGCTACCAGCAATAAAGATAGAAAGAGTTTTGCCATGGTGTTAACTGAAAAAAAAAATACTGATGAAGAATAAATATAATTTTTAAGAAAAAAAACCGCCTTCCTTTGGGGTTCTGGTGATAAATACCAATTATCAATTCGTCTGTATATTTTTAATGTTTGTTATTAGATATCTCCGTCATTTCTGAACCAATTTTGAAATTTGGATGATTCTGAAGTACTTACAGATGAGAATGATTATCAGAACCACAGAGAACCTCCTATAGAGTGCCAAAATTGTAAATTTTGTGCGCGCTACAAATCACCAGTGCTTGGGGCGCGAGGAGCGGGAGGGGAATGTGTTTAGCGCGCTGCGATTGGTCGTTTCAAGGACGGCGGGCAATCGCGCCAGATGAAAAGGGAGTCGCGTAAGTAACCAGTGTAAGTTGACCTATGCCGGCTCTGAATAAATTATAAATATGACTTATTTGTGGAATGTAATATCGTCTGTTTTTAAATTTGATCTTCTAGTTACCTTTCCACACCATTTCACACTACAGGTGGACATCTTTAAGGCATCAAAATACCCTTTTTAATTTTTTTTATTGCGAAAAACACGAGCTGCTTTCGGGTCGGTTACTTGGTCGTTACTGATCGGGCACGACGAGCGCCCGCGCTTATATCATGGCAAATACAAGTAAGGCTGGTGACCGCGAGTCGTCTTGTAATGGATGTCTATAGGGGTTGGTCTGTGATCAGAACGGAACTCTAACCAGGGGCGGCTCACTCTTCATCAGCAGTTCCACTGCGCCAAATGTCACTGTTCTGGACGTAAGTGCATGCTGTTCTTATAAAAATACCAAAGTCACTATAAGTGTGCCGTTCAGATTTGAGGAGTTCCGTTCAGACCATCATCAGCAGTTCCACTGCACCAAATGTCACTGTTCTGGACGTAAGTGCATGCTGTTCTTATAAAAATACCAAAGTCACTATAAGTGTGCCGTTCAGATTTGAGGAGTTCCTTTCTGACCATCATCAGGAGTTCCACTGCACCAAATGTCACTGTTCCGTACGTAAATGCATGCTGTTCCTTTAAAAACACAAAAATCACCATATGTATGCCTTTCAGATTTGAGGAGTTCCCTCGATTTCTCCAGGATCCCACCACCAGAACTGGGTTCTGAGAAAAATGGGACCAATCTGTATGCATATACATTCAATCAAAAAAAAAACTTCAAAATCGATCCAGTAACGACGGATATCGAGGAACAAACATTAAAAAAAAAATACAGACGAATTGAGAACCCCTTCCCTTGAGATTTGGAAGGCGGTTAAAAATTGAACCTTGAACTATGAATATAGCCTGTTTTTAGGGTTCCGTAGTCAACTAGGAACCCTTATAGTTTCGCCATGTCTGTCTGTCCTTCCGTCCGTCCGTCCGTCCGTCCGTCCGTCCGTCCGTCCGTCCGTCCGTCCGTCCGTCCGTTCGTCCGTCCGTCCGCGGATAATCTCAGTAACCGTTAGCACTAGAAAGCTGAAATTTGGTACCAATATGTATATTAATCACGCCGACAAAGTGCAAAAATAAAAAATGGAAAAAAATGTTTTATTAGGGTACCCCCCCTACATGTAAAGTGGGGGCTGATATTTTTTTTTATTCCAACCCCAACGTGTGATGTATTGTTGGATAGGTATTTAAAAATGAATAAGGGTTTACTAAGATCGTTTTTTGATAATATTAATATTTTCGGAAATAATCGCTTCTAAAGGAAAAAAAAGTGCGTCCCCCCCCCCTCTAACTTTTGAACCATATGGGTTAAAAATATGAAAAAAATCACAAAAGTAGAACTTTATAAAGACTCTCTAGGAAAATTGTTTTGAACTTGATAGGTTCAGTAGTTTTTGAGAAAAATACGGAAAACTACGGAACCCTACACTGAGCGTGGCCCGACACGCTCTTGGCCGGTTTTTATTGATTTCCGTCACCTAACTTTAAAGGAAGGTTCTTTAGGCCAATTACAATTAATTTCTCAAAGAAACATGCTATTCATACCCCATACTGTTATCGAGTTAATAAAAAAAAACATGTTTAGTTCCTACTTTTTTTTTTAATTTAACAAAAAAATAATACCTATAGCATGTGTTCCCTGACCTAACGACGTGTTGAATTTAACCGAAAACAAAAAACACGGTGTGTATATCCTATTTAGGTACCTATAATTAAATTAAATGATTAAATTTAACGTCATTAACGGATTTAACACGATTAAATAAAAAAAAATGTCAAAGAGCAAAAATTGGAATCCAGTAAAAGTAAAGTTGATTCTCATTTCATTATAATTATACTCTTGGATATCACGGTCCACTTCAAGGGATTCTAATTTCTAATTGATCACTAGACGATTACCAGGGCAAATTTGCTGGGGTATATTTAAAGGGGGGTTAGCTATATTAATGGTCAGCCAAGTAAACCCTGACCAGAAATATATGACTACGCGCCATGTTGCGGAATTTCATGAGAACTATTTTCTTCATACTAAACTGAACTGTCACCGCATACATCAGAAAAACAGCGCCCTCCTGACAATAGTCATATATTTCTGATCAGGCTTTAAGTAGTTAGGTTAAGAACGTTACACATGGTAGGTATATTTATTCCGTAATCAAAGAAACTTACCTCATGTAATGCTAGCTAAAAATAGAATTGTTGGATTGCAACCCATAGGCTTATTAAAAAAAATACTGATAAAATAACTAAACTTATCTATTATGAGCTACAAAATGAGCCACAATAGTGCCACTACTGAATTGTTCTAATCACTCCTTTTATTTAAATATTCAACAACCGTAATCGCTACACGTGAAAATGGCCGTACGTGTTTTTTTTTGAGCTGATCTGATGATTTCAAGCTTAGAAAAGTCTTGTAATGAACTATGACTACGATTAGGTTTCAAGGCCTGATGATGGTGCCGGAAGATCAGAACAGAAAAGGGGGGGGGGGGGGGCTCGAGGGGGAAGCATGAAAGAAAGATCAACGTAGTATTTAAAATAAGTTGGGTTAGCGTTTTCTTGTGACCTTTCAGAGCAAATAAAGGGGGGCTCGGGGCAAAGCCCCCCGCATGAAAGAAAGATCAACGTAGTATTTAAGATAAGTTGGGTTAGCGTTTTCTTGTGACCTTTAAGAGCAAACAAAGGGGGGCTCGGGGGGCGAAGCCCCCGCATGAAAGAAAGATCAACGTAGTATTTAAGATAAGTTGGGTTAGCGTTTTCTTGTCACCTTTAAGAGCAAACAAAGGGGGGCTCGGGGGGCGAAGCCCCCCGCATAAAAGAAAGATCAACGTTGTATTTAAAATAAGTTGGGTTAAGGTTTTCTTGTGATCCTTAAGAGTAAAGAAAAGGGGGCTCGGGGGCGAAGCCCCCCGCATAAAAGAAAGATTAACGTAGTATTTAAAATAAGTTGGGTTAGCGTTTTCTTGTGACCTTTAAGAGCAAACAAAGGGGGGCTCGGGGGGCGAAGCCCCCGCATAAAAGAAAGATCAACGTGGTATTTAAAATAAGTTGGGTTAGCGTTTTCTTGTGACCTTTAAAAGCAAACAAAGGGGGGCTCGGGGGGCGAAGCCCCCGCATAAAAGAAAGATCAACGTTGTATTTAAAATAAGTTGGGTTAAGGTTTTCTTGTGATCCTTAAGAGTAAAGAAAAGTAGGGCTCGGGGGGCGAAGCCCCCCGCATGAAAGAAAGATCAACGTAGTATTTAGAATAAGTTGGGTTAGCGTTTTCTTGTGACCTTTAAGAGCAAACAAAAAGGGGTTCGGGGGGCAAAGCCCCCCGCATGAAAGAAAGATCAACGTAGTATTTAAGATAAGTTTGGGTTAGTGTTTTCTTGTGACCTTTAAGAGCAAACAAAGGGGGGCCACGGGGGCCAAGCCCCCCGCATAAAAGAAAGATCAACGTAGTATTTAGAATAAGTTGGGTTAACGTTTTCTTGTGACCTTTAAGAGCAAACAAAGGGGGCTCGGGGGCGAAGCCCCCGCATAAAAGAAAGATAAACGTTGTATTTAAAATAAGTTGGGTTAAGGTTTTTTGTGATCCTTAAGAGTAAAGAAAAGGGGGCTCGGGGGCGAAGCCCCCCGCATGAAAGAAAGATCAACGTAGTATTTAGAATAAGTTGGGTTAGCGTTTTCTTGTGACCTTTCAGAGCAAACAAAGGGGGGCACGGGGGGCGAAGCCCCCCGCATAAAAGAAAGATCAACGTTGTATTTAAAATAAGTTGGGTTAAGGTTTTCTTGTGACCCTTAAGAGTAAAGAAAAGGGGCTCGGGGGCGAAGCCCCCGCATGAAAGAAAGATCAACGTAGTATTTAGAATAAGTTGGGTTAGCGTTTTCTCGTGACCTTTAAGAGCAAACAAAGGGGGGCTCGGGGGGCGAAGCCCCCCGCATGAAAGAAAGATCAACGTAGTATTTAAGATAAGTTGGGTTAGCGTTTTCTTGTGACCTTTAAGAGCAAATAAAGGGGGACCCGGGGGGCGAAGCCCCCCGCATAAAAGAAAGATTAACGTAGTATTTAAAATAAGTTG
This sequence comes from Leguminivora glycinivorella, assembly GCF_023078275.1. NCBI lineage: Eukaryota > Metazoa > Arthropoda > Insecta > Lepidoptera > Tortricidae > Leguminivora > Leguminivora glycinivorella. The sequence goes on from NC_062971.1 coordinate 7,358,566, forward strand.
GGTTAGCGTTTTCTTGTGACCTTTCAGAGCAAACAAAGGGGGGCTCGGGGGGCGAAGCCCCCCGCATAAAAGAAAGATCAACGTTGTATTTAAAATAAGTTGGGTTAAGGTTTTCTTGTGATCCTTAAGAGTAAAGAAAAGGGGGGCTCGGGGGGCGAAGCCCCCAGCATGAAAGAAAGATCAACGTAGTATTTAGAATAAGTTGGGTTAGCGTTTTCTTGTGACCTCTAAGAGCAAACAAATGGGGGCTCGGGGGGCGAAGCCCCTCGCATAAAAGAAAGATAAACGTAGTATTTAGAATAAGTTGGGTTAGCGTTTTCTTGTGACCTTTAAGAGCAAACAAAGGGGGACTCGGGGGGCGAAGCCCCCCGCATGAAAGAAAGATCAACGTGGTATTTAAGATAAGTTGGGTTAGCGTTTTCTTGTGACCTTTAAGAGCAAACAAAGGGGGGGCACGGGGGCGAAGCCCCCGCATAAAAGAAAGATCAACGTTGTATTTAAAATAAGTTGGGTTAAGGTTTTCTTGTTACCCTTAAGAGTAACGAAAAGGGGGCTCGGGGGCGAAGCCCCCGCATAAAAGAAAGATTAACGTAGTATTTAAAATAAGTTGGGTTAGCGTTTTCTTGTGACCTTTAAGAGCAAACAAAGGGGGGCTCGGGGGCGAAGCCCCCCGCATAAAAGAAAGATCAACGTTGTATTTAAAATAAGTTGGGTTTAGGTTTTCTTGTGATCCTTAAGAGTAAAGAAAAGGGGGCTCGGGGGCGAAGCCCCCGCATGAAAGAAAGATCAACGTAGTATTTAGAATAAGTTGGGTTAGCGTTTTCTTGTGACCTTTAAGAGTAAACAAAGGGGGGCTCGGGGGCGAAGCCCCCGCATGAAAGAAAGATCAACGTAGTATTTAAGATAAGTTGGGTTAGCGTTTTCTTGTGACCTTTAAGAGCAAACAAAGGGGGCACGGGGGCGAAGCCCCCGCATAAAAGAAAGATCAACGTTGTATTTAAAATAAGTTGGGTTAAGGTTTTCTTGTTACCCTTAAGAGTAACGAAAAGGGGGCTCGGGGGCGAAGCCCCCGCATAAAAGAAAGATTAACGTAGTATTTAAAATAAGTTGGGTTAGCGTTTTCTTGTGACCTTTAAGAGCAAACAAAGGGGGCTCGGGGGCGAAGCCCCCGCATAAAAGAAAGATCAACGTTGTATTTAAAATAAGTTGGGTTAGCGTTTTCTTGTGACCTTTAAGAGCAAACAAAGGGGGCTCGGGGGCGAAGCCCCCGCATAAAAGAAAGATCAACGTTGTATTTAAAATAAGTTGGGTTTAGGTTTTCTTGTGATCCTTAAGAGTAAAGAAAAGGGGGGCTCGGGGGGCGAAGCCCCCCGCATGAAAGAAAGATCAACGTAGTATTTAGAATAAGTTGGGTTAGCGTTTTCTTGTGACCTTTAAGAGTAAACAAAGGGGGGCTCGGGGGGCGAAGCCCCCCGCATGAAAGAAAGATCAACGTAGTATTTAAGATAAGTTGGGTTAGCGTTTTCTTGTGACCTTTAAGAGCAAACAAAGGGGGGCACGGGGGGCGAAGCCCCCCGCATAAAAGAAAGATCAACGTTGTATTTAAAATAAGTTGGGTTAAGGTTTTCTTGTGATCCTTAAGAGTAAAGAAAAGGGGGGCTCGGGGGGCGAAGCCCCCCGCATGAAAGAAAGATCAACGTAGTATCTAGAATAAGTTGGGTTAGCGTTTTCTTGTGACCTTTAAGAGCAAACAAAAGGGGGCTCGGGGGGCGAAGCCCCCCGCATAAAAGAAAGATCAACGTTGTATTTAAAATAAGTTGGGTTTAGGTTTTCTTGTGATCCTTAAGAGTAAAGAAAAGGGGGGCTCGGGGGGCGAAGCCCCCGCATGAAAGAAAGATCAACGTAGTATTTAGAATAAGTTGGGTTAGCGTTTTCTTGTGACCTTTAAGAGTAAACAAAGGGGGGCTCGGGGGGCGAAGCCCCCGCATGAAAGAAAGATCAACGTAGTATTTAAGATAAGTTGGGTTAGCGTTTTCTTGTGACCTTTAAGAGCAAACAAAAAGGGGTTCGGGGGGCAAAGCCCCCCGCATGAAAGAAAGATCAACGTAGTATTTAAGATAAGTTTGGGTTAGTGTTTTCTTGTGACCTTTAAGAGCAAACAAAGGGGGGCACGGGGGGCCAAGCCCCCCGCATAAAAGAAAGATCAACGTAGTATTTAGAATAAGTTGGGTTAACGTTTTCTTGTGACCTTTAAGAGCAAACAAAGGGGGGCTCGGGGGCGAAGCCCCCCGCATAAAAGAAAGATAAACGTTGTATTTAAAATAAGTTGGGTTAAGGTTTTTTGTGATCCTTAAGAGTAAAGAAAAGGGGGCTCGGGGGCGAAGCCCCCGCATGAAAGAAAGATCAACGTAGTATTTAGAATAAGTTGGGTTAGCGTTTTCTTGTGACCTTTCAGAGCAAACAAAGGGGGCACGGGGGCGAAGCCCCCGCATAAAAGAAAGATCAACGTTGTATTTAAAATAAGTTGGGTTAAGGTTTTCTTGTGACCCTTAAGAGTAAAGAAAAGGGGGCTCGGGGGCGAAGCCCCCGCATGAAAGAAAGATCAACGTAGTATTTAGAATAAGTTGGGTTAGCGTTTTCTCGTGACCTTTAAGAGCAAACAAAGGGGGGGCTCGGGGGCGAAGCCCCCGCATGAAAGAAAGATCAACGTAGTATTTAAGATAAGTTGGGTTAGCGTTTTCTTGTGACCTTTAAGAGCAAATAAAGGGGGACCCGGGGGCGAAGCCCCCGCATAAAAGAAAGATTAACGTAGTATTTAAAATAAGTTGGGTTAGCGTTTTCTTGTGACCTTTCAGAGCAAACAAAGGGGGGCTCGGGGGCGAAGCCCCCCGCATAAAAGAAAGATCAACGTTGTATTTAAAATAAGTTGGGTTAAGGTTTTCTTGTGATCCTTAAGAGTAAAGAAAAGGGGGGCTCGGGGGGCGAAGCCCCCAGCATGAAAGACAGATCAACGTAGTATTTAGAATAAGTTGGGTTAGCGTTTTCTTGTGACCTCTAAGAGCAAACAAATGGGGGCTCGGGGGCGAAGCCCTCGCATAAAAGAAAGATAAACGTAGTATTTAGAATAAGTTGGGTTAGCGTTTTCTTGTGACCTTTAAGAGCAAACAAAGGGGACTCGGGGGCGAAGCCCCCGCATGAAAGAAAGATCAACGTGGTATTTAAGATAAGTTGGGTTAGCGTTTTCTTGTGACCTTTAAGAGCAAACAAAGGGGGGCACGGGGGGCGAAGCCCCCCGCATAAAAGAAAGATCAACGTTGTATTTAAAATAAGTTGGGTTAAGGTTTTCTTGTTACCCTTAAGAGTAACGAAAAGGGGGGCTCGGGGGGCGAAGCCCCCGCATAAAAGAAAGATTAACGTAGTATTTAAAATAAGTTGGGTTAGCGTTTTCTTGTGACCTTTAAGAGCAAACAAAGGGGGGCTCGGGGGGCGAAGCCCCCGCATAAAAGAAAGATCAACGTTGTATTTAAAATAAGTTGGGTTTAGGTTTTCTTGTGATCCTTAAGAGTAAAGAAAAGGGGGGCTCGGGGGGCGAAGCCCCCGCATGAAAGAAAGATCAACGTAGTATTTAGAATAAGTTGGGTTAGCGTTTTCTTGTGACCTTTAAGAGTAAACAAAGGGGGGCTCGGGGGGCGAAGCCCCCCGCATGAAAGAAAGATCAACGTAGTATTTAAGATAAGTTGGGTTAGCGTTTTCTTGTGACCTTTAAGAGCAAACAAAGGGGGGGGCACGGGGGCGAAGCCCCCGCATAAAAGAAAGATCAACGTTGTATTTAAAATAAGTTGGGTTAAGGTTTTCTTGTTACCCTTAAGAGTAACGAAAAGGGGGGCTCGGGGGGCGAAGCCCCCGCATAAAAGAAAGATTAACGTAGTATTTAAAATAAGTTGGGTTAGCGTTTTCTTGTGACCTTTAAGAGCAAACAAAGGGGGGCTCGGGGGCGAAGCCCCCCGCATAAAAGAAAGATCAACGTTGTATTTAAAATAAGTTGGGTTAGCGTTTTCTTGTGACCTTTAAGAGCAAACAAAGGGGGCTCGGGGGCGAAGCCCCCGCATAAAAGAAAGATCAACGTTGTATTTAAAATAAGTTGGGTTTAGGTTTTCTTGTGATCCTTAAGAGTAAAGAAAAGGGGGCTCGGGGGCGAAGCCCCCGCATGAAAGAAAGATCAACGTAGTATTTAGAATAAGTTGGGTTAGCGTTTTCTTGTGACCTTTAAGAGTAAACAAAGGGGGCTCGGGGGCGAAGCCCCCGCATGAAAGAAAGATCAACGTAGTATTTAAGATAAGTTGGGTTAGCGTTTTCTTGTGACCTTTAAGAGCAAACAAAGGGGGGCACGGGGGGCGAAGCCCCCCGCATAAAAGAAAGATCAACGTTGTATTTAAAATAAGTTGGGTTAAGGTTTTCTTGTGATCCTTAAGAGTAAAGAAAGGGGGCTCGGGGGCGAAGCCCCCGCATGAAAGAAAGATCAACGTAGTATCTAGAATAAGTTGGGTTAGCGTTTTCTTGTGACCTTTAAGAGCAAACAAAAGGGGGCTCGGGGGGCGAAGCCCCCCGCATAAAAGAAAGATCAACGTTGTATTTAAAATAAGTTGGGTTTAGGTTTTCTTGTGATCCTTAAGAGTAAAGAAAAGGGGGGCTCGGGGGGCGAAGCCCCCGCATGAAAGAAAGATCAACGTAGTATTTAGAATAAGTTGGGTTAGCGTTTTCTTGTGACCTTTAAGAGTAAACAAAGGGGGGCTCGGGGGGCGAAGCCCCCCGCATGAAAGAAAGATCAACGTAGTATTTAAGATAAGTTGGGTTAGCGTTTTCTTGTGACCTTTAAGAGCAAACAAAGGGGGCACGGGGGCGAAGCCCCCGCATAAAAGAAAGATCAACGTTGTATTTAAAATAAGTTGGGTTAAGGTTTTCTTGTTACCCTTAAGAGTAACGAAAAGGGGGCTCGGGGGCGAAGCCCCCGCATAAAAGAAAGATTAACGTAGTATTTAAAATAAGTTGGGTTAGCGTTTTCTTGTGACCTTTAAGAGCAAACAAAGGGGGGCTCGGGGGCGAAGCCCCCCGCATAAAAGAAAGATCAACGTTGTATTTAAAATAAGTTGGGTTAGCGTTTTCTTGTGACCTTTAAGAGCAAACAAAGGGGGGCTCGGGGGGCGAAGCCCCCCGCATAAAAGAAAGATCAACGTTGTATTTAAAATAAGTTGGGTTTAGGTTTTCTTGTGATCCTTAAGAGTAAAGAAAAGGGGGCTCGGGGGCGAAACCCCCGCATGAAAGAAAGATCAACGTAGTATTTAGAATAAGTTGGGTTAGCGTTTTCTTGTGACCTTTAAGAGTAAACAAAGGGGGCTCGGGGGCGAAGCCCCGCATGAAAGAAAGATCAACGTAGTATTTAAGATAAGTTGGGTTAGCGTTTTCTTGTGACCTTTAAGAGCAAACAAAGGGGGGCACGGGGGCGAAGCCCCCGCATAAAAGAAAGATCAACGTTGTATTTAAAATAAGTTGGGTTAAGGTTTTCTTGTGATCCTTAAGAGTAAAGAAAAGGGGGCTCGGGGGCGAAGCCCCCGCATGAAAGAAAGATCAACGTAGTATCTAGAATAAGTTGGGTTAGCGTTTTCTTGTGACCTTTAAGAGCAAACAAAAGGGGGCTCGGGGGCGAAGCCCCCGCATAAAAGAAAGATCAACGTTGTATTTAAAATAAGTTGGGTTTAGGTTTTCTTGTGATCCTTAAGAGTAAAGAAAAGGGGGCTCGGGGGCGAAGCCCCCGCATGAAAGAAAGATCAACGTAGTATTTAGAATAAGTTGGGTTAGCGTTTTCTTGTGACCTTTAAGAGTAAACAAAGGGGGGCTCGGGGGGCGAAGCCCCCCGCATGAAAGAAAGATCAACGTAGTATTTAAGATAAGTTGGGTTAGCGTTTTCTTGTGACCTTTAAGAGCAAACAAAGGGGGGCACGGGGGGCGAAGCCCCCCGCATAAAAGAAAGATCAACGTTGTATTTAAAATAAGTTGGGTTAAGGTTTTCTTGTGATCCTTAAGAGTAAAGAAAAGGGGGGCTCGGGGGGCGAAGCCCCCCGCATGAAAGAAAGATCAACGTAGTATCTAGAATAAGTTGGGTTAGCGTTTTCTTGTGACCTTTAAGAGCAAACAAAAGGGGGCTCGGGGGGCGAAGCCCCCCGGATAAAAGAAAGATAAACGTTGTATTTAAAATAAGTTGGGTAATGGTTTTCCTGTGACCCTTAAGAGCAAATAAAGGGGTGCTCGGCAAAAAAGAAATACTTAAATTTTGTTTGAATTAGCTGAGAGCTCCCACTAGCTGAGAGCTTCAAAACAATGTATGGCGAAAGTATGTCTCTCTAATGTCTTCAAAAAGTCCGCGATGGCACATGTCTATATTGTCTATCTTTTACGGATAACTTACTAGGTATAAACACTGCCTCTAGACCGCCTCTTGTTTTACCTCTTATGTTGTTGTTTATACTTCCTATGTTGTTTCGTGTATTGAGGTGTGCAATAAAGAGTATTTGTATTGTGTATTGTATTGTATTGTATAAACATTTTTATGATTATACCGTAATAAGAAGGTAGCCGCTAGTTATTATTAAGTAGCAATTAGTAATAAGTACACGTTAAGCCACAAATGGCATGTAAAATCCGCCTACTTGAAATAAATTTATGTATAAATGTTAAAAGTATTTCATTATTAATGACTAAAAAGTATAAAATAAATTAATAGTTTAAAAAACACTATAAAACACGCTTTTATAAATGCACGTAAAAGCCAAAAATAAATTATGGATCGTTCAAGTTGTCTCTATTTGTGAGCTGAAGTTTAAAAACTATGTGCTTTTAATTATAATATTTGATTGTAAAAGTTTTTTTTTATTTCAAGCATCTGACTTACGTTGGATGTTTCCCATTCAGACCTCACTGAGTTCTAATAATTGACTCCATGGGGAATTGAAAGAACTTTTCAATTCTATAAGAGTAGAGTTGAGGAGTTCCGCTTTACTAGTTATATATGGCATATAATTAACTTGGCAACTAAAATATTAAACGGGAAGTTAAGTCGGACATACAATAATATAATTTGGCTCTGTTTAAATAGTGTGGGAAAAATATATGAGCCTCAAATATTAAGCATCATATTATTGAAAAAACCGGCCAAGAGCGTGTCGGGCCACGCTCAGTGTAGGGTTCCGTAGTTTCTCGTATTTTTTTCAAACCTATCAAGTTCAAAATAATTTTGCTAGAAAGTCTTGATAAAGTTCTACTTTTGTGATTTATGAAAAAAACGTGTGGTTCAAAAATTAGAGGGGGCGCATTTTTCATAAATAAAGACTTCTACTTGGCGTATTTTTTTCTGACGGTGTCGTGTCTTATTTCAACCTATTTACACATAAATTCAACAAATTAAATACTTACCAATCTTTCTCAAGAAACTCTATATTGTTAGATGAAAATCACGAGAAAATCCATTCAGTTATTTTTGAGTCTGCAGTAATTTTATATTGTAGGCAGATTCCCGTGGACTCTGAGCGAAAACGCGTGATATCGCATCGCTCTAAACCGAGGAATATGATAATCCGATTTATATATAAATTAGTGATATTCATTATTACTATGCATGTACTAGTTTGTGTAGAACCTTATCAATAGAGATAAGATAATAATGGTAACGGGCAATATCGTATCAATCAAGTATGTACTTGTGAACTACAGGGTAGATAGATAAACTACGGAAGTGTATACATTTTATTCAACAGGATAATGTACAATTACTTAGTTAGATTTCACACAAATACGAAGGTAAATTGAGCAAAAATATCAGTGATTACGATCGTCAACTTTGACAGATAGCACGCCCAACGAACACTTTTTCACCACACCCACTGGTAAAGACTGCCTGTCGGGGGAAATAATTCGTGTATAAGCGAATTTTGGCATAGTTGTAGAGAATGGTGTCTTAATTAACATACTCAAAGTACTCGTGGGTGGGGGTGGAGACAACGGGTGGAGGGGGGGTGTAAAGGTCCCTTATTGTAGTTTTTCGTGAATACCTCTTAAACTGTGTCACGTAGCAAAAAAATTTTCTAAGACACAAGTAATCTTCATAAAATTTTCTACAAAAAAAGTATGTACACATTTTATCTGGGATCAATAGTTCATGAAATATGGATGGGAAAAGATGGACATTGTGTTTCACTCGGTGGCAAAGTTTGTTTAACCTTCGTGCCTTGAAACCCTCGCAATTTAACGCTCAAGATTCCACTTTTTGAACCGCGAGCGTACATTTTGCAACAAGGGGAGGAAGTTGAATAATGCTAACGAGAGTAAGTTGGCTTGCCGGAGCGATTTAAAGACTCGAGTTAGTAATATTCATACTTCCCGAGTTACACACCATGTTTTTCATCACACTTGCATTATAAAAAAAATTCTTTTCTGTGTGTGATTTTATTATTTTCCTAATTTGTACTGCCAGAAGAAGAAAGAACATATTCAAAAGTGTAACTAATTAGGTATATAAGTATTATTTTAAGAGCTGCTTGAACCCGGGAATTAAAGTAATTCCCCTGTTTACAAAGAAATTCTGGGTTCGATAAGATAACCAATTCCTCCCGGGAACCAAATTACGATATCGTTATACATAGGTAAATTAAACGTCGGCGCTTTTAATGTTAAGTAAATAAAAGACTCATTTCTTACTTTAGCATTCTTCTTGAGTGTATTAAATGGACCCACGTTTGTAGCGATGTTTAAAATTAGATCAATGCAAGTAGCTCACACAATTTATTATTTCGCGCCTGTTTAGCTATGGATAGAGTTGGCTTACCAGAAGAGTATAGGTATACCTCAGACAAATATATCTTTGCACTTCGCACACAATAAAGACAATATAAAAATACACACCTCAATCGTTTGTCTAAGTAGGTACTTAGTTTTATTCACACAACACTGATTTATCTGCTTGCCGGGCAACGGATACACCACAAGAATTTTGTACGAAGAACACACTTGTAGGAACGTCGCTAATATAATCAGGTACTTCAATTTTTCCATTTTACACTGTAATTAAAAACATTAGTTAATATAGAAATGAAGGTAACCCGACATTACTTATTTTCGATTAGGTGGGTACCTACATAGAGGTTCGTAACGGGGCTTTTACACGGGCAACACAATCCAAGCAATTTACATAGGTACAGGTACCATTGCCGCGTTTGCTCCATAGTTAGTTGGTGCGTAGCGTATTGAACAAACGCGGCAATGGTATGTAGATTGCTGGCAATTGTATTGCCCGTGTAACAGCACCTTAAAGTATCTTAAAGAACATAAATATATACCGTTCATAAACAGCAAATTATGACCAGTACCGTTGAATAGGTGCAGGCATGAACACATTGAACACTAGTAGGATACGTAGTATTTTCTTAGTAGTCTGTGCTAGTAGGTTACAATAATGCTAGGTGCGCGGTTGACTCGGCGCGCGGTTTAAGATTGCATCAAACTAATGTTGTTGTGTACAAGACCTTGAAACGCGCGTTAGCGTCAAGCCGCCGTCATCTGGGTACGTAGCCAAATGCAAACGCCTACGATAATATCGTTATCGTAGCTAGCTAATCTCTATCGCTCTTCCGGATTGGCGCGACAGAGCCAGCATGCGTTTCGACCGGCGTCTAGCGTACCTACTTGTACTATTAATTATTATACACTAGCTTTTGCCGGCGGCTTCGCTCGCGTTAAGTTCGAAAATTTCGGAATGCTCCATACAAACTTCCACCCCCCATTTTAGGGAAGTGGGGGGTTAGAAGGAGACAAAAAGTAACTTATGTCACTCTCCATCCCACCTACCTATCTCCACTTAAAAAATCACGTCAATTCGTCGCTCCGTTTTGCCGTGAAAGACGGACAAACAAACAGACACACACAGTTTCCCATTTATAATATTACTTAGTAGATAAGTATAAGTATGGATAATTATATTCTGTGGTCTAGCGTCAACGATTGTCATTTCGGAGAGACCCGCTGTACAGATTAATCACTTACCCCCTTATTCATAAACGTAGGTACTCTAAAGTCTAAAGTTATCAAGCCGATGAAGTTCGTTTATCCTTTCCTGTCACACCAATACGTCGGAAGAGGACAAACGAAAAAAAAAAAAAGAGGTCAAACGAACTTTATCGGCTTGATAACTTTAGAGTACCTACGTTTATGAATAAGGGGGTTAGCCTAATTGCAATATAATAGGGGTTTTCTAGGTATGGGGTTCGTCGGGCGAAGTATTTAACAGTTAAACGTGAATTTGAAAATTAAATGTGCATTGAATTGAGTTTCTTCTGAGGACTTCTCTTTAGGCTTTCCTAGTTTCCTACATCATACTGTACAGTTACGTCCAGTCCAGTACACCTTCATTTGAGGCACTGTGTTTCCTAATAAACCAATTCATTTATGTATAAATCACTAATATGATTATAATACTTATATTGACCGGGATATAGACCGTGATTACCTTTTTGATTTTTGTCGAGCTCCCGATATTTCGACGCAGTTGCATGCATCATGATCACGGAAAACTGACGAAGGCGGGTGGATGTTAAAGTTGCATAGACAGCGCGCGATCTACCCTCCTTCGCGCGCGTCGGCTGCGTTCACTTTCAGCGTTACCACTGGTCGCATTCACACTCGATGGTCTGTCCAAACACACTACACTCACAGTGTCACTACGTTTGTTCAATACACGTACAATGTACGTGATCATGATGCATGCAACTGCGTCGAAATATCGGGAGCTCGACAAAAATCAAAAAGGTAATCACGGTCTATATCCCGGTCAATATAAGTCTAATGAAAATAACCGTGAATCATTCAAAACTCTTATGATTATAATATATGAAAATGTAATACATATTGTCTTCGGTTACCGCGATAGTTACTCATGAAATAAAACTATGGAAACGGATTAAATCGCGTATAATGAATTTAAAATACATCCCGACGTGGGACAGACGAAACGAAGTATTTCCACACGGGTGAAGGAACACATAGCGGATGTCAAGCACCGTCGGCAAAGGTCTGCAGTCTCTGAACATGTCATGGATAAAGTCAATCATGCTATAAAGTTTGACAAGCCTCTGGTTCTGGCTAAGGAGAAGCGATATATACCCAGAATGTTGCGAGAGGCCATTGAGATCAAGAAATATCCAAACTTTAATAGAGATGGCTTTACTTTACCACCGGCTTGGGATCCAGTAGTACATCTGATAATGGAACAAGCACGACGAAGGCTGTGAGGCATTTGTGTTGTATGGTGTTGGACTTTTGCAGTTTGTTCTTTGTCAATTTTGTGTAGATTAATTGGTTAATTATTTTTTAACATAGTAATGGTAAATTTTTTTAATATTGTATAACTAGCTTTATTAATAGTGTGTGAACCTGCCTTAGAAATCTATATTATTTGTGGTCATGGTTCGTTAATATTTCTTCTATGTGGGTAGCTTTTGCACATTGTTATTTTTCCTCAGTCACCCGATGACCACGAACGCTGTAAAGAGTTCGAAACGTCGGGATGTATTTTAAATTCATTATACGCGATTTAATCCGTTTCCATAGTTTTATTTCATATTAAAATGTATTGTCCTATTGAATCCCCAGTCTTTGATTTTTGTCACATCACCTTGGCACTGTGAGCTGTAGATTTTCGTGATATCCTTTGAAAACTCAAAAAAAAACACTCGCTCAAGTCACGATGGTCTTAAGCGCAATAATAGTCTTTTGGCGCTTAAGTCGTTTATGGTAACTTCTGCATTTTTTTAAAAATCCAAAAATCGATTTAAAAAATAGTTATTTGTCATACAAGGGGGCAAAGTTGTATTTTAACGCCGAGTGTGGAATTGAAAAACGAGCAAGTGAAAGGATTCTATAGGTTCGAGAATAGAATCCTGAACTTAGCGAGTTTTTCAATACACGAGAAGTAAAATACATTTGCACCCGTGTGTAACACAAAACTTTTCCCCTCACTATAACGAGGAAACTACAACGCAAAAAATGCGTTTATCACTGCTTCCAGTAGTTCTACAGGTGGTAAATCATCTTCATTACTAAATTCACCTACTTTTGTCAATTTTAAAGCAGTTGATTTGACTATTATTCAAGGTCAAATTACTTTACCCACTAGTGGATAAAATGAGTTTTTACCTGCTGGCATTAAAGGATAAAACACGTGTTTCCGAGCTAGTGAGGGGAAAAATTGTTTAACTGATCACTTGATGTGAATCGGTTGAGAATGACTTACACCGAACCTACAAAATGCAAATAGGTTTAAACCGTAGACCTACGCCGTCGCTCGGGTCAATTACTGGTTTATAGAAAAGATGATTCTTTGATAGGGCCCCACTGCACACACACAGGTGTCGGTTTTAATACCTTAATAAAATGATCTTAACAATTATAATATATCTCACACGTCTAGCCTTGACAGTGATAAAGCCATGTTTAGTTGCTTATCAATAGGCTTGGGACTTTTGGATGCTCGCTATGGTTCTGGCATCCGCAGAGTCGCCATTATGTTAAAAAAATTTTTTCGAAGTCAAAGTCAAAGCCCGGAAATAAAACATGTTAGATGTCATGATCTATACGTATACCTATAACAATATGCAATTAATACTTTCTGGCGGGCGCTCTCTATTGGTACGGTGAGCTACATAAGGTAGGTAAATATACCTGTATTCAATTTTGACCTGCATTCTTCCCAAGTAATGTTTCGATATGTATAGATATTTATAGACGAGACTGTAAAGGCCCATTTGAGTCTTCGAAAACAGATAGCAAAATTGCGTTTTATCCACAAGAGTGCAAAGTAATTTCATACAAAATTTTAACTTGATGTCTGCTGGCTGATAGAATTTACCTGTGTATAAATGATGATTTTGAATCATAAATTATAAATAAATTGATGGATTTCATTTAGGCCGCCTTTACACATGTAAGTTACTTACGTAAATCTTTGGTAAGCGACTGATGGTTCCATTTACACCTATGAAAAACTTATCGTAAGTTTCGCTTACGGAAGTTTTGTGGTTTTCAACTTACTAAAAGTCTACATTTTTCCAAGCAAGCAAAGTTGAAATGAAAAAAAAACGACCGCCTTGTTCGTAAGGCCAAAACTTATCAATTTTAGAACAAATTAAATTATTCTCATTTGAAAATATTTTAATTTGTATTTTTTTAAGTAGTAACACTACTATTATACTATAAACATTAAATAAATGTCATATACAACTTGGTCACTTTTTCTTTGTATATGACATTTATTTAATACTTATCAATTTATTTCGATAAACTGTGAGTCGCTTCCGTAAGCAAACTCGTACTCATCTCACTTAAAGTTTTCAGCTTACGAAAGTACCAAGTCAAAACTTACCGTAAGCTGCATATACAAAAACCACCATTTGAAAGTTTTACATAAGTCGCTTACGTAAGCGGTAAAACTCACAGGTGTAAGGGCGGCGTGCTACCCACCAAAAACATACCTGTTAAATAGGGGCCAAGTTCATATCGGCTAATTGGGTATGTAAAGTTTTCCTGATAGAATACTTTATAACGATCTTGGAAATGTGGCTTGTTTGTTTTTATTTCTTATTATTTATTAATTATCTTTTTTTAAGTGACCGAAATGACGTTTGTGAAATTTAATGGCGGATGAACTATGAAGTGACAATGCATTTGCGCGTTTTGAATGTATGAAATTCCCAAGAAATTACCACATACAGTTCTCCGTTTCAGAATACTTCTAAATTTGACCTTGGCAGGTTTTCATGCTGTACGTAATTATTTAAAAGATTAAATGAATCTATTTATACAAATAATTAAATTAACCTGCCAAGTTCAAATTTAGAAGTATTCTGGAATAAAGGACTGTGTGTAGTAGCGCTGGCGAGTCTTGAGAATGGAATAGGAACTGAGCTACAGGGGGTCAAAAGTGGGTCGAAACAGTTCGTGTAAATAGTGCATGGCATGTGCGCCGCCTGTTGCTGGAACTTGGCCTGCGCACTACCATGCGTGTGTTTTTGTTGCATAGTAACATAGCAGTAACCTATAACAATTTATTAGAACAAACATGTAATTATTTCTACGCATGTCAGGGGCACCATTGACCTATTTCATAATGGTTATATATATAATTATCTTCGTCAAGTTAAAATTTGTATGAAATTACTTTGCACTCTTGTGGATAAAACGCAATTTTGCTATCTGTTTTCGAAGACTCAGATGGGCATTTACAGTCTCGTCTATAAATATCTATACATATCGAAACTTATTACTTGGGAAGAATGCAGGTCAAAATTGAATACAGGTATATTTACCTACCTTATGTAGCTCACCGTACCAGTTGGCGTGGTGAAATTTCTTGTAAATATGTGATGAACATTTTCTAAGATTGTCATGTAATTTAGAACAACTCTCGTACATATTTTCTGATTTACAAGAAAGTTGAAAACTGGGCTGTTACATAGTGAAACAGATAGCGCCCGCCAGAAAGTTTGCGTCCTAGCGGTGACATATAAATCATTGTTTTCATGTAAATACGCGTAGTTATTTTTTTTTAAGTATCGGACAGCTTAGTACAATTCTCGTACATTTTTTCTGATTCATAAAAAAGCTGAAAACTGGACTGTTACACAGTGAAATAGATAGCGCCCGCCAGAAAGTTTGCTTCCTAGCGGTGACATATAAATCATTGTTTTCTTGTAAATACGCGTAGTTATTTTTATTTTAAGTATCGGACAGCTTAGTACAATTCTCGTACATTTTTTTTTATTCATAAAAAAGCTGAAAACTGGACTGTTACATAGTGAAATAGATAGCGCCCGCCAGAAAGTATGCTCTCTGGCGGTGACATATTGATCATTGTTTTCTTGTAAATGCGTGTAGTACTTTTTTTTTTAATTAGCGTACAATTTAGTACAATTTCCGTACATTTTTTTGATGTCGCTTTGGATTCCATACGATATCATGTCACCGCTAGAAAGTATGACACAATATAATCACAAATCTATTACACACACGTGTCGAAGTTCACAGTTGACGCGATATGCATAATATATACTATATACGTACCTACGATTTACTTTACTATGCATCCTCTTTGTATGATGGTATGGTAGTTAGCAATTATTTTATTGAGTGTAGAGCTAAAAGTCAAGTCGAGCTGTACAGAAATCTAAAAATTCAATTTAAAAAAAAAGTAACCGTCAGATTATAAGATGAATACTCTAGATGAGTTTAAAAAAATAAAAATCTGTTGGGGTGTCTGAGGTTTTGAGTGATACCGGAAACACGTTGTATTTTCATTTTATTAATTCGTTTTCTTTTTAGTAATAGGCGCTTTTCTAAATACTTTCCTGAATAATAATTTCATTACTACTTTAATAACATATAGAATTACTAAAATTAATACAGCGAGATCTAAGTACATCTTCTGGTACCAGGGCAGCATGAGAGCGGGGGAGCGCAGATGCGGCGCGCCGCGCGTGCGCACCACGTGCTCCACCCAGTGCACCAGCTCCGCGCCCGGCGACACCGGCCGGTCGTGATAGATCTGGGATAGTTCTTTGACTTTCTCAGAGTACCTGAAACAAAGAGTTGAACAAAAAGTATAAAATTTTATTTTATACACCAAGAGTATGCTGGTCCGCACTCAGTACTTGGTAAAATTATTAGCAGATAATAGATTTTTAAGCCTGTTTCTTGAACCTATCTATCAATTTTGACTCTTACATATCTTAAGGCAGAAATTACAGAAGTCAGGCTACTACCAGTGTTTATTCATTTTCTCAGGTACTGGTACCGCAATCAAGAAAACCGCGTGAGGTAGGCAGGTGAGGTTACAGAACTATATAAGCTCGAGTTTGGCGTCCGGCAAGGTGGTTTAAGTTCACCTACTTTATTTAACATATACGGACGCGCTGATTGAGCAAGCAACACTCTTGTCAGCTGCCATGTTGATGGCGTGTGCATGGTGTCACATGGTGTGTGTTGTAGAAAGCCACTTTACTCACTTAGGATTACTTAGCACTTCTTCTATGGCGACCTTCATGTCAGCAGCCATTTCGTAAGACAGGTCAACCAACTTCGCGTATCCTTTGTTGACAGCTCTGAGTGCGTTGATGCGCTGATCGGCCCCGTACGGCATGACGATCGTGGGGACCCCGAAGAAGACAGTCTCGGTAGTGGACAGCAGGCCGCCGTGAGTGATGAAGAGGCGAATGTTGGGGTGGGCTGAAACGTTAAAACGGTATTGCAATATATATGAATAACTAGCTTTTACCCGCGGCTTCGCCCGCGTAATAAAAGTATTCTTATTGAAACGTTTACAAAAAATAAGATTTTCATTTGGATCCGTAGGTTTCTTTGTAGGTACATCTGTCCGCGATTACTTCGATTAAGGTAAAGCGGAGCAATTCTCGACTGGGGGGCCATTGTAACTGATCTATTTGCTGTACGGTCAGCCAAGATCAGTCAGTCAAGTCTATTGATCGAAAAGTGGTAAACCACTTTTTTGGCTGACTGTAGTACTTACACATATTACTATTATTTTAAAAGAAATTCTTGCAATGATTGTAAAATTGTTACACAGCGACCACAGCGTACGAATATGTTTGTATTTTACCTATATAAATATTTATACTGGGGAAACTTCATACAACCCACATAGCCAGTATCTCGACGCTATTGTCGGTAGGGTAAAAAGTACTTCCTTGCATTATCGCTTACAATTTTTTCCATTTTGCTTATACTTATTGCAAACGTAAACATATAAAAGGCAAGCAAACAACGATCTTCTTACAGCACATTGAATGTAATAGTTATTACGGATGCAGGATACTCGCCGATGCCTACTTACTAATCCCTTCGCACTGAGCCACCTGCATTTTACACTGCCTAGATATCGATTGTCGACCGATTAGTCCGACCCCAATCCCTATTCTTATCCCCGTCCATAGGGACGGGGATAAGAATAGGGATTGGGGTACTATCTCTATCCTTGTCTCCGTCCCCGTCCCCGTCCCATCCCTGTCCCCGTCCCTCCCCTATCCCTATCCCCGTCCCTGTCCCCTATTCCTATCCCTATCCCCTATCCCTATCCCTATCCCTGTCCCTGTCGCTGTCGCTGTCGCTGCCGCTGCCGCTACCCCTGCCGCTGCCCCTGCCGCTGCCCCTGCCCCTGCCCCTGCCCCCGTCCCCGTCCCCGACCCCGACCCCGACCCCGTCCCCGTCCCCGTCCCCGTCCCCGTCCCCGTCCCCCCCGTCCCCGTCCCCGTCCCCGTCCCCGTCCCCGTCCCCGTCCCCGTCCCCGTCCCCGTCCCCGTCCCCGTCCCCGTCCCCGTCCCCGTCCCCGTCCCCGTCCCCGTCCCCGTCCCCGTCCCCGTCCCCGTCCCCGTCCCCGTCCCCGTCCCCGTCCCCGTCCCCGTCCCCGTCCCCGTCCCCGTCCCCGTCCCCGTCCCCGTCCCCGTCCCCGTCCCCGTCCCCGTCCCCGTCCCCGTCCCCGTCCCCGTCCCCGTCCCCGTCCCCGTCCCCGTCCCCGTCCCCGTCCCCGTCCCCGTCCCCGTCCCCGTCCCCGTCCCCGTCCCCGTCCCCGTCCCCGTCCCCGTCCCCGTCCCCGTCCCCGTCCCCGTCCCCGTCCCCGTCCCCGTCCCCGTCCCCGTCCCCGTCCCCGTCCCCGTCCCCGTCCCCGTCCCCGTCCCCGTCCCCGTCCCCGTCCCCGTCCCCGTCCCCGTCCCCGTCCCCGTCCCCGTCCCCGTCCCCGTCCCCGTCCCCGTCCCCGTCCCCGTCCCCGTCCCCGTCCCCGTCCCCGTCCCCGTCCCCTTCCCCGTCCCCGTCCCCTTCCCCGTCCCCGTCCCCGTCCCCGTCCCCGGCCCCGGCCCCGGCCCCGTCCCCGTCCCCGTCCCCGTCCCCGTCCCCGTCCCCGTCCCCGTCCCCGTCCCCGTCCCCGTCCCCGTCCCCGTCCCCGTCCCCGTCCCCGTCCCCGTCCCCGTCCCCGTCCCTGTCCCTGTCCCTGTCCCTGTCCCTGTCCCTATCCCTATCCCTATACTTTCCCTATCCCTATCCCTATCCCTTCCCTATCCCTATCCCTATCCCTATCCCTAACCCTAAACCTATCCCGTTCCTGTCCCTGTCCCTGTCAAATTATCATGCTAGGAGGTGAACTTTGAAAAATCCTTTCTTAGTGGTCCTCTAAGGAACATCCGTGTCAATTTGAAATCTCTTGAACCAGAAGTAAATATAAAAACTAAACCTATACTTATGGCTATTTTGGATATTTTACCTCATTGCACAACAACAGGGAAGAAAATTTCTTTTCCACCTCATTAGATTTTAAAATCGTTGTATTTATCGTGATCAGCGACCCGATAAACCGTAAAAACGATACCCATATTGTGTTTTTGACTTTACCCCCTTTGCACCCCTTTAGGGGTCAAATTTTCAATCCTCCTATGAAGTTTCGAATAAAATAGTCAAACTAATCTTGTTTCCCCATACAAACTTTGAACCCCCATTTGACCCCCTTAGGAGGCGAATTTTGAAAAATCCTTTCTTAGTGCTCCTCTCACTATATAAGGAACCTACGTGCCAAATTTGATATCTCTAGGACCAGCGGCTTCGGCTGTGCGTTGATATGTTAGTCAGTCAGTCAATATCTTCTTTTATATATATTTTTTGATATTGAAACCCCATTGCACCACAACAGGGGAGAAGGTATTTCACTTCCGCCTCATTAGATTTTAAAAACGTTGTATTTATCGTGATCAGCGACCCGATAAACCATAAAAACGATACCCATATTGATTTTTTGACTATCACCCCCTTTATCACCCTTTTAGGGGTTAAATTTTCAAAAAACCTGAAACACGTATTCAGTCATATGTCCTAAGGAATCTTCCTGTGAAGTTTCGAATAAAATAGTCAAACTAATCTTGTTTCCCCATACAAACTTTGAACCCCCATTTGACCCCCTTAGGAGGTGAATTTTGGAAAATCCTTTCTTAGTGCTCCTCTACACTATATAAGGAACCTACGTGCCAAATTTGAAATCTCTAGGACCAGCGGTTTCGGCTGTGCGTTGATATGTCAGTCAGTCAGCTTCTTCTTTTATATATTTAGATTGATACCAGGGGCTTGTTTCTCGAAAGGTACAAGCCTTGTATTACAAGTGCGCGAACTGTCAAATCGTATGGGTTGTCGTGGAAACACACTTGTAATACAAGGCTTGTACCTTTCGAGAAACGGGCCACAGGCTGCGTAACCAACATAATATTTTTTAACGCCAAAAAGTTTTCAACACTTTAGTTTTCTAAGGAACTGTATCTAAGGAACGTTTAACGTAATCTTAATGTCAATATTTTTAAACAAGTAATATCTCACCAAGAATACTTTGTTGCGGAGCCCAATTCAAAATATGAACATTTTTAGGTAAATTTGGTAATTGTTCTTCAAACTTCCATAGCACAGTTTGCTTCAATCCACTAAACAGTTGCAAGAACTCTTTTTTAAAGAATCTGGCCAGTCTTTGCTTTTGGCGTTAGTTCCCATACTGAAGTATATTACTCCATGTTTTGCCTCGTCCATTATCTTTTGGAGATTCTGTAAGTGTAAGAATGAGGTGTAGGTACAATCAATCTAGTAACTATAAATAAATGAATACCACAGTTGGCGTTAAATTTGTTAGTACCATTTTTGCAGGATTATTGTATGCAGGACCAATGATATTTGCATTTTTTCTCAAAATTGAAACAACTGCGAAAGTTTGATTAAGACGTTGAAAAAATATCACACAATTTCACAAAAACGAATTTATTGAGAATTGCGAACTGTAGGAACATCCAATCTTATTCCGGCCACAAAGCAAAGTAGGTACCTCAGTCAAAACGTTTACATGTACTACCTACTCATACTTACAGCTGGAAGAGGTTTGGGATTAGGATTGATGTGATATCCTCCAATTTCTCTGACATTCGGCGGTACACTGATGGGCTGGCTCAACGCAGTATGGGAGTTTGTCAGCATAAACGTGCCGTTGTACACTGCTTCCTCGTATGCAGGCAGCTGCCTACCCCGTTTTTCGTACAAGGGCTTGAAGAAGTCATTGTATGTTGCGACCGTATTTGGCTGTATGTAACTGAAACCCAAGTTATAATTTATGATATTACAGTGAGACTTGAAGAAGTATTTTATTTCAAGGCTGCGCACGACGATCTAAATAGATACTGTAGGTTTTTTTTTTTTGAAATAGGCAGCAAACGAGCAGACGAGCCGCCTGATGGTAAGCAGTCATCGCCGCCCATGGACATAAGCAACATCAGGGGAGCCACTTATGCGTTGCCGAGCTTTGAGAACCCTAAATACCTGCTTCTTGAAGAACCCCATGTCATAGCGCAAGGGAAACACCTCAGAAGGTAGCTCATTCCAGAACTTGCACGTTCTGGGTAAAAACGAGCGGGAGGCCCGTTTGTTCTTGGTTTGCCACGTGTCGAGAAAGTGAGGATGAACTTTGTTTCTTTGGCGGGAGGTGCGGTGATAAGAGCGCGACGGTGGCACCAAGTCAAAGAGTTCATCAGAACATTCCCCGTTGTACAGACGGTAGAACAAGCACAGAGAGCCAACATCTCTTCGAAGGCTAAGAGGATCTAAACCGGCTGTGAGATCGGGATCGCCAACAATACGAATTGCCCGACGTTGGATAGAGTCTAGCGCGACCTGCGCACTCGCCGTCTATATTTGATGATGTCGCGCTTAATGTATCGACTTGTCCGCGAGAACGCAAGTTGTGCTAAACCCCCAGATACTATTAAATATAAATAGTAAAGTAACCCTAACAAAACTTTTTACAGTCAACCAATTGGAACTCTAGGCCACTGTAGAACTATATCATAGTGACGTTATAAATCAGACTGTAAGAAATCTCCTGTTGCTTGTCATTTTAACATGGTTGTAAAGTGGCCTAGGGTTCCAATTAGTTGATTGTATATTTTCATTAAAATATACTCGTGGTATCTAGATATTTCATAATCATAATCATAATATCGTTTATTGCACCATGGTAAAAAGTTGACACAAAAAATTATAAAGCATCTCATGGACTACAACTTACAAATATTTTGCAGCCGTAAACGCAACCATGGTGAACAGATTGACGAATCGCTCAAAGAAGGAGAACGGCGGAATTGTGGAAGCGAGGATATTGGGGTTGAACGAGGGGTTCGAAGGCTCGTGCACCAGCTGCAGCACCATCCAATGTGCCTCCACGGAAGACGACCAGATCAGTGGGCAGTTATATAGAGGCGCTATCCTGTAAGTACACAATAATAAATTTGACTGTGTTAAAGGTTGAACACGCCAAAAATGGGGCACACTTAAATGTTTATTATAAAAAAAATATAATAAATAAATAAAAGATGTTTGATTTAAATATGAGCAAATTGAATGTATTTTAAATGCAAACCATAATTAGTCAAGGTTTCTCGACGAATAAGCCCTCGATCGTACTTTTCTTCGAACACGACTCATAAGAGTTTGCACCATCGCGTCAGGATACCTCTTTGTCGCCAGGTCCACAGTTTTCGCCGCTCCTCCGCGGAATTAACCTCCCCGCCTCTCTTTTTAAGAAACCCTTTCATTATACTCCAATATTCCTCGATAGGCCGGAGTTCTAGGCAATTTAGTGGATAGCTATATTTCGGTACCACGGCTACACCATTTGCTTTGTACCACTCCATGGCAGGTTTCGCGTAGTAACACCTGGCAAGGTCTGGCCAAAATGAAAGGCCAGGAGTGGTGTTTCTTAATAAACGGAGGTAATCGCATTTGTAAGCACTCTTTTTGATAGATGCTGCCCTTTATTGTTCCGGTAGTGACAAAAGAGCTGCTTCTTTTCCCGCAACGGCTAATTGCCTGCCAAAGTAGGTATTTTTTTTGGAAACTTAGATCTTTTTTTATTTGACAGTCTTTGGGAGCCTCTGTGCTACTTTTGCTAGTATAAAACTCTTGGCCAGGGATTTCTTAGAAATCGGATTTTATGTAAGTTTCATCATCCATCAGAACGCAGTCAAATTTTGTTAATAAATTTTCGTATAGTTTCTCAATCGAGTTTCTGCTGCTGATTTTTGTCTTATATTCCGATCTGGTGCCGTTTTGTTCTTTTAAACATCTTAGCCCTGCTCTACGTTTCACCTTTTGAACATACGATTGGGACATCTTTACTTTTTAGCCACGTCACGAGGTAACATCATACAATTTGAAGCAAATATCCTTAAGATGCGTTCCTTCTTTTTTTATCCTTTATACCCTGCAACCCACCAATTCCTGGCTTTCGTTCTAAAGTTAGGCGTTCCCGAAACCTTTTCAATACGCAACAAACAGTGGATTGTGGAAATTTTAATCTTTTACCCACATCCATGTAGCTGAGTTTTGGATTTTTTGTGTTTTCGTGCAAAATAAGTTCACGTTGTTTCAGTTGCCTGTTCGATATCGCTACATATATAAATCTTTCACAAAAGTAACTGATATATTTAAAAACTATACTTTTTTACGATTTATTTGGCATCAAAAAAAATTCTATACCTTTTATTATAACGAAGCAGCAAATGAATTTATATGCCTCAGTTTTGGCGTGTTCAACCTTTAGTGAAGTAAGGTACAGCGGCAAATCTCGACTGGGGACAATTATAACTAATCCATTTTTTCCATTATTTATTACACTATGATATTGAATTCTACATGTATCCACTGAACATCCCTAGGTACCATGTACCTACAACCGGTGGACACTCTATTTAAATATGCAAACTTTGTAAAACATGGAAAAAATGGACCAATTATATTCGTCCCCCAGTCGAGATTTGCCCCGCTGTACCTTACCTAATTGTTGAAAACTTAATTGATATTTATATCCCGCTTTGAGCAATATAATTATGTGCCTATCTTACACGTTGGCGACCGATCGTAAGATCCAGAGATCCAGATGTTTTTCTTGGTACGAAGGTACTCTTACCCGGCAAAAACATCGGTTAAAAACCACTCTGCTATGACAACGTCAAACTCCTGCGTAGTGTCACTAAGGAATTTCGATAAATCTTCGTTTACGAGCATGCCTTTCATCATTTCAACAAACTTGGGTACCATGGATAATAAATCCATTGATGTTTCCTTGTTTATAATTGCCTTTAAAGATAACATTGTGCTAGCTGAAAAAATACAATATACAATTTTATGTACGGTCCTGGATTCAAATCCAGGGTAAGGCATTTATATGTGCTGTTAAAATAAAGCATTTAGGTATATTATGTTAATTATATGAAGAAAAATACAATTTGTAGTTAAGTGAACAAAAGAAAAAATATACCACATATTGATTGGTAGAGAACGCTTTCTGGAATTAACTCCGCTTTTTGTACTATTTTTGTTTCTTTTTGTGCAATTAACTTTCGTGAGACATTTAAAATCTTGAAAAAAAAAACAAGAGT
Source organism: Leguminivora glycinivorella (assembly GCF_023078275.1). Lineage (NCBI taxonomy): Eukaryota > Metazoa > Arthropoda > Insecta > Lepidoptera > Tortricidae > Leguminivora > Leguminivora glycinivorella. The sequence continues at coordinate 7,382,127 of NC_062971.1, forward strand.
AAATATTGTGTGTGAAACTATAAACTCACTTTGTTCTTCATAATACGCTATATTTTTGCTAAGATCAACTTCATGATATTTGTCCGTAGTTTTGTGCGTTGGGAACGGAGTTGCGTAGGTAACCTGGAAGTTTAATTTAAAGATAATAAAACAATTTTTATCACATAACGGTGTACCTATACCTAGTTTAAGACGCTACGGGAGCAAAAATGCTAAAATGGAAATGTGTTATTAACTAGATTTATCGAAAAAAAATGTCCATTAAGAACAACTCAGTTAAAAGATATTGCAAAAAAATCTTTAAAATCGAGGTTCTGAGACTGTGTTTCCTCCTTCAAAACTTATTTAAACGGAAAAATTTGAGAATCTGAATAACAATGAAATAATCTGTGTCGGGTCGTTCAGATTTTTTGGCAATATGTTACCGATCTTGAGTATATCACACCTTTTTTGAGCCATATTGAAAAAAGCCGTTTTTAGACATTTTTGATTGGCTCTAGCGTCTTTTAAAATAAAAATAGCAAAAAACAGCACAAAACCTCGGTCGGACCGCGACACAGATAAAAAAAAATCTGTTTTGAAAAAATCATTTCTCTATCTTCAAAAATCATGGAGGAAATAGTCGAGAGCGTTTGTATGGAGAATTGACCTGTATCGTATCGTCTTAAAGTATCTAACCACATAAACCCGGATCAGAAATATGTGACTACGCGCCATGTAGCACACTCAATGAAGCCTATCTCGCGGGAAATAATTCGTGTATAGGCGAATTTTGGCATAGTTGTAGGGAATGGTGTTCTAATCCACATACTCAAAGTACTGATGGGTAGGGGAGGAGCTAACGGGTGGAGGGGGGTGTAAAGGTCCCTTTTTTTAGTTTTTCGCGAATAACTCTTAAACTGTGGCACATAGCAAAAAATGTTCTGAAACACAAGTAATCTTCATAAAATTCTCTACAAAAAAGTCTTATACACTTTTTATCTGGGACCAATCGTTCATGAGATATGTAAGGGAAAAGATGGACAATAATGGAATAAACTCATTTGTTTATGAACAATACGTTTATTCTTATAGAGACGCGGTAGCGTGTCAAGCCAGGATCAAGTAACAAAAGTAGCAAGCAGCACCGTGTGTAATATTACACGACCCGTTTGGAGCCACATTTGACCCCCTTCTAACTCAAAAACTATTTCACATAAACGTGTTATAATGCAACGTAAAAAGAAATCAACGCGCGTAGCAAAAGTATGAGCTATAAGCGCTCCTCAATAAGCCCGGTACTAGCAGCCCGCCTTAGTGCGTTTTCACATTTTCCGATCCGATATCGGATGTCGGAAGGATTTCAAAGGCAAAAATCCAAGACGGCGCCTTAAATGTACGGCGGAATCGGATAATATAAAAACGCATTTACCCCGCGCGCAGCCCTTTATAAGCCACCGCGCGGCCGGCGCTCGCTCATCCCAGTCGTCCTCAAAACGTTGACGTAAGACCGCCCCACAAAGATGGGGCGCGACCAGATACAGCCCTCACAGCGCCCAGCGCGGAAGGGGCTACTCACACCCCAACAGGGGTGTTGAAAGACATTACAGCAGCGCTCGCTCAGTTTGTCTCGCGCAGCGATCCGATCACATTATAGCTGACTTGACGAGCAAAGCATCACGAACCAACGACCCAGTGGCACCTGACTCCATTCTCAAAACTATATTTTGCCGATGCAAGACTGGGTGTGGGGTGCGATGCGGCTGCCGAAAAGCAGGAATTGCCTGATCCAGTGTCTGTGGTGTATGCTCGGGAGCATGCACTAACGGAGCTCCCATCGAAGTAGAGACGGAAGATAGTTAGGAATTTTATTTATGAATTTATCCCATCAAAGCAATACTGGGCGGTCGTGATGCTTTGCTCGTCAAGTCAGCTACAATGTGATCGGATCGCTGCGCGAGACAAACTGAGCGAGCGCTGCTGTAATGTCGTTCAACACCCCTGCTGGGGTGTGAGTAGCTCCTTCCGCGCTGGGCGCTGTGAGGGCTGTATCTGATCACGCCCCATCCTTGTGGGGCGGTCTTAGTCCGTTTTCACACTATCCGATCCGATATCGGATGTCGGAAGGATTTCCATAGAAAAAAATTCAATATGGCGGCTGTAATGTATGAAATATCGGTCCGACATCCGATATCGGATCGGATAATGTGAAAACGCACTTACGTCGACGTTTTGAGGACGACTGGTATGAGCGAGCGCCGGCCGCGCAGTGGCTTATAAAACGCTGCGCGCGCGCGCGGGATAAGTGCGTTTTCACATTATCCGATCCGATATCGGAAGTAGGACCGATATCCCGTAGGTATTTTTAAGGCGCCTTCTTGGATTTTTGCCTTTGAAATCCTTCCGACATCCGATATCGGATCGGATAATGTGAAAACGCACTAAGGCGGGCTGCTAGTACCGGGCTTATTGAGGAGCGCTTATAGCTCATACTTTTACTACGCGCGTTGGTTTCTTTTTACGTTGCATTATAACATGTTTATGTGAAGTAGTTTATGAGTTAGAAGGGGGTCAAATGTGGCTCCAAACGGTTCGTGTAATATTACACACGGTGCTGCTTGCTACTTTTGTTACTTGATCCTGGCTTGACACGCTACCGCGTCTCTATAAGAATAAACGTATTGTTCATAAAAATCATAAACAAATGAGTTTATTCCATTATTGTCCATCTTTTCCCTTACATATCTCATGAACGATTGGTCCCAGATAAAAAGTGTATAAGACTTTTTTGTAGAGAATTTTATGAAGATTACTTGTGTTTCAGAACATTTTTTGCTATGTGCCACAGTTTAAGAGTTATTCGCGAAAAACTAAAAAAAGGGACCTTTACACCCCCCTCCACCCGTTAGCTCCTCCCCTATCCATCAGTACTTTGAGTATGTGGATTAGAACACCATTCCTTACTACTATGCCAAAATTCGCCTATACACGAATTATTTCCGCCGACGGACAGTTAAATGTCTTCGTTGCGGAACTTCATTAGAACTATTTTCTTCATACTAAACTGAACTGTCACCTCATACATCAGAAAATCAGCGCCCTCCTGACAATAGTCATATATTTCTGGTCAAGCTTTACAGTCACCTGCAATAATATCGCACAAAAGGGACGCCCCAAAAATATCTGACACGATCTTATTTCTACAGACGTACCCTAAATATATATTTCGCCTAAAAATCCAGAAATGTTTACGTGACATTTACCTAAGTCTTAAAATGGGATCAGGAATAAGCTGTTAAAAGTTGTCGAGTTACTCAGATTCAATGATATGCGACCTCCTCTGGTTGCATATTTGAGCCGTTTGGGGTGGAGACCCTTGGACCTTGGGGACCCGGAGTACACTCTATTTTCAAGGAGCTGGCGAAGCGAATCGTAGATGCTACGGGTGACAAGAGGGCTGGTTCGTATCTTGCGCAGTGGATAAGCATCGCGATCCAGCGCGGAAATGCTACCAGCCTTCTGGGCATCCTACCATCCGGCGCCGAGCTTGCTACTGTTTTTTATTTGTAAATATTTTTATGTACATATATTTATTTTGTGTTAGTTTGTTCTTTTTATGTTTTTACAACACATACATACATACATAGATATAATCACGCCTGTATCCCTTAAAGGGGTAGGCAGAGCACATGAACTACTAAGTTTCAGTGCCACTCTTGGCAAAAAGGGATTGAAAGAAATCCAAATTATGACATTGCAGCACAGAGAACCTCCTATAGAGTACCAACATTAAATTTTGTGCGAGGAGCGGGAGGGGAATGTGTTTAGCAGCAGTCGCGCCAGATGAAAACGGAGTCGCGTAAGTAGCCAGTGTAAGTTGACCTATGCCGGCTCTGAATAAATTATAAATATGACTTATTTGTGGAATGTAATGCTGTCTGTTTTTAAATTTGAGCTTCTTGTTACCTTTCCACACCATTTCACACTACAGGTGGACATCTTTAAGACATCAAAATACCCTTTTTCAATTTTTTTATTGCGAAAAACACGCGCTGCTTTCGGGTCGGTTACTTGGTCGCTACTAAACGGGCATGGCGAGCGCCCGCGCTTATATCATGGCAAATACAAGTAAGGCTGGTGACCGCGAGTCGTCTTGTAATGGATGTCTATAGGGGTTGGTCTGTGCATTGCAGTGACAGGTTGCCAGCCTCTCGCCTACGCCACAATTTAACCCATTTCCCACAGTCGACTTCTACGACACCCACGGGAAGAAAGGGGGTGATGAAATTCTTAACCCGTCACCACACGGTTATCAAACACATGTACTGATATTTACCTCATGTCCAGCGTCCAGTAGGTGTTTGACGTAGCCCATGCCAAGTATATTGTGGCTTTTCCCAGCTGACGGGAAAACCACTAAAATCTTGTAGCCGCCACATACTTGTAATAAAGCTACCAGCAATAAAGATAGAAAGAGTTTTGCCATGGTGTTAACTGAAAAAAAAATACTGATGAAGAATAAATATAATTTTTAAGAAAAAAAACCGCCTTCCTTTGGGGTTCTGGTGATAAATACCAATTATCAATTCGTCTGTATATTTTTAATGTTTGTTATTAGATATCTCCGTCATTTCTGAACCAATTTTGAAATTTGGATGATTCTGAAGTACTTACAGATGAGAATGATTATCAGAACCACAGAGAACCTCCTATAGAGTGCCAAAATTGTAAATTTTGTGCGCGCTACAAATCACCAGTGCTTGGGGTGCGAGGAGCGGGAGGGGAATGTGTTTAGCGCGCTGTGATTGGTCGTTTCAAGGACGGCAGGCAATCGCGCCAGATGAAAAGGGAGTCGCGTAAGTAACCAGTGTAAGTTGACCTATGCCGGCTCTGAATAAATTATAAATATGACTTATTTGTGGAATGTAATATCGTCTGTTTTTAAATTTGATCTTCTAGTTACCTTTCCACACCATTTCACACTACAGGTGGACATCTTTAAGGCATCAAAATACCCTTTTTAATTTTTTTTATTGCGAAAAACACGAGCTGCTTTCGGGTCGGTTACTTGGTCGTTACTGATCGGGCACGACGAGCGCCCGCGCTTATATCATGGCAAATACAAGTAAGGCTGGTGACCGCGAGTCGTCTTGTAATGGATGTCTATAGGGGTTGGTCTGTGATCAGAACGGAACTCTAACCAGGGGCGGCTCACTCTTCATCAGCAGTTCCACTGCGCCAAATGTCACTGTTCTGGACGTAAGTGCATGCTGTTCTTATAAAAATACCAAAGTCACTATAAGTGTGCCGTTCAGATTTGAGGAGTTCCGTTCAGACCATCATCAGCAGTTCCACTGCACCAAATGTCACTGTTCTGGACGTAAGTGCATGCTGTTCTTATAAAAATACCAAAGTCACTATAAGTGTGCCGTTCAGATTTGATGAGTTCCATTCTGACCATCATCAGGAGTTCCACTGCACCAAATGTCACTGTTCCGTACGTAAATGCATGCTGTTCCTTTAAAAACACAAAAATCACCATATGTATGCCTTTCAGATTTGAGGAGTTCCCTCGATTTCTCCAGGATCCCACCACCAGAACTGGGTTTTGAGAAAAATATTGGGACCAATCTGTATGCATATACATTCAATCAAAAAAAAAACTTCAAAATCGATCCAGTAACGACGGATATCGAGGAACAAACATTAAAAAAAAAATACAGACGAATTGGAAACCCTTTCCCTTGAGATTTGGAAGGCGGTTAAAAATTGAACCTTGAACTATGAATATAGCCTGTTTTTATTGATTTCCGTCACCTAACTTTAAAGGAAGGTTCTTTAGGCCAATTACAATTAATTTCTCAAAGAAACTAATGCTATTCATACCCCATACTGTTATCGAGTTAATTAAAAAAAACCGGCCAAGAGCGTGTCGGGCCACGCTCAGAGTAGGGTTCCGTATTTTTTTGTATTTTTCTCAGAAACTACTAAACCTATCAAGTTGAAAACAATTTTCCTAGAAAGTCTTTATAAAATTCTACTTTTGTGATTTTTTTTTCATATTTTTTAAACATATGTTCAAAAGTTAGAGGGGGGGACACACTTTTTTTTCTTTAAAAGCGATTATTTCCGAAAATATTAATAGTACCAAAAAACGATTTTATTAAACCCTTATTCATTTTTAAATACCTATCCAACAATATATCACACGTTGGGGTTGGAATGAAAAAAAAAACAGTCCCCACTTTACATGTAGGGGGGGTACCCAACAAAATATTTTTTTCGACTTTTTATTTTTGCACTTTGTCGGCGTGATTGATATACATATTGGTAGCAAATTTCAGCTTTCTAGTGCTGACGGTCACTGAGATTATCCGCGGACGGACGGTCGGACGGACGGACAGACAGACATGGCGAAACTATAAGGGTTCCTAGTTGACTACGGAACCCTAAAAAAAAAAAGAGTACAAATGGTGGACTTAACGCCTTGAGGAACTTGAACCTTAGTCTGGTGCAGGATTTTTAAAATTAAATAAGAAAACACAAGTTAGTATTCATACTTATCGCAATAAACCTACTTATACAGGGTGTAAACCTAATACGGGCGAACCTCTTAACGGTGGTGAGTATAGGACATAAAAACCGGCCAAGAGCGTGTCGGGCCACGCTCAGTGTAGGGTTCCGTAGTTTTTCGTATTTTTCTCAAAAACTACTAAACCTATCAAGTTCAAAACAATTTTCCTAGAAAGTCTTTATACAGTTCTACTTTTGTGATTTTTTTCATATTTTTTAAACATATGGTTCAAAAGTTAGAGGGGGGGGACGCACTTTTTTTCCTTTAGGAGCGATTATTTCCGAAAATATTAATATTATCAAAAAACGGTCTTAGTAAACCCTTATTCATTTTTAAGTACCTATCCAACAATATATCACACGTTGGGGTTGGAATGAAAAAAAATATCAGCTCCCACTTTACATGTAGGGGGGGTACCCTAATAAAACATTTTTTTTCATTTTTTATTTTTGCACTTTGTTGGCGTGATTGATATACATATTGGTACCAAATTTCAGCTTTCTAGTGCTTACGGTTACTGAGATTATCCGCGGACGGACGGACGGACGGACGGACGGACGGACGGACGGACGGACGGATGGACGGACGGACGGACGGACAGACAGACATGGCGAAACTATAAGGGTTCCTAGTTGACTACGGAACCCTAAAAACATGTTTAGTTCCTACTTTTTTTTTATTTAAGAAAAAATTAATATAGCATGTGTTCCCTGACCTAACGACGTGTTGAATTTAACCGAAAACAAAAAACACGGTGTGTATATCCTATTTAGGTACCTATAATTAAATTAAATGATTAAATTTAACGTCATTAACGGATTTAACCCGATTCAATAAAAAAAATGTCAAAGAGCAAAAATTGGAATCCAGTAAAAGTAAAGTTGATTCTCATTTCATTATAATTATACTCTTGGATATCACGGTCCACTTCAAGGGATTCTAATTGATCACTAGACGATTACCAGGGCAAATTTGTTGGGGTATATTTAAAGGGGGGTTAGCTATATCATAGAGGAATAAGTAAGGGAAGAGTTGTAACTCCATACATCAGTAAATGCGAGTTATTTGTAGTGACATCTATCGTCATTCACTCGTCAATCACGCGCCAACTAGCGTAAATTATCAGTACTGCTACTTGTCAATAGACGTCACGACGAACAAAAAGTCTATTGCTCAACAATTTTTAGCTAATATTACAATAGTATTAATCAGTACTTTGCTTTCAATTACTTCAGCTTATAATATAAGGTGTAAACTGTTTTAAATATGGGATATTATTAAACGCACAGCAAAAAAATAATCGCCTATCAATTTATCATCATCAATAATATACGTCTGTACATCAAATTAATTACTTCACTGAAAATAAACTAAATGATTAACAAAACTAGTACTGCAAATTATTCCAAAATACACATCAGCACGACATTACTTTTTTCCTCTAATGCAAGACAATTAAATTCCTTTAGGAACAAAAATACAACAATCTTATCAAAAATACTAATTGCGCAGCAATTTAACCGTCTTCATAGCAAATTATTTAATTCGAAGAGCATACATCATTTTTCCTTATGTTTTAAGTATTCACGTTCAGCTAATTTAATAATTATTATAGCTACAATATCTTAATTCATTGCATTATTTCTAAGGAGCAGAACTGTCACCGTCACGGAAACAAACTTTTAACAGAAAATTGGGTTAGGTTAGGTTAGAACTGCGACCCTCACGGAAACAAACTTTTGTGAGAAAAGTGGGTTAGGTTAGGTTAGAACTGTGACCCTCTAGGAAACAGACTTTTGTGAGAAAAGTGGGTTAGGTTGGGTTAGAACTGCGACCCTCACGGCAACAAACTTTTGTGAGAAAAGTGGGTTAGGTTAGGTTAGAACTGCGACCCTCACGGCAACAAACTTTTGTGAGAAAAGTGGGTTAGGTTAGGTTAGAACTGCGACCCTCACGGAAACAAACTTTTGTGAGAAAAGTGGGTTAGGTTAGGTTAGAACTGTGACCCTCACGGAAACAAACTTTTGTGAGAAAAGTGGGTTAGGTTAGGTTAGAACTGCGACCCTCACGGAAAAGCTTTTGTGAGAAAAGTGGGTTAGGTTAGGTTAGAACTGTGACCCTCACGGAAACAAACTTTTGTGAGAAAAGTGGGTTAGGTTAGGTTAGAACTGCGACTCTCACGGAAACAAGACTTTTGTGAAAAAAGTGGGTTAGGTTAGGTTAGAACTGTGACCCTCGCGGAATCAAACTTTTGTGATAAAAGTGGATTAGGTTAGGTTAGAACTTGCTCGATCCGCCAATCGCGTCGTCTTGCGTAGGGATGGACTATCACTCGTTAGACCGTAAAAGCTGTCTAATGCAGTCAAAAAAGCCGTTCTGCTTCTCTGTGCATTGAACCTTTAAATTTTATGTTTTTTTGCCGATCACTTTATGTTGTAATTAATAAAAAAATTGATTGCAATTAGAATAAAATGCTGTATCATTTAGATAAACTGCTGTATATTATGTAAAAATAGAAGCTACATTTAAAAAAAAAAGCGTTGCTAGGTATAATGTGCGTTAGTAATTATTAGCGACGCGTTAATGAAAAAGCTTTACTAAAAGTTAAAATAGATGAACGCCACGAATATATATTGTAGTGTATTTAGTAATATTTTGAGTTGCAAATTTTGCTGTGCATTTAGTATTTTTGATATGAATTTGGATTATTTTTGCGTAAAAAAAGTTATTTTTTTGATTTGCGTTTAAATACCACCCTTTTAATATTACATTTTTGGCAGACGCAACACTGTCGGCACCTAGTGTCGAGTAGCAGTACAGGGTGGCTAGCCGAATGGCACAATCGCTCACGAAACGCTCACGAAACGAAGCGCTAGTAGATATCTATCTCTATCGCGCTTGCGTATTGGCGCGACAGAGCCAGCGGCGTATCGCTTTCGTTTGGCGTCGGAGAAATGCCATTCGGCTACGGGGCCTGATAATTTACGCTAGTTGGCGCGTGATTAACAAGTGAATGACGATAGATGTCACTACAAATAACTCGCATTTACTGATGTATGGAGTTACAACTCTTCCCTTACTTATTCCTCTATGGCTATATTAATGCTCAGCCAAGTAAACCCTGACCAGAAATATATGACTACGCGCCATGTTGCGGAATTTTATGAGAACTATTTTCTTCATACTAAACTGAACTGTCACCGCATACATCAGAAAAACAGCGCCCTCCTGACAATAGTCATATATTTCTGATCAGGCTTTAAGTAGTTAGGTTAAGAACGTTACACATGGTAGGTATATTTATTCCGTAATCAAAGAAACTTACCTCATGTAATGCTAGCTAAAAATAGAATTGTTGGATTGCAACCCATAGGCTTATTAAAAAAAAATACTGATAAAATAACTAAACTTATCTATTATGAGCTACAAAATGAGCCACAATAGTGCCACTACTGAATTGTTCTAATCACTCCTTTTATTTAAATATTCAACAACCGTAATCGCTACACGTGAAAATGGCCGTACGTGTTTTTTTTATTTCAAGCATCTGACTTACGTTGGATGTTTCCCATTCAGACCTCACTGAGTTCTAATAATTGACTCCATGGGGAATTGAAAGAACTTTTCAATTCTATAAGAGTAGAGTTGAGGAGTTCCGCTTTACTAGTTATATATGGCATATAATTAACTTGGCAACTAAAATATTAAACGGGAAGTTAAGTCGGACATACAATAATATAATTTGGCTCTGTTTAAATAGTGTGGGAAAAATATATGAGCCTCAAATATTAAGCATCATATTATTGAAAAAACCGGCCAAGAGCGTGTCGGGCCACGCTCAGTGTAGGGTTCCGTAGTTCCTCGTATTTTTTTCAAACCTATCAAGTTCAAAATAATTTTGCTAGAAAGTCTTGATAAAGTTCTACTTTTGTGATTTATGAAAAAAACGTGTGGTTCAAAAATTAGAGGGGGCGCATTTTTCATAAATAAAGACTTCTACTTGGCGTATTTTTTTCTGACGGTGTCGTGTCTTATTTCAACCTATTTACACATCGACGACTCCAGGCGTTGAAAAGGGAGGCTGAGAAGATCACGACCAACCCCGTAATGCCTGCCCACGAGGAATTCTGCCACCCACCCCCTCAGCGACTTAAATCCCGGAACCCACCCTGCACTGTAGCCGAGAGCCTGAGCAGTTTTAGCAGTGCAGATAGGTGGAAAGCGGATTGGTCTGCAACATCACGGGAAAGCCACATATCTGATCCGACTGAAAAACCAAACGGGTTTGATCTTCTTCGGAAAATCTGGTGTCGCTTGAACATGCTGAAAACCGGTCATGGCCGCTGCAAATCAGCCACACACAAATGGGGTTGGACGGATTCACCACTTTGCGAATGCGGAGAGGAAGAGCAGACTACTGAACATATCTTCCAACGCTGCCCACTCCACTCATATCCCGGGCCTGCCGAAGATCTGTTCGTCGTGACACCGGACCTGGTTGCCTGGCTTAGCAACCTCAAGGCTACACTCTGATTGTTTTTATAATTTGCCATACGATTAAATAAATTTACACATAAATTCAACAAATTAAATACTTACCAATCTTTCTCAAGAAACTCTATATTGTTAGATGAAAATCACGAGAAAATCCATTCAGTTATTTTTGAGTCTACAGTAATTTTATATTGTAGGCAGATTCCCGTGGACTCTGTGAGCGAAAACGCGTGATATCGCATCGCTCTAAACCGAGGAATAATGGCATACTCTTGTGTAGTTGAAGGCCAGGGCTCAGTTTGGGTCATCGCGCCAATCACAGAACTAAATAAAGATAGAAGGAAAAAGTGTATCTACTTCGCGTGCGAAAAAGTTAAATAGCGAGCAACATTGTTCGCCGCGCAAGTCAGTCTGCTCCCGACCGCTGCCCGCGAGTGACATACAGTGAAAAATATTGGGTTGGTAAGAAAGTAATGAGCGAATCATAACCAATATCCCACCAAACGGACAGCATAACTTTTTTCGGGTGAGGCTCTGTTTTTGGTGCCTCTATTCCTTTTTCGTTTGGAGCTAGCCACTGACGTTTGCGTGTGTGATTTATATATAAGACCCATTTTTCATCTCCAGTGATAAGGTGGTCCAACCAGTTGAATGTGCGGCGAAAAGACAGAAGTTGGATGCAGATATCGGCACGGCGGTTTAGTTGATCTCTATCAAGTTCGTGCGGTATCCAAACACTGTATTTGTAGTTTTTTCCCAACTCGTGTAAATGTTTTTCTATGGTGACATAAGAGCAGCCTAACTCGGTAGCAAGAGTACGACTCGTTAGCCTCGGATCTCCTTCAATTAAGGTTTTTAATTTGGCTACATCAATCTTCACCGGTCGACCAGAATTAGGTTGATCTGATAATGAAAAGTCGCCACTACAAAACCGCTGGAACCATCGTTTCGCCGTGGCCTCAGACACAACTTCAGGAGCAACACGCCGACATATATTACGCACTGCTTCGGCGGCTGAATGGCCTGACTGAAATTCATATAGTAAGCAATGCCTTACATGCACTTTTAATTCGTCCATTTTCTTCCTTATATTAGCTCGGCGACAGCTAGTGAATGACTGACGAGAAACTGTGCGACTCGCCCTTTATATACTTTCGACCATAGAAGATTCTAGAACTCTCTCAAAAAATTTATGTGGAATTCAATCGATCGCTCATTACTTTCTTACCAACCCAATACAAAATGGGTCGGTATTCGATAATTAACTGTTCAAACACCACCAATAAAAGCAAGGGTGTTAAACAAAGTGTTTCCTATCATCGGTAAGTACCATTTGTCCTAAAATATTTTTTATTAAATAAAAAACACGATTTTCCTATTTTTATCATCAAAACATTAGCTGACGTACGGCCGTCAAACTAGTTTTCCATTGCGGCTTTAATTTGACGAGTCCGACTTGGCGTGCGTTTAAAACAAGCGATATAAAAATAGGCTATTCAAACTGTCGAGACAAAGTGAAGGTAGATTTGTTATTTTGTCCGTCGAACTCACGTCGAACTTAAGAATACTGGTGCACCACGGAACTATATCGTCATGTATGCTGCGATTTCCTTATTCGATTTAAATCGATTTTGCGAAGCAGTGGAAATTATAATTATGTTTTTATATTGTTATGAAACTATACATATAAAGTACGAGTGAAAAGTAAATTTAACTTTAAAATAGGTTACAGTTACGGTATTAACGTTGAATTTGTGGTCGGCAGAAAAACAAATACAAACATAATACGCTCTATATTTATTATGAATAAAAATAACTGTAAAAATGTGTTAATGGTTAATTATATTTATATATTACTAAAAGTTGTAACAAATAACATGAGGATAATGCTGTGAGGACATGGTCGATTTTCTTAAAAATATTACGAAATATTAACTAGTATTAATACCTACCTACTAAAATCTTTGTTCCTGGCCTTAGGCAAATTATATACCTACTAGTGAATTGTTTGTCGTCACACGAATACAGGTATATACTTACTTCATTTCACAACGAAGATGAACATCCGATATTTTTAACTTCGGCGGGCATCCCGCACGCAACCTCCACAATCGATCGAATGAGTTACGCGGCGACAACGTTCCCATCACTAAAGTACACTCGTGACGTCATAGGCTCGACACAAAACGTTACACGCTCGGTTTCGCTGTTAATCGCCGAGCATTTTCCTTCTATCTTGATTTAGTTCTGTGGCGCCAATACATAATATATATGTATATTGTACTTATGGCCATCTGTCGCGTCTTGGGTTAATAATTTAAATGGCATTTTGAAGTCAGTTCCATTAATAGTTATTTGTTATACAAGGGGGCAAAGTTGTATTTTAACGCCGAGTGTGGATTTGAAAAACGAGCAAGTGAAAGGATTCTATAGTCGAACCACGAGCGAAGCGAGTGGTTCGAGAATAGAATCCTGAACTTGCGAGTTTTTTAACACACGAGAAGTAAAATACATTTGCACCCGAGTGTAACACAAAACTTTTCCCCTCACTATAGCGAGGAAACTACAACGCAAAAAATGCGTTTATCACTGCTTCCAGTAGTTCCACAGGTGGTAAATCATCTTTATTACTAGATTCACCTACTTTTATCAATTTTAAAGCAGTTAATTTGACTTTATTCAAGGTCAAATTACTTTACCCACTAGTGGATAAAATGCGTTTTTACCCGCTGGTATTAAAGGACAAAACACGTGTTTCCGAGCTAGTGAGGGGAAAAGATTATTTACACTGGGTGTTTATAGAACTGAAATTTCAGATACGAAATTCCTTAACACCGGCGTAATCTGATACTCGTGTGATAATCCGATTTATATATAAATTAGTGATATTCATTATTACTATGCATGTACTAGTTTGTGTAGAACCTTATCAATAGAGATAAGATAATAATGGTAACGGGCAATATCGTATCAATCAAGTATGTACTTGTGAACTACAGAGTAGATAGATAAACTACGGAAGTGTATACATTTTATTCAACAGGATAATGTACAATTACTTAGTTAGATTTCACACAAATACGAAGGTAAATTGAGCAAAAATATCAGTGATTACGATCGTCAACTTTGACAGATAGCACGCCCAACGAACACTATTTCACCACACCCACTGGTAAAGACTCACTTTGCTATTCGAAAACAGATAGCAAAATTCCATTTTATCCACAAGAGTGCAAAGTAATTTCATACAAATTTTAGCTTGATGTCTAAAACTGGCTGGTAGAATTTACCTACAAAGAATGATTTTGAATCATAAACATTAAATAAATTGATGGATTTGATTTAGTTTGATGTTTCATAGTCAGTATTTTGTTCGTGTTGGTGTGGTGAAAAATTTTGTGTTTCACTCGGTGGCAAAGTTTGTTTAACCTTCGTGCCTTGAAACCCTCGCAACGCTCAAGATTCCACTTTTTGAACCACTCGCTACGCTAGCGGTTCAATATTGGAATCTTTCGCTTGCTCGGGTATCAATAGCAGTTAAACAACAACTTTGCCCCCTTGTAAAACAAATAACTATTAACTGCCTGTCGGGGGAAATAATTCGTGTATAAGCGAATTTTGGCATAGTTGTAGAGAATGGTGTCTTAATTAACATACTCAAAGTACTCGTGGGTGGGGGTGGAGACAACGGGTGGAGGGGGGGTGTAAAGGTCCCTTATTGTAGTTTTTCGTGAATACCTCTTAAACTGTGTCACGTAGCAAAAAATTTTCTAAGACACAAGTAATCTTCATAAAATTTTCTACAAAAAAAGTATGTACACTTTTTATCTGGGATCAATAGTTCATGAAATATGGATGGGAAAAGATGGACATTGTGTTTCACTCGGTGGCAAAGTTTGTTTAACCTTCGTGCCTTGAAACCCTCGCAATTTAACGCTCAAGATTCCACTTTTTGAACCGCGAGCGTACATTTTGCAAGGGGAGGAAGTTGAATAATACTAACGAGAGTAAGTTGGCTTGCCGGAGCGATTTAAAGACTCGAGTTAGATATTCATACTTCCCGAGTTACACACAATGTTTTTCATCACACTTGCATTATAAAAAAAATTCTTTTCTGTGTGTGATTTTATTATTTTCCTAATTTGTACTGCCAGAAGAAGAAAGAACATATTCAAAAGTGTAACTAATTAGGTATATAAATATTATTTTAAGAGCTGCTTGAACCCGGGAATTAAAGTAATTCCCCTGTTTACAAAGAAATTCTGGGTTCGATAAGATAACCAATTCCTCCCGGGAACCAAATTACGGTATCGTTATACATAGGTAAATTAAACGTCGGCGCTTTTAATGTTAAGTAAATAAAAGACTCATTTCTTACTTTAGCATTCTTCTTGAGTGTATTAAATGGACCCACGTTTGTAGCGATGTTTAAAATTAGATCAATGCAAGTAGCTCACACAATTTATTATTTCGCGCCTGTTTAGCTATGGATAGAGTTGGCTTACCAGAAGAGTATAGGTATACCTCAGACAAATATATCTTTGCACTTCGCACACAATAAAGACAGTATAAAAATACACACCTCAATCGTTTGTCTAAGTAGGTACTTAGTTTTATTCACACAACACTGATTTATCTGACGCCGTGTCTGGCCGACTCGCAGTTTATAGAGGAACTATCAGTTTGAAGGCCAACATCCTTTATTTGGCCGTTATAGTTACGTAAGAATAACAGAATCAAATCATTACAATCAATTCCTCATGACATGACAAAGCCTCTAAGGTATTAGAGGTGTTCGGTATTAAAACCTATTTCTTTTAGTTTATAATTTCTACTTTTAAATTTAATATGACATGCAGAAAAACTAATGTCATTCTCTCTTTTTTGTACATCGTTATATATAAAACATTATAAGTATGAACCAGTGCATTAATGTGTTTTATTTAGTGGAATGAACATAATCCTCTTCATTTTTGGTCCTTCGAGCCGGATGAAACAAATACAAGTTTGACACCTCAAAACTAATGTCACCTGTGGCCTGAGGTAAATGTGTAAAGGTAAAATACAGGCAGGGCCATTCTTACCCGAGGGAGGGTGCAACTGCAAAGGGACGGACCGACCGTGCTTGCCCGCCTGTTGTCACCCATGCGCCATGCACAATTGCACATCCGCGTCTATAGATATTAGCATCCTCCCATCCATATCTAGGTCTTATAATCATATTCATATTCTAAAACAGGTTCAAAAAGAAAATAAATGAGGTATATTGAAATGTTTTTCATACATGTTTACTGGTGTCTCAAAAGCTGAAAAAATATTTTGGAAACAATATGGATCGTTCGCAACCTGTTCATACGGGGCGGCCCTGATACCTGTAAATAAGGTCTGTCGTTAACATTTTCCAGACCATCCCGAAACATACTTGAAAGATGTGTTCTCTTCTACAGTAGTCTAGAAGGTTCCAGTTCCAGATTATCCTCTATTCGTTCATGTATAAAGTACTCACTGTCGATCAACTATCGAATCTGGTGTTTTTGTACGGGTATGTCAGTCTTTTCTATGGGCAGTAAGTACTACAGACTATAAAGTTTCTATCAATATCTTCAAAAACAATTACAGACAGGTTAAACAATTAAATAAAAATATTTATTTGATAAACTTTAAATTTATATTTACAAACAAATGCTTC
This sequence comes from Leguminivora glycinivorella, assembly GCF_023078275.1. NCBI lineage: Eukaryota > Metazoa > Arthropoda > Insecta > Lepidoptera > Tortricidae > Leguminivora > Leguminivora glycinivorella. The sequence continues at coordinate 7,398,863 of NC_062971.1, forward strand.
GCATCCTAATCAATTCGTTTTCTTTTTATTAATAGGCACTTTTCCGAATACTCTTCTAAATAATGATTTCACTACTACTTTAATAACATATAGAGTTATTAAAATGAATGCTAATAGATCTAAATACATCTTCTGGTACCAGGGCAGCATGAGCGCTGGGGAGCGCAGATGCGGCGCGCCGCGCGTGCGCACCACGTGCTCCACCCAGTGCACCAGCTCCGCGCCCGGCGACACCGGCCGGTCATGGTAGATCTGAGAAAGTTCTTTGACTTTCTCGGAATACCTGAAACAAAGAATGAGAAGGTTCAACTACGGTTTATGTCAATAAAAAGAAAACCATCCCAAATTTTCAGTTCTGCAGAAATTTGGCATAAAACAGTTTTCGGCGTAACTGTTTTATGCCAAATTTCTAATTTATAGCACTAACGTTCACGGAGCAAAACTGCGGTCTGACAGACAGACGGACATGTCGAATCTATAAGGGTCCTAGTTGTTTACGGATCTCTTGAAAAGCCACCTGCTTTACTCACTGAGGATTAGTTAGCATTTCTTCTATGGCAGCCTTCACGTCAGCAGCCATTTCGTAAGACAGGTCGACCAACTTCGCATATCCTTTGTTGACAGCTCTCAACGCGTTGATGCGCTGGTCAGCCCCGTATGGCATGACGATCGTGGGGACCCCGAAGAAGACGGTCTCGGTGGTGGACAGCAGGCCGCCGTGGGTGATGAAGAGGCGGATGTTGGGGTGGGCTGAAACGTTATTCCAAATTTAAAAAGTTTCCAACAAGTAAATACTAATATTTGATACCATTCAAGCAATGTAGCCAACAATGACAAGCGTTGACGCTCCGTAACGATCGGAAGGTTTGTATTTGTCGCGCGAGAGAGATTTAATGGTATAACCTAACCACAAAATTAAAATTTTGAAAAAACCCCCGACCGCGACCTAGTGGACCGATTTTCATGAAACATGGCTAAGAACACTCCCGACTAACACAGCTTTCAAATAAAAAAAACTAATTTTCATCCGTTCATCCGTTCGGGAGCTACGATGCCACAGACAGACACACACACAGACAAACAGACAGACAGACAGACAGACAGACAGACAGACACGTCAAACTTATAACACCCCTTCGTTTTTACGTCGGGGGTTAAAAATACGATAAATCTAAAGCACCGTTTCACAGAATTTGAATGTCATTTTTACCCCTCACTATAGCTCGGAAACACATGTTTTATCCTTTAATGCCAGCGGGTAAATTTGCATTTTATCTATACTAGTGGATAAAGTAATTTGGCCTTGAATATTGTCAAATTTTCTGCTTTAAAATTGATAAAAGCGAATGAAGATGTTTTACCACCTGTGGATCAACTACTGGAAGCAGTGATCAATAAACGCATTTTATGCGAACTTTCCTCGCTTACTTTAAAATACGACTTTGCACCCTTGTGTAACAAATAACTATAAAACCTGTAATATCTCACCAAGAATGCTTTGTTGCGGCGCCCAATCCAAAATATGAACATTTTTCGGTAAATTTGGTAATTGTTCTTCGAATTTCCATAGCACGGTTTGCTTCAATCCACCAAATACTTCCAAGAACTCTTTTTTTAATGATTCTGGCCAGTCTTTGCTTTTGGCATTAGTTCCCATACTGAAATATATTACTCCGTGCTTTGCCTCATCCATTATTTTTTGAAGATTCTGTAAGTGTAAGAATGAGGTGTAGGTGCAATCAATCTAGTAACTATAAAATATAAATTAATACCACAGTTTGCGTTAAATTTGTTAGTACCATTTTTGCAGAATTATTTATGATGCAGGACCAATGATAAGACAATCCAAGTTAGAGACCTCGGGCACCGAACGCATTTTTAAGAGAACGCATGGTTTAAGTTATAAGTAATTTGTACTTAACATTTCAGACTATGGCTACTCAAATACTCATACTTACTGCTGGAAGAGGTTTAGTGTTAGGATTGATGTGATATCCTCCAATTTCTCTGACATTCGGCGGTAAACTGATGGGCTGACTCAACGCAGTGTGGGAGTTTGTCAGCATAAAGGTACCGTTGTACACTGCTTCCTCGTATGCAGGCAGCTGCCTACCCCGTTTTTCGTACAAGGGCTTAAAGAATTCATCGTATATTGTGATCGTATTTGGCTGTATGTAACTGAAACCCAGGTTACAGTCCATTATTTTACAGTGACACTTGAAGAGATATTATTTTATTCTATAGTTGCAACATCTACATAATTCAAAAGCTGCGCACGACCATTTAAGTTGATAAGCATATTAGGTTCAGTTTCACATAATCAACTTTTAGTCCACACACGAAGTAGCAAATAACATGGTAGGTACTTGCGAAATATTATTTTTATGTAGATGGGGCATTTGTTTTTTCAAAGTTGTCCACCCCACTTTTTTTTGGATTTGGAATTTCGTATGCGATTTCCACTCAGAATCGAAAGATCTCGCGATTTTGAGTATGAATCCTGTAAAAAATACCCATGTTACAAAAAAGTGGGGTACTCTGGACAGCTTTGAAAAAAATACACCTGTGTTTTAACTATTTCTACAACTTACAAATATTTTGCAGCCGTAAACGCAACCATGGTGAACAGATTGACAAATCGCTCAAAGAAGGAGAACGGTGGAATTGTGGAAGCGAGGATATTAGGGTTGAACGAGGGGTTCGAAGGCTCGTGCACCAGCTGCAGCACTATCCAATGAGCTTCCATAGACGACGACCAGATCAGTGGGCAGTTATATAGAGGCGCTATCCTGTAATGTGAGTACACAATCATTATTAGAATAACGCCATCTCCAGTCTGTTTGCCGCAACAGCATATTTTCAGTGGTGCCGTAAAGTAGCGATCATTGTTTAGGCGGTCGTATTTTAATGTATGGGATTAAATTGTCTTATGTACCATTTGTCTGTGTTAGTAAAGTTACTGTTCGAATCGTAATTGATTTTTATATCCGACTATGAGAAATTTTACTGTTACGGTTTTAACACTCATGAGATATGTGCTATCTTTCATAACGGCGGCTGATCGTAAGATCCAGCAAATTGTTAAATCCCCAAACATAAATTGTAAAACATGGTTTCCTGGGGCGACGGAGCCCCGCGAAAGCTATTGGTATTGAAGCTATGTCCATCTCTAGGCAGTTTACCTTACTTGTTGCTTTAAACTCTTTGAAGCACAGATCAGAGTATATCGTCCTCGGAAGACATAGGTACCTAGTGCGATAAAGGACGTAGTTTATGGAAAAGAATCCCATCCACAAAAATCTGTCAGTATAATTTGAATTTCCTGTCAAAAGTTCAATAACAATTTTAGGAGATGGATCCTTTTCGCTAAGTCCTAGGTAAGTGTTCTTTTTCTACGAAGGTACTCTTACCCGGCAAAAACATCGGTGAAAAGCCACTCTGCTATGACAACATCAAACACCTGCGTAGTGTCACTGAGGAATTTCGCGAGATTTTCGTTCAAGAGCACGGTCTTTGTCATCTCAACAAACTTGGGTACCATGGATAATACATCCGATGATGTTTCCTTGTTCAATATTGCCTTTAAATCTAACATGGTAGTAGCTGAAAAATGGCAATTTAAAACATAACATGTAGGTAAATCTAATAAATAATACGTATAACGGTGCAGCTTAGCTTTGTGTCCTGACCTTTATGGTCCTGAATTCAAATCATATGTGCTCTTAAAAAGATATATGAAGAAGTATAACTATATTTAACAATGATAGGAGTACACAATCAAAATATATTTATTAATATTATGGTTGATTGGTAGAGAATGCTTTCTGGCATTAACTCCGCCATTTGTTTTTTTTTTCCTTTCTTTTAGTGTTATTAACTTTCGTTAGACGTTTAAATGTTGAAAAAGAACAAGAAAAAATATTGTATGTGTGTGAAAATAGAAACTTACTTTGTTTTTGAAAAGACTCTATACTTTTGCTAAGATCAACTTCATGATACTTATCCGTTGTTTTGTGCGTTGGGAACGGGGTTGCGTAGGTAACCTGGAAGTTAAAATTAAAATAATAAAACATCACTACTACTAGGTACATACGTATATTATTTGCGGCGTTTGGGGTTGAATTGAATCCCTCGGTCCGTAGAGACCTGAGTCGCCTCTATGAGAAGCTATCTAAGCACCTTATATGTACTTACCTAGATGCTTCTGGTGACCAGAGGGCTGGCCGGATCAGCATTGCTATGGCAGTGCGGCCAGCCTTCAGGGCAACTTAGCTAACGACGAGGACTTAGATCAAAATTTTATAAGTTTTTAATGTGTTTAATTATGTTATCTGTTTTACATTATTTATCTACCTCATGTCCAGCTTCCAGCAGGTGTTTGACGTAGCCGGTGCCAAGTATGTTGTGGCTTTTTACAGGTAGCGGGAAAACCACTAGAATCTTGTAGCCGCCACATAGGTGTAATAAAGCTACCAGCAATAGAGAAGATAGAAATAGTTTTGCCATGGTCGTAACTGAAAAAAAAAACAATACTGATGCATTGCAGTGTGAATGATAGGTATTAAAGAATCATCGCCATATTTAGTACAGTTAGATTTAATCTCATTAACGGATCTAACGCGACTAAACGAGTATATACCTACTTGCTTAGTACCTACACACAAATATAGATTAGGTAAGGACTAAGGATGTAAAGATATTAGTAACTCGCGTGTATGAACTCGCCAAAACCAAGTGTAAACAAAAATGATCGCGCGCACACAGAAAAACGAGTGAACACGCGCGTAAAATAGTATTTTATGCAACAGGCGTTTAAAGGAGGTCAAAAAAGACGAGTGGCGTTGGTAACAAGTTGAGGCGAAGCCGACAATTGTTATTAAGACGCCATGAGTATTTTTTGACTCAGTTAAACACCGTTGCATACAATAGATCTTTTTCTACGACCATGCACTTAGTTTTTAATAGTTTTCTTGAATAACTTTCGTGAAATTCACTGTTTCTTATATTTTGACGCAAAGGTTTGCACTGTCAGCTCAGCTGCCCAAAGCCTTCCCGCGCTACGCGCAATCTTTATAACAATGCGTTGCCATGGTTACAGAGCCAAACAATGCGTTTTCAGTTTTTTCGATACTGCGCGCATGCGCGGAAAGCTGGCGGACGCTTGCTTTGGGGAATAGACTTTTATGTAGGGTTTTAAAGATCTATGCACGACCCTGTAAATGACGAATAACAGGTCGGGAGTAGAAAAAATACGCTAAGTTACCCTGATCGTCCACGCAAAAATTAAACTATGTAGCTATGTAGGCTTCTTAATTAAAATATACTTAATACGTCATACTTAACCTACTGAAATAAAAAAAAATCATTGAAAAAGTCGGCGTTATCATTTGGTAGAATGTTAACAGTTAGGAGCATTAAATTATAATGTTTACAATAATTTGTATGGAAATTGTTTTTCGCTGCTAATTCATACTTATATAATTATGAAAAAATTCTGGTGCAAAGGCTGGCCATAGCGATTCAACGGGGTAATGCAACGAGAGTTATGGGCACTTTTGCACCGGAAGCGGTGCGTATTGACTGATTACTTTTTGTAATTATTTCTAGTTAAGGTGGAAAAAATAAAAAAGTCAAGAGAATTAACATAAGTTTAGTTTAGTTTAGTTTATTTCTCTCATTTATACAAATTTCACACAATTAGAATTTACATTTCAGCTTATTTTACTATTCGTATAGCGATCGTTACAAAATAAATAATAAAATTAAATTTAAAATTACAAATAAAAATGGAAACAAGCAGTGCGAACAAAAAAAATATTAAAATGTCATATTGGTCCGACACAAACACCAGGGAGGAGAAAATTACAATTCGCATCCAGAGTGCGCTGCGATGCAGTGCAGCCCTCCATAAAGTGTTGGTGTCCAGGGCGGTTACCATGACGTACTAAAGACGTTCAGTTTAGGTTGAGAGAAAAGGACACAGCTATAGCAGTTACATAGCTCCGTCCCTCTCTCTCAACCTAAACTGAACGGCTTTAGCACGTCATGGTAACCCCCCAGGCTTCTCAGTAGAAATACTAAGCTGAGAATATATAACACCGTAATTCGACCAATCCTAATGTATGGCTGTGAGGCCTGGACACTAACACAAAAAGAGGAAAGTCAGCTCCTTGTAGCGGAAAGAAAGATATACCGGAAAATCCTGGGACCTGCCAAGAGAGATGACGGCACGTGGAGGATAAGGAGGAATGCCGAAATAGAGGAGTTGGTGGGCGAAGCGAACATCATCGGCGTAACCAAATCCCACAGACTTCGCTGCTTCGGTCACCTACTAAGAATGGGAGAGGATCGGGCTGCCAAGAGGGCGTATCTGGGAAGACCAACTGGTGGCCGCCCGGCGGATCGGCCCAGATACCGCTGGGGAGACAGCGTGATGGCGGATCTGTGTCAGCTACAAGCCGATAATTGGCAGGAAGCTGCGCAGGATCGGGATAAGGGGCGTGCTCTCGTTTTGGAGGCCAAGATCCTCTTTGGATGACAGTGCCATACTAGTTAGTTAGTTTAGTTCATATTGGTAAAAATAAAAATAAATACAGGTTTAGTACTACATAGTACAAATCAAAAATAACCAATGTCAATAATACAATATAGAATAATGAATAATGAGAAATAATAAAAAATAAATTACGGAAATGTAATTGTAGTACTATAATTAGTACATATCAATGCCAATATTAAAATTATAATAGGAAATAATTAATGTCTAAGAAAAATCGTCCATAATTTATTTTATTATTATTATTAAGTATTTAGGTATAATACCTAAAAGCATAATATGTATTAATAAAAGCTTACCTCGTGTAATGCTAACTAAACAGAATCGTTTGATTGCATCCTATAGTTATAAAAAAACTAATAAAACAAGTTATCCATAGCTACAAAAATATATTTAAACTATAGTTTCACTACTAAATCGTTTCTAATCAGTCCTTTTCTTTATATTCAGTTACCAGCATAGTCGCTATACGTGAAAATGGCCGTTCGTGAGTTTTCATTTCAAGCATGTGACAGTCCGTTTTCACATTATCCGATCCGATATGAGATGTCGGAAGCGGAAGGATTTCAATGGAAAAAATCCAAGATGGCGCCTGTAATGTATGGGGTATCGTTCCTTCATCCGCTATCGGATCGGATGAAAACGCACTTGCGTTCGGTGGTTTCGCTATTTAGATTTCACTGAGTTCTGATGATTGATTCTATGAGGAATTAAAAGAACTTCTCAATTATAATATAATAAGCATTACTACTTATTACTGGCTTCATGCGAAGTGCATGGGGGAGGCAAGTATAGCCTTAGCGCATCTGGTGGTCAAAATATGAACTAACGGTGGAAAGCGTGTTTGACATTTCATAAAAGTTGTATGGCTGGAAAGAAAACTTCACTATACGATTACTCTTTAAATATTCATTTGATTTGCATGTAAGAATCATTGTAATCTGTATACTTAAATTGCTTAATATAATTAATTAGATTAGATATTTATCAATACAGCTATAGCTTGGCAAAAACATAAATTTTGTAATTGTTTTATTATTTCCAGACCGCCGTTCTTGCCCTTTTCCGTCTAAGGTAAATAAATGATATTTCTTTGGTAATCCTAACTTTTGATAAAATTGTTCTCTTTTCTTTCCTTTGATAAAAGCATTATTTGATCTGTGATAAAAGTAATCGTTGATTTGATTACCCTACCCCAAACTAAACAAGTTGTGATTACAAGCAAAAATTTGCAATATTATGTCGTTTGCCACATGCTTGCTTGGTAAGCGACAAAGATATCTGACTATTCTTCTATACCTGTTTATTAATTTGTATAAGCATTTAACATTTAAATACCTAGTGCAACAATGTTTTCTAGAACAGATCCAGTGTTGGAATACATCCTTGGCAAGTTTTTCAAGTCATCATGGGTTAATAATTTAAATGACACGCTGAAGTCAGTTTTTTTCAAGTAAGTATTAAAGATTATTTGCACCGGGTGTTTGTAGAGCTGAAATTTCAGATAGGTTATTCTTCAATTCCGGCGTAGTCTGATACCCACGTGATAATTTATTGATACTCATTGTTAGTCAGCATTTTCTTTTAGATGATAGATGTTGGATTGTTGGGTTTCCCGTAATTTGGTATTTTGGTCAAAGTCGTATTCTGGTATCCCATTATCGTGAGGAATCATGGGAACTCCTCAAATCGGAACGGCATTCTTATAGTGACTTTCGTATTGTCATCAAATAATCAGGAATTTACATTAAAAACATTGGCATTTGATGAAGTGGAACTACTGAAGGTGATGAGATCAGCTTCTTATCCTGCTTTACTCTATAGAGTTAGAAAGGGGTATACTCATCAGCTGGCGCTGCTCAGAGGCGACCTGATGCTGGCGCAGGCCGCTGCTCACGGGGCCTACCACGCCGTAGTCGCCGCCGCTGCTAAGGGCAAGGTACTACATACACACTACTACATATAGCGCATTAGGAACGGCTTGATAGTAGCCCCGGAAGGTTCTTCGAACATTTTAAAATACGCGTTCGAATTTCAAAATCTCGATCGAACGCTGAAGACGGTCGTTCGTGCAGCGTCGTCACTTGTTTTCTTCCGATGTGCGCGCGTGTTTTGTTTCGAATTCAGAGTCAAACTGTATCATGCTCTTAGTTTTATAAGTCGATGTTTAGAACGCACCAAGATATCACGTAACCGACGCGTCCCATCTGTCAACGACACGAACTTGTAACCGTCTCGATAATACACTATGTGATCTTAAATAATTGTTTTATTAAACTAAACAATACATGGCGCAGTCGAATACATCAACGATGTCGATGTTTAACTTGCCAGAAAAATTAAACATATCAGGTAACCTGTCTGAGAATTGGAAAACCTTTGAACAAAATTTGGTTATATATTTAGTAGCGTCCGGTTTGGATAAAAGTGAAGATGCAAGAAAAGTGGCAATTCTACTAAATATCATTGGAGAAGATGGTGTAAAGATCTTTAATAATTTCGGGCTGACGGAGGACCAGAAGGGCAAATATGAAGATATCTTTAAAAAATTCCGAGACTACTGCGAGCCTAAGAAAAATGTTTTACACTCAAGGTTTCTATTTTACAATAGGAAGCAAGAGGAGAACGAACCCTTCGACCAATTTCTCACTGACATAAAGAAATTGGTTAAGAGTTGTAAATTTCAAGCCGAAGATGAGGCTGTTCGAGATAGACTGGTATTGGGCACAAATGACTTAAATACACAGAAGAAAATTGTAATAGAAGGAGATGCTGATTTAGATACCGTTATCACGAAGTTACGACTTGCTGAGTTGGGGCGTCAGCAGGCTGCAGAAGTACAAGGAAAGGTCAAGGTTGACAAGGTTGACAGAAAATTCAATAGTAAACCAATGCCTAATAATATGGTCCTGAAATGTAAATGGTGTGGAGAACAACATGAAAGAAAACTTGAAGTGTGTCCGGCTCGAGGCAAGTTATGTACCAAATGCAATCGGTACAATCACTTTGCAACAGTATGCCGCAGCAGATATGTAAAAGTTATTGCGGACAATAATTTAAAAAATCAAGAAGACAGTGATAGTGAATTTTACTGTGGAGGTGTTCAGAAGGTACGTTCTAAAGAATGGAGACAAACATTATTACTACAAGACACCACAAGTGTCAAGTTCAAGCTAGACACTGGTTCCGATGTTGACTTGATTCCATACAGTGTTTATCAAACACTTAAACAAAGAAAAAAGCTGCAGTTGGATTCTCCTAAATGTAATCTTTATGCTTTCAACAATACAGGAATAAAGGTATATGGCTCTGTATTGTTGGAAGTGAAATTAGTAAATAAATGCTATTTTATAGATTTCATTGTCACGGAGTCACAGTTTGAACCAACCCTTGGCAGAGATTCTTGTACAATGCTAGGTTTGGTTGAAAGAAAATATATCAATAAAATTGACTCATTGGAAAATGACATTGTTACAGGTGATCCACGAAAAAACGAATTAATGGAAAAATATCATGATGTTTTTACTGGGACAGGGAGATTTCCAGTTGAATGCCAAATACTACTGAAAGAAGGATCTGTACCAATTTCAAAACCACCTCATCGTGTTCCTCTAAAATTAAAAGAAAAGCTTAAATCAAAACTTGAACGGTTGTGCCAAAAAGGTGTGATTTCAAAGATGGACGAAGCCACAGAATGGATAAACAGAATTGTTATAGTGGAAAAAGATGAAAATGCCATCCGTGTGTGTTTAGATCCAAGGGATTTAAATAAGTGTATTCTCAAGAAATATTACGAAATTCCAACTATTAATGATTTAAAGTCTAAAATATCTGGAGCAAAATATTTCTCGGTCCTAGACCTGAAAGAGTCTTTTTGGCAAATTGGTCTTTCTGAGTCTAGTAAAAAGCTTTGTACATTTTCAACTGTTTTTGGTACATATAATTTTAATGTTTTACCTTTTGGATTAGATATTTCAGCTGAAATTTTTCAAGAAAACTGTGAAAATTGTTTCAAAAATATTGACAATACATTTATTTATATTGATGATTTTTTAATATATGGCAAAACAAAAGAGGAACATGATGTGGCTTTACAAAAAGTCTTACTAAGGGCAAAAGAATTAAATATTAAATTTAATCTTAAAAAATTTCAGTATCTCCCTGAAATAGTAAAGTATTTTGGTCATGAGATAATTAATGGTTGTTTGATGCCTGATAAAAATAAGGTTAAAGCTATTATGGATTATGACTCACCCTCTGATAAACAAAGCTTACAAAGGTTTTTGGGCATGATAAATTATATGAGAGATTATATTCCAAGATTGTCGGAATTAACAAGTCCATTAAGAGATCTTTTAAAAAAAGATGTAATGTTTCAGTGGGGAGAGAGTCATGAAAAATGCATTGAACAAATAAAAAATATTCTTGTTAGTCCACCCGTTTTAAGAAACTTTGATCCCAAGCAGCCATTGACTATCCAGACAGACAGCTCAAAAAATGCTATTGGTTGTGTTTTAATGCAATTTAAACAACCAGTTGCATTTGCATCTAAAAGTTTAAGTAAGACTGAATGTGAGTATGGTCAAATAGACAAAGAATTTTTAGCCATTCTATATGCCTGTAAAAAATTTCATTATTATATATATGGCAGACATACTGTAGTCCAAACTGATCACCTACCATTAGTTGCATTAATGAAAAAAGAACTGCATTCTATTGCATCTCAAAGATTACGGAAAATTAGATTAAAACTAAATATATATGATATTGATGTTCAGTATGTTAAGGGTTCACAGATGTTGATTGCAGATGCCATAAGTAGAGCATCATCAAAAGCTGATGCCAGCACTCTTGAACAATCACTGGACCATGTTGTTCATACAGTAAATGTAGGTGACAAATTTTTGACAGAGATCATAGAAGCCACATGTAAAGATGCAGTACTATCTCAATTGATTGACTATTATAATAATGGTTGGCCTACAAACATTGATAAAGTCACAGACCTTGTCAAACCTTATTGGAAAATTAAAAATAACATTGCAGTTGAAAATAATATGGTATATTTAGATCATAAGATTATAGTTCCCTCATCTCTTATTAAAACTGTTATGGAAAGAGTACACTCTTCACATTTTGGTATTACTAAAACCATAGGTAGAGCCAAGTCACTTTTCTTTTGGCTAAACATGAAAAATGATATTATTGATACTATAAGTAAATGTCGCTTATGTGAGAAATATAGTGCTAAGAAAGTAAAGGAAACATTATTATTAGATGAAACCACACCATCACTTCCATATAATAAAGTGGGATGTGACTTTCTAAGTTATGGGAATGAAAACTATCTAGTAGTAGCTGACTATTACACTAAGTGGTTTGATCTAATAAAAGTTAATTCAATGACTGCTGCATCAGTTATAAACATTTTAAAAGTCTTATTTGCTACTCATGGTATACCGAGCATTCTCAGAGCTGACAACATGCCATTCAACTCTATTGAATTTAAAAACTTTGCAAAACTGTATAAATTTTCTGTTGTTACATCTAGCCCTCTGTATCCTAAGTCGAATGGTTTTGTTGAGAAATATGTTGGTATAGCCAAAACTATGTTAAAAAAATGTAAAGATGAGAATTTAGATATACACCTTGTTATTTTAGAATATAGGAATAGCCCAGTTATAGGTTCACCATATTCTCCCTCTCAATTGTTATTTAGTCGTTTTACTAAGTCTACACTGCCAATACACGACAAATTGCTTGCACCAAAAGTTGTCACTGATTTTCATAAATATCAAGAAAAAAGAAACATTATAAATAAAACCAATTATGATAAAACTGCTAGACATTATAATTATACTCTAGAAAAAGGGCAAGATGTTGTGTATCGCAGGGAGAATGTATGGTTGCCAGCAAAAATAGTGGGCCTTCACAGTTCGCCCAGGTCATATTTTATTCAGGATGAAAAGGGTACTATTCTAAGAAGAAACTCTTCGCAGTTGAAGCCATCAGCAACTTCCGACATCCCATCAGATGTTTCTGATGTGGTGCCAAGACGATCTGTTGTTATACCTATAGAGAATGGGAACTCAGGGTTGCCTGTGGATTCAGAAAACATTATAGAACCTGGACCTACTTGTGAAGGAAGACCTAAACGTGTTGTTAACCCTCCAGCTTATCTTAAAGACTATGAAACAGATTTACCATAAAGGGGGAAGATGTATCATGCTCTTAGTTTTATAAGTCGATGTTTAGAACGCACCAAGATATCACGTAACCGACGCGTCCCATCTGTCAACGACACGAACTTGTAACCGTCTCGATAATACACTATGTGATCTTAAATAATTGTTTTATTAAACTAAACAATACACAAACCTAACAACTTTTGTATATGATTGCTAAGCAAATTACCCGACTAGCTTAAACCAGGACCTGAACCCAGACCTGGTACCGGATCCTGATACGCACAACTTACCTGCTTTACTTTCAACTTTTAATTAATTTTACAGCGCATTAGCTCAACTGTAGTGCTATAAAATCATATTCAATTATAGGATAAATACCTAAATAAAATCTCGATATTTGTTTACTACACATGAAACTTAGGATTTTCTACCAATCAAACAATTGATTCACAGCCTCGCCGAAAGAAGCCGTTTTATTTTTATTTTTAGCTACGCTAGCTTTTTGTTTAGCTATGTACCTATGGCGTTGGCTTACCAGAAGATTATCAGGTACACCTCAGACAAAAATATCTTTGCATTTCGCACACAATTTGGTAAATGGTTTACTTAATTTTATTCACACAACACTGATTTATCTCACACCGTGTCTGGCTGACACGCAGCTTATAGAGATACTAGAGTTTGAAGGCCGACATCCTTTATTTGGCAGTTACAGTTACGTAAGAATAATAACATCAAATCGCTCACGAGAAACCTCTGACACGTGTACATCGTACAAATAAAGAGGTGTCGCTTTGCATCAAATTAGGTATTTATAAGTAGTTCCGAATTAAAAAAAAATATTTCGGACCAATTACAAATCCATAGAACTTGTTAGTATAGACTTACCCCCTTATTCATAAACGTTCACTAAAGTTATCAAGCCGATAAAGTTCATTTGTCCCTTTCTATCACACCAATACGTCGGAAAGGGACAAACGAATTTTATCGGCTTGATAGGTAACTTTAGTGTACGTTTATGAATAAAGGGGTTAACTAATATCTAAGTTGTTAGACTTAATATCTAGGTTATAGGTATTTTTGATATAAGTATTTGTAGTTATACGATAGTACTAACTTAGGTACAAGTTATGTAATGTTAATATTGTTTTCATACATTTCTAGTGGTGTCTCAAAAGCTACACATTCTCGTAGAAGACATTTTTAGACTATCCAGAATATTCGGAAGTATCCAAGTTCCGCTCCATGTTTGATAATATCCCTTATCAATATCATCCAAGAACACTCGGATTTTATAGAATATTTTGGAATCTTATGGATCGTTAGCAACCTCATACGGACGGACCCTCATACCTGTAATTAATGTCTGTCGTTAAAATTGTCCAGACCATCCCGAAACATTCTCGAAGGATGTGATCTCTTCTACAAATGTCTAGAAGGTTCCAGATTATTCTTTACTCGTTCATGTATGTACTTACACTGTCGATCAACTATCGAATCTGGTGTTTTTGTACGGGTATGTCAGTCTTTTGTATGGGCAGTACTAAAACCCAGACTATACATCTTCACACATTAAATAATAAACAAGTAAACAATTTAATAAAAATGTTTATTTGATAAACCTTAAATCTATATTTACAAACAAATGATTCGGATTTCGCATCCTAATCAATTCGTTTTCTTTTTATTAATAGGCACTTTTCCGAATACTTTTCTAAATAATAATTTCAGTACTACTTTAATAACATATAGAGTTACTAAAATGATTGCTAATAGATCTAAATACATCTTCTGGTACCAGGGCAACATGAGCGCGGGGGAGCGCAGATGCGGCGCTCCGCGCGTGCGCACCACGTGCTCCACCCAGTGCACCAGCTCCGCGCCCGGCGCCACCGGCCGGTCGTGATAGATCTGAGAAAGTTCTTTGGCTTTCTTTGAGTACCTGAAACAAATAATGAGAAGGCTCAACTACGTTATGAGTAAAAATAAAATCATCCCCAATTTTCACTTTTGCATGAAACATTTTTCGGCGTAACTGTTTTATTGCAAAATTTCTGATTGATAGCACTGACCACGGTGCAAAACTGCGGTTTGACGAATGGCAAATCTACAAGGGATCTTAATTGACTACGGAGCTCTTCAAAAGCCTTGCTTTATTCACTTAGGATTATTTATCATTTCTTCTATGGCAGCCTTCATGTCAGCAGCCATTTCGTAGGACAGGTCGACCAACTTCGCGTAGCCTTTCTTTACAGCTCTCATCGCGTTGAGGCGCTGGTCAGCCCCGTAGGGCATGACGATCGTGGGGACTCCGAAGAAGACGGTCTCAGTGGTGGACAACAGGCCGCCGTGAGTGATGAAAAGGCGGATGTTAGGGTGAGCTGAAACGTTATTCGCAATTTTAAAAGTTTGCAACAGCTACAAGTACCTAATTGATACCAGACTGAGTAGCTAATGTGATAATCGACAGCTCTCTGTCGCGCTAATATGGAAGACAATAAGCTTAGGAGCGAATCAATTGGCACCCAGATCAAGGTAAGATTGTGTAAGAAGCACGCCATCTACGCAGAACCCATTTGCGGAGAGAGATTTAATGAGAAATTAAGTTTCTCTAATTCCATAGTAAAATAAGTAACTTTAAGAAACCCTTTTACATAATCTGAATGTCAATGTTATTAAAACAAGTAATATCTCACCAAGAATGCTTTGTTGTGGCGCCCAATTCAAAATATGAACATTTTTAGGTAAATTTGGTAATTGTTCTTCAAATTTCCATAGCACAGTTTGCTTCAATCCACCAAACAATTCCAAGAAATCTTTTTTCGATGATTCTGGCCAGTCTTTGCTCTTGGCATTAGTTCCCATACTGAAGTATATTACTCCGTGTTTTGCCTCGTCCATTATCTTTTGAAGATTCTGTAAGTTTAAAGTTCAGGTTTAGGTAAGTACTGTACATTTAATCAAGTCTTTACTTATAAGTACATCACACTTTTGCAGACTAATGGTGTTGGACTAATGAATAAATGAATCCAAGTTAGTGACTTCGAGCACCGAACGGAACTTGGTCCGGAGAAAAATCCGGTTTAATCTGGTCACACAAAAGCATATGCCTTAAGTCAAAAAGTGACAACTAGACGTTACTTACTGCTGGAAGGGGTTTGGTATTAGGATTGATGTGATATCCTCCAATTTCTCTGACATTCGGCGGTACACTGATGGGCTGGCTCAACGCAGTGTGGGAGTTTGTGAGCATAAAGGTGCCGTTATACAATACTTCCTCGTATGGAGGCAGCTGCCTACCCCGTTTTTCGTACAGAGGTGTGAAGAATTCTTCGTATAATTCTTTCTCTTTACCCTCTATGTATCTGAAATAGCAGGTTATAGTTTATTTTACAGTGACGCCTTAAAGACGAAATTCATAATCTCAAGACCTGCATGTCTTACTTAATGCACCCTCTACGAGAATAATTTGTTTTAAGTAGAAAAAGTCTGTACGGAAAGACAACAGTCGTTAACAGTAAACTTATACTATACATATAATTGAATACCTTTAAATATTTCTAGAACTTACAAATATTTTGCAGCCTTAAACCCAAACACGGTCAGTAGATTGACAAGTCGTTCGGAGAAGGAGAAAGGTGGAATTGAGGAAGCCATAATGTTCGGGTTGAACGCGGGGTTAGGAATCTCGTGCACCAGCTGCAGCACTATCCAGTGAGGCTCCATGGAAGATGACCAGATCAGTGGACAGTTAAATAGAGGCGCTATCCTGTAAGTACACAATCATTATTAGACATTTCGTTTGAATATGACTTGGATGTGACAATTAACGCCATCTCGAATCTATCTCCCGCAACTGCACATTTTCAGTGGCGCCATTAAGCGGGAATCGTATTTTGAGTTTTTAGAATTCGTTACTCGATAGCGTAACGGAAAATAATTTTCATGGATAAATGTCCAAAAAATTCCCAGTGTATCCCAAACCAAACATTCGCAAATATCATTTCCCAAACAAACGTTTGGCAAACAACTTTAAATCGATATATTTATCATTTAGTAAAATTATTTTTTTGCAAGGATTGTTTACCAAATAATTATATTTTCAAGTTTCATTTCACCAAGGACATATTTTTGGAATAGGTATAGAACGCTATTAAAAACGTTTGCTAAATAAACTTTTCACTAAGTGAAATTTGATCACCCAATTGGCCAAACCTAGGCCACTCTACAACCATGTCAAAATGACAAGCAGGAAGAGATTTCTTACAATCTTATTTATAACGTGACTATGACATAGTTCTACAGTGGCCTCCAATTGTGTGGGTTCCAATTATTTGACTGTACATATCTATCTCTATCGCTCTTGCGTATTGGCCTGGCCAGGCCCCGTAGCCGAATTGCATTTCTGCGACACGAAACGAAAACGAAACGCCGCGAAAGGTAGTCTGGCTCTGTCGCGCCAATACGCAAGAGCGATAGAGATAGATATCTACGAGAGTTTCGTTTCGTGAGCGTTTGTGCATTCGGCTACGCACACGCAGTACCGATACCAGTCTTACCCAGCAAAGACATCGCTGAAAAGCCACTCCACAATGACAGCATCAAACTCCTGTGTAGTGTCGCTCAGGAAATCCACGAGGTCTTTCGTATCAAACAAGGTCCTAACCATTTTAGTGAACTGAGGTACTACGGATAAAACATCCATATTCGCTTCCTTGTTGAGGATGGACTTCAAATTCATTATTTTACTAGCTGCAATGAAAATTTAAAATTTATATAAAATTATAAATTATAAACCTTGTAGCAAACAACGGTACAGTCAAGTGTAAAATATGGGTGTACCTACACATCTTACTTAAAGATATGTCCCATAGCATCTTAGTCCGGTGTAATAAGAGCGTTGTACCTACCATATTAAATTTATGAGATGATTTTTTCGATACATATTTTTGCACTTGACTGTACAGGTTGGCGTAAATAGTTATTTGTTTTACAAGGGGCGAGTGGCAAAGTAACAGGTAACCGCACGTGCCAATATTGATACCCGAGCAAGCGAAAGATTCCAATATTGAACCGCGAGCGTAGCGAGAGGTTCAACAAGTGGAATGTTGAGCGTTGGGAGGGTTTCAAGGCACGAAGGTTAAACAAACTTTGCCGTCCCAGTGAAACACACCAACACGAACAAAATAGGTACTGACTATAAAACATCAAACTAAATCAAATTCATCAATTTATTCAATATGTATGATTCAAAATCATCATTTATAAGTAAAATCTACCAGCCCGCTGAAGACATCAAATTAAAATTTGTATGAAAATGCCAAGTCAACACGAGGAAAATAAGTAGTAACTAATAACTATACATACTGTTTAATAAACATTTAGGTATGATTCAAAATCTTCATTTCAAGGTTTATATTACTTAGCAGGCAGCTAATGCTCTCTGACTATAAAAAAGTGATTCGACGATCATAGAAAGTTACCTTCTTTTTCCATAATCTCGTTATTTTGGCTAAGGTCCACTTCATGATACTTATCCGTAGTTTTGTGCGTTGGGAACGGGGTAGCGTAGGTAACCTGGAAGATTAACCCTTAATAAGCATTACAGGAATTATGCAAAATTACTTATACAAAAAAAACTATGAAATAGGGATCAAAATCTGGTGGGAAATATATTAACAACAGCCGTAGCGTAGTCATTTGTTCCTTTTGGCCTATGACACATGATCACAGTTTGTGTCGGTGAATGTGAAAAGGCATATGGAATTAAAATTATAAATCATAAGTATAAGGCACTAGTCCCACCGCGAGCTAGTAAGCTATGAGCTAGTAAGCTATATCGGTTTTAAAAACGAACAAAGAATAAGCAGTCTCGTGCAAATAAAAGAGACACGGCGATATTAAATAGCTCACCGCTGGGCGAGTAGCTAATGTAACTATAAAACATCACCGTGTCTCTTTTATTTACACGGGAGTGATTCTTTTTTGTTCGTTTTTGTAGTCGATAGCTCATAGTTTACTATAGCTTGCGGTGGGACCAGTGCCTAATACGGTTAAATTTTTTGAATACATATCACCAAACGTTCAGTGAAATTTTAACTCACATTGATAAACCTTAAGAAGTTTTATAGATAATTATGAAAAATAAATTAAAACTTTATAATTTTAATGGCTTCTTGTACCCCAAGACTTTTATTTTTAAATTAAATAACTCTCAATGTCAGTGATATTGGAAATAAGTTTATAACATAACTTCATAAATGGAGAAATATGATTCGAGCCCTACACCCCAGCAGAGGGTAACAGGATGTACCTAATGAAGAAGAAGAAGATAACTTCATTCATACATTAACGGCCGCGTTCTTAGAGATTTTATAGAATATAGTTTTAGGGCTGACAACACCCAAATGCGCAAAATTGATGTTAAGGTGACGGACCCAATCATGGACAGTTTAAGAAAAAAATTCGCCTGTTTTTGATATTTCACTGATAAAAATTCTACCGCCAAGCGTGTTAAATCTTGAATGTCCTATCCTTCTTCTACATTTCAAGCGTATTGCAGAATATATACTCCTATTGGTTTCTTCATAGTTAACAAATTAAAACTAGGTGTTTTTTCTCCAATTATGGACGGCAGTTCTCCATTAATGGATCCCCCATTATGGACAGTGAAATAAGTTTAAAATTTTACTTTTAAAGCCAACTGATACGCAATTAGTCAATTTTATACACCATAAATACAATTAGTTTGGGTTATTTTAACATAGGATTGTTTCTTGTAAATTTTGGTTTTGTAAATTGTTCCTTGTCCATCATAGGAGGTAGGCAGTTTTTCGGGTCCAGTAATGGACACTCGCAAAATAACGTCATTTCTTTATATCTTTGGAGCAACAAACTATTATGTTTTATACCTTATCTCATGCTTAATGCAGTAAATAAAACGCATTCAAGATTACACCGTGCGTTATTTTTTTATTATTTTATACGTAAACTCATCTCTCTTAGCAACATTACTAAGAATTCGTCTTGATATTTTTTTCAGTAAACTGGTGAATTTTATCTTGTCTCCAAATCCTTCAGAAATAACCGAATTAATTGAAACTTCAAAATGAAACAGCTCTACAACTCTAGTTTATGGTACATAGCCGTCAGGTTTTAGAAACTTATTTTAGATACTTATTTTTAAGGATTTGTGTTTTTTTGTCCATAATGGCATCACCGTCCATTATGGGGTATTTTACCTTACTTGCGCAGTTTTTTAAGACAAACTATTAGTTTTAGTAAGGCAAGTAAATTATATATTAATTATATTTCAACGAACATAGCCGTACTCGATACACGATTTAATGAAATCGGCTTGATAGAAAAAAATTACAAAGATTGGTATTGAGTTCGTCATTAAACGGTTCTCGTTCAATTATTCACTTAGTTGTCTTTAATTAATATTACAATAACAAAAATATACATATCTAAAACACTAACGAAACATATTTCTATTTTATTTTAATATTTTTCCGTACTTTTCGTACCTAGCCGCCCTCTTTTAGTGACATCGCGCTCTCACTCACTCCCATACGAATAGACGGTGTAAGCTAGCGTCAAGGCCATTGGGTGTTGTCATTGTCTTAACTGTAACTGTCGCACAAAATGCTATAGCAGTATATTATGATTGCATTTACCTCATGTCCAGCTTCCAACAGGTGTCTTACATAGCCGGACCCAAGTATGCCATGGCTTCTTCCAGCAAACGGGAAGACAACCAAAATCTTGTACCCGCCACATAGGTGTAATAAAGCTACTAGCAATAGAGAAGATAATATTTTCGTCATGATGTTAACTGAAAACAATTAATAAGCTGTTTTAATAAGCGTTCCAATACCTTGTACCTGGGCCACAGACCAACCCCTATAGACATCCATTACAAGACGACTCGCGGTCGCCAGCCTTCCTAGTATTTGCACTGATATAAGCGCGGGCGCTCGCCGTGCCCGATCAGTAGCGGCCAAGTAACAGACCCGAAAGCAGCGCGTGTTTTTCGCAGTAAAAAAATTGAAAAAGGGTATTTTGATGTCTTAAAGATGTCCACCTGTAGTGTGAAATGGTGTGGAAAGGTAACAAGAAGCTCAAATTTAAAAACAGACGTCATTACATTCCACATAAAAGTCATATTTATAATTTATTCAGAGCCGGCATAGGTCAACTTACATTGGCCACTTACGCGTCAGTAACTTTGAGTAATTATGTTAACTAGAGAGGGCACGTCAACTTGATTTTGTGTAACAACACTTAGAGCCGATCGGCACAACCGCGCTTAGTCTGTGCCGAACGGCTGTGGTAGATTGACGTATCGCAATGAAAAATATTTCGTCTAAATAATGCCGTCATGTGTAGTGAGGTACTGTACAAACTGCTCAGGAAAATCTAACAAAAGCCAAGGAGTGACTTTTCATACGTAGGTTTACTGCATTTTTGTTTAAACACGCTTACTTTTTTAAAAATGTATCAATATAAACTCATGCCGAAGCGCCATGTTGCGGCGGCCATGTTTCGTTGAATCGCTAATTGAGAGTCATAAATTAAAAAAATGACCATGTAAACCCATGTCACTTCTATACTACGACTTCTAATCTATGCACTCTATGCAGAGCTCATCATCGCGACCGAAAGGTCGTAAGCGCCGAGTTAAATCGTAGCGCTTGCGACGTTACGGAAGCAGGCCATTGGTTCACACCCCGCCCCCTCACCCCGCCTTCAGCTTACAGGCTGTGACACGTTCGTTGTTTGCTATAGCTCCTCTATACGAAGTAATAATTACTCAATGGTCAGTAAAGGGACAGTCCCTTTCATCTGGCGCGACTGCCCGCCGTCCTTGAAACGGCCAATCACAGCGCGCTTAACACATTCCCCGCCCGCTCCTCGCACCCCTGGCACTGGTGACTCGTATCGCGAACAAAATATACAAGACTGCTACTCTATAGGAGGTTCTCTGTGACCTGGGCGAACGAGATCCCTTCGGAGTTCTATTTTATTAAATCTTGTTTTTAACCCCCGACGCAAAAACGACCCCTTCGTTTTGTCTGTCTGCCTGTCTGTCTGTCTGTCTGTCTGTCTGTCTGTCTGTTTGTCTGTCTGTCTGTCTGTCTGTGTGTGTGTGTCTGTCTGTGGCATCGTAGCTCTCGAACGGATGAACCGATTTTGATTTAGTTTTTTTTGTCTGAAAGCTGAGTTAGTCGGGAGTTTTCTTAGCCATGTTTCATTAAAATCGGTCCACTAGGTCGCGGTCGGGGGTTTTATCAAAATTTTAATTTTGTGGTTAGGTTATCGATGATAAATATAGATACCATACAATGATATACCGTATTTTACATTTAATAACGCTAAAGAAAACCGCATGAAAACTCTAAAATTCGTGTATGAACCCCGAATAACAAATTGCAGAGAAATCGTTAGAGCTGTTACCGAGATCGCCGGTATATGTGAGCGTGCACGGAAAACGTCCACTTTGTCGATTGCTATAAAGTCGCTTTGTCAGTTTATTCATATGAAGATACAGGTAAATCTCGCCTAAATGGTAACCGACAAAGTGGGACGTTTTACTAAACATACTCACATACATAAATAAGTAAATATACAAGAATTGCTCGTTAAAAAGTATTATCTATACAAAATCATACATAGGGACAGACAGACAGACAGCGGGAAGCGTCTGTTTTTATACTAAGTACCTATGTAGGAATATAACATGAATTTTACTGATGACTGTTTAAAATTATGCTTACCTCGTTTTCGGAACCCTAACTTTTATTTATTTAACTAATTAATAACCTATTTAAAAAAATAATCAACTAGTGAAATAACCTTTCCATAGTATACAACATTAATCAGTACTAAACTAAATATAATCGGCCTTTTATTTTATGAAGAAACTAAGGTAGTGGCTCTACGTGAAAACGACCGCACGTGATTTTTTTTATCACAGTGAGTAAGTTCAAATATTCCCATGCATTAAAGTCACAAATAATAATTTAATTTACAGTATATAGGTAGGATTTTTTTTATCGTAAGCGGCGCTGCATTTACCTACCTCGTCGTTATAGGTAATTAAAGTACCTACTTACCAGGGTAGGGATTTGTGATTTCAGAATGGTTTATTTCGCCAGACGAATTTCTGTCGCTGTAGTAGGTAATTAGGAATCTAGTGGTAGCTATTCATTTTTAATTCAAATAAAATCATTTTTAATAGTTATTACCAGAGATATTATTAGGTACTATTAAATGATATACCTACACGAAATCGAGCGGCAAAACTTCAAGAATCATCCAACTATTCGTCAACACGAATCACGTCGTTAATAGTTATTTGTTTTACAAGGGGGCAAAGTTGCTGTTTAACCGCACGTGCCAATATTGGTACCCGAGCAAGCGAAAGATTCCAATATTGAACCGCGAGCGTAGCGAGTGGTTCAAAAAGTGGAATCTTGAGCGTTGCGAGGGTTTCAGGCACGAAGGTTAAACAAGCTTTGCCACCGAGTGAAACAAATAACTATTTAATCTCAGGTAGGTGCATGCATGGGTAGGACACCGGACATGTCTTGAAGATTATACCAAGAGTCGTTTAGATATATAGGTACCAGTGGCGTAGCGTCGATACAACTCGATTCCCAACGGGTTCCCTAAAATTCTGCAGTATCTGTACTTAGAAGTCCATACAAAACAGATCCCAAAAACCCCTCCGGCTTTACCAACAAAAATTTTCACGCGTCGCCACTGATAGGTACTAATGCAGACCACGTGTTATCACGCGAGGAGGACAGGGGGGTTACCATGACGTACTAAAGACGTTCAGTTTAGGTTGAGAGAAAGGGACACAGCTATAGCAGTTACATAGCTCCGTCCCTCTCTCTCAACCTAAACTGAACGGCTTTAGCACGTCATGGTAACCCCCCAGGTTATGTAACTATTACTATTCTTTATTCAGTCCTCACAGACCTTGTAAAAAATAAATTTCAGGTACGACATTTTTCAATATCACCGTAGGTTGATATCAGACGACTCAAGTGAGATATTACGACATACCAAGTCATACTCAACTCATACTTACCGTGCATTTTTTTGCGATCAAAATGTTTTCGGACAATAACGTTATCCATTTATGATAAACCATTTCATCCCGAACTGAGAATTCAATCACAATTTCACAGTATACTGCCCTGACATGCCATTATTGCCATTACAATGCCCGGGCTACACGAGGTGAGTTTTTCAAGCTAAAATAGCAAGCTAATGTTAGTAAGTCAGCAAGCTAGTTTTTCTGGCTTCGTGTAGACAAAACCATCTTAATTTCTAAGCTAGTAAGTAAGCTAGTTTACAGGTCAGAAGTATGCTTGCGCGATAAATGATAAAACATCAGGTCGTCCCTATCGCTCTATTTGTAAGTTCGGTAAGGACGGCCTGATGCTTTATTATTTATCGCGCGACCATGCTTGCCTGCCAGGACAGTTCTGCACGGGTAGCATGGTCGCGCGATAGACGATAAAATATCAGGCCGTCCCTATCGCACTATTAATAAGTGCGATAGGGACGGCCACATGTTTTATCATTTATCGCGCGACCATAATTGCCTGCCTGTTTGCAGGCTAGTAGCGTTCCCCCACCGCTGAGTTTACTATCCTGCCGGCCTAGCCGAAATGACAATTGTAGACGCCAGACGCCGATCGCAACGCAGTCTGACTTAGTCATGCCAATACGGAAGAGCGACAGAGATAGTTTGCGCAGTTAGCTATGTTCCTTGGCTTGTTAACTTCCATGTGAGCGGCGAAGCTAATAGTTTGCAGTTGGCTAGTACAGTTACATGGACGAGTGGTCACTCCAATAAATAAATAGAAGCCTCATGTAAAACAAACAGAAGAGAAGCCTCATGTAAACAGAACTAGCATGCTCCAAGCTAGGTCAACAATCCAGGGCAGTTTAGTAACAAACTAGCTTGCCATCCTAGCTTGAAAAACTCGCCTCGTGTAGCCCGGGCATTAAAGAATACAATAGAGTAAATAGGTACCCAATTTTTACTCGTAATTCGTAAACCAGCACGAGTAGCATGGTCGCGCGATAGACGATAAAATATCAGGCACTATCGCACTATTAGTAAGTGCGATAGGGACGGCCAGATGTTTTATCATTTATCGCGCGACCATACTTGCCTGCCAGTACTTCATTTCAAACTGAGAACTCGCGGTTAGACAAAAACTAGAGTACATAAGGATGTACTCGATGACATAAGGTATAGTATAGGTACCTACAGGTAATAAATAAAAATAAAATAAATAAATATTATAGGACATTCTTACACAGATAGACTGAGGCCCACGGTAAGCTCAAGAAGGCTTGTGTTGTGGATACTCAGACAACGATATATATAATATATAAATACTTATATACATAGAAAACATCCATGACTGAGGAACAAATATCTGTGCTCATCACACAAATAAATGCCGGGATTCGAACCCGGGACCGCGGCGCAGCAGGCAGGGTCACTACACTCACTACCGACTGCGCCAGACCGGTCGTCATATATGACTATTGTCAAGAGGGCGCTGTTATTTTGATGTATGAATGCTGCTATTTTGATGTATGTAAGAAAATAGTTGTAATAAAATTCCGCATCTATTTCTGGTAAGGCTTTACCTACTTCGCTCGATCGTTCGATACATCTTTCCGTGTCCGTCTCTATACCTTTGTAGTAGAGCCAATAGCTATAAATACACAATTAGAAAAAGCATCTCTGACATGTCGGCTGTCACTATACAGGGTGCCCGGTAATTAATGGACAACCTTTTAACCACCAAGAGGGCACCTTATACTGGTCCAGAAAATCGACTTTTAGGTTTAGTAAAAGACGCCTGGTTTTCGAGATTTTTACACTTTTTAAAATTTTAGGTAGTATTAAAATTTAAAAAATTGTGAAAATCTCGAAAACCAGGCGACTTCTACTAAACCTTTTTTTGACCAGTATAAGGTGCCCTCTTGGTGGTTAAAAGGCCTGTCACCTGGTTTTCGAGATTTTCACACTTTTTAAAATTTTAATACTACCTAAAATTTTAAAAAGTGTGAAAATCTCAAAAACCAGGCGACTTTTACTAAACCTTAATGTCGGTTTTCTGGACCACTATAAGGTGCCCTCTTGGTGGTTAAAAGGTTGTCCATTAATATCCATTGAAATTTTAAAAAGTGTGAAAATCTCGAAAACCAGGCGACTTTTACTAAACCTTAAAGTCGATTTTCTGGACCAGTATAAGGTGCCCTCTTGGTGAATAAAAGGTTGTCCATTAATTACCGGGCACCCTGTATAATAAACCTAAAAAATTAGCGAGGTTCAAAGATGCAGATTAACATCATGAAACGATTGATCGATAGGTTCAAGTTTAGTAGGCAGCCCATAAGTACAAATGTTCGATTCTACTGACATAACATAGTTGGTTTACTAGAAGAGTTTACTAGAGAATTCAAACAAATATCAAACATACCTTTGCACTTCGCACACACTATGTAGGTAATAGTTGTAAAGATAATATACAAATTATTAGCACTTTGATCGTCCGTCTAGGTTATTTACTAAGTTTTGTTTACACACGCGGATTTATCTCACCATGTCTGGCTGCTACGCAGTTAATAGAAGAACTACAGTTTGGAGGCCAAATTCATACTTTATTTGGCAGTTATCAAACGAGCGAAGAGATGTTATTTATAGTACATTCAACTTTTTACATTCGGATTTTTTTAAACTGAACTCGAGAACTTTACTGCTTAGCTAAATGTTTTCTAATTGTAATTAGAAATCATAATAAAACGTACGTACGTTTATCCATATAATTACATACGTATATGGATTATGGATAGACGTATTTTTGTTGAATCATGACGGTGCGAGGTAGCTTTCGGCGAATGCGAGTTCTAAGTTCGGGGCGAGCTACTACGACTACGTAGTTATCAACTTATCAGCCACTGAAACAACGTGTCCATCAGCATCCAGTACCCCAAGCGGCTCGCTGCGCCGCGAAAACCACGTTCTTACTGCTACTTTAAAAGCCCGTAGTACGGCAAAACCTAGGATTTATCGGTAAAAGCAGATCCGTCGGTTATAAACAGTCTAAAGACCAATTGGCGACTTTGGATCACTTATTCGAGAATCTTATTAGGCGTGCTAGATCGATCACTAACCTGGGAATGAGTGCAATCATCAGGTATGACAGACAAATCGCGCAACCGACGCATCGAGTTAGAGTCCGGCGCGGGCCTTAGATTACTCTACCAAGTTATCGTGGCCCACAACATTGAGTTGACATCTCAAATCTCAATTTGAAGAACCGACGCACCACGATCGCGACTAGAGATGAGTAACTACCCAGGTAAATACCCGACGGTGGGTATTTACCGGGTAAATACCCGATATTTACCTACCCGCGGGTAAATACGCGGGTATTTTCATTTTTCTTCCAAATTTGACGTTTTTAAATGGTGTTTGGGCTAAAATAGATTAATTTAAGTCAGTCTTTGTAATTGTACACATAATGTTTATTCAAATTGGGAACGAATAGGTTGCTATGAGATAAAATGTGATTTTAGTGTATCACTCTAACTATAAAAATCGTGTAATATCATTCTCTGACATACGGAAATAATTTCAAATGCTTTTAGTATAAATTATAAGTTTGATAAATTAAAACTGTAAATAAAAATATGTGAATAAAAATATTAAAAAAAAAAATCTTTTTCAAGCTCATAACTCATACATAGTATATTTTATGACAAAAATACATGTAAACTTTTTTGTAGGAAATTGTGTCTACTTTAGTTCGTACATACAATACTTTTCGATATTAATGATAGTTTCCATGAAATATGAAAAAAATACATTTTACCCCCCCCTAACCCCACCATAACACCCTCCAACCAGTACTAGGAAGTTTATCTTTATCGTATAAATACGACTAATTAATACAATCTAAAAAGCACACATAAAACATATTTTTTTAATTATTTTTAAAAATATACATTAAAACTTCTGTAAACTTAATTGTCTATTTGACTGAACAGTTTTGTTTTAAATTGTGTATAAAAATTACAACCACTAACTTAGTATTTATCTCCAATTTAACACAAATCAGCATGTCCAACATGAAATGAATCTACCCGTCAATTTGAGTAGATACGGGTAAATACCGGGTAGATAGGTATTTACCGGGTAAATACCTGGGTGGGTAGATTGGGTATTTACCCACGACCCATCTCTAATCGCGACCGCATGAATGACCCAATAATTAGGTACCAATCCGAAGTAAAACCTAGGATTTAGCCAACCAACGGCGGTAAAAGCCCGAAGAGACCGTAATTATTACATTTCGGTTTTTTACCGATTGGTGTCACTGGTTTTAATGGTTTTTGGTGGATACTTAGTAAATAGAAATACATAATACCTACAGTGAAGTCCTATTTTTATGACATGTTAACGGATTATCGATTAACTTTAACTTCCGTTAAATCTACCGAAATGTATCGCTTTAACGATTAACGAAGTTAACTTCTTAAGTAACGGATTAACGATTATCGAAGTTAACTATTTGATTAACGGTGCCCAGCACAGATGTCATATATACCATAGATCAAGCAAACGTATCTACTTAGCGTGTCAAATGAACTCAGTGAAATCCACTGATCGCAGCTTGCAGCTTTCGGGCGTCAATTTTTGTAAGTTGAAGTCAACCAAAACGTAAAAAATGCCACTGAAAACCTCAACAGCCCATATGTATGAGTCATACTGAGCAATATTTACTATGGAACCAACCTCGAAATTACAAAAAAAAACTGTTTCTTACATTTTGGTTGTACGATCTTGAAATTTTCGGGATTTCGAGATTGGTCCCATAGTAAAAGTTGATCAGTATGACCTATACCTATGTGGTGTGTACGAAATAATATACCTACTCGTAAGGTTTTTAGACTCGGTACATTTTTACACAGACAAATCTTTTTATTAAAATATTTCATTAAGTACCTACTCAGTAAATTATACCTACCGCGCTGGAGACAAGGTATAATTATTTAGAACCAGTTATCTTGATTACAATCAGGTTTAAGTTCAAGGTGAGGACAATTTAGATGGGTAATCAACTATTTACACCGTAGGTACTATTTATTATTAACAATAACTTTGACCTCTAAACATGCCAACTGACATATTTAACGCAGATTTAATGAGATAACCATTTTTTTTTCAATTGATTAAATTATCCCAAGGCCGGGGTAGGCCAAAAATGAGATGGTGGAAAGACCTGGACTCATTTTGTGGCGACTGGCAGGGGAGCATGCAGAAAGCCGTGATCAGTGGCGGAAAACAGGAGAGGCCTTTGCCCAGCAGTGGCAGCATCATAATATAGGCTATTTAAAAAAAATCGGTTCTATTTCGGGCGTTGTCTTGTCACACAGAAGGACAGGTGTAGATATGTAGGTATCCTTAATCGAATCAGCGGCGTCAGCGTGACCGATTCATATAATTCGAGTATCTGACACGTTTTTAATAAGCGTACGAAAATGACTCAACTCAACGCGTCAGTTGATAAACAAGACTTAAAAGTACCTAATCAAAATTATGGAAACGAATTATATCGAGTATAATGAATTTACAATCCGAACCGTAACCGAAGACAATAAAGTTATTAAGTAATACAGTTATAAATATGCTTCCGTATATATTAAAGAAATTATGGTTTTCATTTTAAAAAGGCGGGCGGTTCCTGAGCCTTGATGATAAGTAAAAAATAGGTATTGTAAATAAAAAAATAATTGTAAAAAATGTATGTATTTAAAAATCGGTGGTGTATTATAACAGTTTCTTGATTAGGGATAATCATGAATCACAGATTTTGCTATAGTTATAGTTAAGAATACAGACAAAATAACATCAACAAAATTAACCCAATTTTAATTTTATTCTACGAACAACTATAATGACATGGCAAAAGACATACACTGGGCCCACAATTATATAAGATTAAGAGACCTTACATATCACATTAACATATCTACTGCTTAAACATTAACAAAGTTCAAATCAAAAATCTCATCATACTGAATGCAAAAAAAAGGCTATGCTTCGACAATTAGTGTGTCTAGTTATTAAGCATACCTTTCAACTCTAAAATAACTAGGTACTCTATCTAATACTGAATACATATCAATAATCATTTGAAAGATAATGTCAGATCAACTGAACAATATTATACTCTCCCGACATCCAATTCAATCATTTATCGAACAAGTCAACGCATGAAACTAACAGATTTAGCCATAATGCGTTAATCTTAATCACAGACCAACCCCTATAGACATCCATTACAAGACGACTCGCGGTCGCCAGCCTTCCTAGTATTTGCACTGATATAAGCGCGGGCGCTCGCCGTGCCCGATCAGTAGCGACCAAGTAACAGACCCGAAAGCAGCGCGTGTTTTTCGCAGTAAAAAAATTGAAAAAGGGTATTTTGATGTCTTTAAGATGTCCACCTGTAGTGTGAAATGGTGTGGAAAGGTAACAAGAAGCTCAAATTTAAAAACAGACGTCATTACATTCCACATAAAAGTCATATTTATAATTTATTCAGAGCCGGCATAGGTCAACTTACATTGGCCACTTACGCGTCAGTAGAGGGACAGTCCCTTTCATCTGGCGCGACTGCCCGCCGTCCTTGAAACGGCCAATCACAGCGCGCTTAACACATTCCCCGCCCGCTCCTCGCACCCCTGGCACTGGTGACTCGTATCGCGAACAAAATATACAAAATTGCTACTCTATAGGAGGTTCTCTGTGATCTTAATAGTTTAAAGTCTTACCGCCTTATTCATAAACGTACTCTAAAGTTATCAAGCCGATAAAGTTCGTTTGTCCTTTTCTATCACACCAATACGTCGGAAAGGGACAAACAAACTTTATCAGCTTGATAACTTTAGTGTAGGTACGTTTACAATAAGGGGTTTAGCATGTTATCAGATCTTTTTTAAGGAGTTATATTATTCAAGTTAATTTATGTTTCAAATTTGAATTCTGGTTTCATATAAACAGATGTATAGACGATTTTAGTATCACATAGTTCCAAAAACTCCACATTATCGCAGTAAAAAATAAAACAGATAACATATAGTTAGTTAAAGATAATCAGATTTAGTTTTGATCTAGAAACAGTTCGTATTAATTGAGGTTCTATCGTACCTTATCACCAAATCAAGGTTTATCGATAAACATGTTGTTTGTTTATGATGCAACATTTTTTATCATAAATTGCCCGGTCCACACAGAGCGAGGCAAGCGCAGCTTCGTGCCCAGGGGGGTCACGTCACGTGGTCTATTTGTATGGCCAAGGCTTCCTCGAGGCCCGTCGTGAGGCAATTTCCTCGCGAGGCAAGCGTGCTATTTAGACGTGCTTCCGCCGAGCTACGTCTAAATTGGACGTTGCCGTGTGAGCACATTGCCTCGCGACATGCCTCGCTCTGTGTACACCCGGCTTATTAGGTACGAGTCTAGATTTATCTTTATTCTACAGCAAAACATGTATATTTGTAAAACAGAAAATTCCATTCGAGGGCTTAAAATTGACTTAATGAATCTCAAAAAATCATAAAAACACATTTTATCAAAACAAAATCATTTTTTAAATGCTCAAGGCCGCTAGTAGTTCCCTAATCTGTTTCGCATCCTCCATTTTGACAATATCCCTAAAGGCCCGCACGCAAGTCGCCTCCTTTTCTAGATTCTTCGATATCTGGTGCGCCCTGCGCGTTATATCCTTCGGTATGCCGGCGAGACGCGCCGCGTTGAAGCCGTAGGACTTCGGACACGCGCCGGGAGACAGCTTGTAGAGGAAGGTGATGGTCTCCTCGGGGATATCGTCGCTGTCCGCTGTGGACTCGTCGGTTTCCACCATGCACGCCTGGTTGGTAATGGAAAAACTCGTTATTTGGTATATAAAATGTAGATATTTAAAAAAATGTTGATGTGAAACCACTTTTTGAGGCGAGAAAGTAATTTGTACTCAGCTAGTTTGCCTCACACGCCCGTCGTTATGGCGGTCCCAGTCTGTACTCACCATGTGTCCCAACACAACTCCCGGGTGCGACGCCAGGTGGTGCACGAGAGAGTGGTAGTGCGTAGAGAACACCACGCGGCACCCGCGCTCGGCTAGCTCCACGCACACACCCGACGCTATGGCGGTTCCGTCATAGGTTGATGTGCCGCGACCTAGAGAAAAAAGCATTTTATTGTATTGTAGCGTTATGGTTTACTCGTAGCTTAACAACGAGCCAAATAAACATGGCTCCCAATTTTCGATTGTTCTATACTTAAAGCACATTTACTATATGGTAGGGGTCAAAAGTAACCTGTAGCAGTCGCCGGTTTGGAAATACTTACAGTTAAGGCCTGACCAGAAATATATCGTCACTACTTTGAAAAAAATCTCGTATCACACGCTGCTCCTCAAAGTTAAAACGCAGTAAGTCTATATGCATTCCATACATACTTACTACAATTTTCTTTTCATTGACAGACGAAGATACAAGTTGTTTTAAAAGTAGTGACGATATGACTACGCGCCATGTTGCGGAATTTCATTAGAACTATTTTCCTCATACTAAACTGAACTGTCACTCCATACATCAGAAACAGCGCCCTCCTGACAATAGTCATATATTTCTGGTCGGGATTTAGTTTTCGGTTTCGCTCAATATATATCTCAAGGATCAATAGAGTAATTCCTGAAAAGTATGTACATTTGGATCACGTCTCAGATTTTGATAAAAATTGGTAGGCTGATAGAGTCCATGATGCTGAGCAAGATCCACTAGGTTTCCCAAAATGTCCCAGATAGTTTGTATGAAACCTTCCTTTTTTTGTTACCAGATTGCTTTACATTTTCGGTAACAAAGAATGGAACTGATAGTAAAACTTACCAAGTTCATCCAACAGCACCAAAGAGTGAACTGTAGCATGTTTCACTATGGCAGCTGTCTCGTTCATTTCCACAAGGAAAGTGGATTGTCCCGATAGGATGTCATCGGCCGCGCCGAGACGCGTGAACACGCGGTCCACTAGGCTTAGGCTGCATTCTGATGCCGGGACGTATGAGCCCTGGAATTGACGTTTAATTATAGTAAAGCTCGATCATTTTATGACGTATCAAATAGTTTCAGAATATTTTGTGCGGTCTTATTTCCTCTCGGGCGCACTGCAGCACGAAATATGCAAATATTTATAACAAATACATATCTCACGCTGTTCTCAAAGTTAAAACGGTGCGTTCTCCTCTTTTCATTGACAGGAGCACAAGCAAAAGTAGTGACGAAATATTTATAACCTTTTTGTTTTGTTATTTGACGTTTAATGTCAAGCGAAATAAAATGTCGAATCGAACGTCTTACTAGACGCTTACCTTAACGTCTATTGCCGACGATTTATGGTGTAAATTCGAGAAGCACCTTTTTCGATGACTTAGACGGTTCCTTAACAGCTTAGATGATTACAAAATTAGCTGTATCTTGGAACTTTTTAAAAACCTTGAAACTAGGAACCTCTTACCAAGTGCGCTAATACAGTGAGCAGTCCTAACTGCCTCATGAGTGTAGACTTGCCGCCCATATTCGGCCCCGTCAGTAGAAGAAGTGCCGCATCTCCGCCTAGAGTCGTGTCGTTCGGGATGAACTCCGCGACGGGTATGCACGGGTGCCGCCCGTCTACTATGGTTATGAAGGGCTGCAATAAAAACTATTGTTAATACGAGAATAGAATTTTATAAGGAAAAAGAACAAGTACATGCTACGACAGTGCACTCATTAGCGGGCGTTGATCCTACAACAGTTGCTACAAACAAAGACATATATAACTCCGTATAGACAGATAAAGTCTAAGAAAAAAACGTACCTCAGTAGTACCGTACAGAAAAAGGTACGGTGGCCTAGATGGCATTACACTTTGTGGGTACGCTAAGCTAGATGGCGCTAATATTAATATTTGACATTTTAACACATATCAAGCTAAGAATAAGGACCAAATTGTCAAAACTGAGGTTCAAAAGTTTTAAGCCTGTGTCAAGAGATGGCAGTCTATGCACTGTGATTACACATTTGACAGTAACTCTCTATAATACTCAATCCTCTTTGCTACAAAATTTGAAGGTTGAGAGCTCAAAACTTAAGGATGTCAGGGTCACGCGTGAAAATGTCTCATTTGCTTCATGTCCAATGGCAGTAGTCCAGTAGTATTTCTTAGACTACCACACACTGCACGATAAATTCATTTCAAGTCAGAAGTCACTACACTGCACGGCGGCGTACCTATAGGCGTGATTGCTCAGGTCCAAAGAGGATTGAGTATTATAGAGAGTTACTGTCGAAGTGAAATGTGTAATCACAGTGCATAGACTGCCATCTCTTGACACAGGCTTAAAACTTTTGAACCTCAGTTTTGACAATTTGGCCCATATTCTTACCTTGGTATGTGTTAAAATGGCAAATATTAATATTAGCGCCATCTAGCTGAGCGTACCCAAAGGTGTAATGCCATCTAGGCCACCGTACCTTTTTCTGTATGGTACCGAGGTACGTTTCTTTCTTAGACTTTATCTGTATATGTCTTTGCTCAGGTCTTAAAGAACTTATTTAATGTTGTCTCACCTTTTGCTCCGGATCGAACGTTACACTCGGCAGACACACATCTCCGCTCTGCTGCCTCGCAAACTCTGCTAAAGCCAGTAGTATGTCTAAAACCGCCACACACTGCACAGCGGCGTCCCAATACGCGTGGTTACTGGAAAACTTCTCGAACATTCGACGACTCAGATCTTTTAAAACGTCGCGCTTTTGCTCTTCGGCTGCCGTCATACGGGCTAAGAGATCCTGAAATTATAATATACAATGGGTGAAATCACGAAATAGCGGCGTTTCATGATATGCCTAGGAATTTCATGATCTGCTTAAACGTCACTGGGCAAATCGTTAAACGGTGAGTGTTGAACGATATGGCGAATGTTACTAAGCCAAATCATGATTTGGCGCCGTTTCACGATATGCCTAGGAATCTCGTGATCTGGCGGATTCTTCGTTCGGCCGCCGACATACATAATCCATACTACACCGTGTTTTTTGAATTCCGTTAACTTTAAGGGAAGGTTCTTTACGTCAAATACAATTAATTTCTCTAAGAAACTAACGTCCTAACTAGGGTTTGCAATCCGGATATTCGAATATCCGAATTATTCGAATATCCGCCAATATTTTTATCCGAAAATATTCGAATAATCCAAGTGAAATTATCCGGATAAACGGATAATTTCTATAAACATTATTTTTTATTTATAAGTAATATATTTAATAGATAGACGTTACTGAAACCAATTTTGATCAATTCTTAATACGGACAATGTTATTGCTAACAAGTTAACACCTATTTATCTTCAAAATCAAACTAATATTTACAAAACAAAGAAAGCATTCGTGGACAAGAAGTAAGCAGAATGCCTCACCCCACGCACTCAGTTCTTATCAAATATTCAATTAATTGGATGATTAAAAAAAAACAGAAAAACGTTCAAGTATTATTTTTTAATATGAAAACGTTACCCCAACCTACTTTCATTACTGCTAATAGCTAACGTGAAGTTATCTGTAAAACCGTACTTAATAAGGGAGATTTATACCTAGATTTCCTGGTCCCTTGTTTTTTTGAAATTGAAATTTAGTGCCTCACTCCGAATTTAGCTGTTATCAGTTCCATGGCAATTTAGTACGCCAGAATTCCCTCCACTTCACTAATAAATATAAGGCATTTTTCTTTTAAGTCCTTAGTTACATGAATACACAAAAATCGGTCTAATTACTACTTATACTTTGAAATCTTAGTCGATCTACTGATCAGCTTGGAAACTAAAACCCATAAAATCGCTGCCGAGCAATTTGAGGCGTTTTGGATTTGAATATTTAAATAAGTTCGCCTTTGTACCTCCTCCTTCTTCATTATTTAAAATTTTATGTCTTGTATATTTTATGTTGGTGGTACAATAAAGAATTTACTTACTTACTTATTTAT
Source organism: Leguminivora glycinivorella (assembly GCF_023078275.1). NCBI lineage: Eukaryota > Metazoa > Arthropoda > Insecta > Lepidoptera > Tortricidae > Leguminivora > Leguminivora glycinivorella. The sequence continues at coordinate 7,434,732 of NC_062971.1, forward strand.
CACCTCTCCCCTTCCATTGGTACTTTGGTACCAGCCACTGTGCAACTAAGGTCTAAAATGATCCACACCTGGATAGGAAGTGTCTTCGACTAATTGGTCTTCTCTTTTTTTGGTTATTCTGTTTTGAACGAGTACCTATATCTTTCCTCATTCCTGTTCTAAGACCCTAACTAGGACGCTTTTGTTTAGAGCCTACGAAAAGAGTTTTCAACTTTTTATATTAAGTATCCGATCCGGTCCAAGATGGCATCTGGTACGGGCGTAGGCATTTATGCAAATGACTAGTGACTACAGTGGTAGTATCAGCATGGGCAATTATGCCACTGTCTTTCAAGCCGAGACATACGCAATAATTACCTGTGTACATAAGAATATAGTTAGACAAACCCAAGAAAAGAATATCTATATACTCAGCGACAGTCTTCTTAAAGCCTTCAGAAAGCCTTCACATCGCCCAGAGTTGACTCTAGACTGATATTAAACGGCATCCAAGCTCTTAACAAGCTTGGAAGGCAAAACAAGGTGCAACTGGTATGGATACCGGGGCACGAAGGCTTCATTGGCAATGAAAATGCTGATGAACTTGCCAAGGCCAGGTCTGAAGACAACGTCACAAGGAACCATTAAAACGGCTATGAAAGACCATACAAAGGCTAATCACCAAAAAGAGTGGGATGCCCTGGTAGGTCTGAAGCATTCAAAGCTCTTTATGCGGAGGGTAGAATCTGGATGCAGCAAAAAGCTAGGAAAGCTAGGCAAAAGACAACTACCCATGAGCCTCATCATCCGATACGTGGAGATGGTCGAGTAGGTCCTGAATAGCTGAAGGATCGAAGGGGGTAATTGCACAAAAGATCCCGATGGGTCGAAGTGTATCCGGAAGGGCCCCCGCAGATTTAAGATAAGATGAGTATCCGATCCGATCGAGCGAAGGACCGACTCCTATACATTCTCGAAATCATTCAAGGCGCCATCTTTGATTTTTGCCTTTGACATCCTTCCTATATCCGATATCGGATCGGATAATATGACAACCCTATAACCATCATCATATCCAATGATGTTGTCCCACGTTCCACTCTACAGAAGCCATCTGAATAGCTGAAGGATCGAAGGGGGTAATTGCACAAAAGATCCCGATGGGTCGAAGTGTATCCGGAAGGGCCCCCGCAGATTTAAGATAAGATGAGTATCCGATCCGATCGAGCGAAGGACCGACTCCTATACATTCTCGAAATCATTCAAGGCGCCATCTTTGATTTTTGCCTTTGACATCCTTCCTATATCCGATATCGGATCGGATAATATGACAACCCTATAACCATCATCATATCCAATGATGTTGTCCCACGTTCCACTCTACAGAAGCCATCCTCTCTACCATCCATTTCCAAGGTAAAGGTGTTGTCAGAAAAACTTCTCGTTATACCTAACACTAGTGATGTGCAAGTTGCGGAAACTTTCCAAAAAAATCTTAAATTTCTTGAAAAATTCACGAAACTTTCACGAAAAAGAGAATTTAAATTTATGAAATGGAAAGTTTCCATCCATACAATTGTCCATAGAAAGTATGGAAAGTTTCCGAAGTTTTCCTATTTGAAAATTTCAGAATTTTTGAAACTTTCCGTCGGCACATCAGTACCTAACACCTAACTAATCACTACTACTAACTGTCTTATATCAATAGCTCACTATCTGATTGCAAGATTCTAGTCATAGAACTAAAGATAGAGAGCTAGGCGTGTTTTAATTTCTACAGTTTGCTGATTTACGCAAAAAATAAATAAAAATGTAGGTAAATTTCGCATTATGGCGCTCATCTATCTCAGCCGTTATCAATTCCACGCTTATACGCACCTGTAACATTAATTTTGTTCCCTTTAATAAATTATCCGAAATTATCCGAATTATTCGAATATTCGAATAATAAAAATTGTATTATCCGAATTATTCGAATATTAAAAATCCGTCGGATAATGCAAACTCTAGTCCTAACTCTTAGGGTTTTCGAATTAATAAAAAAATAAATTTAATCACTGAACAAGTGAACACGTGTGTGGCATCCTTTAACACCTCATTATGTTATTTGTTTTGACATTTGCCGCCAGACACTTGACACTAACTTTAATGTTATGATTAAGGTTCTCTCACACTAATTAATTCATTTATTATGTATGATGGAAACGAAAAAAAAATTTCGAATTTAGTTAAAAGCGATATACATCGTGGTTTCTGATGATAAACCTAATTGCGAGCCGAAATTAACGGAAAGCAAAAAAAACACGGTGTATATTACAAATGGCAAGGTGTGTGTCTATTTGTTTGTCCGTCTTTCACGGCAAATAGGAGCGACGAATTGACGTGATAAATGGAGATAGTTGGAAGAGATGGAAAGTGACATATAGACTACTTCTTGTCTCTTTATAACCCCCTAAAATCGGAGGTGGGAGTATGTATGGAGCGTTCCGCAATTTTCGAATTAAACGCGAGCGAAGCAGAGGTCAAACCTATATTATAAAGGCAAATTAAAAAAAAAGAATTATAAGTGAATAATTAGCTTTTACCTTAAAAACATCGTGAGGAAACCGGACTAATTCCAATAAGGTCTAGTTAACTCTAGGTTGGAAGGTCAGATGGCAGTCGCTTTCGTAAAACTAGTGCCTACGCCAAATCTTGGGATTAGTTGTCAAAGCGGGCCCCAGGCTCCCATGAGCCGTGGCAAATGCCGGGATAACGCAAGGAGGATGATGATTTGCTTTTACCTTAGTTTCACTAGTAGAAAACCTCTTGAACCCTTTTCGGGCACCTTCCATATGGTAGTCAGAAGTTGCCCTTTTCGTAGCGCTCTCTGGTACTTCTATCTGATAACGCTTCTTGTCTGTCCCCACATATTTCAACTGAAAACATCACACACATTAGGAATTCAAGTGTTATTTCCATTCCTTGAAAAGAATCTCTATAATAATCTCTATTATATGTAATATGTATACCTAATATAAAAGAAGACATCTCACCGTAGCGCATATTGTTTACTTAAATTAAATACTATCTGTGCACACATGTTTAGAGTTATAGGCCAGCTCAGTACTTTAGTAAAATTGTAATGTATTTTTCTATTAATGTCTGTAACTTGTTTTGTGAGCCAAATAAATAAAAATAAAATAAAAAATAGTCGGCTCATCATGAGAGCACATACATATCCAGCTTACAAAATCGAATACGAGAAAAAAGTTCTCATTAATGAAGCCATTAAAGAAGAATTCTAAGAAATAAATATACAAATATGCAGAGCAAATATAATAAAATAAAATAAAATAAAAATAAAAAGCCTTTTATTTCCTGTTATTATGTACAATGAAATCTTTGCTATTTGTTAGTAATTGTTAGTTTTTTTTTTCTCTAGTTCTAATTTAGTTTTTTGTTAGTGATTACATTTATATTTTAAGTAAGTTTACAATTAAATATTTTTTTTTTTTTTTATAAACAGGAACCCCTTAGGTGAAGAGCAAATATAAATAGAGTAGTTACTCGTAGGCAGAGTGATGGCAGATGGGCTAAAATGGTAACGGAATGGTGGCCGCTCACAGATGTAAGAAGCGTTTGGCATCCGTTAGCTCTTTGGATGGACGACATCCGGAAGCTTTTTTGCAAAAATTTTATTTTTGGCACTAGCTTTTATCGCCGACTGTACCTTTCTTTCAACAATCATCTACTGCTCTCCGAGACGTTTCTGAAAACCCTTTACTCGACGGGGATACGAAATTTCGTAACAGAGTTCCTATGACCACCTTTCTGCTCCATTATCAGACCAACTCCATGATACCATTATATTACATTGTCACGTGATTGACATATGTGTGCAAACTCAATGGGAAACCGGGAAGTAGGTCAAATTTAGCTTTTACGTTTTGACGCACACTAACATACTAACAAGGCAAGTTGAATAAAAGCTTGTAAAATTACGGGTCACAAGTGGATGAGACTTGCTCAGGACCGGGACAAATGGCGTACTAGAAGAGACGCCTATGCTCATTGCTCAGCAGTGGGCGATAAAGTACTATGATGATGATACAAATTTGGAATAATCGATACTATTTTTTATTTTTATTTGTATAAAAATGGTCTAGGTACTTTATTTCTTTCTTAAGAGGTTCAGTCTTACCCGACACTTAAAGTACTTCTCTTGTTCAGCCAGATACTCGTTGAGCTCCTTCTGAATATCTTCAATAAGTTGAAGAGTGTTATCATACTCGGGGTCAACGCCCGCGCCGGGTAAAATGCGACCTTCCTTCTCGGCTTCGGCTTGGTTGAACCCTTCCTGAAAGTAACACCGTATTAATGTACAGTCACCGGCATATTAGTGATGATTTCTGTACCATGTCACATTAACATCTTGTTTGAAATGTCATACGAAGTTGTCAAATGAGTAGAAGCGACAAGGTACCGAAATCATCACTTATGTATGCCGGTGGCTGTACCAATTTTCGAACAATAAACCGTTCGGTGACAAAACAAAAGAGACATCACATTATGAAGCGTTTACGAAGAACGCATGGTCATCAGACATATTAACAATTTTACTGATAAAATACCACCATTTTAGCAGCACAAATCAATAGAACAAGAACAGCATTTCATAATAACAACAGTCTTGCACTATTCAGTTTTTATTCAGTCATGTCCTATCAATTGTTCCGTCGCTTTTTTAACCCCCGACGCAAAAAACCCCGTCGTTTTTGTTATAAGTTTGACGTGTCTGTCTCATTGCCTGTTTGTGTGTGTTTCGGTGGCATCATAGCTCCCGAACGGATGAACCGATTTAGATTCAGATTTTTTTGTTTGAAAGCTGAATTAGTAAGGGAGTGTTCTCAGCCATGTTTCATGAAAATCGGTCCACTGTGTCGGGGGTTTTCTCAAAATTTTAATTTTGTGGTTAGGTTATTTACTTTTTGTAATTACAATCGTCGTTCTAAAATACAGTGTAAATAGTCAGTCGATGTCCGGTCAATAAAGTCGGCGAAGACTTTCTGCCAAACACAAGAAAATTACCAACCTTGAAAAACTTCAACGTATCTCTATAATCCGGGAACTTTCCATGCGGACTAAACTTGGTCAATTTCTTCAATAGTCCGCTCTCTGCGTCGTCGAAAAGCTCAACTAGTTTGAGAGCTGACTGGAACCCGTTGAGGACCGCGATAAAGTCGAGGACTTTTCGTTTGGAGTAGGTCTTCTCTTCGTAGAAGATCGCGCGGGAGTCGGGGTGTGATGTCGAGCGCTTCAGGTTGCCGAGGGTGTGCACTCTGCAAACAAACATTACGTTTATAATACGTCGGCAGCAAGAAAATATATGGCCTGCCTGATGGTACAGTCAACCAATTGGAACCCTAGGCCACTGTACAACTATGTCATAGTGACGATATAAATCAGATTATAAGAAATCTCTTACTGCTTGTCATTTTGACATGGTTGTAGAGTGGCCTAGGGTGCCAATTGGTTGATTGTACACGTCTCCGTTTCCTATAGACGACTGCAACTACAGAGGTGCGCGTTGCCGACCCCAACACCTTCGTTGAGTTTTGAGCCTTTAACAGCCTTACTTAAACTCACTATGCAGGGTCTAGGATTATTTGGCTCTGGTATCCTGTAAGGTGGATAAACTTCCCCAGTTGGGCTCTGATCAAAATATATTTGAACCACATACGCTGAGCGAGCGCATTCTGTCAACGGTTTTCTGGTCATTTGAAAAATAGCATCCTACGCAGACACCGCCAATGTAAGGCACAAGGTCACGTACCTATGTTTCAAATAGGCTTGTGTCGTTCACGAACTATGAACTGTTAGGAATAAAATCCCATCAGTGACCGAAAGGAACTGAATCTTTCCGTGCTCTGTGAATCGGTCTTTGCTCATTTAGATCAGTATCGGATCAGCGAGCGCGAGCGGTTCGGAACTAGAACGAACGAGCGCTACTTAGCAGAGCAATACAAAAACGTTAAGTTTTTCGTATTGAGCTTCGACTTCGAGTACTTAAAACCTTTCGGATCGGAACATTCCTTCCGATCTTTTCGATCGTAGTGGTCGCTGGTCTGGCTGAACTAAATGAGCAAAAGACGTAAAAGAGCGAACTAGTTCGTGGGAGAGATTGAACGAGATCGGAGCGCTCCGATCAACGAACGAAATGGCACAAGCCTAGTTTCAAATTTGTTAGTGCGCTTGCGCTATGGTATGTGTCCCTTGTCAATTGATGAACTATAAATCACTCGCTATCTCTTTTATTTACACGGGAGTGACTATCTTTTGTTTCGTTTCTATCGTCGATAGCTCACTAGCTTTTTGCACTGGTCCCACCAGTGCAGTGCCTGAGACTCATTTAGGGCCACTGCGCCTATAAGTGTGTCGCTTAACTTCAAACCTGGGTAAATCCATTCTGCTTTAAGGTTGAATATATAAAAAATATAATATGATCTGAAAGATGATCAAAAGATAATCAAGCAGAATGGATTTACCCAGTTTTGAAGTTAAGCGACACAAGTAGTAGTCTTAGTATTACTTACTTCGCTAAAAGCCGTTCCAAGTCCGGCAGCGTGGTGAGAATGTTCTTCGCGTCCTGACTTAGCTCCTGGTTCTCGAATAACTCCTTGACGGCCGCCTGCCGTTCCTTTATAACAGCCAGGTTGCAGCTTGGCGCGCATACCCACTGGTATAGCAGTCTGAAAGTGAAAATTTAGCTACGCCGCGGTCCCGGGTTCGAATCCCGGTAAGGGCATTTATTTGTGTGATGAGCACAGATATTTGTTCCTGAGTCATGGATGTTTTCTATGTATTTAAGTATTTGTATATTATATATATCGTTGTCTGAGTACCCATAACACAAGCTTTCTTGAGCTTACCGTGGGACTCAGTCAATCTGTGTAAGAATGTCCTATAATATTTATTTATTTTATTTATTTATTTTATTGCTAATTTTGTGAAGTTTGCGTCTAATGACCATAATAAATACATGCAATGAATCACATTTTCAATTAATCCTTATGGGAAATTCATGGAATTGGACTGAAGTTCATGGTATGAACATTTTAAACGAGCCGTAGAATCGACCGTATTAAATATCTCTGAATTTTCTGAATTGATGTAAAAAAAATACGCAGAGTATTAAATAGACAAGTATTTTTATTTACTTCACGACCGCAAGTGCTTCGAGTCAATAATTGGCGTTTAAGCTTTAAATACACAGAGAAAACTAATCCTCGTTGGTTTTCTGACAATGCTTTTCTTCACCAAAGAGCGTATATTCGTCAAGTATTTTATTTAAATTCCGGAAAAGAGACGAAGAGTTTTCATATCACTGTAATTAGAAATTTATAAATATTTACTGACCTTTTCCCCATAGCCGTGGCACAGAAATTCAACTTGTCATACAGACAGCCCTCATCCTGCACTATCCTCAAATTTCTCAGCGTGATAGCATCTAGCACCATGGTACTGCCGCCCTCCCACTTATTCTCCACCTTGAGCTCTTGCGATAAGGTCTTGTTCAGGACATCGGGCGGCGCGAAGGATTCGAACTGTGACATGCCTGGTAATAGTTGTATTTATTTGCTTTAAATGCCAGTCAAAAAGATTTAAAATAGTCATACAAATGATTCCCTTAATAACTTTTTTAGGGTTCCGTAGTCAACTAGGAACCCTTATAGTTTCGCCATGTCTGTCTGTCCATCCGTCCGTCCGTCCGTCCGCGGATAATCTCAGTAACCGTTAGCACTAGAAAGCTGAAATTTGGTACCAATATGTATATCAATCACCCCGACAAAGTGGTACACCGGTTTTTTTACTTATAAAAATAAGATGCACATTAGACATCACAGAACTAAATCAAGATAGAAGGAAAAAGTGTATCTACTTCGCGTGCGGAAAAGTTAAATAGCGAGCGACATTGTTCGCCGCGCAAGTCAGTCTGCTCTCGACCGCTGCCCGCGAGTGACATACAGTGAAAAATACAAAATGGGTCGGTATTCGATAATTAACTGTTCAAACACCACCAATAAAAGCAAGAGTGTTAAACAAAGTGTTTCCTATCATCGGTAAGTACCATTTGTCCTAAAATATTTTTTATTAAATAAAAAACACGATTTTCCTATTTTTATCATCAAAACATTAGCTGACGTACGGCCGTCAAACTAGTTTTCCATTGCGGCTTTAATTTGACGAGTCCGACTTGGCGTGCGTTTAAAACAAGCGATATAAAAATAGGCTATTCAAACTGTCGAGACAAAGTGAAGGTAGATTTGTTATTTTGTCCGTCGAACTCACGTCGAACCTAAGAATAGTGGTGCACCACGGAACTAAATCGTCATGTATGCTGCGATTTCCTTATTCGATTTAAATCGATTTTGCGAAGCAGTGGAAATTATAATTATGTTTTTATATTGTTATGAACCTATACATATAAAGTACGAGTGAAAAGTAAATTTAACTTTAAAATAGGTTACAGTTACGGTATTAACGTTGAATTTGTGGTCGGCAGAAAAACAAATACAAACATAATACGCTCTATATTTATTATGAATAAAAATAACTCTAAAAATGTGTTAATGGTTAATTATATTTATATATTACTAAAAGTTGTAACAAATAACATGAGGATAATGAAGTGAGTACAAGGTTGATTTTCTTAAAAATATTACGAAATATTAACTAGTATTAATACCTACCTACTAAAATCTTTGTTCCTGGCCTTAGGCAAATTATATACCTACTAGTGAATTGTTTGTCATCACACGAATACAGGTATATACTTACTTCATTTCACAACGAAGATGAACATCCGATATTTTTAACTTCGGTGGGCCACAATCGATCGAATGGGTTACGCGGCGACAACGTTCCCATCACTAAAGTACACTCGTGACGTCATAGGCTCGACACAAAACGTTACACGCTCGGTTTCGCTGTTAATCGCCGAGCATTTTCCTTCTATCTTGATATAGTTCTGTGTTAGACATGATAGATGGTCAAGCAAATCTTGTTACTAAAAACCTGCCAAGAGCGTGTCGGGCCACGCTCAGTGTAGGGTTCCGTAGTTTTCCGTATTTTTCTCAAAAACTACTGAACCTATTAAGTTCAAAACAATTTTCCTTAAAAGTTTTTATAAAGTTCTACTTTTGTGATATTTTTCATATTTTTTAAACATATGGTTCAAAAGTTAGAGGGGGGGACGCACTTTTTTTGTGTGTGTGTGGATTGAGTGAGCACCTTCCGAAAATAAAAAAAAATATGCTGATCATTTAGTAAAAGTTCTAAAACAATTGTAAAACGAATCTCTGAATTTGTAAAAAGATAAATCAAAAGATACAGCCATTAACATGTGCTCACTCAGTTCTCACAAACTACCAACGAAAACAGTGAATATATTCATTTAACATATAATATTTATATACTAACATTTAGTAAAAAATAGGCCAACCTACCTCTATAAATATTAGATCACCTAGTGACGTATTAAATTTTTTACAAATAGTTTCTTATGCTCACTCAATCCACACACTTTTGAAAAGCCGAATTTTGATGAAAAACATAAGATTTAGACCGCTATTATATGTGTATAGTTTAGTAAAAGTGAAATGGGAATTTGTAAAATACAAAACGAACCACTAACGTGTCAGGTTTTTTATAATAAATTTTTGTAAGTGCTCACTCAGTCCACACGTTTTGAGAAAGTTAAAAATGTAAATATCTTACGATTTGTAGCACCTAAGACACTCGAAAGTACTTCAACATTTAGTAAAAATTTTTACTAAATATCCACCATCTAATATTTTATATTCGTTGTCTGGTTTTAAAGATAATCAGACATAACTTTTCTCATACAAATGTATCAAGTACGGTGACCACACTATGTCGGCTCCTGATTTTCCCCACCTTCCCATTGTCATATTGAGATTGGGGAGTTTCGTTCGTTCAATTTTGATAATATTAAACTAATACCATATTAATTCTCCATCTGCAAACTGTTTTTAGGTTATGTTCTTGGCCTAGTGATGATGTGTATTGTGTAATTTTTATCGACGTCAGGATAATAACCATATCGACATGCATGCATTAAAAAGGACATGAATAATAATTGGTAAGAAACAAAGAATATAATACTTCACTAGTAAGAAACCAGAACCTGGTAATCTAATCGCGCTAACAGATGAGCGTACCGGATTTGTAAGTGGGAGCGAGAAATAGTTATTCTTTTCTCGCTCCCACTTACAAATCCGGTAAACTATTATCAAAATTGAACGAAACTCCCTAATCTCAATATGACAATGGGAAGGTGGGGAAAATCAGGAGCCGACATAGTGTGGTCACCGTACTTGATACATTTGTATGAGAAAAGTTATGTCTGATTATCTTTAAAACCAGACAACGAATATAAAATATTAGATGGTGGATATTTAGTAAAAATTTTTACTAAATGTTGAAGTACTTTCGAGTGTCTTAGGTGCTACAAATCGTAAGATATTTACATTTTTAACTTTCTCAAAACGTGTGGACTGAGTGAGCACTTACAAAAATTTATTATAAAAAAACCTGACACGTTAGTGGTTCGTTTTGTATTTTACAAATTCCCATTTCACTTTTACTAAACTATACACATATAATAGCGGTCTAAATCTTATGTTTTTCATCAAAATTCGGCTTTTCAAAAGTGTGTGGATTGAGTGAGCATAAGAAACTATTTGTAAAAAATTTAATACGTCACTAGGTGATCTAATATTTATAGAGGTAGGTTGGCCTATTTTTTACTAAATGTTAGTATATAAATATTATATGTTAAATGAATATATTCACTGTTTTCGTTGGTAGTTTGTGAGAACTGAGTGAGCACATGTTAATGGCTGTATCTTTTGATTTATCTTTTTACAAATTCAGAGATTCGTTTTACAATTGTTTTAGAACTTTTACTAAATGATCAGCATATTTTTTTTTATTTTCGGAAGGTGCTCACTCAATCCACACACACACCTTTTTTTTCCTTTAGGAGCAATTATTTCCGAAAATATTAATATTATCAAAAAACGATTTTAGGAAACCCTTATTCATTTTTTAATACCTATCCAACAATATATCACACGTTGGGGTTGGAATGAAAAAAATATCAGCCCCCACTTTACATGTAGGGGGGGTACCCTAATAAAACATTTTTTTCCATTTTTTATTTTTGCACTTTCTTGGCGTGATTGATATGTATATATTGGTACCAAATTTCTGCAAACTGAGATTATCCGCGGACGGACGGACAGACAGACATAGCGAAACTATAAGGGTTCCTAGTTGACTACGGAACCCTAAAAAAGGCGCGAAATTCAAATTTTCTATGGAGTGCCGCCCTCTGGGGCCCATTTCTCGAAGCTGCAATTTACAAGTGGTAATCAATGTCTAATATGACAAGTTGAAAAAAGACTTTCGCTTGTGGCGAAATGGGCCACTGATCAAAGTTTTGCATAATATATTATAGTAGAGCGGCGAGAGGGTCTCGGGAAAAGTTGATGTGACTGGAGAGTATACTGCTGACAAGTGGTATCGTTGTGATCGGTACACTTTACTGAGTACGAAATAATGACTTGTCACTTTCTCAGACTGTGGGGGGGTTAACTATGACGTCACAAAGATCGCGGTCCCGGGTTTAATTTTTTTGCCAATTTGTCTAGAACCCCTTATCCAATTTTGAAAAATGAGGTGTCGATTGAAAGCGTATAACATGCTGATTAAGATTTATTATATGTGAAAAGTATAGTTTTGTTAGTTATTTTTTAATTAACAATAATGCAAAAAATACGTTTTTTTTTACTCTCTTTTTTGATTTTTGTGACTCAAAAGGCAATGAAAACGGCCACTTAGCTAAAAAATATGTTATATAAATCATTTAACTACATTATTAAGCTATCTGTTGCTTTTTGAATTTCTACGATCGGATAATAAATGAGCAAACTACAACCACATACCTGTAGGCGGGGAGTACCGCTTGACACGCGTTCCCATACATTCGGCGTCTACCAAATTACACCTCGCGCAAAATTCGTTTCAAGCAGATATACCTCTAATCTTATTCATCGTAACCTATCAATATTGATATCATTTGAAAGCACAATTAAAGTACTTTAAAAAACAATGTCAATCATTTTTTTAAAATCAATAATCGCCAGTCTGTGGTGGTTACAAAGGAAAAAAGTGGGTATGCAATTTGACTGGTTTCCTAGGTTTGATACCTAGACGAGTTTAAAAGGGGAGGTAAAGGTGACATATGGGTTTTTCTCTGGCCTAAAAGCTACACAGAGGGTCAGGGAGAAAAAAAACTAGGGTTTAAGTTTAGTTTTAAGTTATTTTTCCTTTATTTGTTGATTTTATTGTGTTAAATTTTTTGTAATTTTATCAAGGATACACGTTGGTTTCTTTTGCTAAAAGTTGCCTTTTTTATGAGAAATGTTATGAATTTTATGGCTTTTTCCGATAGAGACTAAAATTAACTTTCAAATAAGGCCACATAGTCATACTTTTACTTATATAATATTAAGGGTATGACTATGTATCAGTAGGCCACATAGTCATACTTTTACTTATATAATATTAAGGGTATGACTATGTATCAGTATGACTATGTGGCCTTATTTGAAAGTTAATTTTAGTCTCTATCGGAAAATGCCATGAAATTCATAACATTTATAAAAAAGGGAATTTTCAGCAAAAGAAACCAATGTGTATCCTTGATAAAATTACAAAAAAATTAAACACAATAAAATCAACAAATAAAAGAAAAAATAACTTAAAACTAAACTTAAACCCTAGTTTTTTTCTCCCCTGACCCTCTGTATAGCTTTTAGGCCAGAGAACAACCCATATGTCACCTTTACCTCCCCTTTTAAACTCGTCTAGGGTATCAAACCTAGGAAACCAGTCAAATTGCATACCCACTTTTTTCCTTTGTAACCACCACAGACTGGCGATTATTGATTTTATGAAAATGATTGACATTGTTTCTTAAAGTACTTTAATTGTACTTTCAAATGATACCAATATTGATAGGTTACGATGAATAAGATTAGAGGTATATCTGCTTGAAACGAATTTTGCGCGAGGTGTAATTTGGTAGACGCCGAATGTATGGGAACGCGTGTCAAGCGGTACTCCCCGCCTACAGGTATGTGGTTGTAGTTTGCTTATTTATTATCCGATCGTAGAAATTTAAAAAGCAACAGATAGCTTAATCATGTAGTTAAATGATTTATATAACATATTTTTTAGCTAAGTGGCCGTTTTCATTGCCTTTTTGAGTCACAAAAATCAAAAAAGAGAGTAAAAAAAAAGTATTTTTTGCATTATTATTAATTAAAAAATAACTAACAAAACTATACTCTTCACATATAATAAATCTTAATCAGCATGTTATACGCTTTCAATCGACACCTCATTTTTCAAAATTGGATAAGGGGTTTATTTATTTATTTATTTATTTATTTAATCTTTATTGCACAAAAGAAAATCTTGTAGTACAAAAGGCGGACTTAATGCTTTAAGGCATTCTCTACCAGTCAACCTCAAGGCTAAGCAGAGAGACTGTGAGCGGTGCTACAATTTCAACAGTAGAATCAAAACAAAGGAAATAAAAGAAAGCATACTAAATAAACTAAACATAAGTACACATATAATTTACAAATACATATACATACATATAACTATACATACCAAATAAATAATATATATATATATATATATATATATACGAAACATGTGAAACTAAGAGTTTTTCATTCTGCTAGCAAAGAGAGCTCGTAAGGATTTTTTGAAAGCGAACTTAGTTGGGGCGCTTTTAATTTTATAAGGAAGTACGTTCCAGAGACGAGCCGCTTGCACGGTGAACGAATGTGACATGAACCCAGTACGGTGAGGAGGGATGGACAGAGACATGTTGCCAGTGGAGCGAAGTTGACGGTCGCGAGAAACTCCATAATATTGGAAAAAGGATTTGAGGTAGACCGGAGAATGTGGGTCGTTGAGCACAGAATAAAGAGTGGAAAGCAAGCGACTATTGCGTCGTTGTCGAATGGGAAGCCAGCCAAGCTGAGAACGAAAAGAGGAAACGTGATCATATTTGCGGAGGCAAAATATGAAGCGGATGCAGTTGTTAAGCAGGCGATCCAACTTATCGAGAAGTTCCCCATTTAAATCCGGATAACACACATCACCATAATCAATAATGGGCAGTATGAGAGAGTTAATTAATGCAATTTTCGTTTTGATTGGTAGGAAGTGCTTCAGTTTATTAAGAGAATGGAGTGATCCCATGACCTTACGGCTGATTTCAGTAACCTGTGCCCTCCAACTCAAAGTATTATCTAGAAGAACACCAAGGTCTTTAACATTTTCGTTAAATGGTATAGGGGATCCATTAAAGTTTACAGGAACAAGTGTGTTCAAGTCTAATTTAGCAAGCTGTTTGGAACTACCTATAACTATTGCCTGGCACTTTAACGGATTCACAAAGAGGCCAAACCTCTCAGACCACTGCTGGATATGTAGAAGGTCCAGATTAAGTTTAGCAATGCAAGCTGGAAGGTCAGACACTAGACACTGGTCGTAGAGTTGCAGGTCATCAGCATACAGATGGTACGAACAGCCAAGGTCAGGAGTGATGAAATTTATAAAAGTCGAGAAAAGAAGAGGCGATAATATGCCTCCTTGAGGCACGCCAGTCTCTAGATCACACCAATCAGATAAAGACCGCTCAACTCGGACTGCCTGTTGACGGCCCCGCAAGTAGGCAGCAAACCAGTTCAGCGCTATCTCAGAAACACTAACATGTTTCAGCAAGGCAAGGAGAATGTCATGGTCAACGGTGTTAAACGCGTTAGAGAAATCAATTAGGATAAGAACCGTGACCATTTGACTCTCCATCCCCCGCCTGACATCCTCAGTGACCTTTAGAAGCGCAGTGCTGGTGCTATGGCTTGGGCGAAAACCGGACTGCAAAGGGCTTAAAAGGTTATGCGAGTAAACGAAAACCGAAAGTTGTTTGTGAACAACCGCTTCCGCGATTTTCGAAAGAAAAGGGAGAATTGAAATGGGCCTAAAGTTACTGAGAGCAGTGGGATTACTAATTTTGGGCAGCGGTATCACATATGCTTTACGCCAGAGAGAGGGGAATTCACCGTTGGCCAGTGAGGAGTTGATAATGTCAGTTATCACAGGAAGCACGCAGTCAAGGACAGACACGATCATGTGACGACTGACATCATCACAACCTACGGCTTTCGACTTGATGGCTTTAATTACGACCTTAATGTCAAATTCGGAGACAGGGCTTTAGCTTTCTGACACCAAAATGGCATGGACAAAATCGGACTGAAAGGTATCAATAAGTTCGCTATAGTGAGATGGTATACTTTGGGCATTAATATGGCATACATTAAAGTTATCGGAGTTTAAAAATTCGCGAGAAATGAGGTTGCCTAAAGTTTGAGAAGTATCAAAAGAATCTACGGAATGAAAAGAAATACTGTCAATACTAGCAGAATAGAAAGTTTCATCGTCGGACATAAATAATAAAATACGTAAATAAATATAAATAAAATTATATCAATATAAATATAACTGCAAGAAATAAAATTACAAGATTTAACGAAAACAACTCTGCTTATCCTGCTGGTTAGCTTTAGAGATTACAATATGAGAAAATAACGAAAATAGAAACAAACGAAAAATGTTACATGTTACTGGCAGAAATAATTAGTGATAATCTAATACAGAATACAAGTGTGAAAAAAAAAAAGAACAGTTTGAACATTGGCTCAAACACTCTCGACCGGGCGGACGTCAAAATGCGATGTGTCACTGTCAAATCAAACGTCAATGTCACTGTAAGACGTCAAACCAGCCAGTGTGAAATGAGTGCAAAAACAATTGATTTATAATTTGAGAAAATGGGTAGAACAAAATTTAAGCAAAAGGACTAAGTTAACTACTTACTGCCAAAGATAAGAGATACGAAACAGGAGATAACAAGAATACAATACAAACACTATGAACTATGATTTCCCGGCACGCCGGGATCGGCCGGCCTGGCTGTTGGGGGCATTTGCGATGGCTTTGTTCCCACCCGCAGCGCTGGGTTCGGGCGTCGACGTCGCTCCAGGTTGCTGGTCGTCACCAAGAGACTTCAGGCGCTCAACATCTTCTTTTGTTTCAATGCGCTCACGTTTTCCCGAGGCCAACTTTACAAAGATGTTGCCATCAATGGACCAGCAGCTTCTCATCCCAAAAGCTTTACGCGCCTGCACAAACAATGCCTGCCGCTGAGGCGTAAGGAACTCAGAGATGGAATATGTGGTTCCCTTGCAAGAGGTCTTCTTCTGCCACACTTCAGATTTTAGGTGCAGATCAGCGAATCTCACTAGAATAGGCCTGTTGCGACCCTCGGACGGCATGCCAAGCCGGTGACATGCTTTGAAGGAAGCGGCAGAGACACCAGGGATTTTTAACTGTTCAGTAATAATGTTCGTGATGCGAGAACTGACGGTTTCACCTACATCCTCCAGAACCCCATTGAAGAGAAGATACTTCCTCCGATGCCTCATTTCCATAATATCATGTGCATGGCTAAGGGTTTTGATCTGGTCCCCGAGAAGTTTCATCAAGCTTAGTGTTTGCTCCTTGAAAACTGAGAATTCTTCACTGAGACTGGTGACAGTTAGCTTTGCTGCCGGCGACCTGTGTAGCTTTGCTTCGAACTCTTCAATCGTCTTCAGCACCCTCGTCTCCAGTGACTTCTGTGATTCGGCGATATGTGTGTAACTAGCCATTGCTTTTGCGTTGCCGTGCAGGTTAAGTACTTGGCAGTTATGCAACCAGCAGGATAGCAAGTAGTTGAATTGTGAGAATTAACACATGTACAGTGTTACAAATAATACTGCAGTGTATTTGCAAGTTAATTAGCACTTATCAGTGAAAAAGACTTTAAAAATGTAAGTATTTTTATATTTTACAATAAATAATTCAAGAGTGCTATGTTACTTTTTTATGTCTACCGCCCAAAAAAAAAGGGGTTCTAGACAAATTGGCAAAAAATTGAAACCTGGGACCGCGATCTTTGTGACGTCATAGTTAACCCCCCCACAGTCTGAGAAAGTGACAAGTCATTATTTCGTACTCAGTAAAGTCTACCGATCACAACGATACCACTTGTCAGCAGTATACTCTCCAGTCACATCAACTTCAAAACTAGACGACTTTTTCAATTCCGCCGCCTTACTATTATTACATGTCAAACATAGAGAAAGAATAAGTGTATGTTGTAGTTACCTAGTACTTGTATGTCGAGGAGGCATTGCGAGAGGTAGGCGATGCAGCCGCCTAGTGCTTTGATGGCCAGGTAACAGTTTGGGGCTGGAGTTAAACCTAAGGCGTCACCTGGAAGAAATATTACGATTTTAGGACACTGGAGTATCATGCGTTCATGGGCTACGGTGACTGCTTACCATCAGGCGCGCCGGTACCTATGCATGTTTGACCGACATGATATTAAAATAATATATGATGAGCAATGTTTTTCATCCAAAATAACTTATTTGATTCCCCACTTCTTTCAAATGAATTAATTGATATAGGTATAAGTACTTATTAGTTTTATTACGAATTATGATATTTATGATAAAATCATACTTATTGTCATTCTAGGTATAGACGAGGGTGACGGCGGGTCTGCGATCGTGCGAAGCACATTTTGGTTCTATATTTTACTAATAGACTTTCATTTGTACTAAAAGGCACACGCTACATACGAACTCAAAAAACTGAGATTTTTTTAACGAATACAATCCGTAGAATGATTTTTAAAGTTTTAATTTCCACAACATTACACTAAGTTTAAGTTAAAAATGATTACCCCACCCATATAAACAGTCACCCGTTGACCACGAACGCTTGTTCGAAACCTCGGGATGCATTATACGCGATATATAATCCGTTTTAATAGCTTTATTTCATTTATGTACCTTCGTGCAAGAACGGCTTTAACCCCTCCGGCCAATCCCCATCGGCGTTAGTCTTATAGTAGTTCTCGGCAAGCGTTTTGAGTGTTTTCTCCGGTTGCCATAGCACTTGAGGTTCGCGCCGCGCGCGGTGGCAATGCGTACCGAGCAACTTTGACGTCCGCGCTGTGGTAGTTCTACGGTCGTATACGATCTGAAATATAATATAACCCCCTTATTCATAAACGTTCACTAAAGTTATCAAGCCGATAAATTTCGTTAGTCGCTTTCCGATGTATTGGTGTGATAGAAAGGGACAAACGAACTTTATCGGCTTGATAACTTTAGTGAACGTTTATGAATAAGGGGGTAATAATATTAATTTATACAATACCCCTGATCTACAGTAGAATAGTTGGCTGACTAAGGATTGGTTGCACCCTGAGGTTGCACCAAATCGTCTATCGCTGATCAAACGTTTGCTGAATTTCATTGTATTGGAAGTTCCATGAACTTCTGCTACGTGACGTTGATGTGCCTATCAACTCCGTCATGACTGATAGCCAGTTGGCCACCAAAAAATCATAGTTTTCATAAAGCTGGCTAGAAAAAGCGGTACCACGGTAATTATTGAAGATCGAATTGAATAGCTATATCTGTCTCTTTCAGTGTATGGAATGCTTCATGAGTGTATGCGTAGAGGATGTATGGATATTAAATTTAAATCCTGCTTAAAACGTTCCATCTATATTTCTTTATCTTTGTATATGGGCAGATTGGTATGATATCGCTATAAAACTTTCGAATTCACCCTCAACGTCCCTATTAATCTGAAGTATAAAACAATACACTTACTAACGCAGGCGGGAAATGCGCCAGAGTAGTGAGAAGTCTTGAGGAATGTTTGTCATCCTTGAACTGACCCAGATGGAATAAACCTATTGAAGCGTCGACGAAGCACACGCCGTATGTACTGATCCCGTTGCTTTCCTGCAAAAAAGATGTTATTTTAGTTATGAGTATACATAGAACTGGAGAAAAATTATGCTTTCAATGTAGCCCACGATATAGTAGACTATGGTGTAGGAACTGCGCAAGAAAACGTACGAGAACTGTGGAGAACATATATTAATGTCATATATTATTTGTGCTTCTCATTCAGGCCACAAGATGGCAGACCCTTCTACGCGCACAGTTGCTTTCCTTAGTTTCCTTGCTGTTGAGTCGGATAATAGTGTCTGTGTGTTGATACTGATTATGTTCTAGTGGGATTATAATAATTAATAGTCCCAAGAATGAATAATTAATTCTTAGTATCTTATTTCCACTACCAAAGCAAATAGTTGTTAGTTGTGTGTGTGTTGCATTCAAAATATAAGTGAAAATAGACAACAATGAATCAAGCTTTAAATGATATTTTGGTTATCCATAGAGTTGCTGAG
Organism: Leguminivora glycinivorella; assembly: GCF_023078275.1. Classification (NCBI taxonomy): domain Eukaryota; kingdom Metazoa; phylum Arthropoda; class Insecta; order Lepidoptera; family Tortricidae; genus Leguminivora; species Leguminivora glycinivorella. Next base: position 7,454,182 of record NC_062971.1, read on the forward strand.
GTCTAAACTACCTACCTCCTCAGCTACACATAACATGTAGTCCCACGCCCCACGGAGCGTCACTTGGCATATTTCACGACGCACTACTTTATCAAACATTGAGGTTTCACCCACTGGTATACTAAGACTAGTAGACTGAATACATACCTCCTCGGCTACACATAACATGTAATCGGCGCCAGGCTCGGCCGGGCCCGGGTCTTGCAGACCGGCGGCGTGCGCCCCACGGAGCGTCACTTGGCATATTCCACGACGCACTACTTTATCAAACTTTTAGGTTTCACCCACTGGTATACTAAAACTAGTAGACTGAATACCTACCTCCTCGGCTACACATAAAATGTAGTCGGCGCCAGGCTCGGCCGGACCCGGGTCTTGCAGACCGGCGGCGTGCGCCCCACGGAGCGTCACTTGGCATATTTACCGAAGCACTACTTTATCAAACATTGAGGTTTGACCCACTGGTATACTAAGACTAGTAGACTGAATACATGCCTCCTCGGCTACACAGGACATGTAGTCGGCGCCAGGCTCGGCCGGACCCGGGTCTTGCAGACCGGCGGCGTGCGCCCCACGGAGCGTCACTTGGCATATTTATCGAAGCACTACTTTATCAAACATTGAGGTTTCACTCACTGGTATACTAAGACTAGTAGACTGAATACATACCTCCTCGGCTACACATAACATGTAGTCGGCGCCAGGCTCGGCCGGACCCGGGTCTTGCAGACCGGCGGCGTGCGCCCCACGGAGCGTCACTTGGCATATTTATAGAAGCACTACTTAATCAAACTTTGAGGTTTCACTCACTGGTATAAAATAAATAAATAAATAAATATTATAGGACATTCTTACACAGATTGACTGAGGCCCACGGTAAGCTCAAGAAGGCTTGTGTTGTGGGTACTCAGACAACGATATATATAATATACAAATACTTATATACATAGAAAACATCCATGACTCAGGAACAAATATCTGTGCTCATCACACAAATAAATGCCCTTACCGGGATTCGAACCCGGGACCGCGGCGTAGCAGGCAGGGTCACTACCGACTGCGCCAGACCGGTCGTCACTAAGACTAGTAGACTGAATACATACCTCCTCGGCTACACATAACATGTAATCGGCGCCAGGCTCGGCCGGACCCGGGTCTTGCAGACCGGAGGCGTGCGCCCCACGTAGCGTCACTTGGCATATTTCTCGACGCACTACTTTATCAAACATTGAGGTTTCACCCACTGGTATACTACGACTAGTAGACTGAATACCTACCTCCTCGGCTACACATAACATGTAATCGGCGCCAGGCTCGGCCGGACCCGGGTCTTGCAGACCGGCGGCGTGCGCCCCACGGAGCGTCACTTGGCATATTTCACGACGCACTACTTTATCAAACTTTGAGGTTTCACCCACTGGTATACTAAGACTAGTAGACTGAATACATACCTCCTCGGCTACACATAACATGTAGTCGGCGCCAGGCTCGGCCGGACCCGGGTCTTGCAGACCGGCGGCGTGCGCCCCACGGAGCGTCACTTGGCATATTTACCGAAGCACTACTTTATCAAACATTGAGGTTTGACCCACTGGTATACTAAGACTAGTAGACTGAATACATGCCTCCTCGGCTACACAGGACATGTAGTCGGCGCCAGGCTCGGCCGGACCCGGGTCTTGCAGACCGGCGGCGTGCGCCCCACGGAGCGTCACTTGGCATATTTATCGAAGCACTACTTTATCAAACATTGAGGTTTCACTCACTGGTATACTAAGACTAGTAGACTGAATACATACCTCCTCGGCTACACATAACATGTAGTCGGCGCCAGGCTCGGCCGGACCCGGGTCTTGCAGACCGGCGGCGTGCGCCCCACGGAGCGTCACTTGGCATATTTATAGAAGCACTACTTAATCAAACTTTGAGGTTTCACTCACTGGTATAAAATAAATAAATAAATAAATAAATATTATAGGACATTCTTACACAGATTGACTGAGGCCCACGGTAAGCTCAAGAAGGCTTGTGTTGTGGGTACTCAGACAACGATATATATAATATACAAATACTTATATACATAGAAAACATCCATGACTCAGGAACAAATATCTGTGCTCATCACACAAATAAATGCCCTTACCGGGATTCGAACCCGGGACCGCGGCGTAGCAGGCAGGGTCACTACCGACTGCGCCAGACCGGTCGTCACTAAGACTAGTAGACTGAATACATAACTCCTCGGCTACACATAACATGTAATCGGCGCCAGGCTCGGCCGGACCCGGGTCTTGCAGACCGGAGGCGTGCGCCCCACGTAGCGTCACTTGGCATATTTCTCGACGCACTACTTTATCAAACATTGAGGTTTCACCCACTGGTATACTACGACTAGTAGACTGAATACCTACCTCTTCGGCTACACATAACATGTAATCGGCGCCAGGCTCGGCCGGACCCGGGTCTTGCAGACCGGCGGCGTGCGCCCCACGGAGCGTCACTTGGCATATTTCACGACGCACTACTTTATCAAACTTTGAGGTTTCACCCACTGGTATACTAAGACTAGTAGACTGAATACATACCTCCTCGGCTACACATAACATGTAGTCGGCGCCAGGCTCGGCCGGACCCGGGTCTTGCAGACCGGCGGCGTGCGCCCCACGGAGCGTCACTTGGCATATTTCACGACGCACTACTTTGTCGAACTTTGACGTTTGACCCACTGAAATAAAACAGTAAAAATACTTTTGTATTGAATTCTAATGCCTAAATAAGTGGTTAGATAAAGACTGCTAACTAGCACGGGAAAATATGAAAATGATAAGAAACGGCAAACCGATTGGTGTGTAAATCAACCCTGTATAGTTGTTTGGCTTTAGCACTAAAACTCGTACCATGATCGCTTTAATATGCAGATAGATCTTCTACACGAGGTTGAATTACTGAAATATACGATTTCACCTAAATGTAAGAGGTATCGAAATACAATGTTATTTTTAATTAAACAGGTTTATTACAATATTATTTTCATAACTTTTCTTTTTTAAACTTACGTTTCTTGCACCTGTCCTGCATCATATCAGGCGTTTCCGTTTGCTCAACTCGGGCCACTTTGTACCCTTTAGAGACCAACGTATTGGCCATTCGAGCGTACGCGCTTTCCGGGAAACCGGAGTGAGCGAAATCACCCTGAAACAATGGCAACTTATAAAATAACCTTAAAAAAAAATATTTAAATATGGAACAAATGTACCTAGATTATGGGCCCATTTAGACGGTACCAGAACTCGCATATGAGTTTTATTACATTGCGGTATTTGATGGCTGTGAAAATTATATGTAACCTCAACACAAGGCTCGGAACCGGTTTATTTTTACCGGTTAAAACCGGTTTATTTCGATTTTACTCCGAACTTTCTAAAAAACGCGAACGTTATGAGAACTTTACTTAAACCGAAACAAACCGGTTAATTCGACGCCGCGTATATACCTACGTTCACATAGTAATTTTTTTTTGGTTAGAACAGTCTTACCTATCATACTGCTTAATAAACCGGTTTATTTTGTTCTAAACCGGTTAATCGAACGAAACCTTTATGGAAGCGTTCCCCTAAAACCGGTTTATAAATAGCGGTTTTTCGAGCATAAATGATATTTAAAGGTTTCGCCGCAAGTACATGATAACGGTTTGAAAATTTAACCGGTATCCGAGGCCTGCCTCAACAGCCCGCAATCTAAGTAAAATGGCACGCGGGTTCGCACGCCGTTTAAGGCTGCTTTCAAAAAAAACGTCAAAATAATGTAAAATTGGTAGTTTTAGTCGGTGAAATACTACACTTTCCGTTATCCAATAGATTTATTTAATTCAAATTTCAGTTAGAGCATCTTATTGTCTTGATTTTTATAAGACTGGATTTTTGAAAACCAAGTCACTAAATTAATTATGATTTTTTCTCTAAAGCACGTTTAGAAAAATTCACGCATAGAGCTGAATTAGTCGATCTTATTTGTAAAATTTGGACAATTTTGATAACTAAAACTGGTAAATTTATAATTCGTATACCCTGTACTACAATCTTCTCAGACTACATTTTTATTATAAGGTTTTAAAAAAGAGTAAACGAGGCTTAGTCGAAATCAATTTTTTTCAGAAATTACCTAAAATTAAGTGACAATTTCTTTGAAAATCTAGATCACATCGAAATAATGTTTGTATTTAATGAATCTTCAACGTTTACTTAAATTGCTGATATGCCTTAGTGATTATAAATTGCTATTAATTATTTTTGGCAATTTTTTGAAAACGAGCCTTCACCGGTACAATTATTACCACTTTTGGACATTTTCTTATATTTTGTTTGACCAAGTAGAAAAAGTCGTATAATGTGATATATATTTGTAAACTACTCGCAAAGCCCTTTAATTTGATACCACACACGGTATGATCAAGCGCTCCGTTGCGATTTCAATGTTTTTCACACGAAAGCCCTCTTAAATCAGGCCTTAATGTACCTTCATGTAAGAGAATCCGAGTTCGTTGACGCCGACCGCGGCGTCCATGTGGTACAGTTCGTAGAACTTGCCGACTTTGAAGAAGAGGACGCAGTCGTAATGTGACGACTTCATCTGCCACCATTGACGATGAGCCTGGAGAATTGAATGGAGATGGAGTACAGGTTGCGTATGATGGATTATATGGTAAATACGTCGTATAAGGCTAAAGGTAGTTTTTTGTATAAAATAAACGCCACAATAATTATTGTTGGATAGAATGCACTTTTGCAGCTGATAGTACATTCCATCCAACAATAATGCGTAATAATGGGACTATCGCGTCTGAATTTGCCGCTAGGGGCGCTGCTGTCGCCTGAGGTCCAAAAAACTACTACTACTATACTGGTTGTGGCGGGCTTCGTGAGAAGAAAATATAATTTCTTTAATTTACCTGTTGAAAAGTGATCTCCTTCGTGAAATTATCGCAAATGTGGATTATTTGGCGATGAATATGAACGCTTTGGAAGCGAAATTAAGAAAAAAGGCGCAAAAATATTATGGTAAGTTATTTACAATTAATAATCTGGATATTATTTATAATTAATTAATGAGATTCAAAACTTTGTTTCGGCGCCGATCTTATAAGTCTACTTTAACTATGACAGCTATATCTCTGGACCTTACTCAACAGTGGCGCCAACTGGTGAGCAAAATAACGATAGTCACCATTGCATGGAGAAATAGCCAGGTCCACATTGACCGCACGCAGAACTATTTTGAACAGCTAACCGAAGGAATCTTGCCGAGCAAATTTGCTCAGACGAGGCAAACGTGCACGGACGCTTTGCGCGGACCAGTGTCAGTGCGGACCTGTCTTAATTATGAATGAATTCATTGATAAATTCTTCATGCACTGTTGCAGCTCACTGTACCAAGTCCCACACCAAAAATTTTGATAAACCAATACCCAAATTAAATTTTACTTTCACATCATGCGTTTGATGTTAAGTATTTGTAAATGACTCCATTGTAAAATATAACGCTAATAAATATCTTGCTTTGCTAATGTTCAACTAATACATACAAATTTTGAGTAAGTACCTATTCTTTTAGGAGCTTTCAAATTACAACCATAGGCAATATAAAACCATGAAAAGTATTGACCAAATACAATACAAGTTACAAAGGAAATCCTGTAATTGGCCATACTAATATATACTAGCATAAGATAAAATTACTCTGTATTGCTGTTGGTTTTCTCAATAAATAAACATAAACATAAAAATAACTTACAGGGGTCTGATTATTCATGAAATCCGTTGGCACAAAGAGGGTGGACGGATCATAGTCCGGATGATCCGGTTTCCTCTTATTAGCGTCGCGGATCTTGTCCGGCCGGAGCCAGTCCAGTTTGCAGTGCACCCAGTTGCCATCGTCGCTGACTGGTAACTCGTCTGCCGTCTCAGTCTTTATAGGGCCTAGCCTGCATGAAAAAATGAGGCAGCATAAGGTTGAGCTCATACACAGCATCGAAATTTATAGGAGGCCTTGCAGAGATAAGATAATAGGACTTGTGACTGTCAAGCGCGGATCTAGGGTCATACAAATAGACCACGTGACCACCTCTGGGGCCTGGGCCTTTACCACGTGATGGCGCAGATCCAGCTTCGTGCCCAGGGGGGAGTCACGTGGTAAAGGGCCAGGCCCCGGGGATGACCCCCCCGTCCCCGTCCCCACCGCAAGGGTAGGGGACTTTTAGAGATGACTGAGAGCGTCATAATAAACATCATACTTTCATAAAAATTGGATTCTACAATAACAACCTTCAAATCTAGGGTGCACAAGCATCTGGGCGAGCTCACTCCATCGTAGGCCACGTCATTGCCTTTGGCTAGTTAGTGGCCAAGAGTAAGCCCATTTATAATTAAAAAATATATATATTGAAAGAATATACAACTAAAAGTCTACCACAACTCAGGTTTTAATCTCAACTTGATAATTGATATCCCCTCATGTTTCTGAGAAAAAAGGCCTTGACAGACAGACAAATGGGTAACAACAAAGTGTTTCTAGGAGGGTTCTATTTTACCGTTTAAGATATACCCTAAAAATAGTGGTTTTTTTTTTTTAAATTAAGGTTGTAGTCAGTTCCAGTAAAGCCATTACAATTATTGAGTGTTAAAAAAAAAGAAACAGAATTATTATTTTATATTAAAAAATAATAAATTCTTATTACCCATTAGTTGCAGCCGGTTTCTTAGTGCTCTTGCTGGTGGGCTTTGGTGACTGGTTGGCTTCATACTTGAAGCTATCATTCAACTTCTTCCCCAATGCTGTCTTCTCTTTCGGTGTCTCGATTATGTTATCTACTAAACAACACAATATTGTAAATAACATTAGTTAAATTTTATCAGGGGCGGCTCACTCCGCGATCCTTTCACCGCGCTACAAGTACATGCCGGCGGCCGCGAGTTCGCGGCCCATTCAGTGGCGACGACCTTCGCGCGGCGCAATAGAATTCAATGTCGTCTGCACGCGTGCGGTCCGTTTGTTAATGTAGGTAATAATTTAGAATGGCGGCGTTTTGTGAACTTCAAAGGAGTGAGCCTTCTGTACTTGTACTATTATATATTCTGTGATTTTATGTAATATTTTTTTCTTTAGTAAACCTTTGTAGACATAAACTAACCACAAGATTAAAATTTTGAAAAAAACCTTTGACTTAGTGGACCGATTTTCATAAAACATGGCTAAGAACACTTCCGACTAACTCAGCTTTCAAACAAAAAAAACTAAATCTAAATCGGTTCATCCGTTCGGAAGCTACGATGCCACAGACAGACAGACAGACAAACATACAGACAAGTCAAACATATAACACCCCGTCCTTTTTGCGTTGGGGTTAAAAACAATGGAATTCAAAATTTGTCTAAATGATTAATTACAAAGTTATTATTCACATCCCAGCCATCAAAGATGTATTTTAAAGATGTATCTGAATTATCCTCGTCCTGCCCAATGTGATTTATAAAGGACATATCCCATTTTTTTAATCTAGTGCAAATGCAATTAGTTAGAACCACTTTATTCACCCTTTAAGAACCTCTAACTAGTATGGCTCTGTGATTCAAAGAGGATTTGGCCTCCAAAACCTTTATGAACCTCTAGTGAATAATTTTCTTTTTGTACAGTCGAGTTCATAAATATGTGTACATTTCTTCACTTTAATGTGTTGCAATAAGGTGAAAAAATGTACACATATTTATGAACTAGACTGTAAATCTATGACTCACGATGAAATAAATACTCACACCAATTACACAAATAATTACTTATTGGGATTTGAACCCAGGACCAAGATGTTTGGATTCATAGTCATTATCATTACCAACTGAGCAGAGACAGTCATTTAAATCATATGTTATCCCAGCATGAATCATAGTCTGGCATTTGTTTTTATTGTACAGTGTACACCCTGTTTTTATTGAATTCCGTTAACTTTAAGGGAAGGTTCTTTAGATCAAATACAATTAATTTCGCTAAGAAATTAGCATCTCAAGTCTTTATATGGTTATCAAGTTATTAAAAAAATAATGATAATTACTGAACATGTGTGTGACAGCCTTTACCAATTCCTAATGTTATTTGTTTTGACATGTGCCGTCAATTACTTGACACTAACTTGAATGTTATTCTTAAGGGTCTCTCACATTAATAAATTTATTTATTATGTAGGTATGAAAATGATGAAATTTTGAATTCAACTAAAAATGATATACAGGGTGGTTCCTGATAATGAACTTAATAAATAATGAATTTAACGGGAAAAAAACATGGTGTATATATCTATGACATTGTTTTGTTGCATAAGTGGGATGGATTACAAAAAACGACCTTTATTCTCTGTATCAGAATCGTCAGAATCCAGTGGATTGAGTCTGATCCTCTTTCGTTTCTTAGGAGCGATAGGTTCATCATCGTCACTACGTGCTTCCTGCTTCACTTCAGGTGAGGGCGTTATTTGTCTGTCACGTTTCTTACCTAAAAAAAATCATATTTTTACAGTCGGTTCCATTTTGAATCACAATATGGAACAAAGAAGGGCTTCTTAAAAACCATTAACTAAGAATAGATCAAGATTTTTAAGGAAAAGAATACCTTTAAATATATTTCAATAGGTAGCAGCATTCACTAAAATGCATACTTACTCTCAATTTTCACTTCAATCTCTTTTTTTAATACGTCGAGGTCTTGGTTTTTGTCACCATTTTCTGCGGGTTTCGCTTTCTTGTTGGCAGGCGGTGTTTTAGTAAAATAGTTGAATAGGGTATTTGAAGGCCCGACGCTGTTGCGTTTAGACATTGTTTGGTATCTAATAACTCCTGTTTGTGTTTAGCAACTCACACTTTATAAAATATTCTTGAGTAAATCCTAGTGCGTATATTTTGGCGCAAAACTAACCGGGAACCGGGCCAAATTTGAATGTCAAATGTCAGCTGTCAATGTCCGTGCAGAAATGTTCGGCACTCGGTTTAGAACGTTATAAAACATCAATGTCCTACAGTTTTTTATTTGACATTCATTAGAAAAAATGCGGCAAATTTAAATATTTTGAACGAGAACCATAGTGAGAACTGCGAGAGATGTCCCGATATCTCGTAAAAAAAATAATCCATACCGCTCCTTTCAATCCTGGGTAAATCCCATAGAAATCATATGATAAGCGTAAGCGAAATTATAGGTCTGTGGTAAATCCATTCCGCTTCAAGCTAGGAACACACTACGCGGACGTCCGTCGTGAATCGACCGCGGACGGGAATCTGGACAATGACATTACACATAACCGTGCAAACTATCGGTCGACGGACGCGGACGTGGCCTTGAGCGCACGGACGTCCGATCGAAATCTGGCTCGCTGGATCTTTTGTTCCGTGCAAGCCCCCCTAATAAAAATTCGTGTAAAATGCATATACTCATCCTTGACTTCCTTATGACTTAGATAATGTATTGAAAAAGGATGGATATATGCTAGTTATTTCTCTTTTTGGTAGGTGGTCCCTGGTTTTGTGTTAGCTAGGGATGTTACTTTGTCGATTCAATTATCGATAAAATATGCACTTACTTACATTCTCACCTTAAAAATAATATAAACGTTATATATATAAAAGTAACGAAAACATACAATATTGATATAAACATTTCATTTGGATTATTATGTGGCTTTTTGGCTATGAAAGTCATATATTCATACATTCTTGTCGTCTTGGCTAACCGTACCTACTTATTGCAAATAAATGGTTTGTTTATGTACTTACCTACATAAACGGTCACTTCTCTTCTCTTACCAAGTCCTAATATTACATTATCATACCTATATCTCTGATCATAGGTCTGTATGCCTCCCTTTTTCTGTAACGTGAATAAAAAGGACGGCATGTTGTCTATGACTATATTTCTATGATAGTGTAATATCGGCCTAAATAGTTTGTAAAAAATAGAAGATGGGAGATACGAGTATAAAACAAATAAATACATTCTTCTCTTCTCCTTACGCAAAGACCTAAGTAATTTAATTCGTGTAGCATCCCTCTATTAATTTCTAGTCCACCACTCAAGAATCTACTTATACTTACCTCAATAATATTTTCTCTATCAAATAGAAAATAAAACAAAACGGCAGTGTAGGTACCAAAATTTATTATTTCAATAGTTTCACCTATTTTTAGTTTCTTTTTAATAATGTTTGAGAATTTCTGGAAAACTATAAAATACTATAAGTTTAATTCACTAGAAATGTTACATTACCATTTACCTAGTCTGTGATACCTGATCATCATTAATCATTTTTATGTCCTTTTCAATACAAGAATGTCAATAGAGTTAATGTCGGGACGTCGATAAAAATGACACATCACTAGTACAAAAACATAACCTAAAAACAATTTGGAGAAACTTCAGAACAGAATTTAACATGGTAGTAGTTATTATATAAACTATGAGATCGTATTTTATGCTTTGTTTAGATCCTACAAATAATAGTATCAATAACTGACCGAAATTCACTAATGAAACACAGCAGGTTCTTGGTAGTTTTCTTTTCTCCATGTACGTGAATTACAGTCCTTAATCACACAAGCCATAATCACACAAGGAACTTGAACACATCACAAATAAGAATTTAGCAGGATCATCAACTATCTATCAGGAATAAACACAATAAAATTAAAAATCGGCCAGACGACCGCCGAGATATTTGATCTAATATAATACGATTATGTACAATTGTCAAAGGTAGACACCTGGGGAGACATCTGGGGGCCTGCTCCATTTCAGTTTCTTGGCCTTCTTTTTGGTGGAGTCTTGGGAGTAAAGGAACCGCGAGCATCGCACCTTGAACTTCGTGTTTCCGGTCTTCTTCTTCGGAAATCTAAGAAATATATAAAGTTGAATTTGTAAAATAGCTAAATAACAAGAGAATCATAACAAAGAACAATAATCATTGATGGCGTTTTTAAGGTGTGAATATTGACAGGTTATTATTGCAAGGTCGATAAAACACATCACATCACTATGCTAAAAAACATAACCTTTCCGAGTTTGAGAAAACTTGCAAAAAATATGCAAAAATCTATACAGAATTGAATAAGATTTGAATTGTATAAACTACTAATATGTACATTTATATTTCTGCCAGGTCGTATCAATAAATATTATCAAAAACTCAAGAAACTTACCGATGAAATGATATAACCTTTTGCGTGTTTTCTTTTCTTCCTGAATGTGATTTGCAACACTTGATCACACAAGCCATAGTCAGAAATGAAACTTGGAACTATCACAAATATACACTGAGCTATTTTTTCCACGATCTATCAGAAATCCTCACAAAATAAATAAATATCGTCAAGACGACCATTGAAGTCGCGCTAAAAACTCGAACCAATATAATACGACTATGTACAGTTGTCAAAGATGGAGACCGAGTGTGAAATGACAAACGTATATTTAATTTTGCCGTATAATAAATGGACCCCAGGTCCGTTTTGACATCAGCATTTAGGGACAACCTTCGAGAAAACGAAAGAAGTTGTGGAATATTGTCTCATTCGCTCATATAAAAAAGGTAATAGTGTAGTGTGAGTAAGATACATGTCACGCTTTAAGGTTGAATATATAACAAATATAATAAGGTCTGAAAGATAATCAACCTTATAGCAGAATGCATGCAGAATGGATTTACCCAGTTTTGAAGTTAAGCGACACATTGTCGTCTGGATGGGCCATATGCGGATATAGCCCAAGCTCAACCCAATCACATACTCATTAACATTTTGTTGTCCTCCGAATTTCCAGTAGGTATATTACTGCATTTATTGGACAAACTTTTCCACAAAGTAAGAGATATACCTCATATACCTATACTTGAGAAGGTCCAAGGACTTCGTTTCACAAGTATCAGATAGTAAAATAAAGGTCCAAAGTCAAAAAAAAAAAAACGGCCAAGAGCGTTCGTGTTTCAAAAACTACTGAACCTATCAAGTTCAAAATAATTTTCCTAGAAAGTCAAAAGTACTTTTGTCATAGATAGTAAAATAAAGGCAATGTCGGAAAAAAAAAACTATAAGGGTTCCTAGTTGACTACGGAACCCTAAAAACAAATACGTACTAACTTTTTCAGTTCAAATGATATATTTATTTACTTTTTATTATTTTACTTAGGAGTAATTACATCTAATTTTGGTGTAAAACGGCAGTTTATTGCCATTATTGTAGTTACAAGAAAAATCCTACAATTCAGGATTATTTATTCATAATTTCGTTTGTACTTTAGAAATAAGAGTTTTAATTGTAGACAAGATGTACTGTAAAAAACTGCTATTTGGCAGAGTTGATGTAGATGGGTCTTCAAGGCTCCATACATTATTATTAGGGGTAAGATTATTTGAAAACCTGTACATCTTTTCCACATTTAATAGCAATATGCAAGAACAACATACCAGCGCAAAAACTTACAACGGAATGTTACAAGTTTGTTAAAATAATATAAATTAAAATGTATGGAATTTAATCCTACTAGCATCCGAGTAGGGTAAAATGTAAGATCAAAATTAGATAACAGTTTCTTTTAAAAATGGTACTGCCATTGCTCTTATTTAAGAGATAATCGTACCTATACTTAAAAAGTTAAAATATCATTTATCAAAGACCATATCTCAATTTATTAGGGCAATCTAAAAAGCTAGCTATTCAGTTTATCATTACATTGGAACAAAACGTAATTATAGTAAAAACAAAACAAAAAATATGATATTTATACTATAAAAATACAAATTAAATTACTATTGTAAATATATGACAATGCATCTTTTTAAGAAACAAGTTCTAGGTACAAATTATTAAAACTACAATAAAGCTAAAAATAATATAATTATAATTCTCTCTCGCAGTCAACTTTCTTACTGTGAAAGTTATATAATATCTAATGAAAAAATAAAAATAGTATTGTCTTTAAATAATTGTAAAAGCATATTATACAAATATCGATTCACATTTTGAGACTAAATTAGTATCTCTCTTATGATTCTTATGAACTTATGTAAGAACTGCGAAAAAAAATGTATGTATTGTATTTGGACCTCTATATGCACTAATATGCAACAACAGTAAGTACCTACTAGTGAAATCAAATAACCGTGTAAACCCTGACCAGAAATATATGACTACGCGCCATCTTGCGGAATTTCATGAGAACTATTTTCTTCATACTAACTGAACTGTCACCCCAATACCCCATACATCAGAATAACAGCGCCCTCCTGACAATAATCATACATTTCTGGTTAGGCTTTAAGAGCTTTTAAGGCAAGTTTCACGCAATTGAGACGATTTCTCACTTGTCACCATGGAAGTTATTAGTTACAAAGACGTTATAATATGCCAACGAGTGGCAAGAGAAAGTTAATTCACCGAACGTCTTCGTGAAGTATGACGCTGATTTCATGCGAATTCAGAAGCCAACAAAAAAAAACTTAAAACTTCGCAGCTCTTACAGTCGGTACAAACGGACTATAATCTGCAGGCAATTTACATGGAAACCGTACATTTCATTTCATTTATTAAATTCACAAGCAATATAAATCGCATTTGAAATTATTACACTTCCCAAACAAATTGCATCCCGTCTGTACCGGCCTTTACAAACGCTCGTTACATTATAATCTGTGGTTCGGGCACAGACAACGCGATGCTTTTATGTGGCAACACTTGCCCGCCGTTGACGTAAAGCTCGTCCTTCACGATGACGTCTTCGCCGAGTACGGTGCAGTTCTCCATGCGGACCCAGCGGCCCACGACGGAGCGCCAGCCGATGATGCAGCTGTCGAGCCACGCGTGCTGTCTGACGCAGGCGCTGCGGAGGATTGTGCTGCGCTTTATGCATGCACCTGGAAACAAAATGGTTCTTTTAGGTATCAATTGTCAATAGGTACTCGGAACGTTGGGCACACGCCAATATGACTAATACGAAAGACCGATGGTGTCGTTGAGATTGCCGAAAGGCCTATGCTTGCTGTCGGGTTGATCAGCCTACCACATCACAAACAACTTGTTAAGAATTTTACTACTATTAAAAAAGGTACACTATTTGAGAAACCCCTATGATAAAATGATTAAACACTTCCTGCCTGATCCTCATTAACGTCTCTAGGCTCGATGATGGCATTGAGCCCGATTCGTCTCCAGGCTCGATGATGGCATTGAGCCCGATTCGGCAGCATTGAGCCTTTTTGCTGACAAAAAACATGGTCGGTTTTTTATTTTCTTTTATTGTTTGTTTCGAATTGTTTGATGTGTTTGCAAATAAAAAAAATATTTTTCTTTCTTTCATTTGCCGACGGTAGCCGAGCAGTCGGGTCGATCGACCCACCATTCCGGAAATAATTGGTTAATATAGCCTCCTGAGTCCCCGCGTACTTGTACAAGTACAAATTAAATTCGAGTTTTGAACTCTTAAATCAATAAAAGAAAGTTCCAAATTCAAAATCGGAAAAATTGGCCCGGGACTCAGGAGGATAGTATACGAATCCTGATCACCGTCAATGACGATTCCAGGTCCAATTCTACAGCGCTCACCAACGGTCGCCGTTGGGTCCATCGACCCACTAGCCCACCAATCCACCAATATTAGGTTAAGATTAAGACTCACCATCTTCAATGACAACTCCAGGCCCGATAGTCACGTTGGGTCCAATCCGGCAGCCCTTGCCGATAGTCGCCGTCGGGTCGATCAGCACGTTACCCACCACACCCGGACCGTCGTACAACTTGTTTGATTCCTTTTGACGCAAGCTGTTTAGGTAAAGGCACATTCCTGGAAAAAATATAAGTATACTGAGACATATCCAACATGACAGTGAAAAAACCGGCCAAGAGCGTGTCGGACCACGCTCAGTGTAGGGTTCCGTAGTTTTCTCAAAAACTACTGAACCTATCAAGTTCAAAACAATTTTCCTAGAAAGTCTTTATAAAGTTCTACTTTTGTGATTTTTTTCATTTTTAGGGTTCCGTAGTCAACTAGGAACCCTTATAGTTTCGCCATGTCTGTCTGTCCGTCCGTCCGTCCGCGGATAATCTCAGTAACCGTTAGCACTAGAAAGCTGAAATTTGGTACCAATATGTGTATCAATCACGCCAACAAAGTGCAATAATGTAAAGTGGGAGCTGATATTTTTTTCATTCCAACCCCAACGTGTGATATATTGTTGGATAGGTATTTAAAAATGAATAAGGGTTTACTAAGATCGTTTTTTGATAATATTAATATTTTCGGAAATAATCGCTCCTAAAGGAAAAAAAAGTGCGTCCCCCCCTCTAACTTTTGAACCATATGTTTAAAAAATAAAAGACTTTCTAGGAAAATTGTTTTGAACTTGATAGGTTCAGTAGTTTTTGAGAAAAATACGGAAAACTACGGAAATTACGGAATCCTACACTGAGCGTGGCCCGACACGCTCTTGGCCGGTTTTTTTTTTAAACATATGGTTCAAAAGTTAGAGGGGGGGAGGACACTTTTTTTTCCTTTAGGAGCGATTATTTCCAAAAATATTAATATTATCAAAAAACGATTTTAGTAAGTATTCATTTTTAAATACCTATCCAACAATATATCACACGTTGGGGTTGTAATGAAAAAAAAAATCTGTCCCCACTTTATATGTAGGGGGGGTACCCTAACAAAACATTTTTTTTTCACTTTTTAACTTTCACTATAAGTACCTATTGTACCTAGTGACACAATTGACTGATCATTTGAAACCTTATAGCGATACGATAAGGTGTACTTTTGGCCGGTAAAAAATGCTGCGTTCAAAACAGCACGCAAAAAACGGTAAACAATGACTACTTAAGTATCTACCATATTTTAACTACGTTGATGAATTGATAACAAAACAAAAGTACTTTCAGTTACTGCATATAACATTCGACGTTGTGTTAACATTATCACCAAAGTACCTAATCATTAATTATTTTATTTTAACATAACTATTATCAATGTTTTTTCTTGACATTCTTACACAGATTGACTGAGGCCCACGGTAAGCTCAAGAAGGCTTGTGGGTACTCAGACAATGATATATAGATTAGATTAGATTAGATATATTTATTTCACAACATGATTACAGTACAAATTACATTTATGTCAATTTATAAGAATCTATATTGTGATCGTCAAAAAAGTAAAAGAAAATGGTATCAATATAATTAAAATAAGTTAAATTTGCAGAATATGAAATGATCACCAAAAAAAGGATTGTCAAGTAATATGAATAAAAATAAACACAACAATGTCAGAATAACAATAGGATAGTGAGAATAATAAATTATACAGTTATAATTACTTATATACATAGAAAACATCCATGACTCAGAAACAAATATCTGTGCTCATCACACAAACAAATGCCCTTACCGGGATTCGAACCCGGGACCGCGGCGCAGCAGGCAGGGTCACTAACCGACTGCGCCAGACCGGTCGTCAAATGTTTGAAGAACTTTATCCTCACAATATAAATCAATTCAGTTTCTATGGAGAAATTTATCTTTATGATATTTATTAATATCCGTAGATACATTGACAATAGATATGACCAGATAATATACCGGATCTCTTTCATATGCGTCAGTAGGGAAATTCCTTACCTACATCAGCACGGGAAGCATGGTCGCGCGATAGACGATAAAATAGCAGGCCGTCCCTATCGCACTATTTGTAAGTGCGATAGGGACGGCCTGATATTTTATCGTCTATCGCGCGACCATGCTTCCCGTGCAGCTTTATTCTAAGAACCCAGCTGTCTATTTGTTCTCATCATTTATAAATCAGGAGGTTGAAATTTGAAACAGATAAGAAAAATACATTTTCACCACACCAACTGTTAAAGGCTTACTTTGCTATTCGAAAACAGATAGCAAAATTGCATTTTATCCACAAGGGTGCAAAGTAATTTCATACAAATTTTAACTTGATGATGATGTCTTAAGCTGACTGGTAGAATTTACCTATAAATAGTATAAATGATGATTTTTTAATCATAAATATTGGATAAATTAATGGATTGGATTTTGTTTAATGTTTTATAGATAGTCAGTAATTTTGTTCGTGTCGGTGTGGTGAAAAAATGTGTGTTTCACTCGGTGGCAAAGTTTGTTTAACCTTCGTGCCTTGACACCCACGCAACGCTCAAGATTCCACTTTTTGAACCACTCGCTACGCTCGCGGTTCAATGTTGGAATCTTTCGCTTGCTCGGGTATCAATATTGGCACGTGCAGTTAAACAACAACTTTGTCCCCTTGTAAAACAAATAACTATTAAAGCCGGGTCCACACAGATACCTATTGATAGTAGTAGAAATTAAAAACTGACAACATTGTAATGTCAACCAATCTCTTTCAAACCAATTTGTGCGAGAAAACGGGATGACACCATGATCACAGTATAATAAAGAGTACTATCGTACAGTATGGCCACTCCTGTTCCCCGCTGAAAGTGCCGCCCACCCCCTCTCGGTTACCTCACAGTTACCGCCTGTCAAAAAGACGAACAGTCGACCTGTCATATTTCACTCATACAAGCATAGCATAGTTCACCTACAGTGTCTGCTAGGAATGCGCCTCTTTCAATATATTTGATCGCCAGTGTCCGAGGTGTGCCATGATGTTGTCATGTTGCTACTTTTCAATTCCTGTTCTTTTTTGCCAGGCACTGTAAGAGTACCCTTTCATAAAATTTTCTCTCTGAAAGAGCCTTCCTAGTGGTAAATAACCTAACCACAAAATTAAAATTAAAAAAAAAACCCCGACCGCGATATAGCCTGTCAACCAAATTTTGGCAGTAGCAATGTACATCAAACTAAAGTATGGTATCCCTATGAAACGAACAAAAACCAGCAATGTACGTCGAACAGCCACAGAGATTTTTTTTCAAGGGGCTCGTTGGGCCTGCAGCATTGGATTGCCTCTCTAATAAAAAAAGCATATGAAACGCGTATACTCATCCTTTACTTCCTTACGATTTAGATAATTTATTAAAAAGGGACGGATATATGCTAGTTACTTCTCTTTTTGGTAGGTTGGAGGTTTCCACAGATAAGATACAAATGACACGCGAATTTCCACCAATTTTCAAAACTAGTGTTGCTAGCCCGCGATTTTTCAAATTTGCCGCCTTTTTTTAGTGACAAGATTTGGTTGACGGTCTATAGTACACCGATTTTCATGAAACATGGCTAAGAACACTCCCGACTAACTCAGCTTTCAGACAAAAAAAACTAAATCTAAATCGGTTCATACGTTCTGGAGCTACGATGCCACAGACAGACACACACACAGACAGACAGACAAACAGACAGACAGACACGTCAAACTTATAACACCCCGTCGTTTTTGCGTCGGGGGTTAATTAAAATGAATGGAATTGTTACGCGATTAGATCAATGTGGATGGGTTCTTCAAGAAGCAGGTATTTAGGGTTCTCAAAGGTCGGCAACTAGGGATTGCAATCCGGTCCGGCGGATCCGGTAGTCCGGCCGGATCCGGTGCTTTTTTCATGTCACCGGATCCGGTGAAATTCGCCGGATCCGGTAATGTAACACTATATGTTAAAATAGTGCAAAAAAAAATATTTTACAGCAACATTTGAACGTCGCTCAACAGGTGATTGCAATCCGGTCTGATTTCCAATCAAAAAATATTTTAGTACGTATGTTCTTTGCATTAGAAGGCCGTTTGGAAGTCAAATAATGTGCTCAAGCAACTCGTTACTCTTTCCGTTTTGGAATCCGTAGTTAAATCTGTGGGATTGTTTGTTGGGATGCATAATGTGGCGATCCTTCGCGTTTTCTGGCCAGACACTATCCGAAATCAAGACCTATGGAGTATATAGCAGCTAACCGCAACACAAAAAGGAACATGGATGGCACACTATTCAAAGAGGGGAACGAAATAACGCAACCATTGCTTTCGGCTGAAAATCGCAAAATGCAAGTCGTGGCTCCGAGCGCTCTGGAAACTCATGGAAACGGTCCGTTGAGGATGGACTACGAGCGACCGGGTCGAGCTGGAGCGAGACCACGGGGTAGCTGGAGATAGGAAAGCGTGGCGCGAGCTCGTGAAGGCCCTTTGCACCTCTGTGGTGACGTAGGACTTCAAGATCAACAACATGTTTTCAGCATAATATGAGAAGTATGAGAGCATATTGCTACGAGAATAATAAAATTCAAAGCTTAAAAATGAACATTTTTAAAAGGTAACCAGTAAGATTGTTGATTCAGCAATAGCAAATAATACTTACTAAGGTCAATTACTCTTGCTGGCTTTAATTTAGTTACTGTAGTTTTTCTTAACCGATACTGGATATTTTTATACAGAAAAGGTTAACGCTGACTTTTAATAGTTATGCTTACTTAATATGATTGTGATACTTTGTTTTGTTCTTCTTTTCATGTGAGTGAAGTTAACTGTAAAATAACACAATACAGGTTTTTTTTTAAATACTGATCTCATAACGCATGTATGTTTGTAGGTATGTTATAATGTCCGCTCTTTATCGTATCTTAAAAGCTCTATAGGTACCTATTACTGTAAAACGTTACACTAATAATAATTTTGTTATCCTATCAAAGTTTCAAAAGAACGAAATAATTTGATTTGCGACTGATTATTATAGTAAAATTTACTTGTTAACTGGTACGAGTAAACAAGTTGATTTCTAAGCCTTTAAACTGTTGGTTTATTAATCGTGATGCAAAATACCATCATCATACTTGTCATATTATGGTGAAAACATGCAAAAAAGACACTATTTGGGTACTCTTAGTCCTCAAGGCCAATCCGGCCGGATCCGCCGGATTGTGGTCGAAATCCGGCCGGATCCGGCCGGATTGGGAATCAGACCGGATTGAAATCCCTATCGGCAACGCATAAGTGGCTCCCCTGATGTTGCTTATGTCCTTGGGCGGCGATGACTGCTTACCATCAGGCGGCTCGTCTGCTCGTTTGCTGCCTAATACTTCATTAAAAAAAAAAGTTCTTACCAGTAAGGAAGTCTTTCGGCTGGCCCACGTCCATCCAGAAGCCCTGCAGCTCCATGGCTAGCAGCTGCCCATCCTTCGCCATGAACGGGAACACCTCCTTTTCTATCGACATGGGCCGCAGCTCTATTCTGCTCAGGACTGATGGGTTTAGAATGTACATGCCTGGAAAATATAAAGATATTTAATTATGATGATGATGATGATGCCCTAAGCCCCAAGGATGTATTTGCATTCTCTTACATCTTAAGAATACCTTTAAAAAAAATACAGTGTGGTGTGTTTAGAACCCCTCGGGCCAACTGTATGGCAAAGCCGCGGTGTCTTTTTCCATACAGTTGGTCCGACGCTACGCTCGCGAGACGCTAGATGTGGGGAGGGAGGGGTTCTAACACACAGCACTGTATTTTTTTGAATGTAATAGAATGCAATACATAGTGATCTTACAAGTAGTAAAACATCATCCGAGACTCAGAGTAATTTAATTTTTCTCAAACATGGTATGAAATATTGATGTTATGTGCCTTATAATTGGCAGCGAAGTATGACGTTGCAGGTGCGGCTAGGACGATTGATAGATAATGGAATTTCATACAAACCTTGCAGGCCAAGGCCGGCAAAGTCCTCTTTTTTAATTTTTAACACTTTCGCTGCCAAGAACCCGACTGTCGGGTACACCGCTCGTAGAAGCGTAGCCGATTACATGGGTTTCCCCGTATGTAGCGAAAATGTCGTAGCGCCGCGTAGAGCCCGGTTTCGAAAGTGTTAAAAAAAAACTATAAGGGGCTTTATAAACGTGCCGACTGCAACTGGTACGGGCCCTAGACAATATTTGATTTTGGGTGCGTTTTCATACAAAAAAAAATTTTTTCGTTTTTTTTTGAATTTTTTTTTAACTTTTTGTTTTTTTATAAGCGTATACGGGACATCAAAGGGGAACGAAAATTCGATTATTTTTGCGCTACGACGCACCGTTTAGGAGATACAGCCATCCAAAGTTACTATTTTCAGTAGACTTTATTTATTTCATACCATGTTTGAGAAAAGCACTATACATACCTCTGTAGTAATGTACTATTACACAAGATTTTATGAACCCAATCTGTAGCTTAGTATAAATTTAAAAGTGCAAAAGCACTGCTTTGGTATTAGAGACATAAACTTACAGCCTCTGGATTACTATTCACTGGTCCCGAGATCAAGTTCAACTACAGCAGTAATTTTTCTACTTAAATATTGTTTTATAACTACTAACTAGTAAAACGATTACTAACAAAACAAAAAGAGTTTGTACATAAATATACTCACCAGCATTAATTTTATTGGAAATAAACTCCTGTGGTTTCTCCACGAAGCTCTCAATCTGTCCATCCTCTTTATATACAACAACTCCGTATTTAGATGGCTCCTCTACCTTTGTAACTACTATTGTTCCCTCCTGAAATACACAAATATTCTTAGATTAGACACTGCAGTAATAATTAACAATTCACACTAAATACTAAGAATAGATATCCTTCCTAGCCAACATCACAATAGCTTATGCTTCGTTAGCGTCATAGAGGAATAAGTCCGGTCGCCGTCACTGCGGCCCCGAAACCCGGCCCCGCTCAAACGGTATCACCGTGGCTAGGGGTCGCGGGGTTGGATAACGGCCGGTAGCGGTAGGGCTAGCAATCACCGGATCGCCAAGCCGTCCACAAAATGACGGCGTCAGACCGCCCCACATGGATGGGGCGCGCCCCGACACAGCCCCCACAGCGCCCAGCGCGGAAGGGGCCACTCACACCCCAGCAGGGGTGTTGAACGAGAACTCACACACAGGAATAAGTAAGTTGTAACTCCATACATCAGTAAATGCGAGTTATTTGTGGTGACATCTAGCGTCAATCACACGTCAATCACGCATCAAATAGCGTAAACTATAAGTACCACTACTCGACACTAGGTGTCAACAGTGTCTTGTCTGCCAAAAATATTAGTTTATAACTTATATTACAAGCAGAAGGAATTGAAAACAGAATACTGATCAATACTATTATAATATTAGCTAAAAATTACTGAGCATTGACTTTTCGTTCGTCGCGACGTCTATTGACAAGTAGCAGTACTGATAATTTATGCTATTCGACGCGTGATTGACGCTAGATGTCAGTACATATAGCTCTTTCCTTACTGTTTCCTCTATGGTTAGCGTATAATGGCCAGCATACTATTTTGTAGAAAAAATATTGTGCTGTAAAATGGGCTCCTGGTCCCAAGACATGGTCACACAAGTAAAAAAAAAAATATTTCTTACGTACAAAACACATACACGTACAATAAATACAATAAATGCTTATTTTGACATGGTTGTAGAGTGGCCTAGGGTTCCAATTGGTTGACTGTACACAATTCCACATTGCAACATAGGACCTATTGTCCTATCTTTTCACTTTCGTGGACAATTGAGGTAACAGGCTATTCACAAATCTTCACAATTAGCAAACAACTACAAACTGAACTATTCATTATAGAGAACTAGCTTTTGCCCGCAACTTCACTCACGTTACAAAGAGACAAAAAGTAGCCTATGTCACTCTCCATCCCTTCAACTATCTCCACTAAAAAAATCACGTCAATTTGTCGCTCCTTTTTGCCGTGACAGACAAACAAACAGACACACACACTTTCCCATTTATTACATTAGTATGGATTAAAGCCTGTGAATATGGTGGTTAATCAATTAAAAAACTCCTAAGCTTCAAACTTAATATAAAAATCTGTATAAAAATTACTTAATATCTATAATGTTCCCTTCTCTGTACTATCTAGGTCATTATTATGGAGTATTGTTATCAGTAAAGTCATTTACTGCTATCCACTAGCAATACAAAACTATATTGCAAAGCAAATCTTGAAGATTATTATTATTGAGCTAATTAAGATTATCAACTTTGAACTGTAATCTCTTACAGCAAGGTTTTTTTCAGCCTGTTTTGTGTCTCACTGCTGGGCAAAGGCCTCCCATTTCTTCCTAGTCATTTACATTACCAGCATGCTCTCACCAAATTATTATTAAGTAGTAAATATAAACTTACAACCTTATTCATAAACACATCCTAAAGTTATCAAGCCAATAAAGTTTGTTTGTCCTTTTCTATCACACTAATATGTCGGAAAGAGATAAACTTTATCGGCTTGATAACTTTAGGGTATGTTTATGAATAAGGGAATTATTATATAGGAGGTTTCATTTGTACTGCATGTTAGTCTGTGTTATTTTGTCAGCATCAGAATCCTTACTAAAAAATAAAATATTTTTTACATATTCTTTAAATGAAAATTAAAATATGAGTCATAGTACCTTTCCATGTGATTTATGAAATTTGTAAAGTTCTTTGAAAGGAAAATCACATATGATGTCCGAATTTAGAACAAAGAATGGCTCGGAGCTCTTGCTCAATAGGTTTTTCGCCAGGGCTATGGGCCCCGCTGTGCCCAGAGGTTCCACTTCATGGGAAAATGTTAGGGACACACCTAGTTTGGCCACTTTCTCTGTTAATTCCTTTTCCATATCCTCTGCTCTGTATGACACAGCTAATATGACCTGTAAAGTAGTAAATTATTTCAAATACAAATACTATGAATTTATAATTTGTTTAAGAGTTTATGGAGTACCTACATAGTAGAGTTTTACCTGCTCATTCACTGAAAAGATCGCTCCCAACTAGTACGATATCCGAAGTGTACTAGTTCGTTCTTTTAGGACATTTAGTACAGTAATACACCGAGAGGGCGAGAGATAAATTGTGCATATGGCGTACAGTAACGCTCGCTCGTACTAGCCGAGAGCTGATCGGCCGTTTTCGCGCGCTCTCCGTCCGAGTCAGTCGGTTCTAGTTAGGTTGCGGTCGGATCACACGGATCGCTTTGCTGTCATTGTCACTCCTCAGCTATTCTTTTCGCTCCCATTCTGTTGCGCGTGTGTGAGTGTACTAAATGTACTAGAGAGCAGAATCATTTGGGAGTAGTTCGGTCTAGTACAGTGCAGGGAATCGTGTCTTTTGTACTATTAGTACATGTACTACACAAGCCTACTACATAGGGGGTTTCATTTTTAAATTTTCTGAACGCAATTATTTGTCATTGTTTTGGTAAAACTTAAATAATTATATAATTGAATCAACGATTCATGAAGTCGTTACCTGTGTTACTCCAGCCTCCACCAAAGCTTCTATTTGATGTAATAGAATTGGTTTATTTGCAAACTCGACCAAAGGCTTTGGCCTACTTAAAGTCAAAGGTCTCAATCGAGTCCCGTAACCACCAACTAAGATCAAAGCCCTCATTTCGCCTAGTTTTTTGTCGGTGCCGCACATAATTGTATAAAACAGGAAAACTTATTTATATTTCACTGAACTATTAACCACTTTTACAATATATTGTGCTAATTACACAACAAGCAAATATGTATTACAAAAATATGTATAAAAACTCTTATTAATCTTTAATGTTATGAACTCCAATTCCACGATCCACGAAATTGTTTGCTATTGGATCGGATTCTTTATTTTTCTAGTTTGCATTTTGCAATACACTGACTAATTTACACGTCACACAAAAAGTCAACCTTACATGAATATTCAAGGAGTTTCGATAATACTCGCGGTTATCTCAATAACTTGAACATGACATGAAATAAAACAGAAATGCCTGTGTAAAATTTATTTTTGTTTGCAGTATTACCCTGCACAATTTTTTTCTACATCATATCTTTTGCATATTGCTTTTCAGTTAAAATATAAACTTGTTATTGGCCATATTTTTTTTAATCAATACCAGTGATATTAACTGAACGCTTCTATTACGTTATGGAGATTAGAGGTAAGGAGTGAAAGCTTTAAGTATCAGAAGTGCACATATAAAAGAAAAGATAGGTAGCGCTGCAATTGCAGGTACATAAGGGTTTGTCAATCTCTTAGCCTTCTCGGTAGTGACCCCGCCTACGGAGCAAGAGGTCCCGGGTTCAAATCCTGATGAGAGCTTATTTATTAATTTTTTTTTAATATCCAAAAATATTTTCTTTTGATACAATTTTTCGAAATTTCATTTGCAAGACTTACAACATTACCTAAGAATCCTAAGATGGGGCAAACAATGTAAAAGGGCTTAAATTGGCATATTTGTATAAATAAAACAATAACTAAACACAAGTAAAACACAAAAGTAACAAGTAAAATAAAAAAAGAAACAAAAAAAAGGGTCGCTGTCAGGATCGAACCAGAGAACATCTGCATACGAAGCCGGCGCACTACCACGGGACTACGTCTTGACTTCCAAGCACGTATATATAGAAAGTAGGGAATGCAGCTAGAACCGAAAACCGAGTATCGGTTTTTTTTCGGTGAAACTCGAAACCGATTCGAATTTCGGTTCATAACTGAGTTTTTGTTACCTTCAGGTAAATTGTTAAATAAAACAGATTTTTCGCTTATATTGTGTTTTTATGGACTTTGTAAACACAGTATATAAATAAAAATCTCATAGGACGATTTATTGACTGCTGGGACCAGTTTTTCTTAGGAATTGGTGAAGATTATTGCTTTGAAAAGTATAACTGAAGTTCAATCGACATGAACAATTTAAAAATGTAACGTAAGTGATGTTACATATTTCTTTATGTTAGACGCAGCATATTGCGATGTAAAATGGGATGAAAAGACTCTATTTTCAACTCTCTGAGAACGAATCTCATCTATAATTGAAATGATGAAAGTAATCGTTTTGGCATCTTTTGTGTCCTGGTGAGTTCTTTCATTTTTAACCGATTTCCAAATATCAATGGAGGAGTAAAATGAAATAAATATACTATAAAAAGAAAAAAAATTACCAAGGCCTCCAAGTGTCCAAAGCTGATTTTAAGAGATCAATGGAGGAGGTAATCAGTTCATCTGTATTTTTTTAAATATTTGTTATTTGATATCTCCCTCAACTCTGAACCGATTTTTTTTTATCGAATGTATATATAGGTTGGTCCTATTTTTATCAAGTGGTGTCCAGTTCTGATGATGGGATCCTGGAGAATTCAAGGAAACTCTTCAAATCTTAAAGGTAAACTGATTTTCGTTTGCTAAGAACGTTGGGGTTTTAAGCCACATTCTGGTCAAGCTAGTGTTGTGAATTTAAGCTTTGAGGCGTAAACTACAAAACTCGAGTCGTGACTTCTGAGTTTTAAAGTCTCGAATTTTAAAGCCTCGACCATATAAGCCTCAACCTTATAAGTTTGCGTTGCTGCTTACGAGCACAGAATCCTCGAGTCTTTAGTCCTCAAGCTTTAAAGACTCCTAAGCTTTGAAGGTTTAAGTCTATAAGGTTTGTAGCATTTAAGTCTTAAGAGCTTTTAATAAACTAGATCCTAAGGTCAACAGAAGTAAAAAAACAGGCCAAGTGCGAGTCGGACTCGCCCACTAAGAGCTCCGTACTTTTTAGTATCCTGAGATACATGAGATACAGCGTGGTGACGTGACCGGGCGGACGGATATCTGAGTCTTAGTAATAGACTTACGTTTTTACCCATTGTGTACGGAACCCTATAATCTACCAAACCGACACCGTCAAATTAAGGGTTAAATATAAATACTATCTGCCTATAAAGCTCGTTGTTTGAGCTCTTAAAGCTTGACACAGGCCTTCGAGGTTTAGGGGGCTTGAGCTCTCTATGAAGCCCGAGTCTTAAAGACTCACTCTTAAGAGCTCATAAAAAGCTTGAGTCGTTAAGGTTCTGAACCGTTTCTGAGCTAAAACCTTTAACGCTTGAGTCTTTAAAGCGTGAACCTTTAGGGTTTGCAAGTCTTTAAGGTTTAAAAGTCTTCAAGACTAGTCTTATAACAACACTAGGTCAAGCTCGTGTTTTGGTGGCGGGCTCCATGAAGAATCAAGGGAACTCTTCAAATCTAAACGGCACACCAATAGTGACTTTTGTATCTTTATCAGAAAAGGAATAACATTAAAAAGAATGTCATTTGATGAAGTGGAATCGCTGATGATGATCAGAAAGAAAGTTTTAAAGACGCATGACGCGTTGATTTGTTTTCTTCGTTATGTTTGTTAAGCATGTTGGGTTTTCAAGACGTAATTTTGTCAAGCTCGAGTTCTAATAATGGGATTCATGAGGAATCCAATAAAATAAATAAATAAATAAATCCAGGGAATTCCATAAACCTTAACGGTATACGTGTATTGTCTTTTGTATTTTTATCAAATAAAACAGTCGCTTTTGATGAAGTGGAAAAGATAAGCTCCTTCAAAACTTTTTTATATGATTGTTAAGCATGAACCCAGACCCGACACCGCATCCGCAAAACTTTACTTTTAGTTAATTTTACCTACAGTGTCTCCGCAAAAGAAAAAAAAGCACCGAAATTTCTTCTTTCATCCTACAATTGCGTGAAAATAGCATATTATGTTACAATTACAAATCTCTTAAACACCGTTCAGTTGCCTTTTATAAAATATTAGATATTTGGCGTATTAGGTGAATCTTGAACAACGTAAGTACCTACTACAAAAACAAAATGTTCGTTAAAGTTCAAAAAGCGCTGGTGGCCTTGTGGTAAGAGAGTGCGAACGCGAACCCCGGGCCCCGGTTCGTACCAATGAGTTCATATGTGCAAAATGTCATTTGATATTTACCAGTCGCTTCTCGATGAATTAAAACATCACGAGGAAACCGGAATAATTCCAATAGGATCCTTCCGGTTGGAAGGTGAGACGCCAAAGGCTTTCATAAAGCTAATAGTGCATGTGCCAAATCTTGGGATTAGTTGTCAAAGCGGACCCCAGGCTTCAGTGAATGCCGTGGCAAATACCGGGATAATGCAAGATAGATTAGAGATAGATTGATAGAAGTTCAAATAACAATTACCTACAAGTAATTTGAAAAAGTAAAGTGATCACTGTAATTTGAAATATTTGAACAAGTAAAGTAATCTACATTGGCTTTACGTCAGTTTCTAGGTGAGAATTTGCATCTTAACTAATGTATTTAGTATTTTTATTAAAAAATCCTTCAACGAAAAAACTCGAGTTTAACTCGATTGAAAACCGAGTTTCAAATCGGTGAAAACCGGACGGTTTTAACCGCAACTCGGTTTTTTCACTACTCGGTTGCATTCCCTAATAGAAAGTCTAAGGGCCCCCCCCCCCCGGGTCATGAACTCAACCGGATAAAAAGAGGTCTCGAACATTTAATTAATAATGATGCAAAATAAAAGACACTACTTTGTTACAAAACTATATTTAATCGTTTTCTTCTTAAAATTAGTTGATTGGCAATATCATTAGCGTCTATTATTACGGCAGCTATTTCCCTATGGATAGACATAAAGGCTAGCCCCGTGAGGCGCTCTTGTCCCGTCCTATTACGCAAAAATGTTTTTAACCTTTTGAATCAGCAGTTGCTGTTGATACTGGCAAAGTGGCCAGTATCAATAGCAACTTTCTGATCGAAGGAAAGAAATTTGGATCACACTGGTTGATGGCCCCAATAGCTGGTCTAGGTTTTTTTTCAGGCTCCAGGGTTGACCAATGACTCGGATCTAACGCGGACATCAAACGTTCCAAGAAAGGATAATATACGTTTCGCCGGTAGTATATCTCCGCAGTTTCCCCTGGAACATTATTGCGACGGGTTTGGCGACCAGTTGTACGAGGTGCCACTAGTTCCCCCCCACAGGTTGCTCACTTTGTCGTGGTGGAGGGGCTTAGTAACCGTAGCTTGGTCACCCATGGTGAAGCGAAGAGGCAACCAGGGCCGGCTTGTTGTTGGGCGAGCTGGCCCGAGGAGGATGCTCCAAGTGGGCTTCATAAGCCCGCTTGTGACGCATTGGTGGAGGACCGTCGAGGAAGAGGAGTGTCGGTATTGCGGTGAGCCGTTCTCCCTGTCCTCGGCGGCCGAGGTGGGATCGCAGGGGGAGAGGCGTGATGGTATAGCGGTGCGCCACTCTCCCTACCCCCTGCGACCTTGGCGGAGCCGCTCCGCTGTAGCGGCTTTGGTGGGGCCGCAAGGGAAGAGGAGTGCCGGTATTACGGTGCGCCGTTCTCCCTATCCCTTGCGGCCGACTTGGTTAGCGGTGGAACCAAAGACCATTTCCACCGCTGGGCGCCGGAACATTCTGGCGCCCATGGCCTCTTTGTGGCGGACTCGAGGGGGTCCGTCACTGTACTTGTAAGCGGCCGAGGAGGAAGGTGCGCCCTGTCATCTGGCGCACTCACTGTGGAGGGCCTTTGGGCATCCGCGGAGAAGCCGCACGTGTGCGGCTGCCGCCGGTGGGGTTGCCGATGTAAGCGCAAGTGTACCGGTAACCTCGCCAACAAGGCGGCGAGGTGGCATGTGGGGGGTTTTTAGTGGGTATACCGTGGCCTCATTAGCCAATACGGGAGTCCCACATAACCGCTCGGGTCCCCCTCGCACCCGAGTGGTATGCGGAACGCATTTTCCCCCCCTAAACAAAAAAAAAAAAGGTGCCACTAGTTCACCGCCAGGGCATACATTTTCGGCGCCCTTGGGAAGAAGATTCACTAACTAGGAAAATAAATCGCGAGCGTAGCGAGCGCGAAATTTTTTTCATAGTAATGCCGTAATTTGATGATTAACGCAATACAAAATTTATGGATTTCATCAGACAGAGTGCGAAAGGGACAAATGGTTGAACTTTCGTAGTCGCACGCTAATAGTATAGTTACGTGTGGCTGAACGTGAATATCATGTGAATATCATAAAATAACAAACAAAATGGGGCACTATAGTGGCCAAGTCAGGAAAGCAGATTCGGAATTTGTCCTAACTAAAAGAGCAGATAATTATAAATAGTAAGCGCGATTTTTTTCCTATTGACTCGATTAATTAAGACAACCCGCCAGCGGCGAATCCGCGGACTTTCAAGCTTTTATCGTCTGCTTTCTGCAGAGCTGCGGTATTTGACATATTTTGGGGTATTTTGACTTCACAGGGCGCCTATGTTCCCGACTTTTAGGCCTTATATTTCGCCATCACTATTATTTTTATAATAATGCTTAAGAGTTAATTAAGAGATTAACTGCGGACTCGATCATCACCGTCGGGACGCCCATTTCGGTATTTTGCCACTAAGTGATCTGAGTGCTTTGAAATTCGCTCACCATCTGCTGCGGCTCACAAAATTGCGCCTCCCTGAGACGTTTTGCGTCTTTGGCTTTATGAGGAACTCCGCTTTGGACTATCAGGTAGACTCATATTTTTGCATTTGGATAGCGACGTTACGTTACTTTGCCGTTCGCCGCACAATGTGGTTCGTCAAGGGCTAGAATCCTCCTTTTACGGCGCCCTAGCAACAGCGCCCTTATGAATGGCAATATGGTGCAACTTTCCACTTAATCTGAATTTCAAATCTAGATTTTCAATAGGTGAATTAATTTCCGAATCCTCTCGCCATTTTGTGATATGTGCGCGCCCACGCAACGTATAATTTTTTGTATGGTATAATATTTTTCCACATTCTCGATTTTGGCGCCCCCTTACCATGTACGTCCTTGTAACTTGCTCATTTGGACGAAATCAGCCTAGAGAAAAGAACGTCTAATGTCATGTCACGTCGTTGATCATTGAGCGAGACATGCGCTCCAAGCGGAGAGATTTGTAACTGCAATTAAAGGGCCTCAGCCGGTTATTTTTGCTACTTTTCTACTTCGACAGATTTTCCTCCTTACCTCTATTCTCCCTGTATTACGTAATCGTCATCATCTGTCAGTGTCAAAAATCATCTTTGCCGTGTCTCCTCCGCCTCAGAATTCTCCTTCACGATGGCTGTCTCCGTTAGGATTTTCTCTCGTTTTAGAGGTAATTAACATAACCATGCCACATAATTACATTTATCTTTATCTACGGGTCAAGTACCGGCACAGGGTTCTCGTAACGATGACGCGTGTGACGTGATAGTTGACGTTCCGTTTACTACAACGGCGAATTAGTTAACCTTCCTATCAGATTAACACCTATTTCATAACATATCGGGATAGATTAAAGTCATTTAGACCATTTACCTAGTACCTGGAAGTAATAAAAGAGAAACAAGATTAATTACAATCAACGAGAGATGGCTGATCAATGTCGTTTTCATTACAACCCTAGTTATGATCACCGAGACCTTCATCTATAAATATCTTGTCTATTCGTAGTTTTTTCATTATGCAAATCAGTACAATGAGACACTGTATGTTGGTATTTGTTAATTTTGTGCCCTAATACAGACTGTGCTTGTCAATCAATACTTGACCTTTGATCAATCAAACAATATATTGTGTTATCAGATGTTTTGTTAGTAAATTGTATATAAACTGATACATCCGGCCTTTGACTCTGGTCAGTGTACTACTGTTTCAATTGTATTAAACAATGAGAGGGAGACAGTGCATTGAGACTGCACTTATTTGCATTTATGGGTTTTTCTTATTTTGATCCCAATAGTGAAAAACATCATCCTCCCTGTATACCAGTAAAATAAATTTCAACTTTGGTTTCAACCTCCTCCACATTGTCTTTGTAAAATAGACAACCCGATTATTCTCATGTGTGTACATTAGTTAAAATTTAAGCATTAATCATGAGTATCATTACAATGTTTCTTTTGATTGTACTCATATGTGAGGTAAAATACTTAATCTTACATTATATTAGAAAATAAATAGTTGGAACAATGAAATAAAACAGTGGTTACTGCAATTGTTTGCAATAAATTGTATTCATTTATGATTTCTTTGTTTTTTTTCTTATCTTATCTTGTACTTTTAAAAGAGCATTTCTTGTATATTTATTTATTTATATATACCGACGATTTTGCTGAAATTTGTTATATGGGGGTTTTCGGGGGTGAAAAATCGTTCTATCGTAGCCTTAGATCCCGGAAAACGCGAATTTTTGAGTTTTCGTGAGTTTTTCTTTCGCGTTAGTAAACGTAAAATATGGTCGTTAATTTTGCCGCGCGCGCATCGATTCCGCTTAGCTCAGTCGGACGATGTCGGTCTAATGTACGCAGATAGATCGTAGGTGTCACGGTTTCGAATCCCGGCCAAAAATAAAGTTTTTGTTTTTGTATTTATAAGAGTTTTTTTTATCTAAAGACGTGAAATATTAAATAAAATAGAACCGAGCTTCGCTCGGTCCCCCAGATATTGTTATCCTTATTGATAAAGATTATCAATAAGGATAACATAAAGAAAAATTTGTGTGTTTGTTCTGTAAGTTTTTATTAAACATGTAGGGTTTGTTTTGCTGTGTTTAAACATATTGAGAACAGAATTGAAATAATGTTTTGTTTCCTGTAGATGCTTTAGGTATGCCTATTTTAAAACTTTCACAAAAACTTGATAATATCTACAACAGTCACTTGGTTTGTTTATGTCACTTTAGCTAATCTTATCTTTACAGATGGTGTAAAACTAGGTAATGTCAGATTTTATTCCACCCCATACCATGAGACACGAAAAAACCTCAAACTGACATCCGAAACAAAAGTTATAGTACAAGGTTTCACCGGCAAGCAAGGCACTTTCCACAGCCAGCAAGCCCTCGACTATGGCACAAAGATCGTTGGTGGAGTATCGCCAAAGAAGGCTGGTACAGAGCATCTTGGCAAGCCAGTGTTTAAGAGCGTGAAGGAAGCTAAGGACGCGACAGGGGCGGAGGCAACCGTTTTGTTCATTCCCCCTCCGGCGGCAGCGGCAGGTATCCTGGAGGCCATTGAAGCTGAAATCCCGCTTATTGTGTGCATCACAGAGGGTGTCCCGCAACACGTGAGTTTATCTATTGTAGTGGCACATGGGAGATGAACAAAGATTTAAGCCTCGCCACACATGAGCGTTTTGATAGGGGTGTGATAAGAGGCGGATGTCATACGCCGGGGAAAAGCGCGCGAGACTCTCCCTAGAAGCAACATTGCTGTCTTGTGTGTGACTGCTTGAGCGCGATCAAAAGCTGGTCGCATCGCGCCCCACTCACGGCAAGCCGTCAAAACATTCATGTGTTGTGGAGGCTTTATAAAATAAAATACTGAAAAAAGTGGTTCAACTGCCTACACAGCTGACCTTATTCGTTTTAACACTTACATATTATTATTGCACCCATCTAGCACATGTAAACCTTGACTATCTGCAAAATTCCAGCGAAATCTCTGGGCAAATTTTTAAACAATCGTCTAATAAGTAGTATCACATTTTGAGTATAGGTAAATTTGGATTGTCCTACCCAGTATCTGTTATAAATATGCATAGTCTATCTTTCATCACACATCACACCTAAACATCATAAACAGGAAAAACACTGCTATATCGTTACAGTTGACTGAAGGTATTAATGACATGTAATGTATCTGTACGATTTTATTATTAACGCTTGCAGAATCCGCGATGTTCGCTAGTAAAAGAACTTGCATCATTTGTTTACCACTTAATGTATCATGAGATAAAGAGAATTTTACTTTGAGAATGTGATAAAAACCAGTACTTACAGAATCTTATTTAAATATATCTTTGGTAGACCGTATGTCGACGTGATAGGGTTTTCGATGATCGTGGTTTCAAACAAATTACAAACAATCAAACATCCGGTAGTTAGGGAACATACTGCGTGACCTATTTTTTACCCTTTCCGACCTTCGGTGACCTTTTGTACTGTTTGTAGTGTAATGCCAAGACAAAAAGTGTAAACAAAAAGTTACTTAAAAAAAATTTAAAAAAAGCATTTTGCCAACTTCAAGCGCTTAGCCCCCCATCAGTGTTGCCACTCGCGTCGGGCCAACTGTACCTTGGAAAAAGACGTCGCGTCGAGCGCTTAATTCTGCTCGCTATGTTGCTCAAAAAGGCGCTAGAGGTTGACACTACGTACGTGACAAATTCTGAGCTGAACCTCCTGCTCCCGAATTTCCATACTATGCGATCAAAAGTGGGGTTTTGAAGATCTCGCCGTCTGAACAGATAGCAGTTTATGTGGTTGTAGGTTATTCACTTTTAAGGTTTACCACTTACCAATCTTATCTGACTCTTATAGTACATTACTATGTGATAATGATAACACTAGATCTGCGTAATTTCCAGGACATGGTGCGAGTAAAACACGCTCTGCTCAGGCAGAACAAGTCCCGCCTGGTCGGTCCCAATTGTCCCGGCATCATCGCGCCAGAGAAATGCAAGATCGGAATCATGCCTGCTGCCGTCCACAAGAAGGGATGCATCGGCGTTGTGTCGCGTTCTGGCACACTTACCTATGAGGCCTGCCATCAGACCACTGAGGTAAGTTATCAAATGTGAATATGGGGACTTAAGTGAGGGAACAACGGGAACTGTCTGCTGGGGATTTGTGGCAATGTTTTATGCTGATCATTTATAAAATTCTAAAACAATATTAATTTGTAAAAACAGTGAATGTATTCATTTAACATATAATATTTAGTATATACTAACATTTAGTAAAAAATATGCCAACTTACCTCTATAAATTTTAGATCACCTAGTGACGTATTTAATTTTTTACAAATAGTTTCTTATGCTCACTCAATCCTCACACTTTTGAAAAGCCGAATTTTGATGAAAAACATAAGATTTATACCGCTATTATATGTGTATAGTTTAGTTAATTTGTAAAATACAAAACAAACCACTAACATGTCAGGTTTTTTTATAATAAATTTTTGTAAGTGCTCACTCAGTCCACATGTTTTGAGAAAGTTAAAAATGTAAATATCTTAAGATTTGTAGCACCACAGACACTCGAAAGTACTTCAACATTTAGTAAAATTTTTTACTAAATATCCACCTTCTAATATTTTATATTCGTTGTCTGGTTTTAAAGATATTCAGACATAACTTTTCTCATACAAATGTATCATGTAGGGTGACCACACTATGTCAGACCTATGATCATATTTCTATGATAAACATATGATAGTATCGGCCTTAGGCCACTTAGGTTGGTGCCCGATTTGTCGGATTATTGTTTCGCCGGATTTATTAGGACGTCATAATCCGAGGACTTACCTAATAAGGTCTTAATATTCGACGAAAGAAGAATCCAACGAATCTACTACTACTGTGTACTTAGTGGGCCATCCCACACAGACTCTTTATAGTACGTTGCTCCTGGAAAGTTATGTATGAAAATGTTGGCATAATTAATAGAAGATTTTTTTTTGATTGGGATATGTACATTACAGGCCGAAGTTATTTTTCATCAACCCTCCCCATCCCTCCGCCCTCTGCGTCACCCCTCTTCCCCCCCTTAAATAGCCGAAAATGCGGTTTTTCGCGATTTCTGACAAAACCGTTGAAGATACAGAAAAAGCGTGTAGGAATAAAGTAATCCTTAATAAATTTACTACAAATCATTCATTGACACTTTGGTTCTAGCACTTATAGTTTTCGCGTGATCCATCACGAAAGATGGTCCTTTGCTGCAATTTTCTTTTCCCCTCACTAGCTCGGAAACACGTGTTTTGTCCTTTAATACCAGCAGGTAAAAACGCATTTTATCCACTAGTGGGTAAAGTAATTTGACCTTGAATAAAGTCAAATTAACTGCTTTAAAATTGATAAAAGTAGGTGAATCTAGTAATAAAGATGATTTACCACCTGTGGAACTATTGGAAGGAGTGATAAACGCATTTTTTGCATTGTAGTTTCCTCGCTATAGCGAGAGGAAAAGTTTTGTGTTACACTCGGGTGCAAATGTATTTTACTTCTCGTGTGTTAAAAAACTCGCAAGTTCAGGATTCTATTCTCGAACCACTCGCTTCGCTCGTGGTTCAACTATAGAATCCTTTCACTTGCTCGTTTTTCAATTCCACACTCGGCGTTAAAATACAACTTTGCCCCCTTGTATAACAAATAACTATTAGTGAGTGTTAAGTTTTCTCCCAAATCAATGGTTTAGGGACTTCCGTAGTCAACTAGGAACCCTTATTGTTTCCAGCCATGTCTGTCTTTAGTTCCGTGTCAACTAGTCCCTTATAGTCCGTCTGTCGGATAATCTCAGTAACCGTTAGCACTAGAAAGCTAAAATTTGGTACCAATATGTATATCAATCACGCCGACAAAGTACAAAAATAAAAAATGGAAAAAAATGTTTTATTAGGGTAGGGGGACCTACATGTAAAGTGGGGGCTGATATTTTTTTTCATTCCAACCCCAACGTGTGATATGTTGTTGGATAGGTATTTAAAAATAAGTAAGGGTTTCCTAAGATCGTTTTTTGATAATATTAATATTTTCGGAAATAATCGCTCCTAAAAGAAAAAAAAGTGCGTCCCCCCCCCCCCCCTCTAACTTTTGAACCATATGTTTAAAAAATATGAAAAAAATCACAAAAGTAGAACTTTATAAATACTTTCTAGGAAAATTGTTTTGAACTTGATAGGTTCAGGAGTTTTTGAGAAAAATACGGAAAACTACGGAACCCTACACTGAGCGTGGCCCGACACGCTCTTGGCCGGTTTTCCCCTTAATTTTTTTTAGTCGTTGGAGAAAATTTTGGGCGAAAACTTAACATTCATTAAAGAAAATTGCAGCAAAGGACCATACGGAGAAAACCTATGATCATATTTCAATGAATGATAAACATATGAAAGTTGACTTCGTTCTTACGCCACTTTTTTGTATCTTCAGATTTGTCGGATTATTGTTTCCGCCGGATTTATTAGGACGTCATAATCCAGAGGACCTACCTAATAAGGTCTTAATATTCGACGAAATAAGAATCCAACGAATCTACTACTACTATGTACTTTGTGGGCCATCCCACACAGACTCTTTATACAGGTTCCTCAATTCATGATTTTAAGATGTAACTGACATATTCTAGTTTGCATCACTGATTAGCGATTACTATTAGAAGATTACATCGCAGCGTTATTGCCTGCTCTCGATCAAAGTTCTAACGATAAAACTTATGATTACCTATTTCGCAAGTCGTAACTCACCGGACCGTTATAGAGATGAAGCAAATGGAGTACCTATAGAAAAATTAGAGAAGTCAAGTAGGTATTGTACTGATGTGCCTACACGAAATTTTCGAGATGGGAAAAGTTCTGAAACTCTCCCGAATTTTATATAAAGATTGTTACTTTCCAATTACATAAATCAATTTAAAATTTATTGTCTTGTGAAACTTTCCTAAATAATCCAAGGTTTTTTTAAGGATTTTTTTTCAACTTGCACATCAGCAGCAATCAATGTTTCTTGTACCTACTCATGTGCTCAAATTACTATGTTTATTTTACAGACCGGGCTAGGCCAGACCCTATGCGTGGGCATCGGCGGCGACCCGTTCAACGGCACCGACTTCATCGACTGTCTGGAGGTGTTCCTTAACGACCCGGACACAAAGGGCATCATCCTTATCGGAGAGATTGGAGGCAACGCCGAGGAGCTTGCGTCCGAATACCTCATCCAGCACAACACGGTAAATAAATGCTACAAAATCTATGATTCGTAGTCGTATGTGTAATTTCTGTTTGGTCCTATGGTTGACTGGTAGAGAATGCCTTAAGGCATTAAGTCCGCTATTTGTACTTTTTTCCAATTGTGCAATAAAGTTTAAATAAATAAATGTACAAGTGCGATGTAGAGATTTTTCCATGTCAATGGTAGACCCTCAGCTAAAAGGCTTTCTAGACTGTGTCTCCAAAGCGTTGGAAACAGTCAATTTTAGTCGTTCACGAACTGAACTGTTAGGAATAAAATCCCATCAATGACCGAAATGAACTGAATCTTTCCGTGCTCCGTGAATCGGTCTTTGCTCATTTAGTTCAGTATAGGATCGGCGAGCGCGAGCGGTTTGGATCAAGAAAGAGTGTGTGACGGCGCCGACCGGGAGCGAGGTATTTAGCAAAGCGACACAAAAACGTCAAGTTTTCATATTAAGCTTCGGTCACTTACAACCTTTCGGCCCGGAATTGTTATTGTCTGTGGAATATTCGTATCATTTTGACACTAGTCGGTCCCATTCGTTCTGATCTTTCCGACCGTAGTGGTCGCTGGTCTGACTGAACTAAATGAGCAAAGACCTAAAAGAGCGAACTAGTTCGTGGGAGCGATTGAACAAGATCGGAGCGCTCCGATCAACGAACGAAACGGCACAAGCCTAGAGGCAACACCATCGAACCGCTGTCCTGCTCCTGCCTCGCTAGAATGCAAGAGGGGTATGTATATGTACCTTTAGGCATGACGTTTTTCAAAGTTTGCTAAACGCCAATATTCGAACAAAGGGCAATAGTGATCTCGACATTTAAAGCAATAGATTAAAATTCCCACGCACGGATCCGTGTCTGAGCATACGAGGGGTTAATCGGTTATATCACGGTTTCAGTGTTGATAATGTAACAAGTTTAGGTGCTTACAAATTTTTACATATTTTGAGTTGTTAATTATTTTTGTCACTCAACAGTCCAAGGTATGGATCTACAATGGTGCCCAATCCAAAGGTTTACTTTATCTTATCTCACATCCCATTGACATTTAAGAAGATATATTATATCATCTGTACAGAATCAACCGACGCATTATCTTGTTGAGACAATCTGAGCATATATCGACCATCATCGATCAGTTGTAACTAATTTTATTTATTGGCTTTCGTCGCTAACTTCAATCATGATTTCCAAATTTTGATGTAAATTTTAGTGTGTAGTATCAGTTTGAATTTTGACATTGAGTTCCAAAGTATTTTATCGTATTGAATAAGGACAACATAGTATTACAGTTATTTTTAACACAACAGTGTTTTTTGTTTGTAGATAACATTGTTTAGTTCGAATTTCCGTTTGAAGCACAGCGTGTTGTTTGAGTATGTACTGACGTAGGTGTAACTTTGTAGTCACAAAGTCGTCATCGAGGCGTGCCAGTTTTCGTCTATCACGAAATTTGTAATTCCAGGGCCAGAAAGCCAAGCCCGTGGTGTCGTTCATCGCCGGGCTGACGGCGCCGCCCGGCCGCAGGATGGGCCACGCCGGAGCCATCATCTCGGGCGGCAAGGGAGGCGCCATGGACAAGATCAAGGCGCTCGAGAAGGCCAACGTCATCGTCACACGCTCCCCCGCCAAGATGGGCGCCGAACTCTTCAAAGAGATGAAGAGACTAGAAATCGTCTAAGACGCTCCGGTTATTGTCACATAATAGGCTTTTAGAAATTATACATGTATTTACAAACGTTATTTCTACTATGACTTTATTTATTTAACGCCTGTAAGGCATGCTGTCACGAGCCTATTGACAGTATTAATTAATGTTTTACCTCTAAATGTCTATTAAATAAAACACACTGCCCTCGAACAACATTAGTTATGTTATGAATTTGTACAGATTTAAAGTTTCTTTGAATACAATTTTAACAGAAATTATTTAGTCATCAACATCGTTATTGCACTGACAGTGTCTGTATAGTCTTAAGTCTACGTCTGGCAGAAATTTATCTCATTAATGTGAAAATGTTTGCACGAGGTTGTCATAAAATAGAAAGCACATACTATTCTAAGGATGTTATTAATGTTACCTCTATAATTTTTAGGGTTCCGTATTTAGGCTAATCTCAATTTGCTACGCTACTTTGATAGGAAATCTTATGAATATTGCTGTTTTTTTGCTTCATTTTAGCAGTGTGGCAGGCTACTGGTCCTAACGATATTAAATTAAAACATAACATGTAATGTTATCCATATTATATACCATAAAACTACACCGCTTTTTATTTCTATTATGTAACCAGTTCTAAGAAAAAAATAATACAGCTTTAAAGTAATATTTTTTATTACTCAGTGGTTTATAAA
Organism: Leguminivora glycinivorella; assembly: GCF_023078275.1. Taxonomy (NCBI): domain Eukaryota; kingdom Metazoa; phylum Arthropoda; class Insecta; order Lepidoptera; family Tortricidae; genus Leguminivora; species Leguminivora glycinivorella. The sequence continues at coordinate 7,494,096 of NC_062971.1, forward strand.
CTTATAAAGAATTTGTACTGAACCATTCTCATTTTTCACGGCGAATTAGGTGGCAAAAACTTATTTGAAAATACTTGCATTATAAAAAAAATAAAGACTGCACCTACACATCAAATAAGTATATTGAAATGATACTATTGATTTCAACTTTACGAATTTTATGATCATGATATTCATGATAGTCACATAACACCCTTCATAATTCATAATAGAGATTTAAAAGTGTAGCTAAATTCCTAATCACAGAAATACTAAACCTAGCATTCTTTCCTCTTAGTTTATTTTGATCATGTGATCATGTTTCTCATTTTCACGACGTTCCGAACGTGACAAAATTCTCAGTCACGAGAAGACGAAAATAAGGGAAGAATGCTCAGGTTTTTAATATATCAGAGATTAGGAACGTAATTATCCACATAACTTACTTGGCAATAGCGTCAGGTATTGAGAGTAGACTGATACGTACAGAGCATCAAATCGGTGTGTTAGCTAAGCACAGACATTGTTATTTTATTCTGCAAGTTCTGTTAACCCTTTCCTGCCTAGTTTGCCGTGAATTGCATGATTCTAATGTGTACCTTATAAACTATAACATTGCTTTAACAGTCTACTGTTAGATCACAGTCATCTTCATTGACTTGCAACAAGAGGAAAACAAAAACAAACAATATAATATTATTAACTCACAATATTTTAAGCCTCTGGCTTATTTTCAGTCCAAAAAATTTACAACTAGGTATATAGGTAAGTATATTAATGAGAAGATGGTAATAATAATAGTGCATGGATAGGGAGTTTCCAAAAAGTAGCTAAGGGTGGTATTCCACTTGTCCACATTCTTTATCAGATCTGATGTCAATTTTGCTTAAAAAATTATGTGATTCATATACAAATCGGACAGGTGGAATACCTCCCCAAGTTAAGATGATAAGTTGTTATTTTAAGTGTTTTGTAGTTTAGTGTGGAAGACTTTGTCTTGTTTAGTAAAGCATAACATCATCCTCAGATTGCGACAATTTTGGGGTCCCCATTAAGAAGAGAGACTAATATCTGTCCCTTCTCCCCCCATATCCACCACCACCTCCTCCGTAACCACCGTCGCGACCGCCGCCGTAGCCACCGTCGCGACCGCCGCCGCCGTAGCCACCGCCACCGCCACCGTAGCCCCCGTCGCGCCCGCCGCCGCCGTAACCTCCTCGCCCTCCGCGCCCGCGCCCGCCGCCGCGGCCCCCTCGCCCGCCTCCTCCCGCGTCGCGACGTAACTTCATGGCTTCAAACCTCTGAGCCATTTGCTCCAATTCTTCGGGTACTTCCTGATGAGCTTCCTCGAGAATTTTTATCAATTCTCTTGCGTGTGCCCAGTCGTTCCTCGCTATCAATGATAGTGATATACCTGTCCTTCCCGCCCGACCGGTTCTGCCCACCCTGTGCACGTACTCTTCGATGTGACGCGGAAAATCCAAGTTAATGACGTGAGTGAGATCCTTGATGTCTATTCCTCTGGAAGCGACATCGGTGGCGATTAAAATGTTTACTGTCCCATCAACCATTTCTTCCAGTGCCGCTTCACGGTCACTCTGGTCTCTATCTCCGTGCAAAGCTTGGCAGCTGATGTTTCTTATTGCCAGTTCGGTAGAAATGTGGTTTGCTGTTGCCTTTTTACCACAGAATACTATCACCTTGTCTGTAGGCTCCATGTTGTTTAAGAAATCTAGAAGATACTGCTCTTTATCATCTTCCTCCACGAATACAACTTTTTGTGTAACTGTATGAACAGCTGCAAGATCCAGTGAACCCACATTAACCTGTATAGGATCCTGCATGTAAGACTCTGCTAAGCGTCGCACACCTGTGGGCCAGGTGGCTGAGGTCATAACCGTCTGGCGGTCAGGTCTGACATCAAACAAGGATTTTCTGATCTGAGGTTCAAAGCCCATGTCTAACATTCTGTCAGCCTCATCAAGCACAATGTAGGAGAAGTTTATAATGTTCAGGTGCCTTGCCATTATCAGGTCATTTAGTCGTCCTGGAGTTGCAATGACAATGTCTACACCTTTAGACACTACCTTGATTTGCTGTTTACGATCTCCTCCTCCATATAAGCACACTGACTTAATACCTCTGTATTGATACTTGGACGCCTCTTTGTCAATCTGTAATGCTAGTTCCCTAGTGGGAGCTAAAATAAGCACTGATGGTCCTTCTCGCTCTTCTCGCGGGGTAGTTTGACCTTCAATATGTATTAGAGCTGGCAAAAGGAAAGCTAATGTCTTGCCAGTACCTGTTTGAGCAATACCAATTAAATCATCACCTCTTAGCAAAACTGGCCAGGCTTGACTTTGAATTGGAGAGGGTTGCTTAAAGCCCTGTTTATAAATTTCTTCCAGAATCTCAGGATAGTGTTGGAATGCTTGTTCAAATGTCAGAACTGGGTTGGGAATAGGCCTTAACCCAGGTTTGTCATCAAAAGTTCTCTTTACCTGAATATCATGATTTGCTTTACGCCAACGACTGACTTCAGCAGGGGATGTTGAAGCTACTTTAGGGTCTTCTTTATAGAAATCTTTGATGATCGGTGGTAGCTTGCTCCAGCGTTCCTTCTGGCTCTCTTCATAAAACGAATTCAACTTAGACCAGTCAATAACTTCCACACCATTTTCATTTTTTTTAAGAAACTCACCAGACTGATTACTGCTGTTACTGGTGTTCAAATCACGTGATCCAGAAGGCTTATAATCTTTGACGAGATCTTGAATCATATCCTCTACCTTAGCTATAGCCTCATCAGTACCCGTCAGCGTAATATCAGTTTGGTCGCCGCTAGTATCTCCGATTTTTACTTTAGCGTCAGAATCATATTCTAAATCTTTAATTTTGGACCCGCCCTTACCAATTACACGACCGATCTTAGAGGAAGGAACTGAAATTACTTTTCTGTTACCTTCATCTTGCCGAGAAAAATTCCGGCGTTCGCCGTTGCGTCCATCGCCGCCGCCCCGGCGATCTCTGTTGTCGTACCGATCGTCGTAACTGCTGGTCTGAGGGCCACGTGCTCTCCAATTGGAATCGTTACTGCGTCCACCACGGCCTCTTCCACCTCCTCGCGGACGGCTGTCGTATCCCGAAGATACGGGTGCTGAGGACATCGCCCCGACCGGTTCATCTTGCCATTCGTCGTCTGCCATTTTGGTTTTATGAATATATCAAACCTTTAGAGTATCCGTATATTTCTTTTAGATAACCTAGCAAGTATCTGCTAACAATAAAAACAAGTTCTTAACATGTCGATAATTAATAATTATTGAAAACACATGCGGGTTTCGGGTGTTGAATAAAGTTGAATTTTGTTATGAACATAGACAATTGAACAGTTTTTTTTTTATTGGATTATATCTCTCCAGACTTTGCGACAAATTGTATACGATTTGAAAAAATTAGGCTTGCAACAGACAGTCTTAAAAATTCATAATCTAAAAAAAAATTGTATGCAAATTGACAGTTCAAACTGACACTGACAGCTGTCAGTGTCAGTTGAACTGTCAATTTGCATACAATTATCAGTCAGTGTCAGACATCTGTCAGTGTCAGTTTGAACTGACAATTTGCATACAAATTTTTGACGTTGTAGTGTATAGGTGTCTCGAGTACATATGGCAGTCGGTGTCCGAGTGCGATAGAGGACGGACGTGCGGTGTGTATTGGCGAGCCAATCCAATGTATATAGTGTAATAGCATGACATTACAAGTGGCGACGAGGATAAAAGCAAGTACTTACCACGTGAATCTAGTATTCGGAAAAGATGGGATAGAAACATAAGTAACATAACGTGAACATAACCTATAAAATCGAGTAACGATGCGCCATGATGCACCGTTATCTTTTTGTAAACAGGTTTGGTTACCTGCCGTTTTAAATTACTGGCATTCTTAGTAGTTTCGGAACGTAATGAAGCTAAACGAAAGTGTTCATTAAATACTACAAAGCGAAATGATTATAACGGCAGTTTTTCAAGAATTAAGTCAAAACCAAATAAAAATAAATGAAATTTTATTTCTTTCAACCGTGCGAATATAAACCTTAAGCAGGTAACCGAACGATGCAATTAATAAAACGTTTGAGGTAATTGACAACATACGGCCAGCCTTCCTAGGCAGCGTTCCCACTTATGCGTCGCGTGTCTCGGGGCGCGCAAAGGGCGTCCGCGCCACGCCACCTGAGTGTAATTCAAAAAGCGCCTCCTCAGTACATTTTGTATAGGAAGGATGTAAGGCGCGCCGCCAAGCGGCGCGGCGCGCGCCCCGCCGCCGCCACGCCACCTGGGGCGCGTCTTACGTCTTTCCTATACAAAATGTACTGAGGAGACGTTTTTTGAATTACACTTAAGCGGCGTGGCGCGGACGCCCCTTGCGCGCCCCGAGACACGCGACGCATAAGTGGGAACGCTGCCCTAGATTGTCATGCCTATACAGGTGTTGGTGTGTGGCTCCTACCTACCTAGTAAACGGTTTGGTTACCTAGATTGCAAAATGTTTTTAGGTACCAAAATGTTATTTGAGTTTATGTGTAGTGGGTTTATAAAATTGATTTATTACATAAATCACAGCCCGGAATCATTACAATAATTTCCGTCCAACCAAAAGAAATGATATTTATTTTTAATTAGTGAAGTTACCATCTACCTGTTGGTTGGTTTAATACACAAAATTATGTGATGTTGCTAAATTTATGAATGGTTAAGCTATTTACCTAAATAAGGCATTTACTTGAATGATAAAATGTTGTACAACCATCACACTTAAATGTCCTATCGTAGCATTAGTCGATGTAGAGTAAGGTGAAAACCAAAACAAACTAGATAAATACTTACCTAAGTATGCTTACTTACATGGGGGAATTTACGTAAAAGTAACGTAAGTCACGACTTCATTAAGTGGTTATTTGAACTACTGCTGCAAATGAAAGGATCTATGCATATGTCGGGAAAGTAACACTTATTTAGAGATAGATTATCACTTGAACGTGAATCTTGAATTGATTGAACATGCCATAAAATCGTACCTAATACTCTTGTCGCGGATTGACTTACGTAAACATTCCTAACGGCGATTTCGAGCAGTTTTATCTGAGTATTTAATTACTTAAAAACCAGAAAACCAGATGGGTTCACTTTAAGTGCTAAATATACCTACTTAAAATAAATAAAGAAATATACACCCTGTTGTTATTGGAGTACGTTAACTTTAAAAAAAAGGATCATTACATCAAATACAATTAATTTATCTAAGAAACTAGCGTCGTAATTCTTGCGGTTATCGAGTTAAAAAAAAAAGTGCTGAACACAACAATTCCTAATGTTATTTGTTTTGACATATGCCGTCAATCACTTGACTCTAACTTGAATGTTATTCTTAAGGGTCTCTCACAATAATAAATTAATTTATTATGTATGAAAAGGATGAACATTTTTTATTGCATATTTACCTAAAAGTGATATACAGGATGGTTCTTGATAATGAACCTAATGACGTGTCAAATTTAACTAAAAAAAAAACACGGTATAGAACAAAAAGACACATTTTTGAAGCACTTATGATAAGCAGTTTCCATCTGAGTATTAAATTACTTTGTCAGTAAAGTCGGCAGAAAAAAAAAGAGGCATTACACGGAGGTGCAACTCTGTACATTCAATTGTAACGACCATTTAATTGGCACCTAAGTACTATGAAATTACAGTACATTTGTGGCTGAAAATAAGGCATTAAATTGCGAATTTGGAAACAGCACATGGAGGTGCACTCTATACATTCAATTGTATTGTTTGGTATCGACCATTTAATTGGCATTTAAATACTATGAAATTTTATGCCATTTGTGGCTGAAAATACTTAAAGCATTAAATTGTGAATTTGGAAACAGCACATGGAGGTCCACTCTGTACATACAATTGTATTGTTTAGTTTCGACCATTTAATTGGCACTTAAATACTAAGAAATTTTATGCCATTTGTGGACAGTGAAAATAAGGCATTAAATTGCGAAGTTGGATACAGCAGATAATACTGATCATTAAATTGTTATAAACAGTAGTTAAATAGCAATAAGAAAAAAAAATTCAACATTGAATTGTTGCAAATATCAGCTTAATGATAATAACCTAAACACGAAGTAAATTACGGTTATACTGGTTGAACGTGCGCTTAAATGACGCTTAGATCAGATGATAAATACTATCTGAGCCTTCAATTGTCATAATAGTAGATTGACGTCGGTCAATAAATATCATTAAATTGAAACCGAAATAAATTACACATATGAAAGAAAAAATACCAAGGCCTCCAGTGCCTGAGAGTCTGAGACAACTACCCCAGTAAAACACTCAAGTACAATGACTGTGTACTTTGAGATAGCATAAGTTGAAATATTGTCAATAGAATATATTTTGACTTGTGTTAGTTAGAATCATTAAATTGATTGGGTACAGGTTGCCCCAAGAAAGTCCAGTATGGCTTCTTAATTGTCGTTGGAGGCATTTGACAGCGAAGGTGATCCTACATCAGTAGGGGTTCGGCGGGAGCGCTGGAAAAGAGCACTCTTTATATACCTAGATGCCGCTAACGTCAATCAGAGTGAAAAGAGTGAAAAAAAAATAAAGACAGTGCATTGGTTTGACATTGCATTGTATATAAAAAAACACGTACCTAGTGGTGCAGCTGAATTGAATAAAATTAAGCGAACGCTTGATACATTTCAACAACGCGGAAAAAAAAATACAAGTTGCTAACTCTGCTTACCGTCAACAAGGCTTTGTCAGGTATGGGTGACCTCAAGAGAAAGACATGCCTATTTAAGTTGATCTATGATAGATTTTCAAAGACAATCTACGTCAGTTGAAAATCATTACAAAAATATATTGGTACTGAAGGTACTCGTTATCAGTTAGGGTAATAGGTACATACTGCAGAGATTCATGTAGGTGAATCTCATATAAGTCAGGTGTCCAGTTAAAACAAATAAACTAATGGATCTGTGAGCCTCTATTGAACTAATATAGAAAAAAAAAAAGAAAAAAAATGCTGAACTTGTTTGCGTAATTTCACGGGAGGATATTGAAATGTGGTCTCTCTTTCGTGAATACATATTAAAGATTTTCCAAGCGAACTAGTAACCTAAGTTTGTAAATTTAAAAAATAAATCTCACTAGTGACCTTATTTCGTCTGGTCAAAAAAATGAACAAAAGGACAACAATCAGCGGCTGAATCAGCTTTGTCTGTAGTGATTGTAAAATGTTAAATAATCACAGATTTCAATGCTTCACGTCAATTATCTAGGTACCTAACTACCTATAATGCACATTATTTAGAGGTTAGGGAACATGATTCTATATATAAATGGATTGATAGACGGATGTGAAGTTAAGGGTACAACTGAGAGAAATTTGCCTTGTGAATCTAACAAACTCGTCTTGTTGCGTGTTTATCTGTTTGAAACAATAGTATTTTAGTAAAGGGAATAAATCACAATATTGATGATACAAGTCGAATTTGTACGAACCAAACAACAAGGTCAAACTTGTTAAAATATATTTTATTGAATCAGCTAAACATATGTTTAAAACAATATGTGACATGTGCTTTTACAAAATCGACTTGTTGGTTTAAATAAAACATTGGTTCAAAAAAAAAACAATAATAATTCCTCCCACGAACGCTCCGGCTGTGGAATGAGCTATCTCAAGGTATTCCCGATGAAGTACAGTATGGGGTTCTAAAAAAAAAAAGAAAAAGAGAATACAAGTTTCTAATGGGTCGGCGACGCGCATGTGACACCCCTTGAGTTGCAGGCGTCCATAGGTTACGGTGACCGCTTTCAATTAGGAGGCCCTATAACTGTTTGCCACCGACGTGGTATATTAAAAAAAAAAATGTAGAAGGTAGTTACACTTAACAACATCAAACTTGTAGTTGGAATGAAAGAACACGTAGGCGCAATTTTAACAAAAAAAAATAGAAATGTTGAACGAACATGAAATCTAGACTACACTGATTTTTGATACACTTATAAATTTATTGATAACCAAGGTATACTGAGTACTAGCTAGGAGCACGTATAAACGTAAACTAATGCATAAATCGATGTATAGCGTAATCGCAAATACAGCAATCAATCAATCATTATTTATTTGCAATAAAACATAACTAAATGCATGCAAATGCCATCAAGCAATGCAAAGCATTTCTAATCAAGTCATAATTATATTAATTTTAATGCTGACGCGAGAAATGTGCGATGCTTGCATTGTACAATTATATTGTATGCTATTGAAGAAAAAAAAAACACTCATATATACATACATACATACAATCACGCCTGTGTCCCATGAAGAGGTAGGCAGAGCACATGAAACTATTCAGGTTTCAGCGCCACTCTTGGCAAATAAGGGGTTGAAAGAAAACGAAACTGTGACATCAAACTCAACACTCATATATGTCATATAAATATATAAAAAAAAAAAATGTACTAATCTAGTTTTCAAAACAGTCTGAATTGAAAAAGGTAACAGATTTAAAGAAGAAAGAATGAGACTGACATCTAGGAATTGTCGTTAATAAAACACACAAGTATGTTTGAGTATACACTGCAGGTGGTGGTGCAGCGTCCGCTCTGAGTCAACCCTCAGACCGGAATGTCCTAAACATATGACTAAAGATAGAAAATTAATCCCTAATTATAACACTACTTCACATACAGTACTAAGTGGTAAAGACAGAGATGATCAAGTTAGGAATGACGAAAGTGGGCAGACAATTAGAAGAAACGAGTAAATTAAAAAAAAAAAAAAAGATACACGGCACAGCATGGCAAGTATTTGAATTAGAACTAAATTGACCTATCATTTAAATATTTATAAATAAAAATAAAATAAAAAAAATTAAAACAAGAAAGGGATGTAGTGTATAGGTGTCTCGAGTACATATGGCAGTCGGTGTCCGAGTGCGATAGAGGACGGACGTGCGGTGTGTATTGGCGAGCCAATCCAATGTATATAGTGTAATAGCATGACATTACAGACGTGATAACGTCTAGAATCGTCCCACGATAAGTTTGCAATGATTTTCACAGCCTCGCCAGTGCAGATGTTATTTTAAACGTCAAACTTTGATGAAATTATGACGTTTACTTAACCTTGCAGAGGCGGGGCTATTAAAATCTATGCAGACTTATCGTGGGACGATTCTAATAACTCGTTACTACGGGCAGCATGCACGAAAAAGATGACGTCATTGTCCCGTTTCCCAATATAGCTTAAGCGCCATCTATTGGCGCGCGTTGGAACTAAGCGGCTGATCGATGCGCTCGGTATGGTTGTAGCGTGTGGCCTGAGTAAAGCACCACAGCTGCGACAGATGGCGCGCCCGTGTTTATTATTTTTGAGTGTTTGTAATTTAAAAACATGAAAGATTGCATTAAAATAAGCATCTTTTATAGAATGAAGTTGTTTGAAAAACCTACTTATTTAGGAGTTAGAGCAGTACGAAGTTGCGAATTTTCCCATAGTATTTACTAAGGCGCCAGAGACTTAATAAATTTACGATGATTTTTTTTACCAATATAACCTATGTTAATATTGTTAATAATGATAAATCATATAGAACACGTTTAAATAAGGATGTTTTGTTATATAAACTTTTTCTTCTCCATTAATATTTACTGAGATATTAGGGTTCTAAGATTAGTAAATGGCACTAGCACTTTAATAAAATTAACGCAAACGGTCTAGGATACAAAATGACGACTTTTACATAGGTATGGGTTAGGTTCGTTAGGTATCTTCACACGGCCGAAGGCTCCTATTCTGTGCAGTTTCTGTAATAAGCGGGGCTCCGTCGATATCGCTTTCTGTCTCTGGCGCCTTAGTAATGCTACGGGAAAATTTTGCAACTTTGCACCACTCTAACTCCTAAATTAGTAGGTTTTCAAAAAAACTTTAATTTATAAAAGATGCTTATTTTAATGCATTCTTTCTAATAAGAACAAAACACTATGCTAGAAAGAGTGCAGAGGAAGTTCTGTAGGCAAATTTACAAACGACTGTACGGATATTACCCATATATGTATCCATCTCTATTCGTAACAGGAATGGTTGGTCTTCAAACTCTAGAAACCAGACGGAAACTGCTGCATATTATGCATTACCGCCAACTGTTTCACCATAGAGTAGATGACGCATCCGTGCTTGAGAGAATGGGGCTGCAAGTGCCAAGAGCGAATGTGGTGGTTGGCATGCCGGGCGCGGTGCCGGCGCGGCGGCGGCGGCGCCTGTTCGCGGCGGCCGGCGCACCGCTCGAGTCCGAGCTGCTCTTAACCGCATCATGTTGGAGACAGACGATATTGACATATTTGCTGATAGTGTTTGTCTGTTTTACAGAAAACTCTTAAGGTTCATAGACTCTACACTCCTTAGGTGATTAATGTAATAACCATAGTTTAACTTTTAAGTGTGTTTGCTTTTATTTATGTCAATTTAACATGTACATAATTATATTACCACATAAGTGCTTTGTTGAAATACTGTTAACTTTTGTGTATTTTTAATAAATAAATAAATAAATAAAAAAACGGGAAAAAAGTCCCAGAATCGGGCCCCTTTTGCTATACTCTGACCGCCCCTGTCTATACTACTGTAATGTTTGACGTTATCACGTTAAACTACCGGCCGTAAACCGACTTTACAGACAAACTGCTACTGACAAGACACTGACAGATCTGTCAGTGTCAATTTGCATACAATTTTTTTTTAAGATTATGAATTTTTAAGACTGTCTGTGGGAAGCCTAAGGCCGGCAACAGACGAGTCTTAATTTTCATAATCTTAAAAATAAATTGTATGCAAACTGACACTGACAGATCTCTCAGTGTCAGTTGGTCTTCAAACTCTACTTGACAGTTCAAACTAACACTGACAGATCTGTCAGTGTCAGTTTGCATACAATTTTTTTTTAAGATTATGAAAATTAAGACTCGTCTGTTGCCGGCCTTAGGCTTCTCACAGACAGTCTTAAAAATTCATAATCTTAAAAAAAATTGTATGCAAATTGACACTGACAGATCTGTCAGTGTCTTGTCAGTAGCAGTTTAAACTGTCAGATTGCATACAATTTTTTTTAAAGATTATGAATTTTTAAGACTGTCTGTGGGAAGCCTTAGGCCGGCAACAGACCAGTCTTAATTTTCATAATCTTAAAAAAAAATTGTATGCAAACTGACACTGACAGATCTGTCAGTGTCAGTTTGAACTGTCAATTTGCATACAATTTTTTTTTAAGATTATGAATTTTTAAGACTGTCTGTTGCCGGCCTTAGTCTGTAGAACCCCCAAGGTACTCCGTTCTATATTGTCTCTGCACACCCACACGCAACGCACACATACAGATCGTTAGATCTAGTGGATCTACACCACTCTACACTACAGAAACAGAATGACAGGTGCAAGCGAAACAGCACTATAAATGTGTAGAGCGGCGTCTCGTTCACACCTACCTTTCCGTATGGAAACCAAAGCCGGGTAGATGTACTTTGTGTTGGGTTGCATTGCATTTTGTTCAACATAGTGTCACACTCACACATGGCACACTATTCAATTCAATTCATCTGGCACACACAGAAGTTAGTTGATTGCTCGTTCGCCGTCGCGTTAGCTTTGCTAGTAGCTGAAAAAATATATATTCGCATTTTTAGGTGTTTTTGTTTGTAATACAAATTTACGTTTACAATTTAGTTATGTTGTGAGAAGTGATAAGTTGGAAGAAATGGAGGTGTGGTCGTAAAACTTGCATTGAACTAGGACTCTGTTACAAATTAATCTTCCCTAGGGCTCGTGTCTGCGTGCAGTACTTCAACACACCGAACATTTGCGACACAAATGTTTTTATTATTTCGTTAACAACTGAGTGGTGTTAGGTTAATGCATATTTTAAATAAATCGAGCTTAACCTAGGCCGCTAAAATGAGCAATTGGGCTAGGAGGATGCACCGGCGGGCAGCCACTTTGAGCAATGTGGTCACATCCTGCGGGCACCCAAATACCCTGCCCTATCCGCGGCGGCTAGAAAAAGTGAAGTTCGGAGTACCTTTGCACGAAGTTTGTAAAGATGACATACCTGGGCCTCTGCTCGTTAGTATACGTTCAAAAATCTTAAACCCAAAATTCTATAGAGAAGTTTGGTAGCCATCAGTGTTTTTATACGGTTTTGTTGTGTAGGTGCTGATTTTAAAGTTGAACAAGGAGGCACCGCTGCGTCGCGATGTATTTCGCGCTCCAGGACACCAGGGTGCTATGAAGAAGCTTATTCACTTTCTGCAGACGGGCCGACTCGTGAATGTTGACAATTACTCTGTATATACGATTGCTAGTGTTCTCAAAAAGTTCTTGAGGTAAGTTTTGATGTGCTGAAGTATCCAAAGTATTTTTATGTCTTAAGAAAAATTTAATTCAATGTCATATTTTTTTCATATGGGAATATAATTGTTATTACGTTTTGTCATGATCATAGTATGCAGTCAAATACAGTGTAGTGACAGAGGACAACATTGGTTTTATATAATTTTAAAGGCTTAAATATGAGGTCAGACTATCTGTATCAATTTCCTTCAAATTCACTAACATATAAAAAAAAGTAAGGACACTTGAGGAACATTGGTTTGTAATGTGCACTACCTATAGGCTATTTACTTACTTTGTTAATGCACAGGCAGTGAAAGGGATTGCTCTTGTTCCACTGTTATTTATTTTACTTCTTAATCAGAACAAGGAAAGGGAAAATTTCAATATTATCTTAAAATTTTATATCTTAGCTACATGTCCGTTTTTGGCATAACCATGGATGGCTCCATACAGAAACACAAGAGTAAAAGGCATGCAACAAACTACTATGCTTTAAAATACGACACTGTAGCCAAACCCATACTTGTGCACATATATTTAAAAATTTTCCTCATTGTTTATTTAATATTGTTTCTAATCCTAAACAAACATACTTTAATGTTTTCCAAGTGGCACAAGGTCATCTTTAAAATGATAACTGAGATCATTCATATGTCAGTTAACTAATTTTATCTAACTAGAATTTTGTGTGTTCAGGAAAATACCAGGAGGTGTCTTTGGACGCGATGGGGAGATGCATTTGTTCACTGCTGTAGAGTTCCCGGAAGAGCAGCAGGTCCATGAAATACGAAGGTTAGTTTTCTTGGTTAAAGCTTATTATGGGGGTCACCTGGAGAAATTTGGGAGAGGCCTATGTCAAAGGTAACCAGACAAAATGTCTGTGGAGAAAGGTTAGCAAGCAGGGGTCACTAAATTAGTTTGGTCATGGGTCTAGTTTTTTAATTAAAATGACTAACACTGTCTGCTTCCAGCAGCAGCAGTGTAAAATTAAATTTGGTCCTCATGAAATTGTTCAGCACTTTCAGCAGTCTGGATCCGATCTGTGTTTCACCATTTGATGACCCCTGGTGTATTATAAATACTGTGCTACTGATTTGATTAAACCATTGATCAAAGTTCAAAGTTTTTTTTTTTAAGTTCAAAGTAGTCACAAATTAATCCTTAAATCAAGAAATCACAGATACATTTGGAAATATGAGTGTCTTTGCAGTTATTAATGTCAAATGTCTATTATTTTAATAATTATACCACCTTTACGCCAGCTGTCCACTTTCGAAAACTGATTGGTAAACAAAATATTGGATCTGCTCACGAAAACTTCCGAGATCTGGATAAGTGGTAGACTTTTTTCCTCTTTAATTCCTGTTACCCTCCTTCTGGAGTGTAGGGCTCGCGTCTTATTCCTCCATTGGTCTTGGGTACTTGGGTAACCTGCCAGCCAATCCCAAACACCCTATACTTCTTACTCTACAGAATGACACCAAGTTTATTTAGGGATAGGTATATACGCAAGTATTTCAACTAAATTTGTCCATTATCAGTGGACGAACAAATTTGCTCAATGATTCAAAAAAAATTGTAATCAAATAATAGATCTATTAAAGACCTAATTATTTCTGTTGAAAGACTTGCCTTTTCATTTGAGTCTATGTGAAACTCAAGTATAATACATATCATCATTCATAAAAAAAAAACTTAAAAATACAGTAGCCTGACCGAACATGTAATGAGAAGCTACTGGCAGTAGTTTTACCACGGTATTGCTTTTAAACATGCGATTTAAACAATAAAACTTGTTAAAGAAACATTTGTGTTCATTAGTAATACGAGTAATGATGTTAATTTACATAAGAAAATACAAATGGTCTTCATTCACTACCTCGCAAAGAGTTTTAATTGTAGAAGAGATGCAAGTATCTAGATTTGACAGCTGAAAATGGATATTCTAGGTTATTAAAGGGTATGTGTGTAACTCAATTATAGTATTTATAGTATAGTACCTAATTGTTACCGGTTGTTGTACCTAATACAAAAAATTTGCGTGGTTTACCATTGAATCGCCGACAGACACTTGTTCGAATATTATTTCAAAGACAATGTTTCAAATAATTTCATTTCATAGATAGTTCATATCGTTACAATCGATACAAGTAAAATCAAACCGTAGACTTTTATTTCGTAGATAAGTTATTCCGAGTATACTTTGTGTCGTGGTATTGTCGTGTTTTTTCATTTCATTTTGTTTTATATAACATAAAACTGGTTATTTAAACTGATATAGGTCATATTATAGGCACTAGAGTCCGTCCAAGTTCAATCGTATTGAATAAATCAATTTTGATTTAGAATATTTAGAATGATAAAAATGTTATGTTCATTACGACAATATACAAAGTTGGCTCGGTTACATATCGTATCTACGATTTTTCTTAGACTTTATGCCTCTTCTATTAGTCAATAACTCTTTGCACAGTAAATACGATAAGTGTGCTTAATTAATTACGATTTGTCCACTAAACGGGTGTGAACAATTGTACAATTATTGCCATTTAGCATGTGTGCACACATGTTTATTGTGAGATAATCTATTCTGATGGTTTATTTGCATATTTGGTCTTCAGCGTGTGTCAAAGACATTATGTAAATGAAGACTACCCATGCGTGGTTTACACTCATTAAGTATGATTATGACGTTGCCGTTGTGAATGAATCACCTATGTAGGTAGCTATTATTTGTTGGCATGTCATTTGAATGTCCTATTGTTATGTTAAGCATGTTTTGTTAACCTACTTCATGAAAAACTTATCAATTTTATTTTTTTCATGCGTTGTGAGTGAGACGTGTCTTAATAATATCATTTGTCATTATTTCGTTAATGCAATATGTTTGCCAACGTTTTCGTAGTATTGTGCGTGTAGCGGATCCCAGCGTATACATGCTAGGATTATAAGCGACTGCGAACAGTGAACTCTTCGAGCGAGTTGCCAGCGGCCGGCACTCATTTGTCGAGTCTATAATTTCGCCTACGCGTCATGTTACCATGTAGGTACTAGGGTATGCAAACCGGTTAACCGGTTAACCGAAAAACCGGTTAACCGAGACTTTTTGGCCTCGGTTAAAAACCGGTTTTTATAGTCTCTAACCGGTTAATAATCGAAACTATATTTTTTCCCCGAAATTACCAAATTAGGCATAAAAAAGGGCCAAAAGTACGTAATTCTTTCATTTTTTGCAATAATAAAGATCTGTTTATTACTTTTCATTGACAACATTAAACACCTGCACTAAATTTCTTAAAGAAGTCATGATTTTATAATCTAACTAACCGTGAAGATTAAAAATTTGTCCAAATCCACTCGAATGTACATTTTATATAGTAGAGTCCGGTTAGTATTACGACTCCGCATATACCTAACGTCCAACCGCTTACAACGACGTAAGCGTAGGTATTTGTTTGGTTTTAATGTGAAAGTACATCCGTTTATTACGACTTCGGTTTTAACGACCAGGCTTTTTTACGACGTAATCTTACACAAAATCCGTTTCCGACAACGTATGTACTAGTAAATTAAGGAA
Organism: Leguminivora glycinivorella; assembly: GCF_023078275.1. Taxonomy (NCBI): domain Eukaryota; kingdom Metazoa; phylum Arthropoda; class Insecta; order Lepidoptera; family Tortricidae; genus Leguminivora; species Leguminivora glycinivorella. Next base: position 7,510,117 of record NC_062971.1, read on the forward strand.
ACAAAGTTATTTCCGCCCCAAACACGGCCCTCTGTCTTGCCTACAACAAGTAGCGAGATGAGATTGAGGCCATGTAAGTTTTTGGAGCATTGGTTTTAATAATTTTAACAATTTTTCGCCTCGGGTCTCATCTTATATAGGTAAGCTAAATAGAACCCGCTTTTTATTTTCAGCTTGTGTATAAACGCGCTATACTTACATACATATACACCTTGTTTCCGGTATCACTCAAAACCTCAGACACCCCAACTGATTATTATTTTTTTAAACGTATCTAGAATGTTCATTTTTTAATCTGATGAATTTTCTTTTTTTTAATTGAGTTTTAAATTTTCTGTGCAGCTCTACTCGGCTTTTAACTCTACACTCAATAAAATAATTGCTAGCTACCATCATAAACCCTCAAACTGTTTAATTGTGTACGTTACTGCAACGACATAAGGTTTACCAATAGACAGCTATGTCAATGTAAAGCACTTTAACCTGTGTCACAGTAAACTTCAAATTGGACAGGTGATTCAGTAAGCAAATTTAAACCTAAAATTCAAAATGACAAGGTTGTAATTAGGTACGAGTTCAATTTGTTATGACTTATGATAAACTTTAAAATTAAACTGACGCACAACGTCTATCTCGTAGCGGAAAAAATATTCGTCCAAGTAACCAGCCAGTATTAATACCCTTAAATACTGAAAAAGGTATACAACCTCTAACAATATGATATGCACAATGTTGTATTACAAATTTGTAGAATGGGCACGTAAACAATAACTAATAATACAAATTAAAACAAAAAATATTACCCCCATCAAGATATATAGCTCTATCGATTCTACAATCTACTCTCGATTCTGAACAAACAGTTTTCAGGTTTTTAGTGTTAAGTGAAACACGGTATATATTATATATATTTTTTTTGTAGGTATAAAAATTCAATTGTCATTAGACTTATATTGACCGTGATTACCTTTTTGGTAGCACGGAAAACTCCGTGATCATGATGCATGCAATTGCGTCGAAATATCAGGAGCTCGATAAAAATTAAAAAGGTAATCAGGTCTATATCCCGGTCAATATAAGTGTAATGAAAATAACCGTGAATCATTCAAAACTCTTTTTGATTGTCATATTAATTAGGTAAACCGAGGTTCGAGGAATGAGACTATTTATTATTACGAATTACGATAGTGATTTGCCGGTGATGCGCAAGCACGCATACTAAAAATGACTTATTCTAGCCAAACAAGTCACAATAAAATAAAGTATCATAATACCATGTAAATAAACCTATTCATTGATTTTTTTTTTTTTTTTTTTTTATTTATTTATTTCAAAAAACTTATGACTATATTACATTTTTTTCTTTTCGCCAAACTGGAACCAGTTTGTTGGCGAATAGTGCGCTCTCAAACATATTTTACCTTAATTAAGTTGTTTACCACAAACCACAATGCAACTTACAACTAACATGCGTTTGCGTACCTACTTCGTCTCACGACAGCAGTGTCTATGAACCTTATTTATATGTTCTTACGATCTGCAACATGTCGCTCTCGTGAAACGAAATATCTACGCATTCCTACCCACTAATATTTACATGACATGATATGTTAACTGAAAATCCACTACTTAGGCAGTTATATTATCTAATAGTGTTGACTTTAATATTTTTTTAAACATCTGTTTACTATTACATCGATCAATTGAACTGTTTAGCTGATTGAGAATCTTAGGTATTATGTATTTGCGAGTTCTTTGGCCGTAGTAATTATTAGCATTATATTGTACATATTTCCGTTTTGTGCTTAGCCTAAAATTACGAATTGTTTTTCTACATATTTTAAAACTATCAAGGCCGTAGTTCTCTAAACATATTAGGTACTTAACTTTTTCATGAACTGGTAATATATTTAACTTTTTATATAATAACAAATAATTTTGTTTACAGTTAGTTTTAGTGGTTTTGTCTACAAGTATATTTTTAATTATTCTAATTTGGATGTTACGTATTTTATCAAGATATGTTTTAAACGTTCGCCCGTACGCGTTTAAGCCATAACATATTACAGACTCAGCCAATGAGTGATATAAAGTGTGCATTATTTTCCGGTTTACAATACTTTTTAAACTATATAATTTTGCCATTATTGCTCTTAGTTTATTACATACTATGTCAATGTGAGTGCCCCAACTGAACTTGGTATCTATGGTAAGACCTAGGTACTTGTATGTTTCTACGAATTGTATACTGGAACATTTACAATCTATTTGATTCTTATGTAAACAGGCGTAGGTGTGTCCTATTATTTTTATGTCATCACTTGGGACCGGTAGATAAGGTGACTTAATTAACATACATTTAGTTTTATCCAGGTTTAGAATGATTCCGTTGTCATGGGACCACTTTATTATGTTTGTAAAATCATTCTGGATACATTTTTCAACAGTTTTTATGTCCTTGTCTGCGTACATTATGCATGTGTCGTCTGCATACATATAGGTGGAACAGTCGAGGACCACGTTACTCATGCTGTTCACATGCATAATGTAGCCTACAGGGCCATATATGGAACCAGTCGGAACGCCGTACATCACCCCGGCCTCCTCTCCGCTCCTGCCGTCTATCACAGTGGTTAATGTCCTGTATGACTACTTGAAAGTACTCGTGATTCTGACCTGTACAATTGACCTAAAATTCCCTAAAACAAACAAAATTTTTTTACTGGCAAAAAAAAAAGAAATGCTCACTTAGCAGTCAAATACGAAAATATAATGTTTTCTAGCTTTTTTATATTATTAATATCTTATTAATTTTTCTGGCACGAACGTCAAGTTGTTAGTGCTTGACAAAATAAAAACATCGACAATCCTTTTATCGATAAAGCTCACAGCGGAATGACAGCGGCCGGCAGCTACGCGGCGAGCACTTGTGAAGTAATTTTAAACTTTATCTACATATTTAAAAAGACCAGTATCACTTGACTAACTCGAACACCTCGCGCGGGCACGCTAGTATAGCTTAGGATTCAGTGCGTCAAAAAGGAAAATATAGAACCCCTTAAAATAATGTGTTGCCAACGTCACAGTATAAGGATAAATCAGTAGTTAATCTCCGGCAGCGGCGACGCGGTCGTTACTACTGCGCAAGGTCACGCAGGGTTGTACCTGTGCTACTGTCCTACTCGTAGTAACTGTGTATGGCGCTATAAAAATAAATAATAAAAATAAAAATAAAAATAGTTTATTTGCCAAAAAGTGTTACAAAAGATTTTACCTTTGACCACCACACTAGGCTAGGCCTGTCTCGTGGAGTCAGTCCAAACATTACCATTTACATATTACATTTACTTTTCCTACGCTGAAGAAACAATTCTAATGACTAAAAATTATTTAAGACTAAAGCTAACCAGACTTAACAAGGGTAACACGGTTAATCACAGTATAGTTCAGTAACTAGTACCAACGCTCTTTCTACCTTTTTATCTAATAAAGATTCAAGTACGTGTTTGTTTCTTAAATACTGACGAAATCGTATTTACATAAAATTTTTGAATAGATGTTTGCACAATATTTAAGTAGGTACCAAACTTTCGAGCTAGATAGATCGCAGCATCTACCTAAATGTCGTTACAGATAAATCTTTATTGATTTTAATGTGTCATTCTAGCTTTAAATCTCACTTTTACGCCATTTACGTAAGCAATAATGTACCTAACACTGCAACAATATAACAACCACTTACTTTTCTGGGTGTCTAGGAATTCTAAAGAACATTCTGACATTTCCGCATTTTGAGAACTGTTCTCCATACACCCATAAACACTACAGTAACGAAAATATGTCTTCGGTGCTGACGTCATTTTCTCCCGAACTCAACACGTCAACACAGCGCGCGAACGCGGCCCCGACTGTCCAGCCCAATACTTACCAGTTTCGCATGTATTTGGTGCATATGGAGAGTAGTTTTCGACACACCGCGCGGAGTGAAGTTTGTTAGAAGAGTTATTACTGCTTTATACTGTGCCAACGTCCACGAGCTATTGCCAGTTATCGCATACCAGCAGGCATATCGCTGTTTTGTTACATTACATACAAACGGAACTTCTTATACTGGTCGACTGAAGAGGTAAGGAGGCGTTGTGAACCGATCTGATTATTTCTCCTTTTTCATTTCGCAGCGGTTTTCTCACGGGAATCTCGTGTCCACAGGCGTTCGATAATGATGTTTAAAACCAATCAAACATGGATAAATTGCGCTACTGTAGGTGATTTAACGAATGAAGTAAGAATAAACAATTTACATAAAAAGGTGTGTAGGTAAGCACGGGTAGGAAAATACTATTATTAACAAGCCGCCTCCTATAACTTCGTCAATTAGAAATCGTTAAAAACTTTCGACTGCGTTTTTGCCACTTCAATTTCAAAAAACCTTTAATCCTAAAAATCGGGGAAATTTCTTGATGAATTGAATCAGAGTCATTTTTTGAAAAACCTTTTCCTTCGCTTATTTTGTGCTACATTTACACGCTTTCCAAGACCTGGCAAACGTTTAAAAGCTCCAATGCCAAACGCTTCTTCTTCAACCTAGTGTTTTCTTGGCCTATCGCCAGGGTCCGGTTTCCTGCTCATTCTTCTCCACTTCGCTCAGTCTTCGGCATCCTTAGGCGTGAGATTGTTCTCTCACGACATCCAGTCACCGCTTCTTTAGGTTGTCCAGCCGCCAGCGCTTCTTATGCCAAACGCTTGAATGCCTCAATTTAGGTGCTAGTCGCAACTTGCCATTTACGAGTACCAAGGGCGTAAAGTGTAAATGTAGCATTAGATTACCCACGGAACTGAACGAATGGTCAATCGTTTGTCGAAGCGCAACAACAATGCACGGACATCACATCAAAATGTATGCAGGGCGAGTCTAAACAACCATTGTTCCGTCCGCGGGGGCCACTATCACCATTCATGTGCATGTCCGAATACTATGTTACTATTGTTACAGTACAATGGAAGTTACACGTCTTTAGATTTTTTAATTTTGTCTTCACTTATAGAAATAAAATAAGCTATTTAGATCACTCAATTGACTGAGTGAAGCGAAGGCAAAGGGAAAGCGAAAGGGGTGAAGGTTTTAGGTTGGAAGAACAAGCTTTCGTAACTATGACCGGATATTCTTTACATGGTGCGATTCTCAACTGATGTAAGTTTACGTGTGAAAATTTGTTAGCAAGTTCAATAAACATTGACATATTTAGTGTCGATTTACTTTTGTAAGTATTCCACAACGGCGCATCGAGTCATAGAGTCAATAGCTTATAACCTAACCACAAAATTAAAATTTTGAAAAAACCTCCGACTAAGTAATACCGATTTTCATGAAACATGCCAACATGGCTAAGAACACTCACGACTAATTCAGCTTTTAAACAAAACGAAATCTAAATCGGTTCATCTGTTTGGGAGCTACGATGCCACAGACAGACACACAAACACACATAGACAGACAGACAGACACGTCAAACTTATAAAATCCCATCGTTTTTGCGTCGGGGGTTAAAAATACTTACCTTTAAGTAAAATAACTAGGCTTATATTTTTTATTCTGTTTATTTTAGAGATAAAAAACAACTATACAATAACGGTTACAGTAGGAGGTACAGAAAATATGAATTACAATATGTATAGTCAACAGCATTATCCACGGGTTACTTTAAACAGTTTGTGGTAAATTGGTGTGCAATTAACTTATAATACGCATATTTTCGGTAACTACTCATACTCACCGACTTACCTCGGTCAATTAAATGCTGAGCTCAAGTAACACGTTACTTAGAAACGCTCATTCAATTTACCAATCTTCCTTTAAAGGAGTAATCGAGCTTTATATTTACGCGCGGCGGTCAATGACCCGGCGTTATGTCATATTTCCCTGTTATGTTATGTCGGTCATTTATGATAATGGCTACGGTTTAGGTAAGCGTGTTTTACGCTCCGTTTCCTCCATAAATGGATTACTGTTTACTGTATATGTAACATGTTAAGAAAATATAAGTTTTGATCGAAGGAGATCAAGGTAACTACAAGTTGAATGAAAATGCGATTTGAAAGCCCCTAGGTACTGTCTAGTTGTCTACTTTACATGAGATCTGCTGGCGTAGCACACTAGTTCGATAACATAAACTTTATCGCATCGGTGCGTCCCTATCGCACTTACAAATAGTGCGAAAAGGACGGCCTGACGTTAGGTATATCTTTTATCACGCGACCATGCTTGCCTGCCTGATGAAGTATTAAGTACTGGTGATTATACAACACGTACATCGAGGTTTATGAATTAAACCTATTTATGAATGAACTCCTTCATAAAGTGGTCATTTAATTTACGTTGACCTTTGTGAAATAAGTGCATACTTAATTCACCCTACTCGAAGACGCGTAATATTTTTTATTTTTATTTATTTACAACGATTTATGGGATACCCGTAGTTGTTCTTAGGAATGAAACACATGCTTGCAGTCCAGGTGCAAACAGGGTCGTATTTTGTTCCTGCATTTTACTGTTCATTCAGCTTCTGCGTTTAAATGGCATTTAATAAATGCCACTAAAATTCCTCTTTTGGTCCAGAGTATCGTAACGAAAGATTAGATTTCTTAGTAATGTAAGCGTTTGTTTACAGACTGCTCCTGTCCCTGCCAGTGTGCACGCAAAGGCTGCTAGTGCTGCTGTTTGGCACGTTTCGGGTGATGGCGTCAAATGCTGATAAAGCTGGTAAGTGCTACATATCTAATTATTTATCTCTTAATTTCATAACCCAGTAAGGTCTTAGTCTATAAAACCGTCTACAAATCTCTTTTGTCCTCTTAGCTCAACTCGGGTTCTGGTCAGTATAATACAGGTCTTCCTTTCTCGCTGTCTGAGGGCATACGAATCCAAATGTTCATCAACAAAATGGGTGTTATACATTAGGTGGAATAATTTGGTAACGAAAAGGCAGACAAAAATGACAATTTAGCGACAAAAATGACAATTTAGCGACAAAAAACAACCACTTGAACCATTTTTTCTTGTATTTCAAAGATTTCAGTCCAGTGTGCGTAGCCGAATGCAAAAACGCTCACGATAATATCTCTTTCGTAGCTATCTATCTCTATTGCTCTTGCGTATTGGCGCGACAGAGCCATGCTAACATTTCTGCGGCGTCGCAGAAATGCCATTCGGCTACGGGGCCTGTAGTAAAAAAAAATCCAGTTTTTATTACGATTCCATTGTAAATGTTAACATGTTTATCGTACTAACTACGAGTACACACGAAACGACACTCCCAACATTTTTCAACTCTTTGCACGCACTCGTCGCCGAAAATAATTAGTTTAATTTTGCCAATTACACGCCGCCCACGCACGCCTTAATAACTGATGCAACCGCCCCGGTTCTCCCGCTATTGTTTAACCTTACTTCATTCTTCTCATTGACATGGTTTTTTTCTGGTACCGTGTTAAAGTCCATATGTGCTGTGCATGAAACTTATGGTAACAATATGAGCAATTGAGAATCCAGATGTTACATGAAGCGCTGGTGGCTTAGCGGTAAAAGCGTGCGACTTTCAATCCGGAGGTCGCAGGTTTGAACCCCAGCTCGTACCAATGAGTTTTTTGGAACTTATATGTGCGAAATGTCATTTGATATTTGCCAGTCGCTTTTCGGTGAAGGAAAACATCGTTAGGAAACCGGACTAATCTCAATAAGGCCTAGTTAGCCTTTGGGTTGGAAGGTCAGATGGCAGTCTAAAACTAGTGCCAACGCCAGATCTTGGAATTAGTTGTCAAAGCGGACCCCAGTCTGTTATGAGCCGTGCTGGCAAATGCCGGGATAACGCAAAGAGGATGATGATCATATATTATGTTTCATGAATGTTTCGGTTGAGGAAATATTTTTATTTTAGGGCACATGTTCAGGGGGGCTACCATGAAGTGCTAAAGCCGTTCAGTTTAGGTTGAGAGAGAGGGACGGAGCTATGGAACTGCTATAGCTTCGTCCCTTTCTCAACCTAAACTGAACGGCTTTAGCACTTCATGGTAACCCCCCAGGTCGCTGCTAGCTGAGCACTGACCGGACAGCCATGCGCGTCTGTATATACATAAAAAAGTAATTATGTATGAGTTCGATCATTAATAATAAAATAAAATTGTACATATTCTTGAAGGAAATTTGAAACTGTGATCCTTTGAATTGTTGTGATTTGCTTATGATATTTTGCCAGATATCCCAAATAGATAGGCGTCTGGTATGGTGGTCTGGCACCGCATCCGGTTACCAGTGTGATAACTACACAAGAATGGTGCTTGCACTTCACATGGATTTTGTAAGAAAATATGAATTATTTTTCTCTATTAAACAAAAATAAAATCCTATTTTTTTGAACATACCTTCAGTCTACTCGTGCACGCTATAAGACACCCTTATCTTAAAACTATACATATTATAAAAGAGAAATCATCAGTGTGTCTTATCTCTTCACAAGAAACGCTAAAAACACTTTTCGTTAGACCCGGAAAGGCATCTTTATTTATCAATCATTATAACCATCAATCTAAAACTAAGTGTTTCTTTGTAATAAATGATAATGTCCTTCTTTGCAATATTACAATGTAGCGGACAGCAGTTGGAGTACAAAATAACTGCTTGCCAAGTGTACAAAAATATGACAAATATCACATGTTTTGAAACAAACAAAGAAATATTATGCACCCGATTAAGGGTTGGTTATAAGCTCATTATGGTAGTGCATGAATTACAGGGATGTAACGGAAGTGTTTTTAACGGAACCGAAAGCGGAAGCAGAAGTTTTGAATTTAGTTTAACGGAAGCAGAAGCGGAACCGGAACCAGAAGCGGAACTTATGGATGTTAAAAACGAAAAGAAAAAATACCACATAGGTATAACATAAATCAAAACTAATTAAATTACCTACAACTTTTAGGTGTTTACTGTTTACTAACTAAGAATTTAAGAACTGGCTTGGCCTTCCGCCTTAGCGTTTAGTATCGCAGCACGTGGCACGCAGAGAAATGAGCGAATGACAGGTATAGACCAGCCCCTCTAGCACAACTTGCCTTGTCGCGCGCGACTCCATACTTGAAGTCGCGCTTGATGTATGGACTCGCGCGCGACAAGGCAAGTTGTGCTAAGGGGTCTGTTGGTCTTTGATGTACGCCGCTCATGTCCCACCGTCGCGCTAGGTTCCGACATCCGTTATAACTTCCGTTTGAAAAATAACAGAACCGGAACAGAAGCGGATGTGCAAAACAAAACGGAAGTTCTGCAGAAACGGAAGCAGAAGCAGAGCTCTGTTACATCCCTGTTATGAATCATTCTCGCCGTATGCGTTTACGTCCTGTGTCTGACATCTGTTGCTAATGGCCACTTACACTTTCTTTCACGAGCAGCGAACTGTATAATTGTTACATATTTAATTGTGCTGTGGTTGACCTTGTACCTGAAGTCAAATAAAAAAAATAAAAGAAAAATCTTAATACAATTTCTGAAGTTAATAACCACTACTGTAGGTATAAAAATATGTACTTTATATGTTCTGGTCGCATGATCGGCTTAAATATTCGAGTGAAACTTCATGACAATGTCCAATATTTGCTTTTTTGTTGGATGTATTTTCAAAATGACAGCCAATATTTCGCTGACCGGAACAATACAAAAATATTTAGATCATTAGCTACTTTTCCTATCTACATTCACTGCTAAAAGAACTTTGTTTTCTAGTTTACTCACATAAAAGCTTAAACAATGTAGGGAGATAGCATTCCTAGACCCCGTATTAAAGCATGCCATTTCTGCAATACACACAAGAAAAATATGCACAGACTAATGTAAATCTCGACAGTGCACAATTCATTTCCGTACTCACTGCTGAGAAATCTCCACCTGTTTCCTGCACGTCCCTATCGCACTTACTGATAGCGCGATAGGGACGGCCTGCTATTTTATCGTCTATCGCGCGACCATGCTTCCCGTGCTGGTTATTCATATCATATGCATGTGTAAATTCATCAGTGAAGAGTATTCTTTTGTAGTTACACGTCACGTCACATGGAATAATATCTTGCGAACTTGTTAATTACCTGAATAGGCTAGATGTCAACAAAATTATAATTTCACCAATTTCAAAATTGAATAACGCCAGATAGAGAGATGTGCTTTATATAAATCAGTGGATCGTAATAACACTTTTTTTTTCGTTGTATTAATTAACCTTGTTGGGCTGGCAAAAATAAACGCCAAAAAAATGAGGGACTGTCATTGATATTGGGACAAACGACACAATTTTACGTGTCCTGCGCAATAAATGTAATAATTATAATATGTTTATCTAAAATTGATCTTCAGAAAGGTATCTATTTATTATGGACCTGTTCGGATGCTTTCAGGGACGACCAGTGGTCCCCCAATTGCTTACAACTACTTATCTAAATTAAACACAATCTCCCAAGAATGCGCGACGATCATTCCCCGCGAGACGTGAAACCTCAACAATAAGCACCGGAAGCAACTAATACTGTCACAATGCAATAATTTATGCGATGAGATGCGATAGCTACCATTAGCCGAGTACGAATGACGTAAAGATGAACGAATGAGGCGCGGGCGCAACCGCGTGTGCCATAATCAGAGCGTTATGCGCGCACTGTACCGCGTCGATGCCATAATGGACATTTGAATATTTATTTGGAACTTCATATGTAGGTACTCTTATTTCATTAAGAAAGGTCGCACTTTACCGAGGGAGGGATTGACCAATCACAAATAAAGTCAATGTAGGTATTAAATAAAAATCCCAAACCCTTATATACATTCCCAATAAAACTCTCCTTCACTCTAAAAAAAATTTGGTTGTTCCTATCAAAATTTTGATAGTCGTAGTCAAGCATCTTGATTCCATACGAGCCTGATAAGATCTTAGACATATCAAATAAGGTAATTTTGATTGCTCTTACTTTTGCAACGTAACTGAATCGATTAAGATCTTGTTCAATAATTCCATGAAAAATAATTATGATAACTAAATTACCTTAGTAAGTTCAACTAAGGATTGAATCAACCTATGTTACATAGTTATGCCTAACAAGTTAATGATTGATTCAAGGTGTACAATGGTTAGGAATAACAAAACACCTAACTTATTAGTTCAATCATACATTCCCTTGTTGTTTTTAGTAATCAGCTTTGTTTGAGTTATATAAGATCGTAATTGTAGTGATGAACTTAACGTCAACTAAGAGAAAACTGCTCTTAGTTGGTCTTCATTTTTAGAGTGTTAGCGCGATGAAGTAATTGCCACTCTTAGTACAGACAGAGCCATCTCTTGGAGACATGTGTTAAACACAGTGTGAAACTTATTCTACGGAATTACAGTTCCGAATAAACTCATAAAGTCATAACCAATAGCATGATCGCGCGTTACAACATCAGGCCGTCCCTATCGCACTTACAAACAGTACGAAAGGGACGACCTGATGTTATATCATTTATCGCGCGATCATGCTTGCCGGCCGGCCATGAGAGTGAGATAGGTTATAATTTATAACAAGGGTTACCAACTAGTTTCTTTTGGGGTCCGGTTCTTAAGATAAAATGACCATCGCTGTTATGTTACAACCTATCCAACTCATGAGCGTGGGATAGGTTCACCAAACTCCACGAACTAGTTTCTTCAGGGGTCCGGTTTTTTAAAATAAAATTACCAACGCGGTCCGATGATACTTGAGCTTATTAATTAAGCAAATGTAAAATGTATGCTGCACAAATTAGGCCGGCGGTCGGGATCAGGATCACGGTATGTAATTTGGGGATCCCTAGGTTATTTATATCTTTCCAATATGTGGGTCTGGAAAAGGAAGACCAAGTATTAAAGGGCTGTGCAAATTACGATATAGATAACCAAAAATTACCTACATGATTAGGTGACAAAGACGTTAAGAATGGATAAATGCAGTGCCTTGCAAATATTAAGACAAGGGCAAAAGAATATATTGGAGTAAGAAATGACGGGTGTCATATTAAAGTTGAAAGTAAATTTGGTAGCACTAGTGTCGCAAGGATGCTGCTTGAATCATCTGTTATAGATGCAAAGGCCTATTATTATAAGTAGTATGTGTTCATCCACAGTGTTCATTACCTATCATAAAATAACATTTCCAATGTACGATATCTCAATGTAGCCATCATCTAACTGAATTGTTTTATCAGCTCTATAAAGAAAAATTGGCACGAGATTGCACACCACAAAACACACGTTAATTAACAGACGATAAAAACGTTCCGTGTAACCATTAAATAAATACTGAACACATCAAACTGACAGATATTACAGAAATTAAAATAAATGAAATCGGATTAAAAACGTATCTTTACGATTACTATGTAATCACTGTCTTTAATAATCAATTGATTTTTTAAACACAAATTTGAAATTCTTCCTGAAGTCAATGCCGCACGAACAATGACTGCACGAAGTTATTTACGTGATCAAGCGCATAATTAGGACGCTCATTCCAAACACCTTCAGTCTCCACCGCTCGAGGCAACGATTGTCAACTGCGACCTTTATTTATTTATTTATTTATTTAAAATTTATTGCACAGTAAAAAAATGTACAAAATGCGAACTTAATACCAAAAGGCATTCTCTACCAGCTAACCTTTGGGCCAAACAGAGATCAATATAACCTTCATTTTCGTAATACTTAATGCTGTGATTCGACGACCCGACATGGATCCGGGCCTTCGACACCAAAGATGCTTCTCTGTCCCAAGCCGTTTCTTTCCTGGGTACTTAGACAAATGCACAGACGCTCTTCCGTATTGGCACGATGGATCCAGACTGCGTTTCGATCGGCGTCTAGCGTCAACAATTTGCCATTTCGGCTAGGCCGGCAGTCAACGATACCAATTTCGCCGAAGTCGTATCGTGTCTCCAACGGTATTTCTGACGTCCAGTCGCTAATCGGTCATTTGATACTCCAAATAATGGTTTAATTATAGAGGCCGTTATACTAGGTGGTTTATTCTGGTCGTTCGATTCACATGCGCTGTTTAAGCGATTTTAATGCTGCATGGGCTGAGCCGTAATCGACGCATTCACGCATCGTTTGCTCGCGATGTACGGAGCGACGCCCAAATGTTTCAGGAAGTATGTGTTGGTACCTTATTAGACTATAATTTAAACTTTTTATGTCTTTATTGTATAAAGTGGCTTGACTTACGGCGTTTATATGCTTTTTTAGCTTTTGCCCGCGGCTTCGCTCGCCTTAGAAAGAGACAAAAAGTAGCCTAGTATGTCACTCTCCATCTCTTCAACTATCTCCACCTAAAAAATCACGTCAATTCATCGCTCCGTTTTGCCGTGAAAAACGGACAAACAAACAGACACACACACTTTCCAATTTATAATATTAGTCTGGATAACGGTGCCGATCTGTAAAAGCTTAAAATACATCTTAAGTATAAATAGGTATACCTATTAATAATTGCACACTACCTTAATAACGGATTTGATTTACCTTCGTAAAGGAGTCTGAATGGAAGATTTTTTAAGCAGGTACAAAAGCTATTAATATACTGGTGCTGATTAACTAACTGTAATTAAATTCAACAGTAAATTATCAAATTACGGCTAATGAATTTCGTTCGGCATTATGTACATTTGATAGTTCGCGTGGGTGATTGCTAATATCACTCTCATTCATGCGACTCTGCTGTTTACTTTCAGTCTTCATTACTCCCTCAGTAAATGTCTTACTGTGTCTTTAATTGGTACAAGGGGCCGCCTAAACAGTAGAAGAATTTAGATTACATGCATGTTACATTTACATCGGCCATCGAATTGTAACTATTTATAAGCGCTGTATCTCTTACTTTCTTGGCTATTTCAATAGAAAGGCGTAAAGACAAGGTTATATAAATAAATGAAATAAAAAGACGTTAATTGACTACGCAAGTTAGATTTCTTTTAGTACACATTTACTTAGATTAGATTTTAGATAAGATAAGAATCTACATCAGTTAATATTATGTATCATTTTAAAGTCTAATATGATTTGAATGGTATAAATAACATTGTATATTTGTTATTCTAACAAGAGTAATGTTGCTGACTTGGATTTATGTGTTCTTTAGTTTTACGGCGATTTGTATAAGCTGGTTTAAAATTTATTCAATAACTGCCCATGCTTTCTTGAGTCCAGAACTCTGTCAATTTAAAATATGCTCAAAATAATTGTGGAAACCATATTCCCTGTTGCTATTTAATTGGTTAAAATAGCGTCATTCATATGTACCATACACTAGCGTTTCTTTCCATCTGACACTACCTATCTTTGAGCGGCGATATCCGTAACCTGAACCTAAATTAGCCAAACGACCGCCATGTTTACAGAAACGCCGAGCATCCTTATAAACATCCAAGCGTCAACGTTTTCAAAATCATTGTTTACAGGTACCGGCATGACATCCGAGGCGCTTGGCGTGTCCGTGGCTCCATCCTTTTTCCACTCTTGCGTGTCGGATGGCAAAACTGCCACTATGGAGGATGTACAGAGGTTCAAGGTGAGCGTTGTTGGTTTTGCACGACTGATTAGGTACGCTAAAGCAATGCTAACGACTGTTTTTTGCGGTGGTTCAGACAGGCGGCAATTTGGATTTTGTGGTCTCTTTAAACCTCTTAAGCCGGAACGTGGATCTACGCACCTAATATGAACGTGGATCCGTGTGCCAAAATACGAAAGGTTAATTAAAACATAACGTCTTATTTACTTCTGTATCGAATGTGTATTATTGCAAAAAAAAGTCGAGGGCAATGCTTCTAGAAGGATAAGCATTACTGAAAATTTGTCATTCACATCGTAGTTCTGTCACGGCTAAAACCGGCTTGGTAACCAAACTTTAAATAGTATCCGCCGGTTGATTCGAACGATGCTTTTGCCGTAAACAGCGTGCATTTACATAATTTCCATTGTACGCTGACAAAGAGGATGAAATGACTAATAAAAAACTTGTTTGTGTTACAATTAACAGGCATCTTTGGTGGAGAGATACTAAGTAATACTAACAATAGTAACAATCATGCACATACAGAAAATTAATGATTATTTATATAGTTATTAAGAAAAAATGTACAGTATGATGAGCAAAGCACATTATATCTTAAAGATAGCGGTTATTGCACCATATTAAAGTAGTCACCCGATTCGTATGTGTTTTATGTAAATGGCTTTATAATGTGGTCTAGTTTAGCTGGTTACTTCGTCACGTTACAGTAATTCCATTATAATACTACTTTAACCACTAACCATACTAAATTGCAATGAAAAAAGTTGCAATAATATCTCGTATGTAGGTCGTTGAATGGAAAGCAGGCTGTTATCAGGTGGGCCGCAGTTGCTAACTTATATCTGGTTCTTTTCTGTTTGAAAATTATGGCGGAAAATCGTACATTTTCCATGAATATATGTAAATTTACAGGACTACTTAGGGTAGATCTAAAAGTTGGTTTATGATTTTACAAGGTGTAACAAAACTACAGCATTTTTTTTAGACCGAATTTAGATAAACTATGAGATGGGTTGTCCAAGTCTACCAACCCTCCATACAAAAGCAAAAAACAAGATTAAGATAAAATGTATTTCATTGGAATGTAGTTACAGTCTGTCCAAAAGGAGTAGAAATTAAAAAGTGGCCACATCGTAGTGTAGTCCCGTTTTCAGTCACTGTAAAAATTAAGGTTTCAATAGCATTGTCAAAACAAGTACAGTGACTTACGGATTATCCTTAAAAATTACCCTTACACGAATATGTTTTTTAAACGGATTTGTACACCTTTTACTTACATATACCGACACTTATGTGTTTTAGTAAGTATAATGTTAAATGTCATTTGATATGACCCATTCAAGATTTTCATCGATTTCCCATTCCGAACCGATAGTACATTAATGCCGATGTCGCGATAAGACATGTTATTACCACAACAAAGGCAGCCTTAATCGCTTTATCATAACTCAATAAACAAAACTTTATCGCTAAACTAGTATTTTATGTCCTTATCTGATACGATGATAATTTTAAATTGCAATGAGCGTATCTTTATTTCTCACCACTTTTTATGGTCATTTTATCTTAAACATGACTAATTCGAATCGGCTGATTATGACTAAGTTTAAGCAACAATTGTATATAGCTTTGATATTGTTTTCACTAAATTTATCTAAACATGCGGCTGAAGGCTGAAGTGTGCGTGAGTACATATTACAAGACACAAAATATTTATATACACGTATACGCATAACGTAGATCTTGCTATAGGCATTATGGCGCTTATATTTGTTTGTGACGTTCACCAAATAAGACAATATTTTAATGGTGAATTTATTTGCTTTTAGTATGCTTCAATTTTAATATGGCAAGTACTCTTAGATGTATAAATAGTGAAGCAAGAATTGAATTTATTATAAGGCACGTAGTAATTTGCGGTAAGAATTGTACCTACATACACTGGGTGGCTAAACTAAGAATGTTTCAAGACATACTTTATTGATTCGGTCGCTTACTGATGGCCATTGGTGAATTATTATATTGGAAACAATTTAAGAGAGACAGTTTAATAGGAAAACGGCTATCTATTAATATAAAATATACAGTTCTTTTAAAATATTTATATAGCAAATTAACATAAAAAGTACATTTAAAATTTATACATCGGCACTCATCACCTGAGCTGTCATTTTAATAAAAAAAAAGGATTCTTATAAAATATAATGGTCGACAAAATATTGTACTTATGGGTATGAAATTAGGTGTTTGGGAGTGCTGGCAACTTCGTCTCTATACAATGAATTTAACTTTTCATGACGTTTACTCTATCGAATCTAAGGCCGGTCTTACGTAGTCTTAACGTCACTCTGAAAGATTCATTTTTTTGGCAGGAAAACCTTACTCAGAATATGCCTTGGCATAAATCGTTCCGCAGATTTTATAATATCCAATCTTATGCTGGCATAATGTTAATGAGCAAAATAATCTTCTAAATTAAGAGTACTTCCGTAGATTTTTGTTTGCATAATATTTAGGCAGTAAAAAGTTGTCCATCTTCTTCCTATTTCTGTTTTGATAGCGAGTCTTGTGTGTTGGGGATGCAAGATACCTAACACTCCTCCTCGCTTCGCTCGTCGTCGTACCTAACGGTGCCTCTGGGACTGTATTTCATTTCCTTTTTGCTATCGTTGTTTTGTTCATACAAAGTACCTAAGAATTATGCCATAGCAATAAGCTATGGACGCCTGCTACTCAAGGGGTATCATATGCGCGTTACCGACACATTAGAAGCTTATACACTCCTTTTTGCTGTGTATTTATTATAAAATGATTTGGTACGCGTTCCCTTATAGAGATATTTAAATACTACTCGTGGTTTACGGGTCGCAAATACGATGTTTGAATAGAATAAGTAGAATAGAATAGAATAAACATTTATTCGTGAACACAGGCAAGACAAAATACACATAATAACAACAAGACGGAAAGGAATGAAGTGCCACGAAATGGCCTCATCTCAGCATGTTGCTGGTGACTTCCAGCGCTGATTTTCCGATGGGACCATCGTTTCCATAAAGAAACGATTTTATATGTTTTTTTAAAAAAACCTACTTCCCAGTAATTTTTTTAGTTGCCTCCGCAATTTAAATACTACTTTAAACGATGAGCTAAGTATAATTAATTAGGTGCTAACATCTACATGACTACAAATATTAAAAATCTTTCGCTTTACAATACTAGGTGCCAATTATTATATTAGTCGCCAAAGTATTGTTTAATGTTCCTCGGCAATATTTTTGTCGCTTGAAATTTGCTGCCGTTTTTTCAATAATAATGATGCTTAATTGGGCAGGACATGTCTGCCGAATGCATCCAGATCGGTGGGCCAAATTGGCTACCGACTGGACACCACAGATTAGCCGGGGCAGAGGTAGGCCAAAGAAAAGATGGCGGGATGACCTCGACGCATTTTGCGGCGACTGGCCGGAGCAGGCGGCAAATCGGGATGAGTGGCGGAAGAAAGGGGAGGTTCAACAAGTAAATGATTAATTAATTAGTAGTGGTAATTTTAAACTTCCTTCCTTTATTAACCTATGAAAATGTGTAAGTAGGTACATAATTTTAAGCTTTGACCAAAAACAAATTTCCTGCCATCAAATGGAGCTACAAATACTATGAGAGTAACCAAAACGAGTGTCTTTTAAAACACATTTTTAATCAAACATACCTCGTTTTCATTACTCTTGAGGAGGATGGCCTTGGATGTCGTAAAAGAAGTAAAGTGACAAAGTAAGTCTTTGCCATGTTGTAAAGTTATTATCTTTAAGTATTTAGCGTAGTATAGATAACACTTGAAAGTATTACCGGTCCCCGTTATATTTAGACACGTAGGCACCCTAAATTCCTAACCCACCGCAACACTGATAAGGGCTTGATTCATGAAACCAATTTAGTTACTCACTTCCTCTACTCGCTGACTCATCCCATTCACGGATTTCGTTCAAATTGCGATGCCACTTGAAGCCGTAATATTTAATTACATATTTCAATTTGAATTTAACGGAGAGTTCACTTTTGTTTAAGTATGTGGTGTGTGGTAATAATTCTCATTGAGAAAATGGACACGGAAAAATGATATGCGTTTTTTTTTTGGTTGGGGGATTTGGTTTAAATTTTTATATTTTTAAACATTTTTAGCATTAATTTCTGTTATAAAAGTGTTTTTAGCATTAATTTCTGTTATAAAAGTGTTTTATATATCAGAACATATAATAATAACAATAACTTTGTATGGAGAAACTCGTAAATTATTAGACCATTGTATTTACCATTGTGTTCGATTTGTGATCTAGCCACTACCTAGCTTATCCTTTGCCATTAATCCATCGCCTGCTTTTTAGACCCCACGTTCCTTGGACCGGATCATACTGCACATTATCTTATAGGCCCGATTCCGTTCCCAAAACCAAAAGCGATATTTCTAAATCTTTTTACCGCTAGGTGGCGACCCGCATAATGCGTCAGCTGATCGAGCAGTTCTCAGCGGGCGATCTCTTCGGGCGGACAACTATGAGTATTACGCACGAGTGACGGGCCGCATTCTGCGGGTGAAGGACGAGTGGATCTGCTCGTTCAGGGACCCGCCGCCGCCGCGACACCGCATCGACCAGGAGGCCTATGCTAGTGAGAACATCTATGTATTTATTAAGACCCCCTCGATAATATTGTGTCGTGGTGATAATGACTGATTCTACCTAAACCTTCATTTAAAGAGCGTACAGCTATCTTAAAGGCCGGCAACGCACCTTCTAGTGTCTCAGGTGTCCATGGGTGGCAGAGATCGCTTACCATCAGGCGACCTGTCTGCTCGTTTACCTCCTACCGCATAAAACCAAGAGACTATGGATTTGACTTAGCCTCAGTAATGATTATCAAAATTCGACATATCATTTTTTGCTGGAAAATTCGGGATTCAATGGGATTCGGGATCCAACTCCTAATAATAATAAAAGTCTACCAGGTGATATGAGTGGTACAAAAAAATAATGAAAATGGTTTACAGCAGTTTACAAAAAAATATAACCATGAACCAACAACATGACGTTTTCGAATCCTTAACATATTTTAAGAGTTCGAAAACGTCAATTAATATTCACAATTCATCAATTCTCATAAAGCTTACCCAAATACCTATAGTTTCCAACTATTTTCGACGTACTTCCTTAGGTTGCGAAAACATGCCGTGACAAATATTTTGCGTCTACATTGCGCTTGCTTGCTTTTATAACAATCACACTTGAGATAGTTTAAACAAACTCAAGATAACATGATTGCAGATAGTAAATAGCTATCTATGTTATCATCAAATTAGGCGGTGCTCAAGATGATTGTATATTTGCACGCTTTAATGGTTTGAGATTTTATCATAACGATTATAGTCGATATGTTGATGTAAATATAATCTTTTACATACACATACATAGATACAATCACGCCTGTATCCCATAAAGGGGTAGACAGAGCACATGAAGTACTGAAACTTGAGTAGTAGTTTCAGTTCTACTCTTGGCAAATAAGGAGTTGTATGAAAACGAATGAGGAGACACTCTAAGGTTATGACAGATGGCGCCACTTATTTGTCCATTGCACAGGTAAAGAATTTCATGCGTGAGAGTGAGAAGATGATATTTTTTTCTCTCTCACATATGAATGAGAATGACAGTGACATGCCTAGGCACTTGCACAGGCGCCGCCTGGCGGGTTAAAATATCAGTGTGCCTCCTCATTGTTACATTTTCAGTACAGATGGTGTTTTATTTACGCACTAGTGCGAGAAGTAGTTCATTTCTAGTCATCTGCACTGAAAATTTTCTTTCGATTTACCGTTACGATTTTTATTTTCGTTCGAGAAAAAGTTCGAAACGAGTGGCGATAAATCAAAATACGACCGAAGGGAGTGCACTTCGTATTTTAAAATATCGCCACTCGTTTCGAACTTCCTCTTTTTCGCACTTGTATCGAAATGTATTATTTTTACAGGACAATTATCTCTGGAAGCCGAGAAGACGTGGCTACAATGCGAATGTGATCGTTGGGGCAATAAATTCAATTTAGAAGGTAAATACCAAGTTATTTTGAACATTATTATATTACAGTAGTATTTGACTGGTCTGGCCTAGAGGATTATAACGCTGCCTACATTTGTAGTGCGAAAAGCTGTTCCTTTGTATTTTTACGGAAACGTTCGAACGTATCATGCTGTTTCAGTACAAGACGTACTGACACTGTCTGAACTAGCATGACAAATACGAAGGTTTCCGGAAAAATACGAAGGCTAACCTTTTCGCACTAAATCTGTGCTAAAGCGTTCGAATCTCGGTAAAGGCATTTATGTGTGTGATGCTGATAGGCACAGATATTTTTATATATTGACTACAATACAAGCCATCTTGAGCTTACAGTGGGACTTAGTCGATCTGTGTAATAATGTCCTATTAATATTTATTTTTAAACTGGTTCATATGGTGCACGTAAATGTCTGAACATATGTGGTGACCGTGGTTACTTCCGATTCCAATTATGATTATAACCAGAACCGAAGTAGCTGTTATTATCATGGCTGTAGGCACACTAGGCACATTGTTATAGTAAATGATGGATATAAATTACGGGTGTTCATGTCATATATATTCAGAATGGACATGTTTATTTATAGTTTAAATTCATTGTTATCGAAAAAGTAAAATACGATCTCCCTGTCATCGTATTCATATTCATTTATTGCATCTATGGAATTATAAATAGATGTTACAAAAGTATTATGGGCTCATCCCTATTAGGACACTGCAAACTTGTCCTTTAACTAGATATTTAATTTTATAGTTATTGTAGAAATAACAATAGGATGTTTTTTTTTGTATGAGGCAGCAATGAAACAAAAGAAATTCTACTTTATGGTCTATCAAATGAAAGGTTTAGTAGATAAAATTTGAGGGTCCATTGACCCTTTAATGTGCTTTTGTTTTATATCTACACAAAATATAAATATGGGGTTATGGTGAAGCAAAAAAATAGCAGTTGCTAGTTCTGTGCATGCTGTATTATATTATAAAGTACGATTTTCATAAAACGCGTTTAAACTTATATTATAACCTTTTTTAAGGATACTCATTACTCATTCAATCAGAAATTTTCATAATTTATTTTGTATATTTTTAAGGATACTCATTCAATCATAAATATTTATATACCTTCTCGTATCTGATAAGCATTTTACGTTAATCGTACTCAACTTGTACATCTTTCGCAGGTCGTCTGAATGTGTCTGAAAACTATTAGCACTAGTCAAGTACTTTATCTAGTCTATATTGTAAATACGTGGTGAGTCCAAATTGTGAATGAGTAAAATTGGTAACATCTTGTTGGTATTGGTAACGGGATGGTGGCACTAGTGATGTTGTGTAGAAATCACCCAATATCTGGACGAAGTTATATATAAATGATATTGTCTAGCATGGTAGTTACTCCTGGTGCCGTAGCCGAATGGCATTTTTGCGACGCGAAACGAAAACGAAACGCCGCGAAAGGTAGTCTGGCTCTGTCGCGCCGATACGCACGAGTGATAGAGATAGATATCTACGAGCGTTTCGTTTCGTGAGCGCTTGTGGCATTCGGCTACTTTCCCTGAAGTAAAACTATGGAAACGGATTAAATCGCGTATAATGAATTTACAATACATGTCGACGTTTCGAACCTTTTATTGCAAAAAATACAATAATATCTACAAGAAAAAATAATATACGTTTTTAAGGTGGTTCATACACTGAGTTTTTTAAAGCTAAGTTTCACAATGATGATTTAATGACGAACGAACGCTGTAAAGGGTTCGAAACGTCGGGAAAAAGAAATTAATTAGACGCAATATAATCAGTTTCCATAATTTTATTGTACATAAATTAGTTAAATTGATAATATAATACTAAAACACACAAAAAGTAGACTGTGTCCTTTAAATGAAGGTATTTTTCATTTGTTTTCAAGGTTAAAAACCTTCAGATCAGTAAATAAATTAATATTTAACAACTAATTAATATTTATTGGCACAATTTTGTAGTAGATACTTTTCTTATAACTTACGTCCATTCTAATCAGTCACAAATCACGAATAACTAATCTTGGGAACGTATCTAAACAAAAATCATGAAAATCATCTCAGTTCACTCACCTGTACTGTATTTAATACATTGACTTGTACACTAATTCGGAACAGTTGTCAATATTATCATTTAGATATATGTCATGTAGTGTTAAATCTGCATTTGGATGTATACATACAAGTTTATAATTCTAGTCACTGCTAAGCAATAAGATGTCAACATTGTATTTTTTGAGTTCAGGAACATAAGATTATTAATTATCAGCATCCCTAATGTTCGCCTAAATTAATAAACGGAATGTCCAACTAAGGAACAAAACAAAACCAAATAAACCCGGGTTCGGTTCCCGGATCGGCCGCCGATGGATTTGGTCACTTTTCAGTTTGCCTAAGTTTAAGTTACAATGAAAGGTTGTTAAATAAATTCTAAAAATAAAATAGGTACATGCTTACAATCTCTGCGGTTATCTTAACACTTTCTAAACCGGGCTCTACGCGGCGCTACGACATTTTCGCTACATACGGGGAAACCCATGTAATCGGCTACGCTTCTACGAGCGGTGTGCCCGACAGTCGGGTTCTTGGTAGCGAAAGTGTTAATAATGAACAAATTAGTACATTTCCGCCTTCTTTTATGTGTGCCGACATTCCGAAGGGACGAACCAAAGGTCAGAGCTAAATGTCAGTCGTATTTTGCGCTTAGCAAGACAAATGTGACGAATATGTCATAAATGTCAGTATACTTTCTTTATTTTCTTTACTTGATAATGTTTAGAAATCGCCGTAATCAGGTACCGACAAAACGGGGTGTATAGGAATGGCCGGGGTGAATAGGGACTGAAAAATGTGATTGATCTTGCAATTTATCTATACAATTCCCATAGAAATTACATCATTCAATTGAAAATAACAGTAGATTTTGTATGCTAAATTTCGGCAAGTAGTTATTAAGAAACTGTCAGGTAAATATTTTAAAATTCGCCCATATTCAATTCACCCCAGTTGATTCACTTTTTATTAATTTTGTTATCTGTAATGTTGACCGATTGCGTATCATTGTCGTTTCTTTTACTCGACAATCGAAGCTAAACTCGGGAAAGTGTAGTTATCTACTTTACGGTCTTTATTGATAGATAGTATTTGAAGTCAGTCAGTATCAGGTTATTATTAAATAAAATATAAAACACTTCTCCCAATGTCGATTCTTAGGAAGGTATTATTATTAAATATTTGATGGATTTCTTCCACATGACAGCATTGCTTCATTTGAAAAACAGTAAACGTGAAAAACAAAACTAAACGTTTTTTGAGCACCGATGTCTATACTTACCCCTAAGAGTTGTCAAAAAAAAAAAACGAGCAAATAATTGTGTTATATTAATGATATTTAAATTTTAATTGTGTAAATTTTGTATATTATTTTTGACTTGTAAAATGTACTTTTATTTTATCAATAAATTCTGTATTCTGTATTGCGTTTTGTAGCAGCCAAAAAGTTTGTATAAGCAAACAATCGGGAGATTGTATAGTGAGTTATTAAATAAATATTAATTAACATTATATAATTTATTAGGTTTAACAAAATCCGAAGAGTGCCAGTCAATGCCCGCTTTGATGGGCGTCGTGGGAGGCAGCGCGGCCGGCGGCGTACTTGGCCTCGGCATCATACCAGAACACTCCCTGCTCGACTCGTGCACCAGGCTGTCTATCTCGCTCGAGGAAAGCGTGTTCAAGGTACGTGCGATAAGGACAACACGAGGCTTGTTCAGCCTTGCTATGCCTACTTGAAAAATACTACGTCGGCAATTGACGTGTCTGTTCGTTCAACAAGTTTTTGTGTAGGGCCTCTGTCTGTTCAAAGAACAAGTTGATTTGTCTGTCTGTTTGACTGTGTGTGTGTGTGTCTGTTTGTCTGTCTGTGGCATCGTAGCTCCCGAATGGATGAACTGATTTAGATTTAATTTTTTTTTGTTTGAGAGTTGAGTTAGTCGGGAGTGTTCTTAGCCACGTTTCATGAAAATCGGACCAGTATGTCGCGGTCGGGGGTTTTTCAAAATTTTAATTGTGTGGTTATGTTACTCGTCATTTGAATCAACAAGTCGATTTTATAAAAGCAACATGACACAATATTGTTTTAAACATATGTTTGGCTGATTCAATCAAATATCTTTTAACAATTTTGTCCTTGTTGTTCGAACAAATTCGACTTGTATCATCATTATAGTGATTTATTCCGTTTACTGAAATAGTTTTGTGTCAAACTGGATGTACCCGCAACAAGTCGAACCTGTTAAATTCATATTTGAATGTTATTTGGCAGCGGTATTCTGTAAGTACTTTCCCACGTGGGTCTGCTCTAGATCTGGAATGATATCCGCTATGCAGCCTCTTAGGGTAACGCCATTTTGCTTTGCCCCATCAGTGCGTTACCTAAGTTTTGAACGCAGTTCCAGGGACCCAAACTGATTTTTGACGGTCCAAACTTACGTCTTCACTGGTATAATGTTGCAGGTGTCAGTGAGTTCGTCATCGCAGTCGTCTCGCAGCAACTCCAGCCCGCACATGACTCTGGACGAGCTCCGCGCTATCAACAAGTACGCCGAGAGCACCAAGAGCCTCTCCTACCTCCCACAGGTACGCATCAAATGAAAGTGTATGACTTGCGTGAGACAGTACACTAGACGAGTTTGTTGGCGTCTAACGAAACGTAATGAAAAACGGCTGTCACTATACCCGCACGAATTGGTTATACGGCATGTAGTCGAGTCATTGATCGTCATTTGTACAAGACCAAAGCGCGTAGCACAGTCGTGCATTGACAAGGTTCGCGTTGCACACCACAGGCGGCACTTGAGTTCTCGCGCGCGAGTCCATATTTGAGATACGTTAGATGAATAGACGCGAGCGAGAGAACGCAAGTTGTTAAGTATAAAAGATTATCGTCGTGGTGCAACTTATCATAGAGTGTATTGAATAGTATGGTATAGAGTTATCAGTCAAGATTTTCAAATGCAGAGCCGTCTATTATTAAGTTACGACAACTTTTCATGTGACTTTCCATGCCTAAAGTTTCTTTATAGCACATAGAGCATGTGGACCCTTTAAACATGGAACGCCACATATTTATGGCGGGATTTTTAAATAGGTTTGAACTTTGATGTAATCATTCATCAACCAGTCACATTATATAAGGTCCTAATTTATTAGATGCAGATATTTTTACAGCTGATAGTACTCGGTCTCTGGAGTATATTAAACCGTGAAACATTATAGCTTTTACGATGTTTTTTTGAAGAAAACGGAAAAACAAATTTGCTACGTAAAAACACCCTGTTTATGTGATTATTAAATGAAAACTCATTGAACAGATTCTAGTACCTCTTTTACGTACCACTTAACTGTAACTGGCCACTTCAATGACATGTGCAGTTTTCCCGCCGAACCTTTACGACATTTACAACAAACAATTGTTGACATGACAGACAGTGTTATTGTGACATGTGATAATGCACATGGTGATTTTTTTTAGACGAAATTATAATTAATTTTTTTGTTAGGAAAATGAAATCAAAAAAATTACATGAAAAGATTTCTTAATTTATATTTAAAGTTAATTATTTTAATGTAAAGTATCATGTGTTAAAATATCTGCAACTAATAAATTAGGACCTTATATAACTATTTCTACACGGACTTGCCGAAAAAGATGACAATAATAAAAGTTACAATTTAATTACATATTTATAATTAACCATAGAATGTCGTTCGCTTGCAGATGGTACAGCGACGTCTAGCGAAAAATTTGGACATCAAAAAATACTTATACATTTTACGACAACAAGTCGTTACCCAGTTTGCGGGGGTAACAGTGTCATCTAGCGAACAACTTGCACTACGGCACATAATTGTTTTTCACGTCCTCTATCGTTAAGTTTCCTAAACATATCCTAAGTACATCGGATTTACTATTTCCTTTGACTGAAAACACCGTGCAACTTTAACCGTGCCCGTTGATTGTCAAGGATAATGCCGTATAACCAATTTTTGCCGGAATTAATGTAGTTCATGTCTCTCATAAATAAACTGATGCAGGGGCTTTTAAAGTTACGTAACGTTGTTAACGTTAAGTTTATCGATTATTATATAAAACGGTCTATTTGTTTGAAATTTAATTATGGTAAAATAATAATTTGAAAAAGTTTTCTCTCCATGTATAAAATGTGTGTTTGGGTTCTAGCGCTCACAAAAGGACTTTTTCTTTAAGTGATGGTGAAGATTTCTCTCAATCCCGTAGCGCCACTGTCCACTGCTCCTGACAACTGTCATACTGTACTGTCTACCGTCGGGTGCCATTCCAGGGGTGAAACGTTCTGGCAAGTGGGAATGTACCTTAAAGATTACAGGCCGTACGCCATCTTCGTAAAATGCCTTAGAGTAATTTCTCTGAGAATATGCTGCTGTTGTGTCTAAATCACGAAGCTTATAAAGTACAGCGAGGCAAATCTCGACTGGGGGACAACTCTAACTGACCGATACGACCTTCAAATCTTCAAGAAAAGAGCGTACCTATCTTAAAGGCCGGCAACGCGCCTCCAACACCTATGGTGTTTCGAGTGTCCATGGGCGGCGGTGATCGCTTACCATCAGGCGACTTGTCTGCTCGTTTGCCTCCTACCCCATAAAAAATAAATCCTTTTTTTTTTCATTATTACACTATGATGTTGAGTTCTACATGTATCCACTGAACACACCTACCATATATGTAGAGGTATAACCGGTGGACACTCTATTTAATAATGCAAACATTGTAAAACATGCAAAAAATGGACCAGCTACATTTGTCCCCCAGTCGAGATTTGCCCCGCTGTACCTTACACGTTTTGTATGATTACACAGCAGACATCGTTTTTGAGTATTCCTACTAAGAGTTAAATAAAATCTTGTCCTGAAAATTTAGACCTAATTGGGTAAACTCGCCTCATTCGGTGACACGCCTAATTCGGTGAAACGACCAAAAATCGTCTTTCGGAATAGTGCTTCAAAGCTTGTATCACCGAATTAGGCGTGTCACCGAATGAGGCGAGTTTACCCTACGTCTCAACAAACTACCCACGAGTGGGTTCACCATTCGCTCGATTCCATTGTGTGTCAAAATGTAGACACGACACGATGTTAGTTCACATAAACGGCATAGGTTGCCGCTGTGAGCAAGCCAACCATTGAGAAGATATTAAAATGAAAAGATTTCATCGTTAACTTCCTATCAGAGTAACTAAAAGGTGCCCCTGAAGTGATGTTAACGTAAAACTTGCCAGAACGAAGTTGCTACTGGGCATGTGTACCTGATACTCTCAACAAATGAACCATTCATAGATGTTTCATAAAAAAATACATTCATATTTTCACTAGTTAGTTACGTAATGTCAGTCCTATGTACGGAATAGATGTATGAAGCTTCTCTATCTGTGGTTCATTTTCACCTCTCAACTGCATGTTGGTTTTCTGTGGATTTAGGACGATTTGTGGCTGCCCTTTTAGAATTGTTTTATTTTGACTTGATCCTTCGGGGAACTTCTAAAGACACAGCTTGATAGAGATGTGCGCACAATTGTGTGTGCGTGTATATAACGCAGTGCAGTGTGCAAAACACGTCAAAATGTGCGTCAAAACCGATATTCTATAAGCATACACACCGCTTTTAAATGTTTCCATTGCCGCCGAATATCTTTGAAACTACAGAACTTTAGGTTAAATGACGTATTTATTGAAATAAAGTCAATCGTATTTATTATTTTGGTGTGCAGGATTTCTAATTTCATTCCCGTTTTTGTCACTAATACAGTAGTCAGTCGAGTAGTACTAACCGAACTAACGTTCTCGTTTCATGTTAACATTATTAACGATAATACTCATCCGAGGGTAGGTTAACCCATTCATAGACATTTTTTTTTATAATTGGAGTCCTTCGAGCCGGATTTATGTGTAACACGAGTCGAATTAAAATTTTAGAGTTAGACTATAGTTTCCCTATCGGCACAGTATAAGACCAGGCAGGTAAGTATGGTCGCGCGATAAATGTTAAAACATCTGGCCGTCCCTATAGCACTTACAAGTAGTGTGATAGGGATGGCCAGATGTTTTATCGTTTATCGCGCGACCATACTTGCCTGCATGTAGTAACTTTTCTAAGAAATGTAGTTCGCGCGGTATGTACGTATGCACGCCGTGTGGGTATGTAACACACATGTCAGCGGATGAGAATGAATCATTCTCATCCGCGTACACGTGTTGCGTACGAACACGGCTCGCACACATACATACCGCGCGTCGTACGTTTGTTAGAAGAGTTAGTACTGCACGGGTAGCATGGTCGCACGATAGACGATAAAATATCAGGCCGTCCCTATCGCACTATTAGTAAGTGCGATAGGAACGGCCAGATGTTTTATCATTTATCGCGCGACCATAATTGCCTGCCTGGTCTGATAGTGTGGTATCGGTAGAGATTGGCAATTATAGCCCCGTTGTCCCGTGGTTGGTGACGCTTGGGTTGTGGTAGGTGCACGAGCGCCAGCGGGCGCGGATGCGCACGCGCTCGGAGTGGTTCCTGCAGCCGGCGGCGTCGCTGGACGCGGCGCGCGCGCGCACGGGTACGGCCCCGCCCCCGCCCCCGCTCCCGCTCCGGCCGCCGCCGCGCCTGGCCTGCGGCGAGCGCCGGGAGAGCACGGCGCTATACGTGCTTGTTGCCTGCCTAGAGTTTTTGTTTTGACGCGCACCGGTACTGTGAATCTGTGTTCGTTTGCTTCGGTGCGGTTGGACTAACAGCGCGGTTGGGGTTGCGTTCTTATTCTAATTCGATAGAATAGAATGTAGTTCACGTATTTCGTTCGTCCTTTTGGGTACAGACGGTCTGCAATTAAATCGGAGATGACATCAAATGAATTTAAAATAAATAAAATAGTTTTATACCAGTGTCTAATATTATAAATTACGGTTTATGCGCTGGTGCCTCTTTTGAATGAATTAAACATTAAGAATCAGCGCCTTCTTGCATCTCCTATGTACTGGAAAATAAATGCAGTTAATAATGTTAAGAATATTATATTAGAGTGAACATTTATTCATTTATTTAATATTTATTTACTATTCACTACACTAGAACTGAGTTATATCGTCAAGCGATAGAAGATTGTCAATTCAACCTATAGGAATTCCAATGAAAAAATATGCAAAGTTCCGCTCTTCAATGCGGTGGGATGTTTACAGACACAGATTACCTCTATTTTATTGGCTATGTTCTAAGATATTAATAACACACGCAATGATACGCTGAGAAAAAAAACAACCAGTTTTCATGTTCGTTCAACAAGTTTTTTGGTTAAAATAGCGCCAACGTGCTCTTTGGTTCAAGCAACAAGTTAGATTTTAAGTGTAACTAGTACATTCTACAAGTTACTCGTCATTTCAATCAACAATATATTTGAATCAACAAGTCGATTTTATAAAAGCAACATGATACATATTGTTTTAAACATATGTTTGGCTGATTTAATCAAATATCTTTTAACAAGTTTGACCTTGTTGTTCGAACAAATTCGACTTGTATCATAAATATTGTGATTTATATCGTTTACTAAAATACTTTTGTTTCAAACGGATAAACCCGCAACTAGTCGAACTTGTTAATATTATTCACAATGCAAATTTCTCTGTGTACAAAGTAAATTTCAATCATTATTATTTCTACCATCAGGACCTTAGTAAAGAATATATAAGAACGTAAACCCTAACCACACGTCGGTATGGCTCGGGCCCGCTTGCTCCGCTTTTCGCTTTCAACGTCATGCGTGTTTCCTATTCACCGCACGAACACTTCATCGCATGCCTCTTTGTTCACCATTGTGTTTTTATGTTTGTGTTATGAAAATACATGCTTTTGTTTGTTGTTATTTGTATTATTTTATTATCAAATTGTAGAACTAATTACTAATAAATATATAGTTTTAAGATTGTTAGTTTGTTATTTATTATTTCTTTCACACAGCTTTTTCATAATGTACCTACGTTTATTCGATTTGACAACAAAACGGATATGTTATTAAAGTCCAAGGAATATTTTATCCCATTTCACTTAAAAACTTGTGATTGTCTTGTTTTCAATGGGAACCTGATTCGATGTTATTGTTTATGTTTAGGTAAAAAAAAAATTAAAATTTTAACTGTTTATTTCTTTATAAAAAATTAATCAATACATGCTTATATCTTAGCCTAATCTATGTAATGTATGTCATACAGTTGTCTGGTGGCTTCCTTTGTATGCTATATTACTTATATTAGATAAACGCTCTAGCCAAATCAGTGCACTGAGAGAAAATACAACCAGTTTTCATGTTCGTTCAACAAGTTTTTTGGTTAAAATAGCGCCTACGTGCTCTTTGGTTCAAACAACAAGCTACTTGTCATTTGAATCGGCAATATATTTGAATCAACAAGTCGATTTTATAAAAACAACCTGACACATATTGTTTTAAACATACGTTTGGCTGATTCAAACGGATAAACCGCAACAAGTCGAACTTGTTAAATTCACAATGCAAATTTCTCTCAGTGTGGGCACCATCTTACCAGTGTAGGCAGCTGTTGACTGACATACATGATACGAGTTGATGCATGTCACGAATGTTTAACTCGACATCACACAAAATGATAGCAGTAAGGCTGTTTGCTTAGCTTTACGTCGTTTTACAGTCACCTGCAATAATATTCTGCACAAAGAAATCCACAAAAATATGGTATCCTTAGGGTTAATTCATTTTAGAAGACATTTCTTCAAAAGATAGTATATGCTTTAGTTCCCATACGTGTCATATAAGAGAATCCTTGAGTTTACGTTATAAACTCGTTGTCACGCTTGGAATGTGAGAATCCGAAAAGTTTATACCGTCATGTCGCGAATGTATAGCATTTCTCAGATGTATTATCACGGCATGCTGTGTATCGATGTTGTGTCAGCACTAGTTCACAAGTTACCATCATTAGGAGGCTCGACATAGCGAGAAACGTCCCGAGGCAATGTGCTCGCGCGTCCAACGCCAAATATAAACGTGGCCCGGCCAGGCACAACGCGCCTGCTGCCTCGTCCGAGGCATGTCTTTGGACGTTTGCCGCGTGAGCACCTTGCCTCGCTCTCGGTGGACCCTCCTATTCAGAATGGACATTGCCATTGCATTGGGTCATGCCACGGTTTCCACAAATGTCTGAGTTGCTTGCTAGGGCCGCTGATATGTGCGGAGGATACCTTCCTACAACTTTTATTATTTTTAGAATAAGGCTTATAAAGTAATAATAGATAAGAAAGCTCATTTATTTGTATATAGTAGCCGTAATAGAATTAAAAATTGAATTAGCTTTTGTTTTTATTACAGAAGACTTACTTAAATATTAGGTTTAATATACTTATGTATTTATGTTGTAGTACTATGTAACGCGTTATGCACGATTTACAGTTAGTGATACTCAACATTACTTTTGTTACTTTTCTTATAATTCAGATTACAATATCAGTTATTTTGTTTAAACAGTTAGTAATAGTTGCTTCTTTTTATTTTTCTAAGTAACTTTTTAGTAGTCAACCGTAGCCATTTCGTTTTTTAGCGCAAGTTAAAAATGAGCTTTAATCACAAAGTGCCATGAATAAATTTGGTATAACTATTACGCTATTTTTCAATACAACTGTTTTGCTTTTTTCACAATTATAAATATTATAATGCTATTCTGAGTAAGTACGGTAGAGATTTGTAGTAGAAAATATCATTATAGTATAAAAAAGTAGATCTCGCTTGCTAAACTAGGCAAGCTAGCTTCTAACGCTTAAAACAACCGATGATCATCTACTCCACGGACCTACAAGGCAAGCAAAGATTTATCCCTATGAACGACTGTTCTATTACAACTCTCTACCCAACCGAACACATCCAAAGATCAATTTAAACACGCATTATCTCCCAGGTGGCGAACGTCGCAGCTCGCGTCGGCGCTCCCGGCGCGCTCGTCTGTGCGCGGGCGGCGCCGCGTGCCGCGCGCTCACGCACGCCGACACTGAGGTCCCGCTCGCTCTCCAGCCTCGTAAAATAACCGCCTGACGAGAAGTCAAACTAGACGTCACCTACCGAGTGCCTACGCCCAAGCGCGCCACCGAACCTGACCTGAGAGTCCTCGTTAACTATCTAAGTCTTAGGCCTAGCAGTGATCGGCTGTCGCTTCCTTAAATACACCACACTATCTATCATCTGAGGTCCCGCTCTCCAGTCTCGTAAAATAACTGCCGACGAGAGATACAACTAGACGTCACCTACCGAGTGCCTACGCCCAAGCGCGCCACCGAACCTGACCTGAGAGTCCTCGTTAACTATCTAAGTCTTAGGCCTAGCAGTGATCGGCTGTCGCTGCCTTAAATACACCACACTATCTATCATCTGAGGTCCCGCTCTCCAGTCTCGTAAAATAACCGCCTGACGAGAAGTCAAGCTAGACGTCACCTACCGAGTGCCTACGCCCAAGCGCGCCACCGAACCTGACCTGAGAGTCCTCGTTAACTATCTAAGTCTTAGGCCTAGCAGTGATCGGCTGTCGCTGCCTTAAATACACCACACTATCTATCATCTGAGGTCCTGCTCTCCAGTCTCGTAAAATAACTGCCGACGAGAGATACAACTAGACGTCACCTACCGAGTGCCTACGCCCAAGCGCGCCACCGAACCTGACCTGAGAGTCCTCGTTAACTATCTAAGTCTTAGGCCTAGAAGTGATCGGCTGTCGCTGCCTTAAATACACCACACTATCTATCATCTGAGCTCTCCAGCTTTGTTAAATAACCGCCTGACGCGAAGAACAGTTGGATATCACATACCTAAAAGCTCCTACGCCGAACGATCACCCAACGATCTTGTTAGAGTCAGAATGAAGTAACAACATGACCCGAGATAAATGCCGACATCGCCCAAGGACGCCACAGAACCTGATATAAGGCTTCTAGTTAGCTATCGAATACTTAGGCCTCGCAATGAATTGAAGTACCTATTCTAAATTTACTTGACTGCATTCACTGTGTCTGAATACATAACACAGAAGAATCATTCTCAGATAAAATTTTCTTCGGCCTCCAGTCTCGCAGAAGCCGTATCGCCTACCAGGATGCTGATTATCAAATTTATTAGGATTGTCTTGTCAAGAACCATCGCTTAGTGCGTCGCAAATATCGATTTCTATAGTACGTCCATAGATCTCAGAACCCACTTTACCATGACCTGGCCCCATAGCCAAATGGCATTTCTACGATGCGAAACGCCGCAGAAATGTAGTCTGGCTCTGTCGCGCCAATGCGCAAGAGCGATAGAGATTGATTTCATTTCTGCGGCGTTTCGCATCGCAGAAATGCCATTCGGCTACGGGGCCTGGTGATGGTGTGTTGATAGTAGCTAATTTCTGAAATGATATGTACATACACGACTACCAAAACGAACAAACTAGACCAAGGGCCAATTTTTTAATTTCGACTCCGCGATGTCGTGTTTTCCGTCGACAGTATTTACACTACTAAGCATTTAAATTCTACTAGCAGCTTGAAAATGAATGGTCAGTATCACTAGATTTCCAATATCTATCGCTCGTATTAAAAATAGTATTTCGCCGTTATCTGCAGATTTTAGAGTGTGAGAAACCCCCTGTTAAGTTAAACAGCCCGTTCCATCACCGATAGTGCCCGTCGCGTGCGCGCAATTTCTGCGAGAATATTTTTGGCTAGTGGGCAAGGTCTCTAAAGGAAATCCTTGGATTAATTTAACGCAATAGCAATGTTACGCAATAGCTAAGATGCAGCAGCACTCGACTGACTTGTAACGAAGCCCTATGGTAGGGTCACCCTACCATAGTTCAGTCAATTTATAATAGTTAGTGTTGTATGTTAGTTTTCATAATACTGTGATTTTTTTATGAAGACTAGCATGCCGTTTTTTATATGCATGACGAAAAACGATATAGGATTTAGATAACATCATCACAAATGTTACATTGATAATTGTAATGAGTGATGATTCACATCGCAAGTAAGTTCAATATTACAAGTGTACAATAGCCTATTGAATCTTGAAGTCTCATAAGATCTGTTTCACAACTTTGTAATAAGTAGGTGATTCACGTGTGTAATACAATATTTTACAGTCTTGTTCAGTTATGTCAATAGACTTAAAAGGTTTACTGTAAGATATAATACAGGTAATAACTAGTAATTTAGATTCCGATAATACCGTAGATTTTGTGACATTACATTAGCCTTTGTTGCATTGTGCTATTGCTATAAATGTATAAAAAATACAATATTATCGAATTTATTATGAGAATTGATAGCTTATTTTCATCATCTTTGGAGAAAGATTTGATTTTTGATGAAGTACCCTCTTCGATATCACAATGTTTAATACATTCCTGTAAATATATAACGTAGTTAGATTAATTTAGATAGTGTTAACTCTTACCATTGTTATTTCTATGAAACATGGTAAATAACGAACAAAATATTTTATTTTCTATCTTTTCATATTCTGTTCTACCTCATTCATCAATTTAATCCTTCGACCGCGAGTTTTGCTCACATTTTAATTATATTCCAATAGTCCCCTAATCCGTAAAATTTGGATTGTTCTACTTTTTCTGTTATGAAGAGGAAAGTAATTTATGGTATCTATTCGCCAAAATTTGAGCCACACGCAAAAGACTGAATTTTTTAGTAATAACTTTGATACTTTTACATAAAACCCCTTCATATTAAACCTAACACATTATAATTCAACATATACCTCTTTGATATTTTTTATGTCTAATTCTGTAGTACAAAATTGAGTTTGTTATTCCGGTATCACAGGAGTATTTTATAAATTCTTCATTGCAATGTGAGGTGCTAGGACGATTGTGAAAAAAAAAAATCTATTGTAGATTATGCATCAGCAAAACTTGATTTATTAACAGCATTAACTAATCCTCTCTTTCGTAATTAAATTAGCCGGGTACATACAGAGCGAGGCATGTCTCGAGGCGATGTGCTGGCGCGACAAACGTCTGTAGACGTGCCTTGGTCGAGGCAGGTTGCTCGGCCGAGCCAAATGCGCGCTCAGCACATTGCCTTGCGACGTGCCTCGCTCTGTGTGGACCCGGCTATGTGGCAGAAAGGGTACTATGCTTGTATGATGGTAATAAATTGATTATTTCTGTTGTCTATGAACAGTAGTCCTACATTTATTCAAATTATGCTCGCGTTACTAATTTACTTTATTAATAAACTTCAAAGATTGTTATGCACATTGGTTCGCACAGGATGTGTTAGTTATATATTATATAACATATATTTAAGACTGTTTAGGTTAGATTATTCAATGCAAGTCAAAAGACATGTAATTGTTTAACATATGAGACTAAACTTCAGAATATGATCTGATTGCTTCAATATTATTTAGTAAGTTGTTAGAAGACAGCAATTTATGTTTTATACATATGTAAGTAGGTTCTAAGCAGTTGTTAGCCTGATTTTCGTTGCCTGATACCATCACACTCATTGTTTTTATATCATCAAGTATTGATATAGCTATATATGTATACGTAATGTGACATTACGTGTGTTATATCACGAATATTAAATAAATTGGTGGTTTTTATGTGTGATACTTGTTGTCCTGTGGCCATACTGTAGCGGGGAAGGAGTAGTGTTCCATATACTGCTAGAAGGGTTGTTAGCCTACTTAGATGTGTATGTTGTAATAAAGTATAAGAACGGGCTTGCATCTCTCGGATTTGCACGCCCACGTTCCTGTGTTCATTGAGTAGTGATAACGAAACAATTGTAGTAGGTAACTAATAGTGTCGTGTATGACAGTGGCCTGATGTATCAGCAGCCACACACTCTCCTCAACGCCAGGTAACCTACGAACAAAACAAGATCAACTCGTGGCCAATTCAGTGTGTGGCTGCTGTTTTTAGCTTTTGCTACCACGAGCGTGTTTTACGAAGTAGTATATAAAAGCCGTGGTGGCGAAAGCAAACCTTTTTTTTATAAATTAACCATTAGCGTATTACTTTATAATTCAATGCGTCCTATTTTTTTTAGATAAAATTATATTTCTCATGTTTAACATAGCTATATTCTACTATTTTGTACAATAACGTATAAGTTGCTCTAAAATGTAGATAGATTATTTTTGATTTTATAAGACTGTTTATGTTATTACTTATATAATTTATTAATGACACTCGAATACTTGAATGTCAGATCATTCCACCGACTTAAGTATTTTCTACAACACCAGTTGCATTTGAGTATTATAATCTTTTTTCATTAACTTTTGTAAGAGATCTCAGAGCTTTAACAAAATAATAACATTGTTACTATTAAAGCATTTCTGTATTCTATTTTATAAGTAAACGTAAAGCAAATTCATTAACTTCCATTGACATTATAAAATGTATTTCTGAAATTAAATGGAATCCAATTTAATATTGATTCTTGATAGTATTAAATATGGTATTTCGCTTATTAATTTCAGTTGTTATTGTCACATTATTTGCACATTTTCTACACAAATTATAAAGAAATTACACAAGAATAAAAAAATAATAAAGTATTGCATTTCATTTATTGATTTCCAACAACATTCCTATATAACATGACATATATATTTACTATTTTAAACGTATACTCCCAGTATTGACTTTATAGTCTTTTTTTCCACCTTTCAACATTACTCAATAGCTAATATCTTTAACCAATTCACCCTTCACATAAACCTGAACAATGTTCCTATCATCGGCCAGGTACACGAACTTCTGAAGCAAGCTCGTGATTCGTTCCTCTTCGGTCTTGTCGACGGAGTACTCGTGTCGGTCGATGTTGCCTGCAGCGTATACATCTATCAGGAGGGCGTCCAGCTCCTTGCCCACTTGGAAGTTGCCGATTTTGTCCTCCAGGTTTAGAGCTGTGGAGTGGAATTTGTTTGACTACAGTAACGTTTTAACGCTACGCCTAAATAAGGGATGTTTTCCACAAATACTTTCGTACGTTGACCCGCCTTCTGCTAGCTTTATTGCTCGCACATATTATAGGCGCAATACCAGCAACGTGGCATTTTTAATAATCAAATTGACAAAGAATGCAAAAGATTCACTATTTACTAAGGTAAGATCTTCAATAAGGTTCAGTATTTACACGTACACGAAAAAGGATCGAAAGCATATCGAAAGACACTTTCCAGAAGAATTTCCGTACATTGACCCGCCTGTAAAAGAATGAAAAAAACCGGCCAAGAGCGTGTCGGACCACGCTCAGTGTAGGGTTCCGTAGTTTTCCGTATTTTTCTCAAAAACTACTGAACCCATCAAGTTCAAAACAATTTTCCTAGAAAGTCCTTATTAAGTTCTACTTTTGTGATTTTTTTCATATTTTTTAAACATATGGTTCAAAAGTTAGAGGGGGGGGGACGCACTTTTTTTTCCTTTAGGAGCGATTATTTCTAAAAATATTCACATTATCAAAAAACGATCTCAGTAAACCCTTATTCATTTTTAAATACCTATCCAACAATATATCACACCTTGGGGTTGGAACGAAAAAAAAAATCAGCCCCCACTTTACATGTAGGGGGGGGTACCCTAATAAAACATATTTTTCCATTTTTTATTTTTGTACTTTGTTGGCGTGATTGATATACATATTGGTACCAAATTTCAGCTTTCTAGTGCTAACGGTTACTGAGATTATCCGCGGACGGACGGACGGACGGACGGACGGACGGACGGACGGACGGACGGACGGACGGACGGACGGACGGACGGACAGACAGACATGGCGAAACTATAAGGGTTCCTAGTTGACTACGGAACCCTAAAAAAAGAGTCGAAGGCGGGGTCAATATACGAAAATTCTTCTGGAAAGCGTCTCTCCTTTTTCGTGTACGTGATACCTAATAGTGAACCTTATTGGAATGCAATTAGGTTTGTATTGGGCTGTAGTTGCCTTTGAGAGGTAAGATTAAATTGCAATGTGACAAAGGACAAAAATTTAGGAAATTATGTGCTACAAGTGCCTCCGAATTATGTCAATTTATGGTGAGTTATTATTATTACAAGTAAATGTCATATAGGTAGGTCTTTAGGTACTAGTAACAAGATACGTACTATAAGCTACCTCCCAAGGTCGCCAAGTAGAAGGCTTCCAGCTGATGGCGTTCACCCCGCGCGTCTGCAGGTCCAGAGTGGATACGTCTATGCTCTGACGCACAGCGTCTACCATCATCCATGCTCCTGTCTGACTCTCCTAGATACTCAGCGCCTCCCATGGTCGCCAAGTAGAACGCTTCCTTCCAGCTGATGCCGTGGTCCCCTCCCGCCTGCAGGTCCAGATGCATGTGCCACATCCATGCTCCTGACTGTCTGACTCACCTGTAGGTACTAGTAGCAACTAGATACTTATAGGTTACCTTCAGCGCCTCCCATGGTCGCCAAGTAGAACGCTTCCTTCCAGCTGATGCCGTGGTCCCCTCCCGCCTGCAGGTCCAGATGCGTGCCACATCCATGCTCCTGACTGTCTGACTCGCCTGTAGGTACTAGTAGCAACTAGATACTTATAGGTTACCTTCAGCGCCTCCCATGGTCGCCAAGTAGAACGCTTCCTTCCAGCTGATGCCGTGGTCCCCTCCCGCCTGCAGGTCCAGATGCGTGCCACATCCATGCTCCTGACTGTCTGACTCGCCTGTAGGTACTAGTAGCAACTAGATACTTATAGGTTACCTTCAGCGCCTCCCATGGTCGCCAAGTAGAACGCTTCCTTCCAGCTGATGCCGTGGTCCCCTCCCGCCTGCAGGTCCAGATGCGTGCCACATCCATGCTCCTGACTGTCTGACTCGCCTGTAGGTACTAGTAGCAACTAGATACTTATAGGTTACCTTCAGCGCCTCCCATGGTCGCCAAGTAGAACGCTTCCTTCCAGCTGATGCCGTGGTCCCCTCCCGCCTGCAGGTCCAGATGCGTGCCACATCCATGCTCCTGACTGTCTGACTCGCCTGTAGGTACTAGTAGCAACTAGATACTTATAGGTTACCTTCAGCGCCTCCCATGGTCGCCAAGTAGAACGCTTCCTTCCAGCTGATGCCGTGGTCCCCTCCCGCCTGCAGGTCCAGATGCGTGCCACATCCATGCTCCTGACTGTCTGACTCGCCTGTAGGTACTAGTAGCAACTAGATACTTATAGGTTACCTTCAGCGCCTCCCATGGTCGCCAAGTAGAACGCTTCCTTCCAGCTGATGCCGTGGTCCCCTCCCGCCTGCAGGTCCAGATGCGTGCCACATCCATGCTCCTGACTGTCTGACTCGCCTGTAGGTACTAGTAGCAACTAGATACTTATAGGTTACCTTCAGCGCCTCCCATGGTCGCCAAGTAGAACGCTTCCTTCCAGCTGATGCCGTGGTCCCCTCCCGCCTGCAGGTCCAGATGCGTGCCACATCCATGCTCCTGACTGTCTGACTCGCCTGTAGGTACTAGTAGCAACTAGATACTTATAGGTTACCTTCAGCGCCTCCCATGGTCGCCAAGTAGAACGCTTCCTTCCAGCTGATGCCGTGGTCCCCTCCCGCCTGCAGGTCCAGATGCGTGGACACGTCCATGCTCCGGCGTATGGCATCTAGTATCGATGCGCTGTCGCCGCCTGACACATCTATAAGTATCATAAGTCTTGTTAACATATGTAGAAAGGGCAGAATTTAATAGAGACAAACATGGCTAAATTTTGCATTTAAAATAAGTTTCTTAAGTATTTATTACGCAGAGATTCTAGTATCACCGGCGGTCAGTGCGCGTAGGTACCCTCAGATATCTAATTCGTTATTTAAGAACGCGGATGGGTCAACGGCTGCACGTTAAGAGGACGTTCCCTAAAGTTCTTCGAGCATCGGTTAGATGGCGCTAGGATTTCCGGCTTGGCAGCGTAATTACTATTCTACCTACCTGTTCCTAAGCCGACACGCAGCCCGTGTTGGCGGTATTTGCGCACTGGGCACAGCCCAGAGCGGAGCCGCGTGTTGGACGCTGGGCCGTGCGCTAGCGAGGCGCCTCGCACCGCTAGCAGCGATATCTCCGCTTTAATTAGATGGCGCTGAGGTCAACGACTTGAGATAGTATTACACCATTTCTACCTGTTCCTAAGCCGACACGCAGCCCGTGTTGTAGGTATTTGCGCACTGGGCACAGCCCAGAGCGGAGCCGCGTGTTGGACGCGGGGCAGTGCGCTAGCTAGACGCCTTGCGCCGCTAGTAGCGATATCTCCGCTTTAATTAGATGGCGCTAAGGTCAACGACTTGAGGCAATATTACAGCATATCTACCTGTTCCTAAGCCGACTCGGAGCCCGTGCTGCCGGTATTTGCGCACGGGGCACAGCCCAGAACGCAGCCGTGTGTTCGACGCGGGACAGTGCGCTAGCGACACGCCTCGCGACACTAGCAGCGATATCTCAGCATCGGTTAGGTGAATTGCGTGGGCCATGATGCACTGGAATTTAAAATAGGTGTAGATAAATGTATGGTCATATTAAGTTCTTAAGAGAAGACTGGACTTATGAACAGCTTGGTATAAAAAAAATTGAAATACAAAAGAAGTTCCCACACTGCAGTGTCATACCCATGCCTTTCAAATCAAATTACTTGTTCGAATGGGACGGCGCTACAATGTTGCCTCTTTCTAATTTATAGCCATTTTGCCAGATGTAGGTAAATAGAAATAATTACCTTGTTATTGAGGATTTGACTTTTGTCATATACTTCGCTATAACTTGTACACGATGGGTTAATTTCTAATACATATTCTATTTCTTTCAGGTTCTCTGATATGTGACTCTGAAACAATGACAATACACATTACAAAAAACATTAAAATAAACATGTTTATTTGTTTCTCCAGGTTTACACTTTGAAGCTTCTAACCTGTGTCCTGCAGTCATACTTCTGGGCTATCTTCGCCAAACCAGTCATTAGAGGCTCATCACAGCTTAGTGCAAACCTTGGTGAAATCACAGGCTGAACTAAATCATCCTGAAAATAAAAGTGAATTTAGTTGCACTATCTCTAATATCAAAGTAGCATGTTAGTTTTCCATTTAATTTTTTACATGCTAGTCCAAAACCAGCAAACTGTTTAAAATTTATTTTTCCCCT
Source organism: Leguminivora glycinivorella (assembly GCF_023078275.1). Taxonomy (NCBI): domain Eukaryota; kingdom Metazoa; phylum Arthropoda; class Insecta; order Lepidoptera; family Tortricidae; genus Leguminivora; species Leguminivora glycinivorella. Next base: position 7,552,112 of record NC_062971.1, read on the forward strand.
CACTAGCTCGGAAACACGTGTTTTGTCCTTTAATACCAGCGGGCAAAAACGCATTTTATCCACTAGTGGGTAAAGTAATTTGACCTTGAATAAAGTCAAATTAACTGCTTTAAAATTGATAAAAGTAGGTGAATCTAGTAATAAAGATGATTTACCACCTGTGGAACTACTGACAGCAGTGATAAACGCATTTTTTGCGTTGTAGTTTCCTCACTATAGTGAGGGGAAAATTTTTGTGTTACACTCGGGTGCAAATGTATTTTACTTCTCGTGCGTTAAAAAACTCGCAAGTTCAGGATTCTATTCTCGAACCACTCGCTTCGCTCATGGTTCAACTATAGAATCCTTTCACTTGCTCGTTTTTCAATTCCACACTCGGCGTTAAAATACAACTTTGCCCCCTTGTATAACAAATAACTATTGAAATATTATGTTTCTCTTAACTGATCTGATACTGCATCAGTAGAAAGTGAAGCTATATAGTGCATTACGATACAAGTGCGAAAAAAAGGAAGGTCGAAACGAGTGGCGATAAATTAAAACACGACCCAAGGGAGTGTTTTAAATCGACATGAGTTACGAATTTCCTTTTCGAATGTGTATCGTACGATTTTCAGTACAGATGGCCCTCCGAAGTTTCGACCTGGCATATAATGAATCACTTCTCACACTAGTGCGTAAAAAAAACACCATCTGTACTGGTAGCACTGACCATCTAATAAATCTTACTGACCTTATATGATAAAATAGTTTGCACAAACTTCTCCACTTGTTCCAACTCTTCAGCAGTCTCATTATAATATCCGGCATCATTCTTCAGGTTCATGCTGACTTTACCCACTAGTGCCCTTTGCTTGTGTTTCAGCACAGTCTTGGCCAGCTCAATAGTTCCCTCAAGATGCAGAGAGCCAAAGTAGCAGGCTGTTGTGGTGCCATTGGTGAGAAGTCTTTGCTAGAAAGATGGTAAGAATATTTTAGTTCAGTAAAACATGCCAGCATTGCTCAAAGGAGTAAAATGTTATTATATTCCTGTTGGGAGCTAACAGTATCAATTGTCAATAAGGTAGATAATAAAAATTCGTTTTTTTTTGGAATCAAATGATTGTGAAATATGTAATATGATTACCTCAGCAGTTCTCGAAAAGTTTGTACAAAAATTACGGAAAAAGTTAAATTTGTTTTTATGAATTCCTATTTTGTTACCAAGATTTTGTTGATGAATTGAGATTTTATTAAGTTTTATTTCGTCATTAAGGTTCTCTAGTATCTATATTTTCTTAATTATAACAATTAACCTGTATATATCTTACGAAAGTAGACTTATATTACTAAATGTTGGTAACAAAATAGGATCAATTAAAATTTGCTGATGTGGCTATGTACAAAGTTGCCGGGAACTGCTCACCTATGAAAAACTCTATACTTATGGACTAAACAGACTACACTTAACCCTTGAACAAGTAATAAAAATAAAGAAACCCTTTATTCTTTCAGATATAAATTAAACTAAATTGGAAATTCCATTGTTCCGGAATCCATTTAATGGGTACAGGCTTCTTTCTTTGAATTGTTACCTATCATTATGTTTACTTACCACAACTTTGTCATACACCTTAGCAGCAAATTCCACATCTTTATACTGACTTTCCAAAGGAAAAGTATATTTATCTAACCATTCTAACAAAGGTCTATCGAGCCCAAGGCCCAAGTTAGGAAACTGCGGGGCGTGAGTGTGGCAGTCTACAAACCCGGGTATTAGCAGCTGGTCAGCTTTCAAAGTTATGGTTTTGTAGTCAGTGAATGCTCCAGATTGCTGTAAAGAATTATACTCCTCTCTTGAGCCCAATTTAGTAATCTGTAACAAAAGTGAACAAAAAAGAAGTACCCGGCTTCACCACCAGTGCGCTTGATCGCTTTTTCTTTAGTGTATGGTATCTATTTCAGTTTGTAAAAAAGAAGTAGTAAAGCTGTTCACACAATATCAACAATTCATTACACTAATAACTAAAACATTGTGAACTTTACAAATGTTTAGCTACTGCCGTGATGTCTTCGACCTTAGGAAAAAGCAGAAAAGATAGTAGATGCATTAGATAATCAAAGAAAATCATTATTTTAACGATAAATAGTCCCACTTACCGTTCCATTCTCAGTGGCCAGATAGCCGGCAAAAGACAAGTCCTTATATGTAGCAGAGGAAACAATAGATCCAAGAAATACTTTTTTTGTTGCAGACATTATTACAGCGATTCAAGCACCACTTGACCAACTAGTCACACGCACATGGATTATCTGGGTATGCTATGACAACTATTATCATTTATCTTACGAAATACGCAAGAATATACAATATTTGTAACATTAGAGTGATTTGTTGTTATTGATAACGATAACGTATTTATAACTTAGATTCACAAAACATGTCCATCTCTTTCTATCTATAGTATATTAAACACTGAACGAAAGCGATAACACGATCATGATACAGATGAATATATCGTTATCAACTGTCAATTTTCTGCGCGGTGCGCGGGCGACGACCTTTCACGAATGTCACTAATGCGTTTTGTTACCACGACACCACATATTTTATTAATATTATTTCTTTGTATAAAGTAACTCTAACATTTGAAAATATCTTTTCGTATTTATGTACCTATGCAATTTTAAATATCTACCTACTCGTAATATTTATTAACTAACGCGGTTCTTAGTTACGTTTTTCTTCCAAACAGATCGTTAAGAAACAAAACGCACAAATTTTCTGCAGATGGCGCGAAAATTTAATTAATTATTGTCCGTTCACCATTGTAATAAAATTTCTTAAAGATACTTAGATATTTACAAGCAGTGTCTGCCAGTTATTGATAGTAGAAAATGTACATGTCCGCGCCACGCCGCTTCAGTGTACTTTTGTATAGGAAAGACGTAAGACGCGCCCCAGGTGGCGTGGCGGCGGCGGGGCGCGCGCCGCGCCGCTTGGCGGCGCGCCTTACGTCCTTCCTATACAAAATTTACTGAGGAGACAGCGACTAAATAATAAAAATAAAAAAAACACATTTTGAGAATAGGTACCAACTTTATTCGTTATCGATTAGCAGTTATCCTATAAAGATACCGATGCCAAGATTCCCGCGCAAGTTGATATCCATCCCGCCAAGTTATGAAGCGCCCAGACCGGGCGTTGGATAGCCAAATCGTCGAGTGGCCGGTTGCAGCCAGGGTTATGGCTTCTTCTAGTCGATTATGAACCTTGCGAGCTTCTTCTAGGGCCTGAAATTATTAGGAAAAAATGCAACTTTGTTTCTAGACCCTCGTAACAGCAATGTTTTACTAGTAGGTATGTGTACAATGAGCTACAGAGGTAATTTCTTCTGATTCTGTCGTGATTAATTTATAGCGTTAGTAAAAGGTACTGTACCTTGCCAAATGATTTAAATGTTTATTGTATTGTCAGGGAAATAGTATGTGGGCGTAGGCTGATAATTTTATTTATTCGTATTTGTGCCGCTGATTTTGTCGTGTGCTATAATAGGTATTAGTGTACACTGTACACTCGCTTAGTATTTAGGTACCGGCATCAAAGGTCCGTGTTTTTGTACCTAACGTTTAACCTGATGTTACTCGTATTGTAATGTAACAAATGGGAATACATCGAATACATTTTTATTTATTATAATAATTTAGTCACTAGAGTTTTCACTCAGGTCACTACAGGTAGTTCACTCAAGTTGCAATCAAATTGCTCTCCAGCGTTCAACAATATCTAGTATCTACGGCTGATGACATATATATGTCCACATTTACCTGATTGAATGTAGTGGTTGCTGCTGAGCGACGTCCTGACAAGTATAGTGAGTTTGCTCTTAATGTAATCCATCTGGGATAAATTACACGGCACAACTTTGCATCATGTTCCAGTGAGACCAGCTTCTGATCTGCCAACGATCGTAGTTCCATGAGATCAACTACCTAAAACCAAATTCGGGTTGTCTATTGTTTGCCCGACAGTCATTTAACATAATATTCATTTGCCCGAATCTCACTTGCCTGAATTTCATTTGTCCGAATGATTTGTTTACCATAAAAATCATATGACATACTCGTTGTTTATCCGAATATTACCTTCCATAATCATACAGTGCCATACTATTTGTTAGCCATATTATTAAGTGCAATAATATGGTTTCATAGAATATTCAAACGCCATAAGCAATTATTGCCATATTAATTGTTGCCCATATTATTACCTAACCTAACCTACTTTCTGATAGCAGTTTCATTTTCCAGGGGTCACAGTTCTAACCTAACCTAACCTACTTTTCCAGCAGTTTCATTCTCCAGGGGGTCACAGTTCTAACCTAACGTAACCTACTTTCTGATAGCAGTTTCATTTTCCAGGGGGTCGCAGTTCTAACCTAACAAATTCGTTATGAAAACATAATCGACGGATACACTTCAGCCTATGCTACCAAAAATTCTGCTTACCTTTCGCAAGTCATCCATTTTCCTTGCTAAACTTTCGAGCATACCTTCAGCTAATCGCATTGAGCTAATAAGAGTAGTTAAAGATCCATCTTCTTCTTCTCGGGACACCCACGCCAAGACTTCGGCTTCAAAACGTTTTGCTCTCCGCTCCTGGTCAGCTCGTAGCCAATACGTCCAAAGCCCAGCCATGAGACGTCGTCGTCCAGCATTCGACTCGGGCGTTTGTATCGCATACTCTGCGTATCTACTTATTTCAGTAGGTGTTTCCAGCTGGAACCCAGTGTCTAATATCAGATCTATACACAGTGCATAATACCAAGTTTCGCAATCCAATGAACTGCGTTCTTTACTCATGATCGAAGCTTCCTTAAGAACGTCTACCGCTTCTGATATGCGGCGACGACAAAGTAAAATATAAAACAAATCTGGTATAATCTCCATAGAAACATTGTAGGCACGCAGAAATCGGCTAACAGCCATTGCCCGAAAGGCTGTTTTTATAGCCGAGGCGAGCGCGCCGCGCGCTACTCCGGCACGAAACGAAGCCATAAACACTTTTCCGAGAGCATACAAATCTTCTGACTGAAATGGTTGCTGCAAACTTTGTAATTTCGATATCGCTAAGTGCAGCGTGTCAGCTGTTGACTCTATAAAGCCCAACACGAGGTCTACATGTATAGCGTTGCTAAACACGTCGCACAGGTCTACCACATTGCATTCTACTTTCTGTACTAATTTCAATGCTCTATATGCATGGAATCTAGCTGCAGTGCCATCTCCTAAGGCGGAATACAACAAAGTGCAAATATTCAAACACAGGATAGAATCCGCCACCATCTTTGCCTCGTTTAACCGATATTTTTTTCCTTTTATTTTAACTTTATCTACTAAAGAGCGTAATTTGAGGAATTCGGCAACATTATCAATATTAATGTGGTAAATACGCACTGCCTTTCCCAGAGCCACTTTGGCGGCAACGTGATTTGCTATAGCTAGACAACCAGCAGCTTTTAAAGTATAAATTTTCCCTAAGAATCTCTTTATGTCCCAGGAGTCTATAATTTCTTGAACTTCTGGGAGATTGAACAAACTTTCAACATGTTCAAGTTTTAGGAGTGCATCATCTACATTACTTGCAAGTAGATATAGGTAGCACAATTCAATTGTAAGTTCAATTTCCTTAAATTTCATTTCAGCTTTGCTTGCGTGATAAATCATTTGTTCATAAATTGTAAGTTTTAGTTCAGCACAGGTACATCTACTAAAATCTGTTTCTGAAACACCTTTCTCTATTTTAATACTGAATAGTTCTTTGTTTTTACTATCTTCGTCATCGCTGTCAATGACACCGAGTTCATGCCAATCACTCATACTTTCTGCCTCTGTCACCTTACGTAACATATCGAACACATTAAATGTGTCTAACTGATAGCTGCTACCATTTTTAAAGACAAAACTGGAAACAGTCACTCTCTTAGTGGATCGCCGTCTCCCTATAGAGTCCTCTTTGTTAGATTTCAAAATTGGAACAGTTTGTGAATTTGCTGATGTGAAACTTGTATGTAACTTTTCTGTTGGTACATCTGTAACACTAGTACTACGTGATTCAGAATTATTTTTTTCTGTGTTCGAAATAGTAAAAGGTTCTTGTGATTTGCTGTCTTCATCTCCGTTATCTTCACCTTTAGAGCTCTCATTAAAAATGCGTTTTTCTGTCTCGTCCTCTAAGTCAGTTAGGGATTGAACAACCATAATGATTCCACCACAACTGCGACATTTGTGTTTGTTACTCTCTAAATAGGTAACAATACGCGCATGAAACTCCTTTTTTTGATTCATTGGAAGTAATTCATAAAATGTGTTTCTAATTTTTTTGCCTTTAAACCTTAATAACTTACAAAAAGCGTATTTGGGTAAACCAAAACTTAATTCAGGATCGAATTCAAAAGTACATTCGCATGCTGGCAATGGCAAAGGAGTTACTGACGTGATGCTGCTATTCAGTGAAGCCCTAGTGGACCTACGGTGCCATCGATTTGCTGTATTTGCACAACTTAAAATTTGCATTGCAAAAAATCTTTTTATTGCCTTCGCAGTTGTTATTGTATTGTTTTCGTACATTATATTTTCCAATAGATCTCGCGACATTACATCTCCTATTACAGAGCCAATTTTTAACAACAATTGTTGATAAGGAGTAAGCGCGTCAATTTGCATCATTATTAATGCATCAGTAGTTTCTACATTAATGTTTGTTTTTAATTTCTCTTTCTCAGTTACTCTACAGATTCCTATCTCCTCTGTTTTATTTTCTTGTATAAGATCGTCTAGAGTAGGCTGATCGAATATATTTAAAGCCTGTGGATGTAAAAATTCAGCTGGTGGAAATTGTAATTCGTCGTTGCGGTACTCTTCAAGTTCTAGCTCTTGAATTCTGTTAATTTCTAGAGCACCGCTAGAGAATAAGTGTATAATAAATAATTCCATGATTCCAGGTATACCTTTACACTTTGATTGTAGTGCTTTGCATAAATCATTGGAAACTGCAGCTACATCCAATATCTGACAAGCAAGTGATGGAATCCATTTTGGACTTAGTGGGCCCAAAATTATTTTTCTTATATTGTTATTGGTAAAGACATTATACAACCATGCTTGTACGGAGCTAACTTTTCCTCGTCTTACTGTTGTTATGGTAAAAATGTTCTGTGAATTTATCATTATGGATATATACTCCCATGAAACTTGATCCAAGCTTTGCAGGTCATCTAAAAATATGACGTGTGTATCAGGTATGCTTTGTATTACTTTTGAGAAAATGATTTTTGCTCTCTCTTCACGTTGTTTTGCATCTTGGCTGTATACTCCTTCATGATACGCGAATCGAGTTTTAATAACGTCGTTGAGGAAACAAAGATCTTCGTCGTATACTTTTAATAACTGCACTATTCTCTCTTCTTTTTTGAAATCTTCAATTGGTTCCGAAAGCCCTAATATCTGATTAATTATTTGAGTCAGAGCTAAGTATGGAGTAGCTGAGTGTATAGAGGTCAACGTGAGACTGCATACATTATGACCACAGCCTCGCGCATGTCGGGCCATCCACTCTATTAATCTAGTTTTTCCTATACCCGGTTCACCAACCAACAAAAGAGCGTCAAAGTCTCTATAAGCATGATGCGCATCATCGAGCCAATTTTCAAAGTATTCAATTTCATCCGCTCGGTTCAGAAGTCGTGGTATCATAGGGATGTCATATAGCTCTTTTACTCGAATATCTTCACTGTACTCAAAAATTTTACCCGCATGCAGAATACCTTTAAGATCTACTGAAGGTTGCAAAGTAAATCCGTTGCTGGACATTTTGCTATTCACGAAAGTCGCTTCGTCGCATGTAATTTTGTCACGGAAATAACACATTAACCTTGCCGCTTTATTGACGGTGGCTCCTATTACAGTGTATTCCCGCCTTAATGGATGCCCTACGACCCCACAGTACACCTGCCCGGTGGTCACACCGATTGATACCTCGCGCACACCGTCGAGAGCAGAGACAGACTTTTTAATACCACATGCACATTTTAATGCAGCTTGTGCTTCACATTCATGTTTGAAGCCTCGCAAGCCAAAAATAATTAAAATCATTATATCTTTATCGAAAAGTATGATTTTGTTAACACATCCCATTGATTTATAAACGATTTCACACATGGTCTCGTAGGAATTGTTAACTATTGTGATGAGTTGCTGATGTGGACAATTTCTGGGCTTGAGAGTTACGAATAAAACAGACACTTGTCTCATTTCCGTGAGGTACTCCAAAGGCTGTAGAGCGTCGATCTGAGTGAGCACTGGTCGAATCATGAACTTCCGTAATTCTGGCCCGATATTACGTTCCTCAGCGAGTAAAATCTTCTGCCTGAAATCAAGGGCTTCATATTTTATTGCATTTTCAGCAGATGAACACTTAGGAGACGTCCATACAGAGTCTGGAAGATTCTCAAGAGCAGCAAAGTTTCGTTTGGTTTTGATCATTGCCCCTAGTCCCCGAAAAGGTTTCGAAACGTCACTGTCTCGAGGGTCGTATAATATGGCTCTAATCGTGACGTGACCATTCTCTTCAATAACAAAATCGTAATTTCGTGAATAGCAGTGACCCCAAGCGTTAGGCGTTAATTTTACTTCACCTGAAATACAAAGGCTTTCAGCTAATTTTGCTTCAATTACTGGTAGCCCAAAAATAACGTAATTCATCGGTATTTGGTTACCGATTGTAGCAAAAAGCAGATTTCCTGCTGAGATAGCTAGCTTTACTTTGAGACTTATTTTGACGTCGGTTTCATAGGATGAAAACGAATGTTGTATGAGGAGTGCGCATGCTATCGCTGTGTGAATGGTATGGCATAGGAACGTCCGTTTATCAGTTTTCCATAGTGCTAAAAAGGCGTCGCCTGCGAATTTGAGTATATCTCCGCCGTGGTTGTATATGAGTTCTATGAGGGAGCCGAGGTACGCGTTAAGAGTGGCAGTCAAGCGGTATGTGCCGCCTTTGCCTGTGGTGTTGTAGCGCTCGGACAGTGCGGTATATCCCGACACGTCGGCCATCAACAGGACGCCAACGAAACGTTTCGGTTCAGTCGAATCAAAACTGTAACAAATTATCTCTTGAGAAATTTACACAAACTTGAGAAATTTAAATTTCAGGTACAATAACTTATTAGCAACTAACTTTTCAATCTGTATGATCTCGTCTGGAAGTAACGTGGCTAATAGAAGTGTTTGTTTCTTGGTAAGTTGTACTTCGCTATCTTGGTCTGAAGAGAGCCGGTTCAATCTATCTTGCAAGAACTCCTGTTCCCAGTCTACCTCACTTAACTGAGCATCTTCTTCATCCTCATCATCTTCAGAGTCTGAGTCACGTCGTGATTTCTTTCTGCTGATGTTTTTCCACTTGTCTGCAACCGTCATTATGTTTATAGAGTTTCTTCTAGAACGCGCTCGTTGCTTTCTAAAATTCATTTTGACAGTCAATTATTTTAAATAACTGGAATTTTGATATTGTCCTAACCTGAAAGTAAATTTAGTCACTTTAATCTTAACCTTATCAACATGTTACATATCTAGTTGGTCAGGAATGTCAGGATATATCAGTTCAGGTAGGACATATTATTGCCGAATAATGAAACCATCGACCATTCCTATCAAATCGCGTGCGATGTCGTTGTGGTTTTGTAGAGCCCTTAGGATATAATTTAAAAAATAAATAAATAAAAAATAAAAAGATATTTATTTACCAACACAGCACAAAATGGACATGTAAGGACTTATAAAAACTTAGTAAGTAAAATTACAGATGTGTGTGCAATTTGGTTTTGTTTTGAAGACATCGCGCCGTATTTGAGGACCTAGTACCTACAACTGAAACTAAGTAAGATAAAGAGAAATAGACGAATTGCATTTCTCATTAGATTGCAGTCCTTATATTTTAATAATGTATTTAAAAGGATCATAAAAATCTGCGGTGTTTTACTTAAGTGAGCATTTCTTTTTTTTTCCGATAAAAAATTTTGATTGTTTTGATTGTTGTGTGTGTGTTTTGTGGGAATTTTAGGTCAATTGTACTCAGAATCACGAGTACTTTCAATCTCACTGGGAGACAAAAAGTGTCCCAGAATTTCCATACATTTTTGTTACTTTCCTCTTTTGTTACCCCATACACTTACAACATGTACGGAAAATAGTAAGAAAATAAAAAATAAAAATCATATGGGACAAATTTTTTTACTACTAGGATTGAAAAAGCTAATAATTCTGAGTAGAAATAGCATTTTTTTTTTCAAAAATATTACACTTCATAAAAGTGGCAAAAAAAGAAATGCTCAACTAAAACAACTTATTTAAGTAAGAAGCTTTTTACTCTTTGTCACTTCAGTTCATTGGAGTTCATTGTTTACAGTATTTATTGTCGGTACGCTTTTTATAATGCGTTATCAATAATTTATTTGTTTGTAATTATAAATTTAAGGTCTCATTGCTTTTTTTTTTTAATACTACGTCGGTGGCAAACAAGTATACGGCCCGCCTGATGTAAAGCGGTCACCGTAACCTATGGACGCCTGCAACTCAAACAGTGTCACATGCGCGTTGACACCCCATTAGAAACTTGTACATTCCCTTTTGCTGTGTTAAGTACACAGCAAAAAGGAGTGTACAAGTTCCAAGGAGGGTTCGGGTTGCCGACGACTCAAAGGACAATAAACGGAACAAGTTAGTTCCGTAAGTCCTCCCGTCATCAGCACACCGCACCCTCGTTGAGCTCTGGCAGCCTTACTCACCGACAGGAACACAACACTATGAGTAGGGTCTAGTGCTATTTGGCTGCGGTCTTCTGTAAGGCGGAGGTACTACCCCAGTTGGGCTCTGCTCTAGATTCGAGGGAGACGATATCCGCTGTGCTGTGCCCTACCACACAAAGCGGAATATCATTCGCTATGCCCTACCTCCTACTAATATTGCAATATCAACAAGTGCATAGTAATTGCCAGAAATCATAGCTTTTCCAGCCACATGGCTGAAAAAATGCTGCACCGCAGCATGGTAGAAATAAAGGAATTCATTCATGTGTTTTTAGGTAGATGATCAATTAGGACTCATTTAACTGTTATTAATCCTAATAAACTATTTCAGATGGCTTCGGGCACATAAATATATTCTTTTGATGCGAAAAAGCGCCACCAAAATTGCTGGAAAAGTTACGTTGTCTGGTATAATTACCTAGGTACGTACATTAAGTATCAAGATGTCGTTCCAGTCACAAATATGAATAAGTGTCTATATTTTATATTTTTGTTTATCTACTTGTTTAGTGAGTTCAAACCATGACCATACCTACTTCGACATTGTGCGTACACACACAATTTAGATAACATTATTCTTACTCCGTAACTTTCCGTTAATGACATTAGACATCTATAATCAGTGTAATCAGACACTGCTAAGGGGTTATTGACTTTATATTTTACATTGGAAGCTAGAATATGTGGTCCTTAACGTAGGTATCAATATCAGTTGACGATACGCGACGATGCACTCATAAAGCGCGCGAGGTCCTGTGTAAATAATGGAAAACACTACAAACAATGATTCCGGGTTAAGCGTGCCTACGCGCAGTCTGCCGCGGTCCCTTGGTTAGATTACACCTATTCATTGATAGATGCAGTGATACTAAGTTCACAAAATGAATGTCAACGGCCATTCGTTTCTCAGTAAAGTGTTTAATATAGTAAAGGAGGAGTTGGGAGAAGATGCGCCGCTTATCAAGTTTGAGCACCCTAAGGATTTGGAGGTAGGCACAGGGTTGATTATGATTGCACTTAATATATTGTTTAAAACTTTAAACAAGTACCTAAACCAAAGACCAGATAAATTATCAAAAGTCGAATATACATTTAGGTACTAAAAAGAAAAACATTAAAAAGTACTGTATCGTGTCTAACGTACCACATACCTACCCGGACTACGAATGTTAGTCGTGAAAAAATAATATTTTATACAATTTTAGATTTTTGATCGGAAATCGTACCTACCTAATACTTGTAACATGAAGGTATGAATACCGATCAAAAATCTAAAATGATTGTCTTAATGATAATTTTGTACTTTAAATACATCCATAAACTTAGGCTTGTATTGCCAAAAGAGGTTGGCAGAGAGAATGAAATGGCTCCCGGTTCACTGCATCACTGCTATCTTCTCTTATCTAGCAATAGTGGGGACGTTTATCGACAAAAAGAGGCCAAACCTTTTTTTTCTTGACCAAAGCATGAAACTTGGCACAGTTGTTCCTTATATCAAAATAAGCCGATTAAGATCGGGAGCCTTCGGGAGCCTCCCCCCTGGGGCTCGGGAGGGGGGGTCAAAGTACCGCTTCACCCGGCTTGCTTTGAAAAATTCTAACATACCCCGTTTAGTTCATAGGTCATGTTTGGTATCGTTTTCGAGTAAATCAATAACGTAGAATCCATTTTTGGTACTAAAATTATAATTTAATGGTAAATAAAATAAAAAAAAATGAAAAGTTTGAAATTTTCATCTATGATTTACAAATTCAAGTCATCATAAATGTCAAACTGTTTGCTTTTTCTACAAATAAAAAATATGATATGAAAGCTTATTTAATATAGACTATGAATAATATAACTTTTACCCACCTTTACTAACGTTAAGTTTTAGAAAAAAAACCTTTAAACCGCGCGGCGTCGGGACGCCGCGAGCGTAATTTTAAAATGCCTTTATTTTAAAAAACTCTATTAGAACTCGTTTAGCTATTAGGTCATGTTTAGTATCGTTTTCGAGTAAATAAATAACGTAGAATTTAGTTTTGGTACTAAAATGACCATTTAATGTTAAATGAAATTTAAAAAAAAAAATTCTGTGAGTTGCAAATTCAAGTCACCATAAACGGTTTGCTTTTTCTATAAATATAAAAATATGATATTAAAGCCTATTCACAAAGGATAGTACGCGTTCACCTACGCGAGCTTATACTGTGTGCGGGGAACGCGCCTCTTTCATATATTTGATCGCCAGTGTCCGAGGTGTGTTAATGCATAAATAGAAAAAGATTCATTATTATTGACTCCGGTGTCGACAACGGCAACACTCGGGTCGGGCCACACGATCTAAAAACCGACTGTACCTGTTATTTATTCATTGTAGTGAATCCTGTAAGAAATTTATATAATAGTATTTTATACAATCCTGATATAATACAAAACTCTTCAGTCGAGTACCATGTGTAGTACGGTACGAGAGTGAAAAGCTTAATTATATCACTATTGTATACAATACTTTTTCTACGAGTCTATCTTCATCGTCAATGGACGGAAATATCACCATTCATGCAAGTTAAAATTAATGTCAATAGAGTCGTTCACCGTTGTATCAACATCGAATTACCTAGCAACCAATTGTTTGTAATAACCGTCTCTGATTGGCCGATAACGCGACAGATAAAAAAAATGTGTTTCAGATGCAGGAAAATTTTCCAGATATCGCAAATTAGTATAGAAATTGTATGAAGTATTTTTGAAATTATTATAGTTAACTAAAGTCAATTCCTCCGTCCGTAAATTATATATCATGCAATGCCTAAAAAGATACCACCATAAAATAGTCCCGTTGTTACCAACATCAAACAAGCGCATTGAACGCGTTCCCATGCCGAAATGCAAAACTAAATTTGCAAGACGGAACATTAATTATAACGCACCGTTAATTTATAATAAACTAAAATTAAAACACAAGAGTATAAAAACATTAACTGGCTACGATTTTAAAAAGACAATCTGGACATGGATATGTATTATGAACTACGATGAGACTGAAAAACTATTGAGTGAAAGTTTATTCGGGTGTTAGGATTAGTACGATTATAGGCACACAACTACTAGATATTAAGCAAAAACGTACTCACAACACACATACATACATACATACACACACAAACACACACACACACACACACACACACACACACACACACACACACACACACACACACACACACACACACACACACACACACACACACACACACACACACACACACACACACATTATGCATGCTGTTGTACCAACCTAGTAATATATGTTAATTTCCGTTTCTTTGTTACAAATGAAGTCTAATTGTTCTTTTCAATACCTATCTAATCGAGCATGTAATTCGGGCATCCACTGGGACTGCAACACAGTGTAAACTAACGCAGTCTCCAGGGCGCCATTGTACCATGTACCATGTACCTTTTGATCAATAAAATGATTTATTAAATGATTATTAAATTATAATGAGCTTATTATTCTTACTATCTTACTATTCTTTTTTGACATACCTACCTTTATGTCCTATTTCATTGTTTCCTATTATATACTTTTACATAATTACCTTGTTAAATTCAATATTGTAATATTATAATCGATTCAATACCTAGCATAATTTAGATTTCAGACTTGCTGTACCCTGTCAGGGTCCATGTGAAACCAATATAAATATGTAACACCTAGATGTAACCATGGATGCAATAAAGAAATTATGAATTATGAATTGAGTCGGAACTGCCATAGAGTATCCAACACTGAAAAGTTAGCACTTATAGTTTAGTCTGTGGTGTCCTAATTGACAGATTACTCATACTCATACTCATACTATACATTCCCTTCGCAGAGACATAGCTGGGTACATATGCAACTGCATAAAGAGGGCTCTACCCTCTTTATACAGTTGCATCGGTGTTTGCAACCTGATTTACATTTACATCTTGTAACTTCTAAGCATATACTGGCCACTTCAGTGTTGCCTGACTGGGATGGAAGGAAGAAGACGGACTTGGCAAATTTTGGTGTGGCACCAACGCCTGACTCCAAGTTGAACGCCCTGAGTCCCATTTCTCAAAACTGAAAGTTACAAGTTACAAGCGGAAGTCTCTTTGCAACTTGTCATATTAGACATTGACAACCAGTTGAAAATTGTAACTTGTAGCTTCGAGAAATGGGCCCCTGGTACACTGTGCGCAGTATATGCTGATGCAAGGCAGCCTCTGAAGGAGGTATGTTCTCCAATTGTCGATCTTTTCTGGTACCTAAAGAGGTAGGTACTTCGACCACTCATTCACCGTTACGCAACGACTTGGTCTGAAACAATATGTGCATTATCATTTTAGAGTCTACAACTATCAAATTACAACTTTTTGGTGGATCACGTAACCTTCAGTATTACCCACTTACGTTACGTATCATACAAAATTATTACAAACTTTAGTAAAATCTGATTTGCCTCTGATATTGCTCCATCTTGTAATAGTTTGACACCTTGGGTGGCCTGGCTAAGCTTCAAAGCCAAAAGAAAACGTTTCTAGATTAGACATAGTATGGGATAGGTACGATAAACGCAGCTTGAAACGATCAACAAGGGAGAAACATGGCCACCCAAGACTTCAAACTATTACGAGATGGAGCAATATCATAGATAGGCTAATCAGCAAAGCAAAGCGGCCTGATGGTTGCTCGCTTTTGCCTTGGTTTCTGGGACGACCCTTGGCGCGTGACCTGTGTGGATACCTTGGCTCCGTCCAACGTCTAACGTTCGGCCCAGAAACCAGGGACTGCTGCTGCAAAACGCCCAGTTTAAACGCGCAAATATGCATTTTTAAAAAACAACTACATATTTGCGGCAATTGCATTTGAAACATTTGGACCATGGTCATTAGACACCAAGCAGTTCGTGAAGGAAGTTTCCACCAAACTTGTCTGGGTGTTTGGTGACATACGCATAGGCTTTTACATCATATTTTTTATTTAAAGAAAAAGCAAACAGTTGACATTTTTGTCGACTTGAATTTGCAAATCATAGATGAATATTTTTTTTTATTTATTTACCATTAAATTATAATTGTAGTACCAAAAATAAATTCTTTGTTATTAATTAACTCGAAAACTATATCAAACATGACCTAATAGCTAAACCGGGTCTAATAGAGTTTTTAAAATAGAGGTATTTTAAAATTACGCTCGCGGCGTCCCGACGCCGCGCGTCTTAAAGTAATTTTTTTGTGGAACTTAACGTTTGTGAAGGTGGATAAAAGTTATATTTTTTATAATCTATATTAAATAGGCTTTCATATCATATTTTTTATTTATAGAAAAAGCAAACAGTTTGTCATTTATGATGACTTGAATTTGTAAATCATGGATGAAAATTTCAAATTTATTAATTTTTTTAAATTTTACTTACCATTAAATTATAATTTTAGTACCAAAAATTAATTCTACGTTATTGATTTACTCGAAAACGATATCAAACATGACCTAATAGCTAAAAGGGGTCTAATAGAGTTTCTAAAATAAAGGCATTTTAAAATTACGCTCGCGGCGTCCCGACGCCGCGCGTCTTAAAGTAATTTTTTTGTGGAACTTAACGTTAGTAAAGGTGGATAAAAGTTATATTTTTTATAATCTATATTAAATAGGCTATCATGTCATATTTTTTATTTATAGAAAAAGCAAACAGTTTGTCATTTATGATGACCTGAATTTGTAAATCATGGATGAAAATTTCAAATTTTTTATTTTTTTTTATTTTATTTACCATTAAATTATAATTTTAGTACTAAAAACGAATTCTACGTTATTGATTTACTCGAAAACGATACCAAACATGACCTATTAACTAAACGGGGTAAGTTAGAATTTTTCAAACCAAGCCGGGTGAAGCGGTACTTTGACCCCCCCTCCCGGGCCCCAGGGGGGAGGCTCCCGAAGGCTCCCGATCTTAATCGGCTTATTTTGATATAAGGAACAACTGTGCCAAGTTTCATGCTTTGGTCAAAAAATTTAAGGTTTTTCAATAAACTCCCCAGCTACAATAAAAGGTTTAGAAAACGAAGCTGCGATACTGCAGTGACAGGTTGCAGGTGATCGCCCACACCATAATTGACCCCATTTCCCATAGTCGACTTCTACGACACCCACAGGAAGAAAGACGGTAGTGAAATTCTCTGACCGTCACCGTCACATGGGTACAGTGTACTTTGAATATATTTTCCAAATATAAAGCCATTTTTGAGAAAAAAACCCGTTGAATTTCAAATCTAGGTGACACGGCCGCCGCTTGATGACTTCTGGCATTTCTCGCAGTACCATGCTATGTAAACACATGATACATGAAAATTATAATACACACATTCATTTAGGCCATTACTTTATTTTTGGCTTAAATGTGTACTTTAAGTAGGTACTTAACATAAGATGACCCCATTACCTAATTCATACTGGCATTACTATGGCAAGCATAAGAGCATATTTTATGTAACAAAAAAAATAAGCATTAGTACTTTAAAGCGTGCTCCACCTTAGACCGCATCATCATCATCACTTACCATCAGGTGTGATACGGGTCAAACGTCTACCTATTCAAACTATAAATAAAAGAAAAGAAGAATGCCATTGCATTACAATAGACAGTCCGGTCGTCTTAAAAATCCATGAAATACCTATTATAATATTCCCGATGACTTTGAATCTTATTCGAGTGAAATATTTATATTATTCCGATATTTCCGATGCTGACAGATAATGCTGCTAATGATGACAATTACTGGATGTTTCTTCCGCAATTAGTGCACCCTAGCATTAACATTAGTAATTAGTATCAAGGCAAAACCGCTAAGATAATAAAGATACATACCGGCTCTGTCCCTACCGTTATGCCATTTCATTGTGTAAACTACAATATTTAGACAAACTTAGGATGAGAGTCAAATATTGCACATTAGTTTGCGTGGCATGTGTCTAGTAAAGTAGTTAACGAGACTCAATTGCCCATTAAGTTTTAATTACTTTAAATGATAGCGGTTAAAAGCGGTAGATAATAGAAACATTAGTTACACAGCATCCGATATAACCTTTTGTAGACGGACCTTGAAATAGCTAAAACCATTCGATGGTAAGTTTTTTATCAGAATACGATGAAAACAGTAAAATAAAACAGTAAGATGGAGGTACTCGGCTTATGTTTTTTCCAGCAGGGCTATTAGTATTACAATTATTAGAAAAAGACGGCGACTCATCTACTGTCGCGCCAATCATGTGCTAGTTGTGCAGACCAGAGGCTAGTAAATACCAAATTGTTAAAGTAGGTATTTATATTGTAGAAAACACGAGAGACAGGTATTTTCCCTCTAACGAAACACACAAAACACAGACCAACCCCTATAGACATCTATTACAAGACGACTCGCTGTGGCCAGCCTTCCTAGTATTTGCACTGATATAAGCGCGGGCGCTCGCCGTGCCCGATCAGTATCGACCAAGTAACAGACCCGAAAGCAGCGCGTGTTTTTCGCACAAAAAAATTGGAAAAGGGTATTTTGATGCCTTAAAGATGTCCACCTGTAGTGTGAAATGGTGTGGAAAGGTAACAAGAAGCTCAAATTTAAAAACAGACGGCATTACATTCCACAAATAAGTCATATTTATAATTTATTCAGAGCCGGCATAGGTCAACTTACATTGGCCACTTACGCGTCAGTAGAGGGACAGTCATACTTCTGTCCCTTTTCATCTGGCGCGACTGCCCGCCGTCCTTGAAACGGCCAATCACAGCGCGCTTAACACATTCCCCGCCCGCTCCTCGCACCCCAAACACTGGTGACTCGTATCGCGAACCAAATATGACAAGACTGCCACTCTATAGGAGGTTCTCTGTGACACAAAACGATGAAGCCGCTGTGCTGGTGGATGTGCTAAGTGTATATTCATTCATATGAGTAATGCTCCATTGTTCAGACTTACTTACCCTACATTATTAAGATTCAGACACTAGGGATAAAGATTTCAATTCTTGTTTGAAGTAAACTAAAAAAATATACCTACAATATGGACTCGATATGCCTCGTATATATCTGATACAAAATTTTGACGTAAATTAATCTTGAATGTTGTTCCAGAAAATTCTCCAACTAGACTTATCAGAGGCTACAGATGAGAAGACTCTAGAGCAATGCGTGCGCCAAGTTCTCCAGTACAGCGTGAAGACCAACAAGCCGACCTTCCGTAACCAGCTGTTTGGGGCCACGGACCCTTACGGACTCTCTGCGGCGTGGATTACGGAAGCTTTCAACACCAGTCAGTAAGTTCACCAAAATATTGTATCTTTATGATTTCACTATAAATATAACTTAGGTACACACGTAGGTGCCGGTAAACTATAGATAAAATATTGATGTCATAGATTCGTGGGGCTGAATTGGTCACCGATTTTTTTTTCTAAGATTCTCTTTTAGAAATGCACAAAAATCGTCAGGTGAAGGTTTGATATAGGTATCTTGTTTGAGGGGGCTCCGGGTAGTCCTGATTCTTTTTCTGAACACTTTTTAAGCATAAACAAAGAATAATGGATGTAGGTAAAATTCTTGCTCCCGTCACCACACGGCAGCCTATATTTTGTACTATCTACGGCTGCCCATAATTTTATATTTGTCTCTTAAAATCTTTCTATCACACCAATACGTCGGAAAGGGACAAACGAACGTTATCGGCTTGATAACTTTCGTGAACGTTTATAGAGTTGTTAGTATGTACCTAGATTACAAAGTTAGTAAGTTATTCCAGCTTAACTAAGTTTGGAAATAGGTAAACACTTAGCTTGTCTGGTTTACCTTCGTCAAATGCCTAAACTACTGGATCTTGTCTACCTTGTGCACTAGACTTTCCTTCTTAGTGCTTTGAACTTTTAGCAGGCTGTTTATATGAGGCTACGGCATTTTCTATTACTAACGGCGGTTTCTATTACTAATTTACAAGTAGTTGATACTTAATTGTATATACGTAAAGATGTGGAGATTTAAAAAATCCTACAAAATATAAGACAATTTTACTAACAGACAATTCCATTCCAATATCCATAATAATATTATAAATGGGAAAGTTTGGTGTCTGTTTGTTTGTCCGTCTTTCACGGCAAAACGGAGCGACGAATTGACGTGATTTTTTTAATGGAGATAGTTGAAGGGATGGAGAGTGACATAGGCTACTTTTTGTCTCTTTCTAACGCGAGCGAAGCCGCGAACAAAAGCTAGTTTATCATATAACAATTATTACGTTCATATAATATATACACACAAAGTAGGTATAATATTTAGTCATTATCTATTTTCTTCCAAGAAGATAGCACTACTAGTAATATTCTTATTAATCTTCCACTTGTCTATGGAACTTCTAAGAGGGCATTTAGTGTCGATAGTAGATATATATAGGTACCATTAGAATCAACTTTTCAGTCTTATACAAGATGACTGGCACTGCTGGAACTAATATGTCTCCATAACATTTAAGTAATACAGAAAAGTCTACAAAATTAGGGTAGCACCAGTTGTACCCCTATCGAATACCTACTACGATTAGGTCCCTACTTCCGACCGACTACAGAGGTCGACTTGATTGTATAACCAGTTGTAAAACGTAAGACACTTTAATAATAATGCCTGCTGAAACCGGTTCACGAGGTATCTATTCATGTACCCGTGAATGGGTTCCAGCGGGCGATCTACATGACATCAAAGCTCTCCAAATAGCCTCTACGTGTTGGATCTATATACCATAAATGACCGGGCTCGAAAGACCCGAGAGTTGTAAACGGAGATACAAATAATAATAATATTCTTTATTTGCGAAAAATATGGTACAATAAGGTGTTATTTTAACAATATTTCTGAACAGACATATTTTGCTAGTTAAGCATGCAAATGTTTAGGTACTTAAAATTAGGTTAGTTGATAACCTAAGGTGAGTATATATAGTAAATAATACAACCTAGAGAATGGAGATACGTTTACAATTAATTGTAGGCATACTTGGTGATAATGAGTCATTAAATATAATTATTGAGATAAGTAGAGGATAAGGACGTATTAGAATTTATTGTAACGGTGCGTACGTAAAACGGAACGTTACACTAGATCCTCTAGTTGGCACATCGATTCTAAATTTTAAATTTGAATATTTTCGATTCACCCTTGACATTCCTGAATTTTTTCTCAGTTCAATCCTGGATTTCATCCTATAAACACCTTTGAAGCATTAAAAGGCTAATTTTAATAACAAGTTCTAAAAGTGCAATTTTAGTATATACTCATAGTGCACGTGCAGTTTACCAGTTCATTCAGTTTAGTTCTTCGTTTTCCTGTTTATTAATTAATTACCCAAAGGCACAATATCAATTGTAAGTTATTTTTAATTTTACCCTGTATATCACCCTAACACATTTCTACCCTGTATGTTATACAATATTGTACCTGTTCTTTACAGATGCCTTTACCTTTACTTTTAATAAAGACCTTCGCCCTGGAAACAAGTTCTTATCATTTCCATCACCTGTTGCTACTCCGTCACATTTATGCCTATTGCCAGCATAGTACAAGTATGGCATAAAAATAATATACTCGAATTACACACTTTGATACATATGTCATGTATCTAGTACGAAAAGCTTTTTGAAAAGCGTTCGTATTTGTCATGCTAGTTCAGCCAGCGTCAGTACGTCTTATACTGAGAGTGACTGAAATAGCACGACACGTTCGTACGTTTCCGTAAGAATACGGAGGAAAAGCTTTTCGTACTACATCTGTAAATTACTTCCATTGGGCAAATAATATAATAAAAATAATTTTACAAATTCACTCAAGTCGCACTTTGGCTGTGAGCCCTGTCCGGTGACAGTGTAGTGGGTTGCGACACTATAAACTAAAAACCGGCCAAGAGCGTGTCGGGCCACGCTCATTGTAGGGTTCCGTAGTTTTCCGTATTTTTCTCAAAAACGACTAAACCTATCAAGTTGAAAACAATTTTCCTAGAAAGTCTATATAAAGTTCTACTTGTGATTTTTTTCATATTTTTTAAACATATTGTTCAAAATTCAAAAGTTAGAGGCGGGCACACTTATTTTTTCTTTAGGAGCGATTATTTCCGAAAATATTAATATTATCAAAAAACGATTGTAGTAACCCTTATTCATTTTTAAATACCTACCCAACAATATATCACACGTTGGGGTTGGAATGAAAAAAAAAATCAGTCCCCACTATATTGGTACCAAATTTCAGCTTTTTAGTGCTAAGGCCGTTTTCACACTATCCGATCCGATATCGGATGTCGGAAGGATTTCAATAGAAAAAATCCAAGATGGCGCCTGTAATGTATGTGATATCGGTCCGACATCCAATATCGGATCGGATAATGTGAAAACGCACTAACGGTCACTGAGATTATCCGCGGACGGACGGACAGACAGACATGGCGAAACTATAAGGGTTCCTAGTTGACTACGGAACCCTAAAAACGGCACCAAGTCAGTATCTCGAGTTCACCAAAGTCTCAGAAACCAATCAAATATCCTCCGGAGAGAGGCTCTATGACATATAAATATTTGGGACATATATATTTAACCTGGCACTCTTAAAGAACTAACCACTCTCGAAGATGCTTCAGCTAGTAAAAGAAAATCTAATCACTTTTTCCAGGTATACATTCGAAGTAGCGCCCGCTTTCACCCTAATCGAGAACAAAGTCCTGAGTCACGTCTTGAAGCTCTTCGGCATCCCCGATGGCGATGGCATCTTCAGCCCTGGAGGCAGCTTGTCGATGCTATATGGCATCGTCGCCGCGCGGTTCAGAGCCTTCCCGCAGGTCAAGGCCAAGGGCATGTGGGGTCTGCCTCAGATGGTGTTGTATACTTCGGAAGACGTAAGTTTTTCATTAGCACTTATTGGGTATGATGTTCTGAGTCACTTCTTGAAGCTGTTCGGCATCCCCGAAGGCGGTGGCATCTTCAGCCCTGGAGGAAGCTTGTCGATGCTGTATGGCATCGTCGCCGCGCGGTTCAGAGCCTTCCCGCAGGTCAAGGCCAAGGGCACGTGGGGTCTGCCTCAGATGGTGTTGTATACTTCGGAAGACGTAAGTTTTACATTAGCACTTATTGGGTCCGATGTTCTGAGTCACTTCTTGAAACTCTTCGGCATCCCCGAAGGCGATAGCATCTTTACCGCTGGACGCAGTTTGTCGATGTTGTACGGCATCGTCGCAGCGCGCTTCAGAGCCTTCCCGCAGGTCAAAGCTAAGGGCATGTGGGGCCTGCAGCAGATGGTGTTGTACACTTCGGAAGATGTAAGTTTCACCTGGTGTTGTGGATGTAGTTGTGACTGTGATGTGGTTTTTCCTGACCTTCTGTGTTTTCGCGGGAGACTCCGTACTCGAAGTCGCGCTTGCTGTAAAATAACCCAAGCAGCGAGTACGCAACTTATGCCACCCAATGAGCTATCTTTTGTCGTAATTTAGGAACATTACATTATTCTCTCATCTTTTATGATTTAGTTTTTAATTTATTAGTAGGTATCTATCTCAGTAGGTATAGGTATTTCACTAAATCCTTTTTAACCAACATTTTCAGAGCCACTACTCAATAAAGAAAGCAGCGCACTGGCTCGGCTTCGGTACCGACAGCATTCGCACCATAAAAACCAACGCCAGCGGTCGAATGATCCCCGAACAGCTAGAAGCGGCTATTCTCAAAGACAAGAAGGCTGGACTACATCCCTTGATGGTGAATGCTACTGCTGGGACAACGGTGCTGGGAGCCATCGATCCTTTACCGGTTATTGCTGATATTTGCAAGAAGCACGCTGTTTGGATGCACGTTGATGTAAGACCTAGCATTTTTTTTTTTTTTTTACCACATGAGAAATTCATGGTTTCCAGTTAATTATTTCTAGTTTTTTCGACAAAAATGGTGCATGATCGATGACGATGACGGTCTATATTCCGGTCAATATAAGGCTATAGCATATTGTGTAGCGTATAAAATTTTAATTCGTGTTACTTTATGTTTTTCAGGCTTGCTGGGGCGGGAGTTTGATTTTGTCCCGCAAACATAAAATTAAGCTGAATGGCATTGAACGGTAAGCATTTGTTTACTCTAGGTATTAAAGTGGAAAGTTTATGAACATGAGTGACAAAGCAATTAAATGTAAATTATCATTTTCTCGTCATACTCCTGGATTTTGATTGGATTAAAACTAATAGCTAAGTACCCCTAAAATGCCTACATATTTTTTTTATGTGCACACCCGTACGACAAACGTCATTGGATTTTAGGAATCTGATTATGATCACTCACTTGTTTGGGTATTACAACTTTATGACAGTAACGATACAAACATCTCTTTAAATTTCAGAGCAAACTCCATATCCTGGAACCCCCACAAGATGGCAGGAGCGCCGCTTCAATGCTCACTATTCCTTGTGCGCGAAAAGGGCCTCCTACACGAAGCCAACTCAGCCGCAGCGCAGTACCTGTTCCAGCAAGACAAGTTCTATGACGTCAGCTACGATACTGGTGACAAGAGCGTACAGTGCGGACGGAAGGTGAGCTACCCCTTTCTTCACAAGATGGCGCTACTCCAGTGATCCCTAGGCCTTGTGCGAGATAAGGGCTTTCTACACGAACCCAACTCAGTGGTGAATATTAGCGTTTAAAAAATCGAGTTTTTTCACTACCTGAATTAAGGCCCTCCGAGTGGCTGCATAATATTTTAGTCCATATTCTTTCTAGCTCACATATATGTGTAGCCGTGATACTCGTATCATATTCGTAGTATTGTCGCTACTTGAAGTTCTAGACTATAAAGTCTACATAATAACTTCGAATGTGATTTATGATTAAAATATAAAATATTTGCATCTCACAGGTGATAAATATAGTTTAGGCTTATGTAGTAATACTAATTATAGTGATCTGTGTTTTTTCTATTGTCGTACAAATGTTAAAAACAAAATAAGTCTTAAAATTGTAGTAATTTAGATGTTATTCATGAATTCTTACAATTTGTGTTATCGCAGCGCCTAACCAAATAACATCGTACACCCACAGATCGACGCATTTAAACTATGGATGATGTGGAAGGCGCGTGGCGACGCCGGTCTCAACCAACTCGCTGATCGCACCATGCAGATCGCTCAGTTCTGTCTCGACACTGTGGCTAGTCGACCTGGCTTCAAGTTGGTCGTAGATCAGTTGCAATGCCCCAATGTATGCTTCTGGTACATTCCCAAGCGGTACAGAACAGATAAAGAAGATGAGGAGTGGTGGGAGAGCATGCATAAGGTAACTAATATTTCACTATGGTTATTTTAAAGCGTTTTACTCTTGCTGACAGCACTGAAGATTGCTCAGTTCTGTTTCGACACTATGGCTAGTCGACCTGGCTTCAAGTTGGTCGTAGATCAGTTGCAATGCCCCAATGTATGCTTCTGGTACATCCCCAAGCGGTACAGAACAGATAAGGAAGATGAGGAGTGGTGGGACAGGATGCATAAGGTAACTAATATTTCACGTGTTTTACTCTTGCTGACAGCACTGAAGATCGCTCAGTTCTGTCTCGACACTGTAGCGAGCCGACCTGGCTTCAAGTTGGTCGTAGATCAGTTGCAATGCCCCAATGTATGCTTCTGGTACATTCCCAAGCGGTACAGAACAGATAAAGAAGATGAGGAGTGGTGGGAGAGCATGCATAAGGTAACTAATATTTCACTATGGTTATTTTAAAGCGTTTTACTCTTGCTGACAGCACTGAAGATTGCTCAGTTCTGTTTCGACACTGTGGCTAGTCGACCTGGCTTCAAGTTGGTCGTAGATCAGTTGCAATGCCCCAATGTATGCTTCTGGTACATCCCCAAGCGGTACAGAACAGATAAGGAAGATGAGGAGTGGTGGGACAGGATGCATAAGGTAACTAATATTTCACGTGTTTTACTCTTGCTGACAGCACTGAAGATCGCTCAGTTCTGTCTCGACACTGTAGCGAGCCGACCTGGCTTCAAGTTGGTCGTAGATCAGTTGTAATGCCCCAATGTGTGCTTCTGGTACATCCCCAAGCGGTACAGAACAGATAAAGAAGATGAGGAGTGGTGGGAGAGCATGCATAAGGTAACTAATATTTCAATATGGTTATTTTAAAGCGTTTTACTCTTGCTGACAGCACTGAAGATTGCTCAGTTCTGTTTCGACACTGTGGCTAATCGACCTGGCTTCAAGTTGGTCGTAGACAGAGATGTTAAAAAATAGGTAGTGCAATGTATTTAAATACAAAATGCAAATTCTTTGGTTTTTTACCTATTTCAAATAAAAATACAAAATAGTTTTACAAAAAGGTATTTAAAATACAAAATAGGTATTTTCAAAATACCTTTATTCAAATAAAATACTTTTTTGACATTGATTTTTGCATGCTAGTACAACCTGTATAGTACAAATAGCAGAATAAGCAACCAAATGTCACCTACCAACTAAGACACTAATGTACCTAACTTATTCTTCGCAAATAAACTCACTTCTTACTTAAGATAAAACTTTTATTTTAAAGATGTGTTTTTTTATTTTAAACCACAGACCACCCTGGTTTAAAACACAGAATCACCAGAGAGCCCAGAAACCTGGCTCTATAAAATTAGCACGTTAAAAAGTGAAGCCAAAAATGGACTGTCTTTTACCTAATATTATAAAAATGCAATGAAAGACTTATATTGCAATATGTGTGAAATATGAAAAAAAAAATCCTACAATAATAGTAATATTAATTAAGCATAATGCATTACAGCTGTACTAAATAGAAATGCCTACAGTCATTAGGTATACGAATCATATGGATTTTCCCCGATTTTTCGATGTCCACGGTCAGGGTGCTTAGGGATCTTGCAACAAATCGCTTACTATTTATTATAGGAACCACTATGTTGGCAGCACTAAAAATAAGTGTGATATTGTAAAACATTAAATTAAGCGCTTCCGAACGTGTTGTCCCGGTCAGTACATAACTTAGGCAGACAAAAAGTGACAAACAGCATTTTGTATTTTGAAATGGTAGAAAATGCAAAATACTTGTACTAAAAAGTATTTTAAATAAAATACAAAATAGTTTTCGACAAAAGTATTTAAAATACCAAATACAAAATAGGTATTTTGTATTTCCATTTGAAATGCTTTTATTTCAAAAAGTTAACATCTCTGGTCGTAGATCAGTTGCAATGCCCCAATGTGTGCTACTCTGGAACATCCCCAAGCGGTACAGAGAAACCCTTTGCGACGCCTTCTCTCTCACTCTAGTCTATTTTGTCTTTCTATACTATCTCACCGAACTGACTATGCATGATATTAGAAATCTTTTTGACAGTTCATAAAAATAAGTCTACTCTGATTTTTTCCTTAATGAGCATGTTTTACTTTCCAGATTACACCGAAAATCAAGGAGAGCCTAACAAGAAACTCCCTGCTAATGATATCATATTCTCCCCTGCGTGAGCACAAGAACTTCTTCCGCCTGGCCGTGACTTTCCATCCGGTGCTGGAGGAGGCACAGGTCTTGAAGATGTTAGCCGATATTGAACAAGCCGGCGAGGAAATCACAATAGATCTTTAGTAGAATTAACATAAACTTAAACCCTTGCACATGATGTTAAATTCTCCCCTGCGTGAGCACAAGAACTTTTTCTGCCTGACCGTTATCTATCCTTCAGGGCTCGTGTAAAATCAATTATTGAAGATTCGAGCAGATATAGCACAAGCGAGCGAGGAAATCACACTAGATTTTTAGTAGACTTAACATAAACATAGTCCAGGCAAATTATTTAAAATTCTGTTCTGAGAGGCCACAAGAATTTTTTCCACCTGGTGTCATAAGGCAAATAACTCACCATTTTATGGGCTTTGTTGATTTCTTATACGTCATATTCTCTTCTACGTAGATTTTCCGCCTGGCCTTCATCTATCCTTGATTGCTTAAGAAAATCCAGGCATTAAAGATATTAGCGGATATATGTGCCGTTCTCAAACAAAAGGTACCACATTGTGGCTATAGCATAAGGACGTTAATAAGTAATAGGCGAGACGACAAAAAAAAAACTAATTAGTCCGTTAATTAGATTATTAAAGAATATTAGACCCTTTTTTATTATTTTTTCTCTTAAACGAAAAATGACGACGGTACAGTGCGTTGAAGTTTCGCGTGACGTCACGCCTAGGTACAATTTTTACTTAGAAGTGACGTCACAAGCCCCCACTCCGGAACTTTGATGCACTGTATCTTTGTATTTTTTCATTAATTAGAAAAAGCGAAAAATTTGTGTTTAGTATTTTTGGAAGATCTAACTGACCGACTAAATAGAATGCCATTTTTTTTAATGTAGTCGTCATCCCTAATTGATAATATAGATATAAGCAAATGTGATCCTTAGTTAATTAAGTGACTGGGATATTTTTAGAAGATTTAACGTTTATTTTAAAACCTCCCTGCTCAAATACTCTCCCCTGCCTGAGCAAACATTTTCACTCGTTGCAGTCACGAACTTAATCATTTTGTGTTCATCTACGAAACACTTTATTTATTTACAAAATTATTGTATACTCTAAATACTAAGTACTTATGCTTCGATTGGAAACGATCCCCTTATTTTACTAATTATTACTGAAAATTATGAGTTAGTTTAATAATAATGTTTTTAAACTAGAGAGCGAGATCTTATTATTTGTCTTTATTTACAAAATTAAATAGATTTGCAACTTTTAAAATTCATACCGATTCTGGCATCCATCGTTGGATGCCAAAACCGGTTTAATCATTTGGAATGAAAATCCTAAAAACTTTTGGTTGGTTGGGTTCTCTCCGATGATACGAAACCCGGAAACGATAGTTTTTCTTTATTATTTATTTTCACCTTCAAAATTTATCGTAAAACTACAAAAATGTATTTTAATGCCCCTGAAATGTCTACTACACGAACACCGTCGAGTTAGAACTAAAACCTTGCGTTGTCGACGATCCACCTCAAGTACTTGTCGACGCGAGCGTACACGCCGGGATGATTGGGTTCGCCGCAGCGTATGCCCCAGGAAACGACGCCGATGACCGCCCAGCGCCCGCTGGACAACTGGTACATTAGCGGGCCGCCGCTGTCACCCTGCACATGTTAAAACAATGGTTTAAACTGGAAAGTCTGAAAACAAATTATCGGACGCGGCAGACGACTGATAAGTGTGCGCAGTCTTCGGCCCGTGGCTTGCGGCTGACAAAAACATCCAGCGCGCCAGATTTCTGTCGCACATCCGACCGCACAAGGTTACATCTATTGCTTACGTCCGATAGTTTACACAATTCAGTGTATATTGATTACCTATATATAGATACCCATAAGTCGCGGCTGTGAGCCGCGTTCGTCAGCCGCGTCCGTTCATTAGGGGCTGACAGCACCCAAAAAAATTGCGCAAAATTGATGTTACTTGCGCAGTTTTTTAAGACATACTATTAGTTTAAGTAAGGCAAGTACATTATATGTTATTATTCATTATATTTCAACGAACATAGCCGTAATCGATACACGATTTAACGAAATCGGCTCGATAAAAAAAAAATTCAAAGATTGGTCTCGACTTCGTCATTTAACGGTTCTATGTCGTTCAATTATTCACTTAGTTGTCTTTAATTAAAATTACAATAACAAAAATATACATATTTAAAACACTAACGAAACATATTGCGCAAACAACGCACCTTTCTATTTTTCCGTACTTTTCGTACCTAGTCGCCCTGTTTTAGTGATATCGCGCTCTCATTTACTCCCATGCGAATAGACAGTGTACGCTAGCGTCAAGGTTATTGAGTGTTGTCAGCGTCTTAATGTGAAAAGGGTTCCCAACAGAGTTAGGGTTTCCCCAAGCCTTTCAACGACGACCAAAAATAGCTCGTTAGCATGGTCGGATTTTTTAGCAATTAAAAATATGTATTAGGTAATCAAAATTCAAACTCAGAATAAAAATTTCGGAAACTGCGTTGGCACATCAACACGTATCAGTAGACTTTGGTTACCTGACAAGCGTCCTTCCCGCCGTCATAGCCGCCCGCACAGATGTTCTCCTCAAAGATGGAATCAGTGAAGGAGTTCACACAGCGCGAGTGCTCCCAGATCGGCACCGACACCTCCATCAGTACGTTGCTGTGCGGCCCGCCGTACGACTGAGTTCCCCAACCTGGTTAATATAAAGAAATTTATATTATTATTATATATTATAACATTATTATACTCGTAAGTCGAACTTGAAGCGCTGGTGGCCTAGCGGTAAGAGCGTGCGACTTTCGATCCGGAGGTCGCGGGTTCGAACCCGGCTCGTACCAATGAGTTTTTCTGAACTTATATACGAAATGTCATTTGATATTTGCCAGTCGCTTTTCGGTGAAGGAAAACATCGTGAGGAAACCGGACTAATTCCAATAAGGCCTAGTTACCCTTCGGGTTGGAAGGTCAGATGGCAGTCGCTTTCGTAAAAACTAGTGCCTACGCCAAATCTTGGGATTAGTTGTCAAAGCGGACCCCAGGCTCCCATGAGCCGTGGCAAATGCCGGGATAACGCAAGGAGGATGAGGATGATGACTCGTAAGTCGAACTTAAATCTAGTAGAGTAAGGCTCTCGTAACATTAGCAAACTGAGACGAGAACCTCAGATAGTATGAGTTTTCTCTGCGAAAAATGTGGCAGGTCGTGCCGCTCGCGAATGGGCCTCCACAGTCACCAAACCCGTTGTCGACATAGCAATGCGTAAATTGTCTGCAATAGACGCAAAGGCCTGTGATAATGATGAGTGGAGTTGTAAGTTATAACTCGGAGTTCCGAAATTGTAAGTTACTCTAAACAAGCGACACACAAATCGGCTAAACATAAGTGATGAACACAGCTGGTCTGTGTAGCTTCAATATGGCGATATCATTGTGGTAGTGTATCATAGGTGGCGATATCATGTGATCAAAGTCTTTATGTTACCCGGATCTCAATTCTCAACCACGCGGAAGTTGTATGCTACGAGCTACATATCGAAAGAGATAGAAAACTTGAGCTTAGTGTTTTAAATAGGGGCTTACCAATAATAATGGCACTTTGGTTGATTGCAGACCATCCCACTGGCGGCAGACAGATCGGCAACACGTACGTATTGAACACAGCCGGCCGATGCAGCTTCAGTGTGGCGATATCGTTTTGGTAATTAGTGTGATTAAAGTATTCGTGGTCCTCGATCACGAGGGAGTTATATGCGAGCTCCTCATCGAAAGAGATGGCTTTAAATGGGCTCTTACCCATGCGCGGATCCGGGGGGGGGGTCATGGGGGTCATGACCCCCCCCTGGAGCCTAAGTAGGCCATACAAATAGACCACGTGACCCCCCCCTGGGCAAGAAGCTGGATCCGCGCTTGCTCTTACCAATAATAATAGTAGCACTTTGGTTGATCGCTTTGGTTGACGTTTGGTTGGTCGATAATTGGCAGGAAGCTGCGCAGGATCGGGATAAGTGGCGTGCTCTCGTTTTGGAGGCCAAGATCCTCTTTGGATCACAGTGCCATACTAAGTAGTTAGTTGGTTGATCGCAGACAGTCCTACTGGAGGAAGGCAGATCGGCCAAACATAAGTATTGAACACAGTAGGCCTATGCAACTTCAGTATGGCGATTTCGTTGTGGTAGTTAGTGTGATCAAAGCTCAAAGTATTCGTGGTTATCGACCACGCGGGAGTTATATGCGAGCTACTCATAGAAAGAGATGGCTTTAAATGGGCTCTTACCAATAATAATAGCACTCTGGTTGATCGCAGACAGTCCTACTGGAGGAAGGCAGATCGGCCAAACATAAGTATTGAACACAGTAGGCCTATGCAACTTCAGTATGGCGACATCGTTGTGGTAGTTAGTGTGATCAAAGTCTTCGTGTTGCCGGACCTCAACTACGCGGAAGTTGTAGGAGCGGGAGTCGTTGTTCCGCTGGAAGTCGTATTCGCCGAGGCGGACGAATAGCTCGTCGGCTTTCCATCTGAAATTAGTGTTGTTGAAGAAATAACACAGGAAAAGGAATGCATATCGACTGATTGAAGGAAAGTTTAAAACATTAGCGACACAAGCAGGGTACACAACTTCTAATTACAGAGAAGTAGCAAAGGTCAACAGTCAGACTGTTGTTAAAGTCATAAGGGCGAAAATAGGTAATAATTAGGGTAGGCTGAGTAGGTACTTAAGCGCCCACCATGCGACCAGCGAGTAATGAGGCCACATGAGAATACCTAAAGTAACTATCATAAACCGGTACCTTCTTATGCAGTGTGCAGCTGTGAGCACGTGGCGGTCGGTGATGAGCACTCCTCCGCAGTACTGTTCGAAGCCTTCAGGAGTGATGGACGCCATCCACGGCCACTCGCGGGGGTTGGCCGGCCGCGCGCCCACCATGCGACCAGCGGACCGGGTGCTGAGACCGCATCCTGGATACATTCATTTCATCTTGAATCTAAATGAAATATAGTCGACAAGTGCTCTTTCTACCCTACAGATATTTTTTTCTAATTTGTTAAAGTTTTCAGACAGTATAGCTTTATAGGTTTCTAAGTAATCGGACATCAACAAAGATGTTCCCAACAGTTAGTAAGAGCTCGAGCATCGTGAGTGGAAGTAATACAAACATCCTAAAATCTATAATGTACTGAACGTTGGAGATACAATGCAATGCCCAAATTGATTTTCTGTATATACATACAGCCGAGGCTCGGTTCAACTTAATACTAAAAAAATCGTAGCAAACAGACGGCAAGCAAGGTCATACATTCTGCCTAAAATAATGTTGGAATGAATTTAAATACTCGGTAGTTGGGGAAGAGACAAAGTAATCAAAAATAAAACAACAGTTTTGTCCAGTAGGTAATTTATTTGAGACTTTAAGGTTATACAGGTGTGTACACATAATATTTATAAAAATCTCTACGGACCTCGGTTCTCCGCCTTCGTGATCTTAAGGATAGCGTCGTTGGCCTCCTCAATTGGCGCTGACGCGGGCAGGTCCCCGGCCAAGCCTTCGATCTGGTCCTGGTTCAGGGAGTCCGGGCAGCACACACCGATAGACCTGAAATAAAGATAGACTATAACTAATTTCGAAACGTAAGCGTTAATACAGAAGGGCTGTAATCTAACTGTAACTTGTATAGGATTTACATGCCGTGCGGTAGGCGTGCATTTTCCATAGGTACAATAAGTTGCAGTAGATCTTTATCGGCCCTCAATTGAAATAAATTATTGTTTTGAAGTAAGAACAAGTAGGTAGGTATCCGTATATAGGGACAAATATTAAATCATTTCTAACTATTAATTTCGAGTCGTAATCGTTTTGGTATTTTAAGCATCCTATGCACAAATAATTATGCTGAGCATAATTAGATCCTGACACATCTGGCCCACTTAACCAAAGTTTTCATTTATTAAAATGATAATATGAATAGGTGGGTCATATTATATTTTATGGTATTCGGCGAAGACGGTTACTTTAAAGTACGTAAGGGTCTGAACCTATTTACATTTAAACTACTTACGACGAGTTCACCGATTACCACCTACTAGTAATGAACGTTCATTGTCAACAGTATGTTTCATCCAGTAACGATAGCAAGCTTTCCAACGGCCTACTTTATAAGCGCATTATCGCCTAAACGCCGGATAAGGGCAATACTCCCATCTCACGTTTACGCCTCATTGGGGTCAAATATCTATTAGCACGAGGGGGTCTAACCAAGGTGCCGGTTAAGACGTTCGCCACGATGTTTTGACTTTGATTTACGTGTAAACGTTACTGAGGTTGACCTAAATGTTATTAGTTTAACCCTAGAGTTTGTGAAACTGAACATTTAACATTAACCAACACGTACCACTACCATAGATAAAAGATAACAAGTAAACACAAGATATTTCGAGAAGCAAAATAACAGACTTAAAATCGATTTTATAAATAGGTAGCACAGCAGTATATTTTTGGTTTCGATATAAGTAGTTACAAACCTAACCGAGACTTCTCTATCTAAAGGTATGTAGAGCTAAAGTCTGGTGCCGTAGCCGAATGGCATTTCTGCGACGCGAAACGAAAACGAAACTCCGCGAAAGGTAGTCTGGCTCTGTCGCGCCAATACGCAAGAGCGATAGAGATAGATATCTACGAGCGTTTCGTGAGCGTTTGTGCCATTCGGCTACGTACCCTGTTCGGAAAGAGAAGAGTCAAATAATGTTCTCTTTGATTCTTTTCTTTCCGCACAGGCTCTATTTGTCATTATCATAGCTGGGCATTAACTCGTTAATCCGTTAATCGTTAATTAACGAAGTTAACATTTCGATTAACGGATTAACTTTTAAGTTAACTTGAAAAAATGTTAACGGACTCGTTAACTTCCGTTAAATTTCTCCGAGTCCGTTAATCGTTAATCTAAATCTGCGAAAAACACGTTCTGAACGCTACTATAAAAGCCCGAAGTACGGCAAATCCTATGATTTGCCGGTAAATCCTAGGTTTTAACGATGTCGATGGCTAAAAGTCCGAAATATTACCTAAAAAAGTATTCTTCACGTGGATTTGCTTTTACTAACTTTGATTCGGTGAATCCTAAGCTTTACCATGGCGACTGTTGTAGTGATAGGGCAGCAAATTCGAGCCCTATTTACGACCACATTCGCTTCCCTAGCCTCTACCGCCCAAAGTGCCACAACAGTCCCGTCACCGCCAGCATCTCTCCTGACACAGCTCTTGGCAGTAGCTCAGGCAATCACTGCCTTCCACGTGCAGCCTAGAGTTCAATAGGCTAGCTGTACTTCGGCCTTTTACAGAAATATAATACGTTATAGTGGATACTGATGCAACTATAGTATTTTATGCAACTGGTGGTTAAAAGAGGTCAAAAAAGGCGAGTGGCGTCGTGGGTAACAATTTGAGGCGGAGCCGAAAATTGTTAATAAAGACGCCACGAGCATTTTTTGACTCAGTTAAACACCGTTGCATACAATAATTTTTCTACGACCAAGCACTTACTTTGAAAGAAAATTACAAATTCAATAAATACCTACTTTCAGTCATCTTAGTTATCTAGTGGACCACCTACCATTTCGAATATGCAGTTTGAGTGCAAACATGAAAATAAAACTGTCTATGGTACATGGTTCTTTGAAGCCTGGCCACTAAGACGAATCGAGTCGAGTTGAATCGAGTTGTCATACATTTGAATGCGATTCGACGCGTCGCCAATGATCGCAGCAGAAAACGAACGAGTCTCGACTCTGCGAATGCCAGGCTTTATCCATAGCTGGGCACCGTTAATCAAATAGTTAACTTCGTTAATCGCTAATCCGTTACTAAAAAAGTTAACTTCGTTAATCGTTAAAGCGATACATTTCGACAAATTTAACGTAAGTTAAAGTTAATCGTTAATCCGTTAACACGTGAAAAAAAAAGAACTTTTCTTTAAATATTTTTTCTACTCCCGTACTGTTATTCGTGACTTACAAGGTCGTGCATAGTACTTTAAAACCCTACATAAAAGATGTCAGGACAAGTCTATCTAGTCTATACCCTGAAAACATTTAGTAGCAGTAGCACGATATAGCTGTTACAGTTCAGTAAATACATTGCTACCAACTTAACAAACCAATCACATCATCGTAGAAAATTAAAATATTGTATGAAATAGGTACATTGTTGCCAACCTTAGAATGTCAGATAAAGCCTGGCATTCGCAGAGTCGAGACTCGTTCGTTTTCTGCTGCGATCATTGGCGACGCGTCGAATCGCATTCAAATGTATGACAACTCGATTCAACTCGACTCGATTCGTCTTAGTGGCCAGGCTTCAAAGAACCATGTACCATAGACAGTTTTATTTTCATGTTTGCACTCAAACTGCATAAGGTAATGGCGCCTATTAACGTGGTACTTAAGGCAGATTTCAAAAGATACCAAAAAATTAAGGGTATCAAAGCTCATTAACGACCACAAATATTTTTTTTATGGAAGAGTATTTATTGAACTATTAGTTTTGAAGAGTTTTAGGATCATTTTAGTTTATTATATGTCATAAAATGATTATTGAAGCCAACATACCTAAATTTTCTATTACCGTGGTAATGAACAGGTTGCAGTTCTATTAACGCGAATTGAGATTTCATTACCGAGGGTATGAATGACAGTGTTTTTCTGCCATCGGTAAATAGAAACCCATCTCAAAATTCGGAGCTTAATACCGACGGTTGAATATACAAATTATGACAAATACATATACCTATACTATCCTCCTTTATGAATACCCACAGAAGACTCAGTTTCACCTAAGAAATCTGTACTTACGATACACTAAATGTCATATTTTGATACAAGACTAATATGTCGCTCGGTAATAGATACTTCTATAGGAACCCATTACCGACCCAAACAAATATTGCATGGATCGGTAATAGATTCTTATATATTCTATTACCGAGGGTTATCTGATCGTACCATCGGTAATAGGCATAAATTGGAGTATTATAAAATCTAATTCCGACCCATAAAAACAAAGTCATACAGATGTATTTTCATTACAAATCAAAATAAAATATTGCAACCTTATATTAAAACCAAGTTTACATAACTGGTAAGTAAGCATCAGACTTTATGTCAATGTTTAAAAAAATTGACAAATTAACGGTTTTCATAGAAACTACGAAATCAGTCATAAAGTTTTTGCTAAAAATTAAGGTTTTGTTGAATAATTTTCATACCGCGTAAATAGTTCTTTGATAGCGTGAATAGATCAAGATTGAAACAACTGTAAGACATTATATAACTGATCACATATACTTAAAATAAAGCAAAAAGAACTAATATCACTACTTTAACTATTACCGTGGTATACCACAGTAATAGAATCTACTCACGAAATGGCGCCTTTCACCGCTGTCTTTTAATTTCCACTTTAAACACATTTCCAGGCTAAACAATACGTAAAAAGTACTCAGAAGTCATGTAGAAAACTATAAACAATAATTTGAAATGCATAACTTTCACCTGTTTGCCATAATTATTACATAAACTACTAAATGAGATTGGAGTTCACTTAGGTTTAGCGTCACACGTCAGTATGACACAAACTCTTCTCGCGGCCCCGTGGCAAAAACTGTCAAATAGCGAGCGTCTTCTTTCATTCACACTCTCTATCGCCTATATGTGCGTTAGTCAACTAAACAGGCTTCCTTTGTGTGAGTAACTTTTTTTTAAAAATTGGTCGGTTTGCCTATAAAATGCGTATTTGCAAATGCGGCGGTAATGGACGTCGATTTCGATACCCGCGTTGATAGCCGCCGTTACCTTATTCGAAATGGTAGGTGGTCCACTAGATAACTAAGATGACTGAAAGTAGGTATTTATTGAATTTGTAATTTTCTTTCAAAGTAAGTGCTTGGTCGTAGAAAAAGTATTGTATGCAACGGTGTTTAACTGAGTCAAAAAATGCTCGTGGCGTCTTTATTAACAATTTTCGGCTCCGCCTCAAATTGTTACCCACGACGCCACTCGCCTTTTTTGACCTCTTTTAACCACCAGTTGCATAAAATACTATTTTCTACTCCCGTACTGTTATTCGTGACTTACAAGGTCGTGCATAGTACTTTAAAACCCTACATAAAAGATGTCAGGACAAGTCTATCTAGTCTATACCCTGAAAACATTTAGTAGCAGTAGCACGATATAGCTGTTACAGTTCAGTAAATACATTGCTACCAACTTAACAAACCAATCACATCATCGTAGAAAATTAAAATATTGTATGAAATAGGTACATTGTTGCCAACCTTAGAATGTCAGATAAAGCCTGGCATTCGCAGAGTCGAGACTCGTTCGTTTTCTGCTGCGATCATTGGCGACGCGTCGAATCGCATTCAAATGTATGACAACTCGATTCAACTCGACTCGATTCGTCTTAGTGGCCAGGCTTCAAAGAACCATGTACCATAGACAGTTTTATTTTCATGTTTGCACTCAAACTGCATATTCGAAATGGTAGGTGGTCCACTAGATAACTAAGATGACTGAAAGTAGGTATTTATTGAATTTGTAATTTTCTTTCAAAGTAAGTGCTTGGTCGTAGAAAAATTATTGTATGCAACGGTGTTTAACTGAGTCAAAAAATGCTCGTGGCGTCTTTATTAACAATTTTCGGCTCCGCCTCAAATTGTTACCCACGACGCCACTCGCCTTTTTTGACCTCTTTTAACCACCAGTTGCATAAAATACTATAGTTGCATCAGTATCCACTATAACGTATTATATTTCTGTAAAAGGCCGAAGTACAGCTAGCCTATTGAACTCTAGGCTGCACGTGGAAGGCAGTGATTGCCTGAGCTACTGCCAAGAGCTGTGTCAGGAGAGATGCTGGCGGTGACGGGACTGTTGTGGCACTTTGGGCGGTAGAGGCTAGGGAAGCGAATGTGGTCGTAAATAGGGCTCGAATTTGCTGCCCTATCACTACAACAGTCGCCATGGTAAAGCTTAGGATTCACCGAATCAAAGTTAGTAAAAGCAAATCCACGTGAAGAATACTTTTTTAGGTAATATTTCGGACTTTTAGCCATCGACATCGTTAAAACCTAGGATTTACCGGCAAATCATAGGATTTGCCGTACTTCGGGCTTTTATAGTAGCGTTCAGAACGTGTTTTTCGCAGATTTAGATTAACGATTAACGGACTCGGAGAAATTTAACGGAAGTTAACGAGTCCGTTAACATTTTTTCAAGTTAACTTAAAAGTTAATCCGTTAATCGAAATGTTAACTTCGTTAATTAACGATTAACGGATTAACGAGTTAATGCCCAGCTATGGCTTTATCTGACATTCTAAGGTTGGCAACAATGTACCTATTTCATACAATATTTTAATTTTCTACGATGATGTGATTGGTTTGTTAAGTTGGTAGCAATGTATTTACTGAACTGTAACAGCTATATCGTGCTACTGCTACTAAATGTTTTCAGGGTATAGACTAGATAGACTTGTCCTGACATCTTTTATGTAGGGTTTTAAAGTACTATGCACGACCTTGTAAGTCACGAATAACAGTACGGGAGTAGAAAAAATATTTAAAGAAAAGTTCTTTTTTTTTCACGTGTTAACGGATTAACGATTAACTTTAACTTACGTTAAATTTGTCGAAATGTATCGCTTTAACGATTAACGAAGTTAACTTTTTTAGTAACGGATTAGCGATTAACGAAGTTAACTATTTGATTAACGGTGCCCAGCTATGGTCATTATTGGGCATTTGCAGAAATTGGGACCCAAAATTAGTGACAGTTTTTAACAAAAATGTCAGTTTTGTGCTGACTTAAGAATAAAAATTGCCTAAAAACCAACTTTTTTCATGTTCTAAATGTAGATTGCTTATAGTTTATGTAATTAACACAAAAACAATATTTTTATTGAAATTTCATTTTTGCAAATGCCCTATTACGTCCTGTTCTGTTACACAAACAGTTGACACTCTGGGCGCAGTATGGTTCATTTAATTGTATCCTTCACGATGACTTCGTGACCTGCAGAATTGTCATATTGGTATCACGTGTTCGATTGGTACGGTACGTTTTTTTACAGTTTTGTTAGTATTTCTATTAGTTTGTTACTCACGTCCGTTGGATGATGCACAGGTAGTCCATGAACAGGGTGAAGTCCCGCTTTAAACTCCTCCATCACGCAGTGGTGCAGATGCCGACAGTGGCCGCCTTTGCCGCTGCCGCCAGGCAACGTGCACGCTTGGTACGGTATATTTTTCTGGTAAAAATAAATTTAGGTAGGAATAGATTTCCAGAAATTAGATAGGATATGATTGGGCTTAATTATGAAATAGGGCAAACATTATCGAGGCGTAACTGACTATGTCATGACGGTTCAGGCCCCGTAGCCGAATGGCATTTCTCCGACGCCAAACGAAAGCGATACGCCGCTGGCTCTGTCGCGCCAATACGCAAGCGCGATAGAGATAGATATCTACTAGCGCTTCGTTTCGTGAGCGTTTCGTGAGCGATTGTGCCATTCGGCTAGCCACCCAGTTCTGTTAAATTACATTCCAATACTTCTCTAGCCTCTCGAGCA
This sequence comes from Leguminivora glycinivorella, assembly GCF_023078275.1. NCBI lineage: Eukaryota > Metazoa > Arthropoda > Insecta > Lepidoptera > Tortricidae > Leguminivora > Leguminivora glycinivorella. The sequence continues at coordinate 7,592,152 of NC_062971.1, forward strand.
CAACTTGCCTTGTCGCGCGCGAGTCCATACTTGAAGTCGCGCTTGATGTATGGACTCACGCGCGACAAGCAAGTTGTGCGAAAGGGTCAGTGTTATAGGTTATATTTACATAGGCTTCACCCGACTCAAGGGGGCGTCGAAGCCGCCTGGCTTTGGACCGCGCGCGTCGGGTAGGACGTTTTTTTTTAATAGTTATAAGTACTACATTTCTGATAGTTACAGATATTTATAACATACTACGTACCTGATTGTCACTGAGCTCCACGAAGCGCTTGTGGCGGCCGTGGCCAATATGCATACCGCCGGCCGCGAACACATCTTCCCAAGCCTCGCCCTCGAAGTGCGCTGCAAAAACTCACACAATCGGTCTGCGGCTTTGGCTTCAATACCTACTAAAATTCCTAGAAAGCTTTCTAAGCTACACAATTTCATAGTCACTGCGTGAGAACAACAATAGCCTACATAACATCAATTGCTAGTACCTACGTTCGAGTAGGCATATTTATCTGTGTATGCTCAGCTTATGCTATCTTGATAAGTTAGTTTACAGGTACCTAGTGTAGGTACTTAGATCTAGAGTGTTACCATCTTGTGGTTAACATCAACTGTCAAGCTAGGGTTTAAATATATGGTAGCTTGTATAGTCTGAATAACGGGCAGTTTCAAAATTTAGGACCCAAAATTAGCGTAAGTCGTTAACAAAATTAACTCGCTGTCAGTTTTGTGACGATAAATTAAGCATGAAATTTCAATAAAAATATTGTTTTTGTGTTAATTACATAGACTTTAAGCGATAATCTACATTCAGAACGTGATAATAGTAAATTTTTTGTCAGATTTTATGCTTAATTGTCGTCATAAAACTCACAGCGAGTTAATTTTTGTTAACGACTTACGCTAATTTTGGGTCCCTAATTCTCAAAATGCCCCAATAAGATGAGTATTTGTGTAAATAATGTAATTATTTTGGCCCGCAAGGCATGGATTGTAATTGCCGCTGAATATAAATCATTCCCATTTTCCCTGCATTTGTCATGTATGGCGGCGGTCACTAGGTAAACGTATATATGTATAATATGTCTTATGTTATAAAGAGAAATGTTCACTTCGAAATTCAAGCGTTGCAAGACAGAAAACTTAAAAATAGAACACAGTTAAATCTGATTCTCTATCATCACTTCATCAGTGTTCGTGTTTAAAAAACTAAAATACGAAGTGTCCGTACGCCGGCTAACATACAAAACACATTAGTGCGTGTTTCGGTTAATAAGTCGACTTCCTCTGAACGCCTGGAATAAGCAATTTGTAAAACTGACTTATCGATTAACCACTTAGGTACCTACCTATTGTTTTTGAGTAAAGACACTTTTATAGAATTTAAATTAGGCAGGTTGTTGAAAATGCGTAAAAATAAACGTTGAAATAGGTACACTAGGTAGCTAAACCTATACCTACATACAGACTGGGCGCGGATGCAATAAATAAAATAAAACTACTTAATCGGTATTATAGCATTAGGTAATACCAAATACTACAGCATATTATTTTGATAGTAGATTAGACCTCAATATTTTTTTTATGCAAAAAAAGGAACTTACACTTATAATCATTTCCCTGGGCACCAAGCACACTAAAAGCCAACAACATAAATAGCAACATGGTTGCGACCCGGCCTCGGCACAAGCACTAATTGTTCACCAGACATTTAGGCCGAGGCGGATGCTGCCCCGATAGGACAGTAATCCACAGGATGCACTGATAACAGTAAAAAATTATACTCAATTGTTTACCGAAAGTCGGACTAAATAACAGACATATAAATAAATAGAACATTACACAAATTGAGAGCCCCGCGGTAAGCCTGTTCTGTCTGTGTTGTGGGTATTTATTGTTAGATACAGACAGACAAAAGCTGGTGCGAATATTTATTCCACATTTTTGCCTGATAAAGCAAGTAAAAAAGAAAACAGACAGACAGACGGACAGAGTCGCACCATAATGGTTCCTTTTGTACCTTTTTGGTACGGAACCCTAAAAATGTGAAAATTAGATAGGTCGCGCGCATTCATAATAATAGTTATTTGTTATACAAGGGAGCAAAGTTGTATTTTTAACCCCCGACGCAAAAACGACGGGGTGTTATAAGTTTGACGTGTCTGTCTGTCTGTCTGTCTGTCTGTCTGTCTGTCTGTCTGTCTGTCTGTCTGTTTGTCTGTGTGTGTGTCTGTCTGTGGCATCGTAGCTCTCGAACGGATGAACCGATTTTGATTTAGTTTTTTTTGTTTGAAAGCTGAATTAGTCGGGAGTGTTCTTAGCCATGTTTGATGGTAATCGGTCCACTATGTCGGAGGTTATTCAAAATTTTAATTAGTTTTTTTTTAATAAAAAAAAATTACAATGGTATGTGGCTGATTCTTAGCGGCCCGAAATGTATTACAAAAACACCTAAATACTATTTTTTTCAGCCTTCTAGCTCAAAAAATAAAGATTTTACACCCGGGTTAGATTTTTTGAAAAAAAAAAATTATCCAAATCGGTCCAAAAAAATGTCTATATATACGAAAATATAAAATTCGTGTGGCACTATCGTGCCACCGAAAGCCCAAATCTGAAGTCCATTTTGGTCTATCTCTTATCGTTTCCGAGATATAACGTCTTGAAAGTACGAAATGTACTAAACTTCTACTATTTGTTTGTGAAATCGTTGCTATCACATTCCATCAGGCGCTCATGACTAAATTGTATGGAAGAGTCGAAATCCGACTCGCACTTGACCAATTATCGTAGAAAGTTGTGTTTCGACGTAAAACGATGAGGTGTTATAAGTTTGACGTGTCTATCTGTCTCTGTGTGTGTGTGTGTATGTGTGTGTCTGTCTGTGGCATCGCATCGTGTCGTAGCTCCTGAACGGATCTACCGATTTTGATTTATTTTTTGTTTATAAAAGGAAAATTAGTCGAGTGTTTTTTATTTATATTAGCTGTAGGTGAGGGCCTTTCTTCCCGTGGGAGAAGGCGACTGTGGGATGTGGGTTAAATTGTGGCGTAGGCGAGAGGCTGGCAACCTGTCACTGCAATGTCACAGTTTCGTTTTCTTTCACCCCTTATTTGCAAACAGTGGCACTGAAACCTGAGTAGTTTCATGTGCTCTGCCTACCCCTTCATGGGACACAGGCGTGATTGTATGTATATGTAGCTGTAGGTGATGGCCGCTGGTCCAAGATGGTCGCCGCCACAAAAAAAATTATTTATTTATTATGGATTACAGAGGCAAGCCTGATCGCGCGATAAATGATAAAACCAGCAGGGTTAGCACATGATTGCCGCGAGAGTATGTCACCGCGAGATAGACTACCGGTTCTTATGTCATTAATACAATTACGACAAAGACGTGTCATCTCATCTATCTCGCGGCGACATACTCTCGCGGCAATCATGTGCTAGGCCTAAAGGGGCGGCTCATTCTGCGATTCTATCGCCGCGCTACATGTATATGGCGGCGGCCGCGAGTTTCGCGGCCCGTTCACTGGTGACGACCTTCACGCGGCGCAATAGAATTCTATGTCGGCTGCTCGCGTGCGGTCTGTTTGTTAATGTAGGTAAGAATTTAGAATGGCGGCATTTTATGAACATCAAAGGAGTGAGCCTTCAGTATTTGTACTATTATATTCTGTGATATTCGTACTATTAGTAAGTGCGAAAAGGATGGCCTGGCGCGACCATGCTATCGGTGCTGATTTTTAACCGCTGCCTCAAATCTCAAAGGAAGGGGTTCTCAATTCGTCTGTATTTTATTTTTTATGTTTGTTCCTCGATATCTCCGTCGCTACTGGACCGATTTTGAATTTTTTTTTTTGATAGTATATGAATACAGATTGGTCCCATTTTTCTCAGAACCCAGTTCTGATGATGGGATCCTGGAGAAATCGAGAGAACTCCTCAAATCTGAAAGGCATACATATGGTGATTTTTGTGTTTTTAAAGGAATGGCATGCATTTACTTACGGAACAGTGACATTTGGTGCAGTGGAACTGCTGAGGATGGTCAGAACGGAACTCCTCAAATCTGAACGGCACGCTTATAGTGACTTTGGTATTTTTATAAGATCAGCATGCCCTTACGTCCAGAACAGTGACATTTGGTGCACTGGAACTTCTGATGATGGTCAGAACGGAACTCCTCAAATTTGAACGGCACGCTTATAGTGACTTTGGTATTTTTATAAGAACAGCATGCACTTACGTCCAGAACAGTGACATTTGGTGCAGTGGAACTCCTGATGTTGGTCAGAACGGAACTCCTCAGATCTGAACGGTACGTTTATAGTGACTTTAGTATTTTTATAAAAACAGCATGCACTTACCTCTAGAACATCTTGAACGTAAAAAATGTAGGTAAGTAGGTACTTAACATACAATTCGGTACTTGAATTCCAAAACACAAGAAATATGACAAAAGAAAGAGCCCCCTACAAAAAGAAAGAAATAAAAACCTTAAATTATAAATTTAAAAAACCCCGACACAAAAAAAAGGTGAATTAAATTAAAAATTAAATAAAAAAAGGGTGAAAAAAACTAAAAGTGCGAGCTTTCAAAAAGTAATAAAATAACTAAATAAGTAGCTCTAGGAATACCTACCTTCCTTCTTACGAAATACCTACCTTCTTCTTCTTAGGAATATCTACCTACCTTCTACCTTCTTACGAAATACGTAAGATGAAAACCTAACTACGAAATTCTTGAACGTAAAAATTTTGGTACTTAAACATAAAATTACTTGAATTCTTAAACACAAGAAATATGACAAAATAAATTATTAATTATTATTCTCTTTATTGATTTCCATTATTAATTAATGGTAAAGTGTTGTCGCGTCGGGGGACCGCTCTTTGCCTGTCTAACTTGAAACTTAAAAACTAAATATTTACACAGCTAAACTAACTTAATAAATGTTTAACAAAAAATTCACTAGGTACATACATTAAACTAACTACCTGAACATGAACAATGTAACTATACAACCAAAATGTCAAAGGAAGTATTAGAACAAGTAACGTATATGTTTACAACCAAACAAACTAGATAAGTGCTGAGCAAAAATTTCAACACCCAATATTAAAATAAGACTCTAAAGACTGCATCGGAAACACAACCGTCAACGACGTCTGCCCTTACGCTAATATTGAGAGCGGTCCCCCGACGCGACAACACTTTACCATTAATTAATAATGGAAATCAATAAAGAGAATAATAATTAATAATTTATTTTGTCATATTTCTTGTGTTTAAGAATTCAAGTAATTTTATGTTTAAGTACCAAAATTTTTACGTTCAAGAATTTCGTAGTTAGGTTTTCATCTTACGTATTTCGTAAGAAGGTAGAAGGTAGGTAGATATTCCTAAGAAGAAGAAGGTAGGTATTTCGTAAGAAGGAAGGTAGGTATTCCTAGAGCTACTTATTTAGTTATTTTATTACTTTTTGAAAGCTCGCACTTTTAGTTTTTTTCACCCTTTTTTTATTTAATTTTTAATTTAATTCACCTTTTTTTTGTGTCGGGGGTTTTTTAAATTTTAACCGAGTGTGGAATTGCAACAGGAACTAGCGAATGGATTCTAGGGTTGAACTACGAGCGAGCGAATGGATTCTATGGTTGAACCACGAGCGAAGCGAGTAGTTCGAAAATAGAATCCTGAGCGAAGCGAGTAGTTCAAAAATAGAATCCTGAGCGTAGAGAGTGTTGTAATACACACGAGTTAAAATAACTTTGCATCCCGTGTGTAACACATAACTTTTCACCTCACTAAAACGAGGAAACACGCAATAAAAACAACTGGAACATAATTGCACAGAAATAAGTCAATTTGCGTTTATTATAATTTCCACGAAGCTCCGACCGACAACACGAAAGTTTCAAATTAAGAATCAAGAAGAAAAATCTATTTGGGTGCGTTCCGTTTCACGCGTTTTGAGATTGCAATGTTACTTAAGGTGCGTTCTGAATAAGTACAATGGAAGAGTCAAAAATACAATTTCTTGTACGATTTAAAGCGTTTTATGGTAAAATCAGGTTATAAAATTGTTTGAATTTTATGTTTTTAGTCGGATACAATTCGATATGAAATTATTTTTTCAGTACAGATGGAGTATTTTTTACGCACTAGTGCGAGAAGTGGTTCATTATACGCCAGGTCGAAACTTCGGAGGCTCATCTGTACTGAAAAACGTCGTACGCTACAAGTGCGTAAATATCGTAATGTACTTATTATTATTACGTTCGCATCACATTTTTTTATTTATTTTTTTATTTTTTTTATTACATGATTTGTTAAGACAGTTTAAGCACAGGGAGAAAATTGTACTGTCTGGGACATGCCTTTACAAGAAATTATATATAAAAAAGTAACTAATGACACGTTTGGATTTCAAATATTCTTCGCACTCTTGTGGATAAAATGCGATTTTGCTATCTGTTTTTAAAGAATAAAAAAGTCCTTTCCGAGCTAGTGAGGTGAAAAATTATAATACTTAAGAGAAGTCTTTATGTCACTTTTTGCTTAGTCGTATCATAGGTCTGTATGTGTGTGATCTCCACATTTTCAGACCATAACTATTAATAAACTTGTAAGAATGTACAGCGATCACACTGCTTACAGGAAGCTAATTTTATTTTAATGATCAATAGATAAGTATAATGCGACATAGGCATTTACTAGGTAATTACGTCATGCGGGGTAAACCTGCAATTAATGGTGATTTATGTTAGTAAAGATTACGATTGCGGTACTTAAGCAATTTATGGTCATAGCCAAGGGGAGAAACGTGTAAAATTATGCAGATTTTCTTATGGGCGATCGGAGCTGGCGATCCTCGAAGCTGCATTTGAAAGTGTCGTACGATCCTGTGTTAAAACTTGAAACTAAGGTAGGCAGGTGGGTACTTACCGAGTTATTTACATGTAAGAATTTAGGATAAATAATAAATAAGGACCTTACATATACATATCATCACTACTTTTAAAAAAACTTGTATCTTCGTCTGTCAATGAAAAGAAAATTGTAGTAAGTATGTATGGAATGCATATAGACTTACTGTGTTTTAACTTTGAGGAACAGCGTGAGATACGAGATTTTTTAAAAGTAGTGACGATATCATAATTCACCAGGTCAAGTACATAAAATTAAGAAAAATAATTATGTAAAATATTGAATGCAGAAGCCTAAGAGAAGCATTAAGTTAATGCTTCTCTAAGCATTAATTTAATGCTTCTATAAGCTTTAATTTAATGCTTTAATGCTTCCATGCACATACCGTATGGCTCACTCAATGTATGGTCAAGGCCGCTGGATGCAAGTGCAATACGCCTTAAGAGGAGAGAGGACAGTAGACGAATGTCCATTCAAACGAAGTCCTCACATTCCCCCGCCTCTTGTTACTACCACGGAAAATATTTTGATAATATGTAATTATAGATCAAACGTAGATTATTTGGTACGAGAATTCGTTAAATTACATAGCGATATTGATTGGTGTGCTGAATTGTCTGTAACCTTAATACCTAGTACGCAACGTATCCATTTGAAAGTTTTAAAATACTTATTGCTCGTCCTTCTATCTTACCGTCAAATGGGCCCTCGGTTGTAATTCTAATTACCAAATAATCTATACCGGTGGTGAAATTTAATCACTTTATTTTGCTTTTTTCTGTCTTGAGTAACTCTGATCCCTAAAATTGTATTAAAATATTTTTTAGGGTTCCGTAGTCACTAGGAACCCTTATAGTTTCGCCGTCTGTCTGTCCGTCCGTCCGTCCGCGGATAATCTCAGTGACCGTTAGCACTAGAAAGCTGAAATTTAGTGCTAATATGTATAAATCACGCCTGTATCCCATGAAGGGGTAGGCAGAGCACATGAAACTACTAAAGTCTCAGTGTCACTCTTGGCAAATAAGGGGTTGAAAGAAAACGAAACTGTGATATTGCAGTGACAAGTTGCCAGCCTCTTGCCTACGCCACAATTTAACCCATATCCCACAGTCGACGTCTACAACACCCACGGGAAGAAAGGGGGTGGTGAAATCCTTAACCCGTCACCACACGGGCAAAAATAAAAAGTGGAAAAATAGTTATTTGTTTTACAAGGGGGCAAAGTTGTTGTTTAACCGCACGTGCCAATATTGATACCCGAGCAAGCGAAAGAATCCAATATTGAACCGCGAGCGTAGCGAGTGGTTCAAAAAGTGGAATCTTGAGCGTTGCGAGGGTTTCAAGTCACGAAGGTTAAACAAACTTTGCCACCGAGTGAAACACAAAATTTTTCACAACAGGAACAAAATACTGACTATAAAACATCAAACTAAATCAAATCTATCAATCTAATCAATATTTATGATTAAAAATCATCATTTAAACGTAAATTATACCAGCCAGCTCAAGACATCATGTTAAAATTTGTATGAAATTATTTTGCACTCTTGTGGATAAAATACAATTTTGCTATCTGTTTTCGAATAGCAAAGTGAGCCTTTACCTGTTGGTGTGGTGAAAAATGTTTTATTAGGGTACCCCCCCTACACGTAAACAGGGGAGGGATTTATTTTCATTTTAACCTTAACGTGTGATATAATTGTTGATAGGTATTGAAAAATGAATAGGGTTTTACCAAATTCATTTTTTGATGTTGTTAATACTTTCGGAAATAATCGCTCCCAAAGTTAACAAAATTGCGCCCCCTCCCCTCCCCCTCAAACTTTTGAACCATAAGTTTAAATCTACATTCATTTACAATCAGGTCCCTGAAGACATAAAATCCCTGCCTTATAAAGCATGTATATCAAAACTGAGTAACTGGTTGTTAGAAAAAAGATTTTATTCAATTAATGAATTTTTGACATCATAAAATAGATAGGCGCATTACTTTAAATTTATTGAATTATTTCTTGTAATTTTATTATAATCATGACATTTTAATTAAGTATGAATTGTGTGGGTAAATTATTAAATTTGAAATGTTTGCATTTTTCTTACTATTCTAATTTAAATATTATAATTAGTAACGTAGTGAAATGTATGATATGCATGTTAATTGTAAAGCTATATAGATTAATAAAATTGATACTATATGTATGTTCCTAGATTAGTTAAATCATATTTGCACGCTTTTTATAGGCAAAATAGTTGAACGAAATTGTACCTCTTGACCATCTTACTGTACACTATTTTATGCAAATAAATTACTTACTTACTTACTTACTTACTTACTAAAAAATATGAAAAAATCACAAAACTAGAATTTTATAAAGACTTCCTAGGAAAATTAAATTTGAACTTGATAGGTTGAACAGTTATTGAAAAAAATATGGGAAATAAACTACGGAACCGTAATACACTGAGCGTGGACCGACTCGCTCTTGGTCGGTTTTATTTTGAATGGCTTATGATGGCTTAAAAGAGGGGCTTTTGGCAGGAGGGATTTTGCCAATGACGACGTTAAAGACATAGAACGCACGATAAGAATGTTCGGTGAAAATTATGTAATTATAAGGTTTGTATGACAGCCGATTTCGCACGCGTTCCCTTTCCTCTGAAGCAAACGAGGACGTTCGTACATTCCGAGAATGTTGGGCTGCCTACTGTATGCTAATGCTCATTGATTCGTACGGTACCTCGCGATAATTATATTACTACACGCCCCTTTGCATTAACATCATTTACATATGTCGGAAAGAAATCTAGAGGCCTTCGCACTACACCTGTTTGGAATTTATTTATTATTTACATATGGCACTACTTTACCGTCCCAGTTGCAAAAGAAACTATATTATGTATTAGGCTATGTCGAAATCGAAACTTAATGGACCATATAGGTATGTACATACTAGTGGCGGCTGGTGAAAATTTCTGCTAGGCAACATTGAGCAAAAAGAAACCTACCTTAACATTAGGTACTTTACTAGTAATTAATTTAAGGCAAGCCGGTGGGAATCGGCTTGTATGGACCAGCCGCTGCTGGTACATACTAGTTTTTCCCGCGGCTTCTCTCGCGTTAAATTCGAAAATTACGGAATGCTCCATACAAACTTCCACCCACCATGTTGGGGAAGTGGGGGGTTAGAAAGAGACACAAAGTAGCCTATGTCAGTTTCCATCCCTTCAACTATCTCCACTTCAAAAATCACGTCGATTCGTCGCTCCGTTTTGCCGTGAAAGACGGACAAACAAACAGACACTCACGGCCAAGCCACGACATTGGTCTAAGCGCGACAGCGGTGAGCGGCAGCCATACGTGCGAATGAAAAGTCCCATCGCTGTGTCTCGCTCCAATGTATGGCCGCCGCTCACCGCTGTCGCGCTTAGACCAATGTCGTGGCTGAGCCGTTACACTTTCCCATTTATAATAGGTATTAGTATGACTGGAAATCGCTGTACAAAAGACGTGGAAATCGTGTCGATTTTAAACAGAGACTGTGTTGGTCCTGTTTCGAAAAGAGTGACGAAATAATTTTTCGTCACTCTTTTCCGAATCTACTCCGTTTTTGTATCGTATTTGACATGTTTTCATACGATACTTATACTTGATTGATACTTGGGGCAAATTTACTTTACTGTGATTTGAATCTCATGTAATTTATACCTTCGTGGTAGTTTTTGATTACTATGTATGTACTGTAGGTAATAAGAACTGGAACATACGCGGTTAGTAAGATATAATATGCTGAGAACTTCGCACCTCCATAGCTTCTTATGGAAAGCACATTGTTTAAACTTGGTTAAAATGCAGATAAGAAACAAGCGAAGTGGCTACACAGGCACACACGTGAACTAATGGGTTGCACATGATGGTGTTAACAACTTTAAAAAATGTTATTATAACTTTTTAAAAGCATCGAAGTAAGTGATGAATTTCAAGTCAATTACATACTTAGCTACTTAATACTTATTTATTGGCAATAGGGGGGTTACCATGACGTACTAAAGACGTTCAGTTTAGGTTGAGAGAAAGGGACACAGCTATAGCAGTTACATAGCTCCGTCCCTCTCTCTCAACCTAAACTGAACGGCTTTAGCACGTCATGGTAACCCCCCAGTACCTATATTTCAATCGGAAATATTTAAAAGAACTATGGATGAAGGCAAGTAATGTACTAAATAAGTACCACAAATTAAAAATACCTATGGTATGAGAACCAAACCAACTATTATTTACTACCAAAAATATTAAACAGTCTTCCGAAACATATACAAGATAAATACCTAACCAATCCTACATCTATTAACGATATAAAAAAAAACCGGCCAAGAGCGTGTCGGGCCACGCTCAGTGTAGGGTTCCGTAGTTTACCGTATTTTTATCAAAAACTACTGAACCTATCAAGTTCAAAATAATTTTCCTAGAAAGTTTTTATAAAGATCTACTATTGTGATTTTTTTCATATTTTTTGAACATAGGGTTCAAAAGTTAGAGGGGGGTGGACGCACTTTTTTTTCCTTTAGAAGCGATTATTTCCGAAAATATTAATATTATCAAAAAACGATCTTAGTAAACCCTTCTTCATTTTTTAATACCTATCCAACAATATATCACACGTTGGGGTTGGAATGAAAAAAAATATCCGCCCCCACTTTACATGTAGGGGCGGTACCCTAATAAAACATTTTTTTCCATTTTTTATTTTTGCACTTTGTTGGCGTGATTGATATACATATTGGTACCAAATTTCAGCTTTCTAGTACTTACGGTTACTGAGATTATCCGCGGACGGACGGACGGACGGACGGACGGACGGACGGACGGACGGACGGACGGACGGACGGACGGACAGACAGACATGGCGAAACTATAAGGGTTCCTAGTTGACTACGGAACCCTAAAAACTGTCGTCGAATTCACCTTAAACATTAAAAACTAAGTCAAAATCGATTGATTCGTTCGGGAGCTATGATGCCACAGACAGACATGTCAAGCGTCAAACCTTAAATTATTATAAAACACTCCGTCGTTTTTGCGTTGGTGGTTAAAAACAAGAAACTTCCTTCAAAACTATAATAAAACACAACTTTCTATGAAAATTGGTCAAGTGCGAGTCGGATTTCGACATTTCCATACAAACAGGTCATGAGCGCCTGACGAAATGTAATGGCAACGTACATTAAATTTCGTACTTAGATTTCGCGTATATTTCGGAAACGATAAGAGATAGAGCAAAATGGACTTCTGATTTTGGTTGTCGATGGCACAATTTTTTTGTTTTCGTATATATACACCTTTTTTTGGACCTATGTGGGCAATATTATGGTCAGTGAAGTTCTAAACGGTCTTAAGCGCCTCTTTTTTAGTAGGAACTTAAGTCATTTTGGAAAATGATTTTTTTTTTAACAATTTCTATTACAAACGAAACCGAAATTAATTTCTTTGTACCTTTCCAACGCGATTACAACATTTTAAGACGTTTAGTAACTACTTGCAGCGGCAGTGAGTGAAATTCGTAATCTGAGTTTTTTTCTCTTAAGTCCGACTTACGCTTGACTGTAGATTTCTAATAGGTTTTCCTGTAATCTACAGGTAGAGGGCTATCTTGCGTATTTTTTTGAAAATTTTACGCTAAGTAATTTCGGAGATAAGGGGGGGGAATGGTCATTTTTTGCGTATTTTCTTAAATTACTTCTAAATTACCAAAATAAAAAAAATATTCTTCAAATGCTTATACAATGCTCTTTCATTTGATATGTAACACAATATAGTTTTAATAACTTTGATTTTTAATTTTCAATGTTACCCCCCAAAAGTGGCCCCTGTGATTAAATTTCATTTAATTAAATTACATGTCCGTCTTTGGGCCACAGGTTTACATATGTGTGCCAAATTTCAAGTAAATCGGTCCAGTACTTTCGGAGAAATCGGCTGTGACAGAGGGACAGACAGACACGCGAGTGATCCTATAAGGGTTCCGTTTTTCCTCTTTGAGGTACGGAACCCTAAAAATACCTCTTATCTTCGAATAAGTATGAATATATTTTGTAAAATGTGAAATGTGTAAAATAAATACTGTAAGACTAATTATACTTAATTAAATACATAAGTCCGAACTCTAGCTGTAAACAAGCCATTTCTGGCTTAGCAGTTAAGTAACACGAAACTCTGCGCACAACTTAAGATTTAGTACTTTAATAAATTAAAAAAAAAAAAAAAAGTATGTTTCCAAAGGATAGTTCATTAAAACTGTATTAGAGTACACCTAAGTTTATTGGTACACATTCCACTATATTACTAAGTTTGATCGCAATAGAAACTCCTGTAGAAACCTAGACCGCGTAGTAATATAACGGCAATTGCAATAAAATGCTTACAATATTATCTTGCAGGCAATTTCAATATAAGAGCAATTCAGTTGAAACTTATCTTATATGGTCATTTTAATAATAATAATGATAAGCCCGAAGGGCAGCTTGTGGCGAGCTGTTGGGGAGTGACGACCCCACGGACCCGGGTGTTCCCGAGAGTCAGTCAGGGTCTCCGTCTCCGGCGTGTCTTCGTCGGTCGGAGTGGAACCCCAAGGGGACCCGCAGGACTCTCAGCTCTGGCTTGCCTTCATTGGCCGTCCAGAGAGGAACGTCTGAGCTGTCGCTCCAGGGGTGGAAGTGTTAAAAGGCATAACGCCGCGAGTAACTTCGGAGAAAGCGCAGCACCACCTCTCGACACTCCTGAGCCACTCACGCCGGTGTTGCGCCTGGCCGTCTTTATGATGGTAAATCAGGTGCCCATCTACCGAGTGGCGAGTCACCGCCTGCCTCGATAACACTGTATTACAATGTTATGGTAGGTGTCCCGAACTCTTAGCAATAGCCCAATCTTATTTCCATCCAAATCTAAACCATATTAAGTAGAACAGGTATCTTTCCATTTTCTACAATAGTCCAATGCCTGCTGAAACCGGTTCACGGGTATCTATTCATGTACCCGTGAATGGGTTCCAGCAGGCGTTCTACATGACATCAAAGCTCTCCAAATGGCCTCTACGTGTTGGATTGGATCTGTATCCCCATGCACGCCTTATAAATGACCGGACTCGAAAGACCCGAGAGTTTAAAACGGAGATACAAATAATAATAATAATCCGGTATCCGCCACGTGTATTCCTTGCCTTTAGATTAATAGTACATTACGATACAAGTGCGTAAAAAAGGAAGTTCGAAACGAGTGGCGATAAATTAAAACACGACCGAAGGGAGTGTTTTAAATCGACACGAGTTACGAATTTCCTTTTCGCACGTGTATCGTACGACGTTTTTCAGTACAGATGAGCCTCTGAAGTTTCGACCTGGCATATAATGAACCACTTCTCGAACTAGTGCGTAAAAAAACGACCATCTGTACTGAAAAATATCTTAAAGGGCCTCTGTGCTGTTGGCTTCGGTCCCACGCATGCCTCCCAAAGGTCCGCGACCATGGTCCCGAGACACGGAAAAGACAAACAAATAATAATAAAATAATCGTTCTACTGTACGCCTACTGCTTTTTGAGGAGCAGAACCGCACTCTCATATTTTTGTGGTAAGGTGCATTAGGGTAATTCCGAAAGTCGCATAAAAATCACCATTATTTCCGTCATATCAAGATTCCCCTTTCGGAATTACCAGAGCATTTCTGTCATTCGGAATTACCCTAATGCACCTTACTTAGGTAATTTTAATACTGTAAACACTTATCCAAAAACCAAATATCTAATGGAAAATATTAAATTTTGTAGCTATCGACAAAAAATAATTATAATTCAAAATTAATAACTTACCTAATTACTTCCTTTATGTAGGTATAATTTGGGTATAATAAGGCAAATAGTTTGTATGCAATTATGAATTGACGTTTAATTGGACTTCTTCTAGTAACAGCTCGTTATATATTTTTTTCATCAAAAAATAATTCACATATGAAGCGATCACACGTTCTGTTTTGTGAAAATATCACCGGCAAAGGCGGCAAACGTCAATAAAGTACCTGGGCAAGTGGGCACACAATTATGTGAGGTAAGGTGGGGAAGATTGAAGGGTTTTTCTTCCGGGTTAAGAGAGAGAGCCTCTCGTAGTAATGCTTCGTTATATGGAACATTTCATCTTACCCCAGTTCCCCTAAAAAAACTCTTAAATATTCCCCCACCTTACCTTAAGTACGTCTATAGGTCTACGTCTATTCATATTTAACATGAATACTCAAATAAATTTTAAAAGAGCATGTAAATTATACAGCACATCTAAATAACCTAGTCCCTAGACTAAACCGGAATAGCCAGCAAACAGAAATCAGCTGAGCATTATGCATTCATAATAGCAACCCATATACATATCGCTTCAAGGGTCGTATTTTACCTATTAATTCAATGGTTATAAACGACACGATATTGGGTCGGTCGCAATTAAAATACTCAATACATTATGTGGACAAGTTACCAGATCGGCGCCGACGGGGGCGGGACGACCATTTTGCTTGTTCATATTAAATGGCCTCAACTAAATATACTTTGTCATTACTTACTCTTACGTCGCTTTTAATTCAAACGACGACATAGAAGCGCCCACCGTCAAAAAGTATTATTTAAATTTGAACAGCAAAGCTTCTTACGACTTTTTCGAGTGAACTGGCGGTGGTCTATTTGCTGTTGCATTCTTATTCAGGCCAATCAGTAGCAATGTAACGAGGCCTTTGATCGAGCGATATGCGCAAGATACTGTCAGCACTGCGTTGGTCTCGTGAACACAAGCAAGTCGACTTTTTGAGAACACCAGCGGAATGGGACCCAGGGGTACGTAATAGCTGTTCATTATCCAAGATCGAACTTAATTTTGGTTTGTCCGGGCGTTTTGACTCTCCTATGTTCAAGAATGAAATACCTGGTCGAATGTCAAAGGAGTCCGAGTAGCTATTCAACATGGCTTTCCAACAAATTTGTTTGATTTCCTGGAATATCACTCCCTCAATGGATATTGAAACTCTATAATATAATGAGCGAATAACTGGGTAGTTTTCTAAGGCAGAATGTTACATTAGTTTCCTAGGAACTTCTTGTGTTTAGATATAAGTACATTGTAACTTTGTTTATTTGATCTCGGATCTCGAAAACTGTAGTGAAATCCATACCTTTGATGGTACTTTGCATTTGTTGTTCGAAGTTGGTTCTTTTTAACCTAATTCAAATCTTCAAAAAGGCGGTTCTCAATTCGGTACAGTAGGCCTAGCATATGATTGCCGCGAGAGTATGTCGCCCCGAGATAAATGACACGCCTTTCTTCTAACTGTATATTAACATACAGACATAAGGACGGGTAGTCATTCTCGCGGCGACATACTCCTGCAGTAGGCCTAGCACATGATGGCCGCGGGAGTATGTCGCCGCGAGATAGATGCCACGTCTTCTTCTAACTGTATTAATGACATAAGGACGGGTAGTCTATCTCGCGGCGACATACTCCCGCGGCCATCATGTGCTAGGCCTACTGATGTAGCGCGAAAAGATTTGCCTTCGTATTGTTACGGAAACGTACGAACGTGTCATGCCATTTCATTCAGTGTCAGTACAAGATGTACTGACATTGATTGAACTAGCATGATAAATACGAACGTTTCCGGAAAAAACGAAGGAAACCAATTTTCGCACTACATCTGTGGTATGTTTTTTTGTTTAAGTACTTATTAGGTAGGTATTCATTATTTTTTTTTACTTAAAAACATTTTTTAAGTTTGACTTATTCCGAAATGCGGTTTACATTATTATTATTTTTTTAACTAAAAACCAAAACAAAATAGCTATAACAGTGAAAGGTGGTTATAAAGGTCAGAATGGAGCGAGCCTCTATGACAAAAAGGTACCTAATTCACGTCAGGGGGTGAATATGATATAGGTACCTATTATATTAAATTATCACGTGGAGTTATTGTGAGAACTGCATATTAAAACATCGACAGACAATAGTTGTATGACTAGGTGTCATAGAATGTGGAATGGTGGATGTAATGTTTTGCTGTAAACGAGTAATAACACCTGTAAAGCGTGGGTGGACCGTCATAGATTAGCAATTCATACCTAGTTTATAATTAAATGAATATAAATAGATGCCAAGGTACTTCACCACTTCCAGGCGTTACATTTCTTCAACCAGAAACGTCGCTGGCAGATGTAATCGAGATAAAATTTATAAACTGTTTTTAAAATCAGATCCTCGTTTTCGATTCTGTTAAGTCTTCATCTGTTCAAAAATCGTTTTTTAAAATCTTCAGTGTTTCTCCAAATTTCCTGTATCCACATTTACGCAGCTGACACCTGTGGAATTTGGAATGAACTAGAGCCCGCAGTAATTTAGGTCGGTCGCTCAATTATCAGTTTAAGAAAGGCGAATTCCCATTTTAAATGCCGAAAACGCATAGCACCTACCATAACCTACAGTGTCAACCAGATATTTTACATTGGTCGCATCACCCGCGTCGTACAAGGTGGGGTTGGGGAGCAGGTACAGAGCAGGAACCTTAATATACAGAGCAGGAACCTTAATATACATGTTGACCTGTTTTTGGTTTTTGATAATGATATTATGTTTTTGAAGTCAAAGTCAATAACAGCGCAACAGTTATTTTGGTTTTATTCAAAATTCAATTACAGTACCATCTGGCTAGAGCAGTTTGTATTTAACCGTCTTACCATATTGAATGTGGAAAATTTTAAAGTCCTTGCCGATTATTTTTGAATAAACTCAACTCCATAACCTAGGGCGGTGGGCGTATCTGCATAACTTCAAGACCACTTCAATTACCAAATCCGTCAAAGTAAGTATTTTACGGCGCCAGTTGCATCACTATTTACTTGTTTATTAATAGTTGTTTGTCCTTCGCCGCAGCAGCAGGTAAACGATAAGCCAGACAAGTGAAGGGAGCGTAGGCAGCGGTTTCCATTACATTTCAACAATATCATCAAAGTCATTCCCACCACATTTTATTCTTTCTTAAAGTCAACTTTATGACAATTCTATGAGATTGATTTTAGGACTTCATAAGTCAATGAAATACGAGTTTGTGAAGGTTTGAGTTTAATTTGGCCCAGTGACTGATGTGGTTGTGAAGATACGTCTATAGGACCTGTAGGAGTGAAACTTGAACTATTCATATTCGCTGGACAATATTTGGCATCGACTGATAGTTTGATTAATAGTTATGACTGTTATGACTGCAGAATGAGATTTGATATGTTCAGCAAGGTCTATTATTTCTGAGTAATAACAGATTGATTGTAGTAACAAAGGGTTATACTTTGTATTGACGTTAATGTCCATTTAACATAAAATATTCACATCATGCTATATCTAAGCTAACCTTTAAGTATGCACTAAAATTTTAATATGTGATTTTGCGACCACGCGGAAACATTCTAAGCAAAGTTCAACAGGTCAAGCAAGATTTATAGAGTCAATGCTCCATACTCATATTAGGGTAACTTAAAAATTTGGGTTAGTTTCAAAAATAACATATAATAATTATATATAGGGAACTGGACTGTAGTTAAAATAAAATATTTTATACCATGCACGAAATAAAGCATCAGATAATTATACGAAAAACATGGACATAAGTTATTTTGAAATCCAATTTATATTTAATAAGTCAGGTAGAGAAAAATATAAAATAACTAAAATTGACCGTGACGTCACTCAATTCAATTTCATATAAATTCCATATTATCAAGTCGTTGAAATTCGTTTTGACAGTTCTTAAAAAGAAGCTGATTTGATTAGGAGGCAAGTAGCCTATTAAAGCTCTACTAGCGAACGTATGCCGAATAGACATTTTGCACAAAAATTACCGGGAAATCAATAAAAATTGTAAAATAGTTCGTTGCCACGTCCTAATAGGTCCTAGTCATAGATAATTAGGTGTTCCACATGTTACAGCTAAAGTTTGGTCTATATTTGGAATAATTTGGCAGTCCAATCGGGGATAGAAATTTGAGGAGCCCATACACCTTTTTGCTTTGATATTAGACAGGTCGCCCTAAACTAAAATATTCATCAATTTCTTTTAAAATGACAATGTTAGAAATAGATTAGCTGGAAAACTAGCTTTCCTTCACATTAGCAAGATTTTTTTGCTGATTGTTCAGTTATGTACGATTAGGTACTTGATAAATAGGCTACTTTCCTCGTAGTCAAATCAGCTTCTTTTTAAGAACTGTCAAAACGATTTTGAATGACTTTCAATTCTAATATGAAATTAATATGAAATCGAATTGAGTGACGTCACGGTCAACTGATTTACTTTATATATTTCTATCTGATTTATAAAATATAAAATGGAGTTAAAAATAACGTTTATCCCTTTTTTTCTTATAATGATCTGATGTTTTATTTCGTGCATGGTAAAAAATATTTTATTTTATGTACAGTCAAGGTGGTCGTTTTAGGCACTTCGAGTATAGGCATACTCGAAGTGCCTACAACGACCACTTCAATAACGACGTTTTTTCTTTAAAAAAAAAGTACTGTAGAAAGATAGAATTCTTTATTTATATTCCCATGATATAAAAACTAACATATCTATTCAAATATTGCAAATGTGTATTGTGCAAAAAATATTAAATGATGGCGTTCCATCTCATTATTCTAATTTATAGACATGGCGCCGTAATTATTATAAATGTATGATATTATAATGAGCTGCTAATAATATATTCTATAGAGAAAGGTAGAAAATAAAGACTGGTGTCGACTTATTTTCAGCAGGCAGCTAGACTTAATTTTTGTTTTCTTGAGACTGTAAAAAATTAATTTTAAATGGTGTCCAAACCTCAGTAACTCAACGCTATTGCTATCTATGTACATCTACAATAGCAAGTATCGCGCTTTTCTAAAGAAACTATTATTCTATGTTATCTCACTGTCTTTGGCCTTACTAATTAATCGAACATTTATTAAAGATAAATATTTGCCTCAAAAAAGGTCTTCATTAAGAGACAATACACCTGGTTCCAAGATCTAATGCAAATTCAGAGCAACGTTGCATAATTGCATATTGACAATTATGCAAGCTGATATGGTATTTTAATAAAAGACATAATATACTGAGGTAAGTGCGGCACTTTCTTCGTTCTCTGTGAGTGGAAGATTGGCGCCTGCGAGCGAATTAATCGACGATTAGCGGCGCCGAATGGACGTTGACACTTGTCTTGGTTACTGGCAAACTCATGTGAGTAATCAAAGATAGACAGTTTATTAGTGTGGGGCTGAGGTGACAAGAAATTATTGGGTGTGTGCACGAGAGTACCGGCCTCCGGTATTAATATATCCCGTGGTAGCGGCTTTCTTCTAATATTCATAAGAATATCACTCAAACATCAGTACAGGTTGTTTTATAAAGCTATCGCTCCTATAATTACCTATATTTGTAGTTTATATGTAATTATGTAGATACTTAATAATTGCATGAAATCTGTGGATTACCTACCTAATCTAAAAATCTTTATCAATGAGGCCTACCTAGTCTGTCATATATGTGAAATGAAAATAAAGTAGGTAATTGTTTCAGAATTAGCCCACTAACTAGCTAACTACATAATATAAGTGTTGTACTGTACCTACATTTTAACCCTGTATAAAAAATGCATACCTATTGGATAATTACCTGCACATACACGGTGTTTTTTTTTTGTTTTCCGTTAAATTCGACACGTCGTTAGGTTCGTTATCAGGAACCACCCTGTATATCACTTTTAGTTAAATTCGCCAAAAAAATTTTTTCATCGTTTTCATACATAATAAATGAATTAATTAGTGTGAGAGACCCTTAAGTATAATATTCAAGTTAGTGTCAAGTGATTGACGGCACATGTCAAAACAAATAACATTAGGAAGTGGTAAAGGCACACACGTGTTCAGTATTTTTTTATTTTTTTAATAACTCAATAACCGTAAGAGTTAAGACGTTAGTTTCTTAGAGAAATTCATTGTATTTGATCTAAAGAACCTTCCCTTAAAGTTAACGGAATTCAATAAAAACAGGGTGTATACTTGCGTCTGGTAATTGCAGCAAAATTATATCTTTTTTAGTCATGAGTGTTTTGTATAAAGATTCTTGACGTACATATTAGTTTAATACATTCATAAATATTAAACAGGGCAGGCCTATTGTGATAATTCTACGGCGAGAATCAGGTTCTAAGCTTTTGTCATCATTTAGCACACGCCGGCGATAGATCTGCCATCTTTATTCCTCTCGTGTAGACAGCTCTAATTACTGTCCACAGAGGTACAATCAAATAACATATTCGGTAATTTAAGTTTTAGAAAAAAATATGAAGAAAAAGGTACAGCAGCACAATTTTCAACTAGGTACTAGATTTTTTCCATGTTTTAATTTTTTTGTATTTTTAAGTAAAGTGTCCACTGGTGACATATATAATTTAAGTTAATAATTTAGAAAATGGAATAAATACGATAAGTTGAAAATATCAAAAACCTGTGGGTAGTACAATGCGTCACCAACGCAAACCTGCGTTTTAATTTGGCAGACTTTTTAGCGCTTTCTGCATTCCTAAAGCCTTCTTAATTTTAATAGGTACAGTCACCGGCATAAATATGACTGTGATAATTTCTGTACCTACCTTGTCACTTTAACGCCGTGTTTGAAATGTCATAGAAAATTGTCAAAAGATTAACAAAGTGGCAAGGTACAGAATCATCACTTATTTATGCCGGTGACTGTATGTCACAACATCATCCCGTTCGATCTTTTCCCCCTACACCCCATGTCTTATCCAGTAGACCCTACATCAATGTTACAGCCTCTCACATCTTTACTATCGACTTCGCCTATTTATAAAAACATCCACTGGGATCTAAGGGATAAATCGTAACTAATGAGTAAGAACGGTATAGAATTCCATGCGGTTTCTTAGAACTGTCTGCGGAGTTTATAACCTCGGCAAGGTAAAGTTGTCAGCAGTGTGTTGTATTTGCCATTTAGGGACTATCTAAGATCTTACTAAAATGCTGCAATAATGAAGTATCCAGGGAAAACGAGGTGAACTGCATTAAAAATACAATATCATTTTATATTTGAAATAAATATGGCATTGGTATTATCTATAATAGGACCGCGTTTAGGTCTTTCATTTTACTCTTTATAGTAATTATAAACAATTATGTATCAAGATTTTTTTTAAATATTGATCCCATTCACCTCGCTCTACCCTGCGTTGCTCAGAGAAAATATTCTTGCTAACTGTAAACTGGCACAACCCAGCACCTAAGGGAACATACCCAAACTACGAGACCATATTTGTGCCGTTTTTTGCCCCCCTTCCGCCCCTGGGTGACCAAGCGTAGTATATGCTAAGATCCCCCCCTCCCCCTATAGTTTTCACGTAGTATTTATAAATGATGTTTTAACAAATCAATTTTTGCAAAAAGTTGTTAATAAATATTCGTGTGTCTATATTATTTATATAATATTTGATTTTAATGACGCGTGTTCGTTATCTTTTTTCCGCTTTTAAACAATGATTTTCATCACATAACTGACATAACCTTCATCATCATCACCAGCCTATATATGCGTCCCACTGCTGGCCACGGCTGGGCCAATATTCAACAGGTTACGTGACAAGAAATTAGAGATTTGTATTTTGACGACCCCCTCCTCCCCTAAACGTGTCACGTAGTTAACCCTAAAACTTGAAAAGAGCGATAGTCCAAAACTGTACCTAAAAATCGAACTTTAGTATACATGTTAAAAAGCTTTGACTATCTGACGTTTTCACTCAAAAGGTCACGTATAATTTCCCCTTAAGTGTTAAGTAAAGCTTACACTTAAAGTGATTGCACAAACAAAACTCCCGGTACCTTATCACTGCTCATTAGCGCCATATAGGTAATTATCACTAATCGTCTACCTCGTACTCGTATTCCTATACTGTAAGGTCGACTTGCAGCCATTTCTTCACACCTATTTTGGAAGAGCGAGAAGAAAAGATAAGAACTGATAAGAACTACCAGGGCCAGTAGCCAAGCGTATAGCCCTCTGCCATCACAAATGGGCTATCGGTGTTATTTGCAGACGACACCACTGTTGTTGTTAGGGCAAAAACACACGAGCAGTTAGCTGAGAAAATACATGAAGCTTGTGACCAATTAAAGACATGGTTTTCGTCAAATGGCCTACTGTTAAATATATCTAAATCCAATGTGATGATGTTCTCTGGTCGCAGCACCTCAATACCGCCGTGGATCAGTAGTGTTCCAATGCCATTATGTAAGGAAACAAAATTTCTGGGTTTTATACTTGACTCAAATCTGAATTGGAAGTGCCATGTCGATCAGCTCTGTAACAGGTTAAGTAGTTCCATATTTGCATTGAAAAAACTACAACCTCTGATATCAGGGAAGTCACTTAAAACTGTTTATTTTTCGCATTTTCACTCCTTGATGTCATACGGTACATTGATTTGGGGAAATTCCACAGATGCCGGGCGAGTACTGATTCTACAAAAACGTGCAATCCGTTTACTGGCTGGGGTAAAACAAATGCACCACTGTAAAGAACTTTTTCTCAAACATGCAATGAAATATTGTCTTTACGTTCCTTAAAATGGGCTGGGAAGTATCGCTTTTTGGGCGCAACAACTCGAGAGGACTGTAAAGGGATTTCATATTATTTTTTAGGCCTAGGCCTGCAAAGTAACTTTTTTAAGTAAGCTGTCAGTACTATCATGTCTTTTTTTTTTATTTTTTGTGTGACCTGGATACTTGTCACACTTGACGTTTGAGTGTATTTGTATTTTGTCACTTAATAAATAAAATATTGTCCTTTAGAGCATTTTTTTTTATTTCATTGTATGTTTGAGAAAAGCACTATACATGCCTCGGCGTGAAAACGGATTCCCGGCCTCGTATCCCTATCCGGCCTCGCTCGCACGCTCGCTCGGCCGTATATACCCACTTGGCCGGAAATCCTCATTTTCCCGGCCTCTGATGTAATGTACTATTTCTCAAACATGCAATGAAATATTGTCTTTACGTTCCTTAAAATGGGCTGGGAAGTGTCGCTTTTTGGGCGCAACAACTCGAGAGGACTGTAAAGGGATTTCATATTATTTTTTAGGCCTAGGCCTGCAAAGTAACTTTTTTAAGTAAGCTGTCAGTACTGTCATGTCACTTTCTTTTTTAATTTTTGTGTGATCTGGATACTTGTCACACTTGACGTTTGAGTGTATTTGTATTTTGTCACTTAATAAATAAAATATTGTCCTTTAGAGCATTTTATTTTATTTCATTGTATGTTTGAGAAAAGCACTATACATGCCTCGGCGTGAAAACGGATTCCCGGCCTCGTATCCCTATCCGGCCTCGCTCGCACGCTCGCTCGGCCGTATATACCCACTTGGCCGGAAATCCTCATTTTCCCGGCCTCTGATGTAATGTACTATTTAAAAAGTTTGGTATAATGACGCACTTTTCGCTATACATGTTCCAAGTCTTGATGTTTGTCAGAAAAAACTTGCCTATGTTCAAGCGTGTTGAAGTTATGGGCAAACAAATCAGATCGACGGGAAGACTGCGGACAGTGCCGCGTCGCATGGCACTTTCATGTAAGAATCCCCGTGTAATAGGCCCAACTTATTATGAACGCCTACCCGCCGAAATACGAACTGAAATATCTGACGAAGCATTTGAACGTCAATTGAGGAACTTTTTATTGAATAATCCGTTATATTCAGTGAATGATTACATGAATTTATAATTAAAACTGTATTAATTGTACTACCTATGTTATGTCAAAATATTATTCGACATTGTGATTTTCTTAATTAATGCTCTTAGTTTTAATATGACGATCATTATTATGAGATATCTATACCCACCTATTAGATTTGTTCATTTGAAATGTATTCCATTATGTATTAATTTTTTTAGTTTGAATTCGATTTTATGTTAACTCCTTTTGTTTTGATTATTATTATTGATATTATACAATTGAATGAATGCATGTGAAATAATTATATTGACGATCATAATGTAAATTCGTATAGGTTAACATAGCATAATTTATAATGTAATTTATCATTATGAAATAAATAAAACTAAACTAAACTAAACTAAACTAAACTATAATCACTGACGCTCCGTTGCGTATCGTAGTTACCTATCTCTATCGGTTATTGGTGCGACAGAGCCAGTTGCGTAGGGTTTGCTATAGAGCTTTAGCAATTTTAGTCCTAGGTAGAAATCCAAGTATTTCTTATCAGGCCCCGTAGCCGAATGGCATTTCTGCGACGCTAAACGCCACCGAAACGCCGCAGAAAATGTAGTCTGGCTCTGTCGCGCCAATACGCAAGAGTGATAGAGATAGACAGCTATTACGAAAGAGATATTATCGTGAGCGTTTCGTGAGCGTTTGTGTATTCGGCTACGCACGCAGGGTACGTAAACGTCAAATGCACAAACGCTTACCATAATATCGTTAAGCTATCTCTGTCGCTCTTCAGTATTGGCAGGATAGATCCAGACTGCGTTTCGGTCATTTCGGCTAGGCTGGCGGCTTGATCTTTATCGTTAGAGACCCAAAGGTACAATGTCTGAATGACGCACCTTAGCGAATGTAGATTGCTCGAATGAGAGAGGTAGCTACAATACGCCACGTAACGTCAACGATTGCACTCTTGGCTACAGGTACTAAGAATACCCACGATTTGTCATCGTCCTGCTTTCACTCATATCGTCCGAAACGAGGGAATTACATATGTTCAACAGGTTTTAAAACTCTTAAATCGTGATCTTGGTCATTATCCGCGGAGCATACACAATTAAAAGGCGAGGTGCCTCAGGAAGTCTTTAGTTTTGACTGACAACCGGATTTCGAGAAAGATAAAGCGTATCGGAGTTACGTAATCTATTTTATATGCATAATTATAAATGAAAGTCTCACGCTCATCATGTTTGCCGTGTAAGCTTTAAATGAGTAAAAAAAGCATGAACGGATTATGTGTTTCCTTGTACATAATTTCCTTTCCTAAGCAATATATTGGAACCAAGACATTCCTTCCACTAGGGGTAAAGTAATTTGACTTTCAAATTAACTGTTTAAAATTGATAAAAGTAGGTAAATCTAGATACAACAATTATTTTTAATTATGCAGTTTCGCAGGTATTGAGAACAAGATTAAAAATAATCTTCAACAAGATTAAAAAGGCAATAAATTTGAGGTTTAATAAGTTTGGGAAGTTTGAGGTTTTTAAAATAACGCCCACTCTTGGTCTGATTCTATGTATCTTTCAGAAATAGCCATGCGTCAAATGTTCTGTGGTCAAGGTACATTTATTACGCGATAAACAAGATGTCCTAAAGAGACTCTTGTCATGCAGAAGAGGATGAATAGCTTGTCTTTTTTTTTAACATACATACTTAAATACATAAACTCGTGCCTGTATTCCGCAGGCAGGCAGGGCACATGAAACTGCTCAAGTTCCAGTGCCACTGTTGGCAATTACCTAAGGGGTTGAAAGAAAACGAAATTGTGTGTGTTTTATTATGTGTCAAACACTGGTACAAAATAGCGTCATAGTACTCTTTATTATACTGTGACAGTGTTAATCGTGACTCACTCTATATAGTAGTAGGTAAAAATTATGGTAAAATTTTTAATTTTTCATACAAAATAAATATTAGCTTCAATGTACGCATTTGACATCACACTTTAGAAAGTTTCTTTTGATCAGTATAAGGAGAATATGTAGGTTTAGGTAATGTAGCGCATTTGACATCCGAAAGTTTCTTTTGGATGTATGTTTCCTCGCGATGTTTTCCTTCATTATTCCGTAAATAAATTCCGAGAATTAATTAAGAATTGGAACCACGACGTGAAAAATTGTAAACATATTCGTCAAAGTTAAATACGAACCCGTAGCGAATCGCTAGTAGTTTTAATTTTTGCACACTTTCATCGCGTGTCAGCGGGCGATTAGTCTCAGAGGTACTAACACCGAAGTTCGCAAATTGCCGGCATTTTTCTCTTTCTCTCCAATTCATTCGTCGTTAGAGTGACAGAGAAAGATGAACTTCAATATTCACAGTAGGCCCTCAGTTTTACATCCTAGATTGTGGAAGCAACGAGTGGTGGTTCGCGGGAGGTAATTAGCGTGTGTTTTGACCATTGACTTATTTAATACTTTATAAGGACCGGTCGTCTTCACTGCAGCACCGCTCAAACGCTATCCCCGGGTTAGGAGTCGCAGTCAATACTGCACTCCACACTATGATGGCCTCAGACGCAGGCGCGACCAGAGGCAGCCCCCACAGCGCCCAACGTTGAAGAGGTCACTCAATCCAACAGGGGTAGTAATGTGCCGTTCTTGGTAACCTACGGTAATCCGAATCGTATAGGGAATAATATTTCGCGAGAAGTACTTTCCCCATACAAATCGGGTAAATTACCAAGAACGGCAAATCGATAAACAGGAGTGTCAAAAAGCCATCCATCAGAGACACACATGTGCCAAAAATGGTGACAGCACAGCGGTGCTTAGTGTCAGTAGCACATAATGCGACCGATCGCGAGCTTGATGTGAACTCATGAGCCAATCGCGTTGTAGCGGTCCATTTAAGCTGAAGAATGTTCACCCAAAGTCAAATCAATAGCCTTATCCTTACTTTCGAAATCTTCGGTTTTGACACTTAACCGTGCGTGTCACGTCCGCTTGGTCGTAAAACTGTTGCGTAATCTCATATGGCTTGGGGGCAGAGACCATGCTGAATTAGTTCCGTCGAACACAAATTAGTTAGAGACAACATTAAGTAGGCACTTAGCCGTGTGTTGGTATTAAATAAAATAAAATAAATATTATAGGACATTCTTACACAGATTGACTGAGGCCCACGGTAAGCTCAAGAAGGCTTGTGTTGTGGGTACTCAGACAACGATATATATAATATATAAATACTTATATACATACATAGAAAACATCCATGACTCAGGAACAAATATCTGTGCTCATCACACAAATAAATGCCCTTACCGGGATTCGAACCCGGGACCGCGGCGTAGCAGGCAGGGTCACTACCGACTGCGCCAGACCGGTCGGTATTGTTTGTTTCCTCTTTGTTGAAATACGTAGTCGTACACTTAGCGCCAAGAGGTCCATTTTCACAAAACAGAACATATTATATTATATACACCGTGTTTTTATTGTTTTCCGTTAAATTCGACACGCAGTTAGGTTCATCAGATCATCAGGAATCCTGTAATAACTCTTTTTGTTAAATTCGATTTTTTTTTGTTTTCATACATAATAAATGGATTAATTAGTGTGAGAGGACCTTATTCATAACTTTAAAGTCATCGTCAAGTGTTTGACGGCACATGTCAAAAGCAAAACAAATAACATTAGGAATTGGTAAAGGCTGTCACTGTCACATACGTGTTCAGTAATTATCTTTATTTTTTTAATAACTCAATAACCGTAAGAGTTAAGCCGCTAGTTTATTGTTAGTTAAATTAATTGTATTTGATCTAAAGAATCTTCCCTTAAAGTTAACGGAATTCAATAAAAACAGGGTATATCTATTGCGTTGATTGGGATTCTGTAAAGAAAAATTTACAAGTGCTTGACACGTTAAATAGGTGACAACCTTCTGTCTCATTTATTGAGGTCGACTTTAAAACTTCTTATTTTATTTTAGTGTTATATTCAAAGTAGGGTTTCGATATATTTTAAAGAATTAGATAATAATTATAATGTAATTATTTTAATGCCCATAAATCAAAGATTTGTATAATTAAAAAATACCTTTAATTGGGTATTAGTAGATTTAGTAGTGACTTTGAAAATTAACTGGTATCCCCAATGTATGACAGTGATGACGTCACTGAATAATGTTGACATTGTCAGTAAGTGCGAGAGGGACACCAGCCCAAACAATGACCTCTCATGTGGACACACTTTTTGACCTAACTACACAATCTAGTTTAATAATTCTAAATCTATGATTGAGGTTGACTTAAGATTGAAGATGGCATCTACTGGTGCACTGTCTAGCACTGGTACTTGTACCTTATATTTAAGGCAACCTGAATGAATTTTTACTAACTTGTTCAGATTTGTATATATTGTATATATCATCTATAATACAAGTAGATAATATCTTTATATTATAATGATAGAAGTCGCGATAAACGTTTTGATCGGAAATCGATTAGCGGCATGTCATTAAAAAGCTTGCGAGACTTCACGGTTCGTTACCCTTGTCTGTTTCGGACACAGGCGACATCAATGACGACTTTTTCAACCACGACTAATAAGTTTAGATTTTTAGGGTTCCGTAGTTTTTTTTTTAGTATGAGGTAGACGTTTGACAACGATCACACCTGATGGTAAGTGATGATGCGGTCTACGGTGGAGCACGCTTACCTATGAGATACCTATTTACTAGAGCTTAAAAGTATTGAGTTTTCGTATCAAAGGCGAAACGAGGGCTAAGACTTCGCTGTCCGTCCGTCTGTCTGTAACCAGGCATTCGAAATTTTCGTAGATGATGTACATATTTCTGTTGCCGCTATAACAAATACTAAAAACTGTATTAATTACATTTATTTAAGGGGCTCAAACAAACCAGCCATAGACTTAGGTACCTATAGGTAATTTAAATTTAAACGTGAAAAATTACTGCCTTGAGTGAGACATGAACTCCAGATCCAAGTTCAAGGCATAGTTTTCCATTTTAAATATTCTAAGCTCAGTGGAATCGATTGCAGACGTTTCTTCTTGTCAAAAAGTTAATTAATAGATCAATTCATTGTCGTTTTTATGGATAGACCGTACCTCAGCAATTCCCGTCAACTTTGTACAATGCCACGTCAGCAAATTTTAATTGATCCTATTTTGTTACCAACATTTAGTAATATAATTCGACTTTCGTAAGATATATACAGGATAATTGTTATAATTAAGAAAATATAGATACTAGAGAACCTTAATGACGAAATAAAACTTAATAAAATCTCAATTAATCAACAAAATCTTGGTAACAAAATAGGAATTAATAAAAACAAATTTAACTTTTCCCTTAATTTTTGTACAAAGTTGACGGGAATTGCTGACCTACGCACGGAATCCCTCATGCGCGAGTCAGACTTGTACTTAGCCGATTTTTTCTAATTGACATCTTCCTGCGACTACTTCCGCGTCAGGACTGAGTAGCTGGACAATCCTGTACGCAATTAGAGGGGTTTTTGCCGAGCAGGTTTACTGTTAGCGTCCAGGGCGAGCCTTACAAGGAGACCAGACCCGGCCAACAAGAATGCGTCAATAATGTACCGCCATGCTCGGTCAACTCAGCGGCTACTTTCTAGTTCTAGCCCGTTCCGTCTCCATTGATGGCCGTACTTGTTTTATTAGGCAAATTCTACTTTATGTAATTCAACCGAGAAAGTCTGACTATTGACGTACAACATTGAGTGACAAAGATTATGTACTTAAATGATGTTTTATTTGATCTGTTAACATGGCCTGTTAACATGCGATGGTCCGTCAGGTGCGGTCGGAGATTCCTCAGCAGGTTACATCTTTCGTGTTAACGTGAGCTGTGTAGAGATGTAATTGACGTTATGGCACCTGTGTGCTAGAATACGGTTATGCTGAGATACTTCATATGCAAAATCAAATATTTATTTGAGATACTGGCACGTTTGTTTGTTTGAAATATGAAAAGCCAAGTGCCTACATCATCTTTGTATAGCTAGGGTCTAAAGTCGTCGTTATTCGCCTCGTGCTATAATTAAATCTTATTTAATAAATCTATGATGATTAAATAATAGTACATTGTGCAACAAAGGGAGGAAGTTGAATATCACTAACGAGAGTAAGTTAAATTTACGATTTAAAGACTCGAGTTTGTGATATTCGTACTCCCCGAGTTACACACAATGTTTTTCATCACACTCGCAATGTAAAAAATATGTAAATAGACGTAAAAAAGTTAAGTACGGTACAAGAAATTTCATTAATCCCTTGGGAAAACGATTTTTCTATAACTCACGCTCCGCCTGCGTGCAATAGCACATTTAAAGTGCGGGTGTGATGAAAACCTTCTTACTATCTACTACCTACAAATCAAATCCAAAATAGTAAACGTGATTAAAATTCAAAACTTAAGACCACCAGTTAGCTTAAATAATAATATAATAATAATAATAATAAGCCCCCTAAATCCAACCATACGTCCGAATCGACCATCAGATTCACGTGGGGGGCGGACACACGATATAATTCTACTGACGTGGCTAACATGGCTCTGGGTACCCATTATGGAGATGAAGTTAAGAAATAAACGTTTAGGGCCGCTTCCCGGGGGTGATCGCCGGGGCACACCTGGAGCTGACGCTGGGTGTCTCAGCATGCGAACCGTCAGCGGAGAGGAGTTGAATAGGCGGGCTCCCTCCGGATCTTCCGAAAATGCTACAGCCAACCAGACAGACGACAGACTGACCGATTATGACGACATTAGTTTAAACTCAGTAGTAGAACCATACAGTCCATCAACAGCATCATATATTCCATCACCACTGTCCTCCGTGGGTGCAAGCTCTTCCAGAGTACCCACGCCCGACTTAGATGTTGCGCAGGAGGCGAATGCCTTTATGCCTGCGTCCACTAAGGCTGGGAAGCAGAGAGTGCGCATGAGTTGGAGTAAAGAAGTTAACCTATTCATCATGCGCACCTACTATTATATCACCAAACTAGAAACAGACATGACCACTTATCGCAAACAGTTGCATGAGCTTTTCTCTCGACAATACCCCACTGTTAAAGTTACCGAACAACGCGTATCCGATCAAAAACGAGCCATTATTAGGAATAAGTTACTAAGTGACTGTGAACTAACACGATTGAAAGACGAAGTAAAAATACAGTTAAATGATATAGAATCGATACCTGACTCAAATAGTACCCCTATCATACCATCATACAATCAAACTCAAGATATAGAACATCACTCACAAAACACACATACTTCATATACACAATCAAACATGACCCATTCGTCAACACAGACTGAAACTATGACATTCACCCTAGAAACTGACATAGAAACTCTAGTAGAGCCCGACACGATAACTGAACCAAACACCCAAGCAATCCTTGATAAATTTCAGGCTGCAATTACCAAATACTCTGGAATGGACCCCGCAAGTAGACCTAAATTACCAAAATTGAAATACAGCAGAAAACTATCTCAATTTGTTTATTTATTTGACCGCGACATACTGAACCGATTTGTTTCTGATGATATACAGCTAATAGACATCCATACCCTTATTTATTGCACTGCGGTAGTCATATCTGAAGAGTTGAACTATAAAGTTACGGAACATGCACCACACAATAGAAAAAAAGACATTAAGAAACCTCCATGGCAAGTAAGATTAGAAAGAGATATTGAAAAACTTAGGGCAGATTGCGGTAGACTCACTCAATATATAAATAATAATAGGTCTCGCCAAGTAGTTAAAAGAGTAGAAGAGATATTCAGAAGTAGAATTATACACACTAGACACGAAGCAGATAATAGGAAACCTGAAGAATACTTAGATACATTAAAACAAAAACTGGCGCTTAAAGTACATAGACTTAGGAGGTACCTGAAGGGGCAAAAACGGAAGAATGATAATATTTTATTTACTACAAATGAAAAAGGATTTTATAGGAACCTACATAGTCAAACACAACATGCAGAGGCTGACGCGGACACACCCATACCGACACAAACACAACTTGAGACATTCTGGGGTAGTATATGGGGGAAGATATACAACATAATGACCAAGCAGACTGGATAGAAATTGAAAGAAACAAGTGGGATACAATAGAAGAGATGAAATTTGAAGAGATTACAGAAACAGACATAAATAATATTACAGCTAATCTACACAATTGGAAATCACCAGGTATAGACAAGATACATAATTACTGGTATAAAAAATTAACATCACTACACAAACATATAGCAAAAAACTTGACAGACATTGTATTAGGGAAACAAAATATACCAGAGTTTATTGCAACCGGTATAACATATATGCTACCAAAAGGAACTCACTCCACACATCCATCACAATACAGACCGATCACATGCTTACCCACCATATATAAAATATTAACGTCAGCAATAACTAGAAAAATCAATAGTCACATAGAACATAACCAAATCATATCAGAGGAACAAAAAGGATGTAGGCGAGGCCATATGGGATGCAAGGAGCAACTGATCATTGACTCCACTATCCACAAACACGCGACTGCTAAAAATAGGAACCTACACTGTACATACATAGACTACAAAAAAGCCTTTGATAGCATCCCTCATTCCTGGTTACTACAGATACTAGAAATATATAAAATTGATCCAAAAATAACCCACTTTCTTCGCAATATAATGTCCCACTGGAAAACCACCCTTCAGTTAGCTGCCGGTAACAAGACAATAATTACACGCACTATCGCTATTAAGAAAGGTATTTATCAAGGTGATTCCTTGAGTCCCATGTGGTTTTGCCTCGCCTTGAACCCTTTATCACATCTTCTGAACCAAAGCCGAGTCGGATACAAATTTAGGAACACTCCAACCGACACACACATATCACACCTCATATATATGGACGACATTAAGTTATATACCAAGACAGAAAAAGACATGAAGAAATTAGTAGATATCACATCACAGTTTAGTAAGGACATAAATATGACATTCGGCATAGAGAAATGTAAAACAGTACACATAGTGAGAGGAAAAATACAACCGGGTGACTATACTTTAGATGACAATAACACTATAACAGCACTGGAAACAAATGACCTATACAAATATCTAGGATACAAACAGTTGAAGGGCTTAGACCACACTACAACTAAACAGACATTAAGTAACGAATACAAAAACAGACTCAATAAAATATGTAAATCACAACTATCTGGAAAAAATTTAATTAAAGCCATAAATACTTACGCCATCCCTATCTTAACTTACTCATTTGGAGTTATAAAATGGTCTAAAACTGATATAGAAGCTATAGAACGAACCACACGCACAACTCTTACAAAACACAAACACTTACACCCCAAATCAGCAATAGAGAGACTCACTATAAAAAGACAGAAAGGAGGTAGGGGCATGATAAACATCAGCCACCTATGGCAAAAACAAATATACAGCTTACACACATTCTTTCATACTAAATCACACACAAGCTCTATTCACAAAACAATAGTCCAAAATGACCTCAACTACACACCACTTAATCTAAACCAACCACTTGAAACGCGACATCTCGATGATGACCCACAAACTAAACAGATCGACAACTGGAAGAAAAAGGTACTTCACGGACGACATCCTCATGACATAGAACAAACCCACATAGACACGACTGCATCAAACACTTGGCTGAAAATAGGTAATTTGTTCCCAGAAACCGAAGGCTTCATTATTGCAATACAGGACCAAATAGTAAACACCAAAAACTACCGAAAATACATCATAAAAGACCCAACAGTTACAAATGACAAATGCCGTAGATGCCACACTCAGTCGGAAACCATACAACACATAACCGGAGCATGTACAACACTTACACAGACAGACTACACACACAGACACAATCAAATTGCAAACATCATTCATCAAAACCTAGCACACAAACATAATCTCATTCAAAACAACCATACACCATACTACAAATACAAGCCACAGGTAGTTCTAGAGAACACAACACACAAATTATACTACGACCGAGCTATACTGACAGATCGCACTATCCACTATAATCGACCAGACATTACGTTAATAGACAAAATAAAGAAGATTACTTACCTGATAGATATCTCAGTCCCTAACACACACAATATACAGAAGACCATCACAGAAAAAATAACAAAATATGCAGAACTAAAAGACGAAGTTTATAGGATATGGAGACAGGAGAAAGTGTACGTAGTTCCAATAGTTTTATCCACAACAGGCGTCATCCCAAAACACCTTCACCATAGTTTAAAATTACTGGACCTAAAATCATACATTTACACTACCTTACAAAAAGCCGCTATATTAAATACATGCCGAATTGTGAGAAAATTCATGCAACTTGACACAGAAAACGATAGTCAGGAAACAAATTAACAATCTCTGCTGCATTTACTTGGTGGATAACCCGTAAATGTAGCTTAGTTACCAGCCTAGAGCTGAGAAAACCAACCTTTCCGATAATAATAATAATTCATTTATTTCAGATTAATAATCCATAATACACTTAAACAACAAAGAACAAAATAATTGAGACATGACACACAAAAACGAATAATACACTAAAATTAAACACTAATTAAAACTGATTAAAAAACATTTTGTATTTTTAAATCACTTTGCAAATAAAATGCGAATTTCTAATCAGTTTTTGATGAATAAAGGGAGCCTTTACGCACTGTCGAGGCGTGGTGAAAATAAATTGACCGCCGGTCGAGCCCGCGTCGGTCACATATGAATGATGCGCGTGCGCCTGTAGCCGGACGCAGCCTATTAGCCCAGCGCTGGGTGCTTCTACCGACTCTCTAAAGGTTCTTATGAACATGATGAAGTTTTAAATGCGATCTTCTAATTCAGATTTCTTCAAATTTCGTTACGATTGATTAAGTTTTGAAAGAAACAGTCGAGAGCGGAACCTCGATTTTAAAGATTTTTTCGCAATATCTTTTAACTCAGTTGTTCTGTAGGAACAGTTTTTTTTCGGTAAATCTAGTTAATAATACTAGTATATTTAACTGAAATTCCCAAATTGAAAGGGGGGCTTCTTTCCATTTTAGCATGTTCGCTCCCGTAGCATCTTATGTGCAAGTATAGATACCAATTACTCATAGTAATAAGAAATTCATACTAATATTATAAATGAGAAAGTGTGTGTGTGTCTGTTTGTTTGTCCGTCTTTCACGGCAAAACGGAGCGACGAATTGACGTGATTTTTTAAGTGGAGATATTTGAAGGGATAGAGAATGACATAGGCTACTTTTTGTCTCTTTCTAACGCGTGCGAAGCCGCGACCAAAAGCTAGTAGGTAATATAATAAACATACCTAATGTTTTAATTGTCTTTAATACATATATACATAAATACATATGTACCTATCTTTCTGTATCAGTTAGTAGCTCGACACTACCAATCCTAACTCAATCATCTCTCTTTCGCGACATTATATATATTTAGTCATAATAACATTGAAACCTACTTCATATATAAAACCTCAACTACATATTTTGGTACATATTCCGAAATTTAAAAAAAATGTTTTGAACTCTTATTGAGTAACAAAAGGCTCAAGTTTAAAAACAAAACAAATTATTCTAGGACTCAGGAGGCCCTAATCAATTACGTTGCGAAAATGTCACGAGCTTAGAAACATGCCAATAAATATTATAAGACTTCATTCCCACCATCCACAATTATAATGCCGAAGAAAGTCAGTAGAATTTCCCCGGTGCGACGAAATGTCGATTGTCCTTATATGAAATGCGGTAAGGGCACCCTCGTACTGGAAAAGCGTTAGCTGCCTAGGACTTCGCTTTTTATTCGCCCCGACGCCACTTTGATTGGACGGCTGTTCTAGAAAATAATCATTTATTCTGCACGTGCCTTTTTAAAGGTATTCGTGAAAGAAATATGGCCGGACTAGCGACGAACTTTATTAAAAAGCTGTTGTAAGTTGTTTATAGTTGTGAAATTTAGTATAAATAGTTGCTAAGATTGTTAATAGTTATGGATACATTGCTTGCAATTCTACAGGGATAGTTACGCTTCTTGAAATTGTTTTATAGATAGGTTCAATTATTTGAAGTAACATAATATGGCAGTAGCGGGTTCAAGGCTCGAACCAGTCAAATTTCGCAATTTATAAACGCTTATATTTGAGCTTTTGCCGTCCTCTAAAGTGCTGTGCGTCATAACTCATATGTTTTCCGCAATAGTTTACTACATACTTAAAGTATTATTTTTAATACACATATCTGTGTATAATAAAATCATTCATATAAGTGAATTACTATCACTACTTTTACTTAAGGTAATGTAGGTACAAGATAATATATAGGTACTGAAAGAGTTCTGTTTCATTTTCCTAGACGAAATTTTTAATTCAGTAGAAAATCGGGAAAATCCTGATCCAAATGAACACGATTTTCCATAGTTCACACCAGTAGCATGCGCGCAGTTGATAGAAAGGTGTAGCTTTCCATATTGCGTGGCGTGGCGTCAATTAACACGCCTGTATCCCATGAAGGGGTAGGCAAACCTAAACTACTCGACTTAATGGGGTTGACAGAAGAATGTGACATTGAGCAGTTCCTGCAATATTTAACCCATATCCCACAGTCGACTTCTACGAAATTGAGCTGACGATGACGCCGCAATATGGGAAATTGAGCTGACGATGACGCCGCGGATCCTGCCGCGCGTGGTTACTGATGACCTGCATCAACGTACAACTAATAGGTATACTTTAGGAATGTTACAAAGGTGATATGAGGTTTTAAATGGGTGGCAAAAAGAAGCAACAGTAGGGTCCATAGAGTCAGGTGCACTTTATGTTGAATGTGGTACCTTCTCGTTCTGAAACCAAAATACCTAATTCAAAGCGCAATCCAAGCTTTAACATCCGCCATATGGAAAATTGGAACTGGTAGAAAAAAATACTCTTAAGTAAACAAGAGGTCAAAGCACAAGGAATGCTCAACCAATTTGCTGCTTAAAAGTTATACTATTTACGAGTACTGGTGGGTAGTAGTAAGTAATTATTTAAACAAATAACGGATAAACTCCTGAATCATAAAGTGTACATACCTTAAGTAGAAAAGATTTCCCTTAGTTAACCTTTTCAAAATCACCACTTCGCTAAAACCCCTTCTGAAATGGCTAGGTGTGGATTGCCTCCATAAACGGTTCAGGCCTCTGACCAAACGTCCAATCTTTGACGCTGCGCAGATTTCTCTCTCTATCGCGCCAATAAGGAAGAGCAATAGAGAGAGGAAACGATACAGACTGTCAATGACTGCACGCTTGGCTAGAGACCAGACCTCTGACCTTTTAACGACCAGTTTCCATGTCTGGCCAACGTTAGACCACATAGCTGTGCCTTGTTTAATTGTATTTTGCAGTCTAATAATTAGCAAATCGCGTTTAACTGAGAACCAACTTACGGGTGTAAAATTTAATTTGAAAGAAAATGTAAATGTGATAGAGTTTGAAGTAGGTATATATATAGTCCTCCTCACCGATTTCGGCGACGGCGACCTCATCAGAAACTATGGATAACGCCTGTTATGGGCTCTAATATGGCTGGCCAGGCCGAACTTCGTTAAGTTCTTCGGCAAGTGCTACAATAGGGTTGGCCAGATGTATTGTATGTATATACGTAGGAGGGCTTCGGTCTGTCTTTGCGTTGCTGGCGTTTGTCATCTAAAGTATTGAGGCGATTTTCCTCGAATACTTTGATATTCTTAAAGATTGTTGATCGCCAAGATGACCTATTTGTAGCAAGCTCCTACCAACGCTCAGGGTCAATGCTGCAAGCGGTAGGTAGGTACAAATGGGGTGTAGGCACAAGTACATGTTGGCTGTTAAATAAATTGTTTTTGACTTGAGTGGCTGCTAACTCACTCAAATGCTTATTTTACATCGAGAACATGGTACCAATCTGTTAGACAAGTCATGAAATACATATTAGCTTACCAAGCATCTTTTCTTTCACAGCGTTTTCTGAAATAGACGAAAATCTTTCTCAATATTTTCGCGGACCACCTATAAAGAGCCTGTCACTGTTAGCTACCTGCTAATTATAACATTTGTGTGATTTATTTACCTCTAAGTATATCTAGATATCTACCTAATTGCACATTACTATAATTTTGAAAGTCAGTGTGAATAATTAAGGATAATTGAGTTTTTCTGACTTTTGGAACATTAGAGTATGTATTATAGTGCGTATTAGAGGTGTGCGCCGATGGCTAAATCGTCGGCGGCGGCGTCCGGGCCAAAAATGGCCGGCGGCGTCGGCGTAATCGGCGTGATCGGCGTAATAATTAAAAACATGTAATATTTAAAAAAAAACGGCACTTCTATAATCGGCGTTACAAAGTACATAAATAAACTTTTTATCATGAGTCCTGTGTCACAATTTCATGTTCTAAGAAATATTAGTAGCAAATTATTTCGTTTTTGACTCGAAATTTGTCACTTACTTGATATGAACCGCCGCCGCCTCCGGGCATTTTTGCCACGCTGCCGTCGCTGACTATTAAACGGCGTGACCTTGGTGATTACTAAAATGCTCAAACTTGGTATTTGTATGTGCACTATTTGGATATATTTTTGAACTTTTTTATGCAATATTTGTTACAATTTCAAAATAAACTTTACTATGAATAAAATATTTATTATTCAGCATTAAGAAAGATGAGGGACTTCAGTATGAAGTTCTTAATGGCATGCGAAAAACTAGGCATGCGGGGAGATCTGTGTGCGATTTTGCTCTGGCTTACGTCTTGACTATAACCAAATGGTTACAGCGCCTACGAAAATATCAGATCTGGAGAGCCAAGACTTTCCCTGTTGGATCTTCAGCTATTTTTCCATCTGGATGACTACCATGTATTATTCAAGATTTCAGGGCTCCTCGAAAAATGCCTATGTGCCCATCGCGTCGGCAAACTGCTTATATCCACTGTGTGTAGAACTATAATGGGACGCGATGGTTTTTTGCGTCCTAGGTACTCATAGAGGTATATTACCCAGGTTGGCTTCACTTTGCGTGATCTTAATTTCGTTGCTGGATCAACTATTTGCATCCAACTCAAATTATGCCGGGAGCTATATGCTCGACATCCGTTTCCACCATAGTTGTGTGTAAAGCTCTTTTTTTTCCCGACACTCATCAATTGACTGGGCACAATGGAATTCCTGTGGTTGTGCTGATGATGTGTGTGTTCCTCCGATTATTATTTGGGGGTATTGTGGGCCTTTCCGAGTCACGCCGACCAGTGATCTATTGTGACGGCTCTTTGTGATTAAATAACCTTACTCATGCCCGTTAAATCCAGGAAGTTCCAGATTTTCTGGACTGTAAGGTCTTGCACCTCATAGGGTTGCAGTGCTCCTCCGATGTTAAGACCTCTTTACCAGCTTCCAAAGGACCTCATAAAGAAAGATTGCCTTGCAGATTCATGGTAATTTAGAAAATAATTTATTTAATGGAAGCCAACAATGATAAAAAATATTTTGTGCTATCAACGGATAATTATTAGGGTAATCAGTTTTTTTTCCTATCCCGTGTTCATTTATGTACGTTTGTTATTTAACTCACTGTTTATATTAAAATATACGTATGATTTTTATATAAGGAACACCTCCTAAGTCCCCACGTACTTATAGAAGTAGGTACAAATTAAATTCGAGTTTTGAACTCTTATATAAGTATAAAAGAAAGTTCCAAATTCAAAATCGGAATAAAATGGCCTGGGACTTACGAGGTTCAATTTAAGGTCACGCCAAATTCACGCCGCCACCGCCGATTTTTGGAACCGCCGTTGCTGATCAATTTTTAATCGGCACACACGTCTACAGGATGAATAACACAGAACAAGTCAAAAATTAGGAATTATTTTCACGTCGACCTCACGCCGATTTCACGCCGGTGAAATTATCGGCGGCGTCGGCGTGGCAAAAATGACCGCCGGCGTACGCCACGCCGGTCGGCGCACACCTCTAGTGCGTATACGACTAGGTATTTATATGTAACAAGTTTTAACAGTATTTTACAAGACATTACTCAATTTAGAAAAATGATATTTGAATAACCGAATTATCAGTCGAATGATCGTATTTGTAATGAGACAATATAAACTCATTCATTAAACAGAGTGAATGTTAGGTTTACTAAGCAAGTATACACTGCAGATAATACTAACTTAAAGATTTCACTTTCTACATTGTAAACATAACCAGGGTGGCTAGCCGAATGGCACAATCGCTCACGAAACGCTCACGAAACGAAGCGCTAGTAGATATCTATCTCTATCGCGCTTGCGTATTGGCGCGACAGAGCCAGCGGCGTATCGCTTTCGTTTGGCGTCGGAGAAATGCCATTCGGCTACGGGGCCTGAAAACGAACATTTGAAAAGTCGTTAAAATTAAAACGTAGCCCCCAGTCATGCGCGGTTGCACATTACTTAAGAAGATCTTTCCTAATCTTAATGAGTAGCTATTTATTACTTTCTAGTCGTGGGAAGTCTAGAAGCTTTAGCTGATTAGTCTTGGGCCAAATTTAACCTCATTCGTGAGGAAAACTCATTTATAAAGCGGCCCAAAAGATTTATTCACTTGACGCCAACAGATAGAACTTGAAATAATGCGAAACCCATAAATTTGAGATATATTAATTTCAATCAAAACGAAAGAAAATTGTAGTCTCAAAAAGTATTCTTTGGACTTTACATGTACAACAAACACAACGTACACATTAAATTAATTTCTCTCTAAATTACGCGGGTTGCATAAGTTGCATTGTAGTTAGATACTGTATTAAGGAAACCCTGGCCCCGTAGCCGAATGGCATTTCTGCGACGCGAAACGAAATCGAAACGCCGCAGAAAGGTAGTCTGGCTCTGTCGCACCAATACGCAAGAGGGATAGAGATAGATATCTAAGAGGGTTTCGTTTCGTGAGCGTTTGCTCAAACGCTGCACAAACGTGCCATTCGGCTACGTACCCAGAAGGATTCACATATGTTACTAAATGTACTTATAACTCTACACAGCAGTTTTGGACATGTACTTGTATTATATTTAATTAATTATATGTATAGATATAGATTTACCGATTCATCATCATCAAACTTGATCCTCTTAGACACGAGAAACTATAATGCACGAAATTTATGCATAATTTGGTGAGGTGTAGACGGAATCATTTTTCAGTGTGTAACTCAGTCCGTTCAAACTCAAAAATGATTTTGTCCCTTTCACT
Source organism: Leguminivora glycinivorella (assembly GCF_023078275.1). Classification (NCBI taxonomy): domain Eukaryota; kingdom Metazoa; phylum Arthropoda; class Insecta; order Lepidoptera; family Tortricidae; genus Leguminivora; species Leguminivora glycinivorella. Next base: position 7,634,232 of record NC_062971.1, read on the forward strand.
CTCCAGCTTTAAGACACTCGAGTGAAAGAGACGGTAATAACGTCTCGATTATGTAATTGCGTAGACGCGGCTTGATTTACGATCGCCAAATAGATAGCTATTTAGTCGCCGCCATAAATTAAATACGATGTTTTACATATTTTATTTATGATGATTAATGAACGGATTAAGATGAATCTTTCAAAGAAAGTTGTAAAGCTTTGGCACTATTGATTTCTTAATAAATAATATGCTTCTTGGAAAAATATTTTTAAGCGATTTCTGAGAATAGTTCGTATATTAAATCATACTATGTCGATATGTAGTCGAATATTTTTTCCGGTTCAGATTGAAAACGCATATATACTAATTATTAAGTGCACGGTTTAGGGTAATTCCGAATGACAGAAATGCTCGGGTAATTACGAAAGGGGAATCTTGATATGATGGAAATAATGGTGAATTTTATGCGACTTTCGAAATTAGACGACTTTGGGAATTACCCTAATTACAATATACTATAAAAGATAAAATATTCTCAGTAACAAGAAGAAGAAGAGTTCACATAGCTCATCACCAATGCCTATTTAGTGTAAGTAAAGCAATTAACTTGGCTAAGCGGATAATGATCTTATCAGATGTAATTTGCCTATTTAACTGTTTCACACGTATTTCAATAGCAAGTTGACACGCATGTAGGTATATACTGAGTGTCATGCTTCAAATAATCACAATATTACGCCAATTAATCACAACAATCGGATGTAATAAAGAAACATTGTCACGGTCGGTCAAAGGGAACGAAAGCATCAATTATTATTCAATATGAAAGTAGGTATACATCTATAATTATATATAGATGTCTAACATGAAACATCTTTCTCAAAATAGGATATTTTGTTTTGAAAGAGTTCAAAATGTTATTATGTTGGGGGATGTGAATGTTAGGGGATACAAAACATCAAAACAAAGTTTAATTTTTATCCGACACGCCGTGCCTACCTACATAAATAGATAGATACCTATAGATTAATAGGCATACTGGTACATTATGATACAAGTGCGGAAAAGAGAACGTGCGAAACGAGTGGGAATCGACACTGAGTTACGAATTTCTTTTTCGTTCGTGTACCGTCAAATGCTGCAACTTACCCTACCTAACATTGCCTGGGTCTAAATTGGTAGGACGTTTTTCAGTAGGTATAATATGGCCCTTTGAAGTTTCGTCATGACAAGTACTTAATGTGCTGCTTTGCGCACTCGTGCGGATAAATAGCAGTAGGTATATGAATTGCTAGAGTCTGGCTAGCCAAATATTGTTGACAGATATTTCCTTGTGGTATCACCAATTGTCTATGGTTTAAAAAAAGGCTAAAAGTCTGCTGTCAATTTATGTCACTTATTCAAATTGTTCGCGGGTTATTAAGGGTAAATCTTAAATATAACAATGACGATACCAAGCGAGGTCCGCAATTTGCTGTTTAAGCTAATAAATAATTACAACCAAGAGCGAAGTCGACGTGAAGCGGCATATAATGAAAAACTGCAATGTTTACAAGTCGTAAACAATATAGTAGGTTGGTGCTCTATTAATATTTTGATACTTTAAGTACTAGTTCTAACATTTGCCAATAACTTTGATTAAGTATGTGAATATAATAAAACTTAAATCTCATAAACAGGAAAAGAGTGTAAAGACAAGGAGAAACTCGAAGCTCTGGAAAGTATTAATAAAATAAAAATATTGGAACGTAACGACTTACTTACGAAAAACCAATATTTAGAAGAAATCAGTGAAGTGACTGGTCAGTAGTAATTTGATATAAAAATATAAAAAATAAAATAAATAATATAATTTAGCCTATATACGTTCCACTGCTGGGCACAGGCCTCCTCTCATGTCTGAGAGGGCTCGGGCTATATAGTCTCCACGCTAGCCCAATGCGGGTTGGAGACTTCACATAAATCTTTGAATTTCTTCGCTGATGTATGCAGGTTTCCTCACGATGTTTTCCTTCACCGTAAAGCTAGTGGTACATATTAAATGATATTTCGTACGTAAGTTCCGAAAAACTCATTGGTACGAGCCAGGATTTGAACCTGCGACCTCCGGATTGAAAGTCGGGCGTCATCGTCATATCCACTCGGCCACCACTGCTTATATGGCAATAAAAATATAAAATATATAAAAATATCTTGGTGAAACATGTCTATATATGAGCGGCAAAAATGTCGATAGTGCATTTTCTTTACCTACCTACTTAACATATTAAACAGACATTTAAAATAAAACTCCCCCGGGATGTTCCTTCGGGACATCCCGGCGTCCATTTTTGGATAAAATAGAGGATCATCTCTAAACTTTTTGGTAGGAGGTAGGGCATAGCGAATGATATTCCGCTTTGTGTGGTAGGGCACAGCACAGCGGATATCGTCTCGCTCGAATCTAGAGCAGAGCCCAACTGGGGTAGTACCTCCGCCTTACAGAAGACCGCAGCCAAATAGCACTAGACCCTACTCATAGTGTTGTGTTCCTGCCGGTGAGTAAGGCTGCCGGAGCTCAACGAGGGTGCGGTGTGCTGATGACGGGAGGACTTACGGAACTAACTTGTTCCGTCTATTGTCCGTCGTCCGTTGGCAACCCGAACCCTCCTTAGAACTTGTACACTCCTTTTTGCTGTGTACTTAACACAGCAAAAGGGAGTGTACAAGTTTCTAATGGGGTGGCAACGCGCATGTGACACTATTTGAGTTGTATGCGTCCATAGGTTACGGTGACCGCTTTACATCAGGCGGGCCGTATGCTTGTTTGCCACCGACGTAGTATTAAAAAAAAAAAACTCCATACACTCACGCAAAAAAAAAAAAATTGAAATAAAACTCTTTTAAACGGATTAATCGCGTATATTAACATTATGACCTACGTTTCGAGCCCTTTACAGCACTCGTCTTCACAGGTTCTACCCCTAAGACAGACATTTGAACCTTAAAAAATGTTAATTACCACCATTAATTGGATCAATTGCTAACAGATTTTGTCAAATTTCTGTACATATATTAGCAATTTCTATTGATTTTCAATATAAGTGTGCACAGAAAACAAAAATATTTTCTAGTATCAAAACTATATCTCCTACTATACCAAATGTGACCAGCCCTAGATTTTTTGAATTTCCCGCCAAAAGTTGGGGCAATATTTCATTAGCCACACTCTAATTCTTTATTCAACCACAGACTTACATGCTTCGTGAAATTAAAATATTCCCACTGTTTCACAGATAAAATTAAAAATAATTTACTTTTCCCCTCACTAGCTCGGAAACACGTGTTTTGTCCTTTAATACCAGCGGGTAAAAACGCATTTTATCCACTAGTGGGTAAAGTAATTTGACCTTGAATAAAGTCAAATTAACTGCTTTAAAATTGATAGAAGTAGGTGAATCTAGTAATAAAGATGATTTACCACCTGTGGAACTACTGGAAGCAGTGATAAACGCATTTTTTGCGTTGTAGTTTCCTCGCTATAGTGAGGGGTTTTGTGTTACACTCGGGTCCAAATGTATTTTAAAGTTTTTCTATTCTCGAACCACTCGCTTCGCTCGTGGTTCAACTACCTTTCACTTGGTTTTTCAATTCCACACTCGCAAATGTATTTTACTTAACTATTACTTCTCGTGTGTTAAAAAATACAACTTTGCCCCCTTGTATAACAAATAACTATAAATGTACAAAAACAGATGTAAAAGTCAGTCGTATCTCAAAGCCTGTTATTAAGGTCAACAATTCAACATATCGCTTAAAAACCATGTTGCTCGGCCCTTTGTTCTCGATTCTCGGACTTCCAGGTTCTATATAGATACAAAATGGCCGCATAAAATATATAAAGTTACGGCAAATTGTCTCAATTACCTATTGATTATCACACGGATGCAATGTTATTGTACGTTCGCTTTGTACGGAAACGATTGGTACAGTCGGTGATGAAAGTGTCTGTTATATATTTATTTATTTATAATTATGAATTTAAAGGTCTCACTTCATAACAGTATACTGAAGGTCATAGCTGACAGGGTGGATTGTCCATTTCTGAAATTTTGAATGAAAAATAAAATTATTAATTAATTTTTAATATAATTTAATATATGTATTAGCAATAAGTAACTAACATAGCTATAAGTCTACTAACAATTCTATGGATACAATTTAATATGAAATAAAGATTTAATAATAATTAATAAAACTCTGAATCTTATTATAATGGTATTAGAATGAAGCAAAATTAACATAAGTTTGGTTCCTAACATTTATTTAATTGTCATTTGAAATATGTACATCACATTTTATTATGGGATTTTTTGCTTTGTGCCAAACATTAGGTAGGTAGGATGTGGTTGAATATTATTAATCCTCTTGACGCAAATTCCTCAAAATTAAACATATGTATGCTTATGTGAGCGAACTTTTCCTTTTTAGTCATTTAAATATTTATATCCTTTAATAAACATTAGGAAAAAGACTATACCCGTGCCCGTGTGGTGACGGGTTAAGAATTTCACCACCCCCTTACTTCCCGTGGGTGTCGTAGAAGGCGACTGAGGGATATGGGTCAAATTGTGGCGTAGGCGAGAGGCTGGTAACCTGTCACTTTAATGTCACAGTTTCGTTTTCTTTCAACCCCTTATTTGCCAAGAGTGGCACTGAAACATGAGTAGTTTCATGTGCTCTGCCTACCCCTTCATGGGATACAGGCGTTATTGTATGTTGTAGGAAAAAGACTACCAAAATTGTGCAGTTGTTTAATATTTATGATGATTTGTATGATGTATAACGAAAATAAGTTTTTTTTAAACTATAAATGGGTTTACTCAATCAATAGCAATACTCATGGCCACAGACATAGCCGAGGCGTAGACGACACGTGGCCTATGATGGAGCGAGCTTTCCCAAAAGGTGCCTGTTTTTTAACCCCCGACGCAAAAACGACGGGGTGTTATAAGTTTGACGTGTCTGTCTCTCTGTCTGTTTGTCTATTTGTCTGTTTGTCTGTCTGTCTGTGTGTTTGTGTGTGTCTGTCTGTGGCATCGTAGCTCCCGAACGGATGAACCGATTTCGATTTAGTTTTTTTTGTTTGAAAGCTGAGTTAGTCGGGAGTGTTCTTAGCCTATGTTCTATGAAAATCGGTCCACTATGTCGCGGTCGAGGGTTTTTTTAAAAAATAATTTTGTGGTTAGGTTATTCATTACCCTTTTTTTGCAATGGTGGGATTTGCACTTATGTCGACGTCTGTATTGTTACCGTAGTCGTGCGCTCGTGCGTACATTTCTCAAATTGACCAATTCGCGCGATCGTTCGTTTTGTTATTGCTCTGTTACTTGTTATTGCCACCATAATTCCTGACAATCTAACTTTTTAATGAGCCGGTGGCAACCATTCTTGTTTTATTGTGTTTGTTAGGTCGTGATTGGAAACATGACATGCATTATTAGTGTCATTTATAATCGTTATAATCGTCCGAGTTGTCGAACACTTTCTACCACGGTTGGGCATAATTGCTATCGTCTTATCACGATATAATAACATTGATTATGATATGATCATATTTATTTGTTAGTTTCATCTCACGCGCCACACTTTAGATACTCTGTCTGCCCTGAGGTATTTTCATTTATAAATTAGATCATTATTTGTATTACGTCATTACTTTTAAAAATCTCGTATCTCACGCTGTTCCTCAAAGTTAAAACACAGTAAGTCTATATGCATTCCATACATACTACAATTTTCTTTTCATTGACAGAAGAAGATACAAGTTTTTTTTAAAGTAGTGACGATTAGGTAAGTAAGTACAACTAATAAGTAGGTACCTACTTATAAAGGTGTTACCAGGGTGGCTAGCCGAATGGCACAATCGCTCACGAAACGCTCACGAAACGAAGCGCTAGTAGATATCTATCTCTATCGCGCTTGCGTATTGGCGCGACAGAGCCAGCGGCGTATCGCTTTCGTTTGGCGTCGGAGAAATGCCATTCGGCTACGGGGCCTGGTACGTAAAATAACGTACATATGTGAGTGTGTTTAGTAAAACGTTTGTCGGTTAAAATTAAGGCGACATTTACTTGTATCTTTATATGAATAAACTGACAAAGCGGCTTCATAGCAATCGACAAAGTGGGACGTTTTTCCGTGCACGCTCACATATGTACTTTGTTACGTGCCTACCGAAATTAAGCAAATGTATGTAAATACATTAATTGTATTTATATCATATGTACATAGTAGGTACATTTATTACAATATAAAAGTGCTATATGTACTTAGGTAACTATGATACCTAGGTACATGTTTCTCAAACTAACAGGCAAAATAAATGAAATATAACTTATATAACTTTTGGAATGAATCAATCGGCTTAATAAAACACACCTACTGACTAAAGTGGTTTTACTAAGAAGAAACGCCATAATTCAGAGTTAATCTTCTAACGTCTCTTTAAATTCACATTAATAGAATCCTAACATACGTTATTTAACATCAGTGCATTATTTTTGCACAGTTTCGTGTAGTATAATTAATAACGTATACCCAGAAAGTTCTAGCCAGGATAAATGTATAAAGATACTATATTCATAGGGTATTTATTTCCAAAATATCTCTTCATAAAGTCCTCAGAATTTAGTTGTCACCATTGAGTAATTATTACTTCGTATAGAGGAGCTATAGCAAACAACGAACGTGTCACAGCCTGTAAGCTGAAGGCGGGGCGAGGGGGCGGGGTGTGAACCAATGGCCTGCTTCCGTAACGTCGCAAGCGCTACGATTTTACTCGGCGCTTACGACGTTTCGGTCGCGATGATGAGCCCTGCATAGAGTGCATAGATTAGAAGTCGTAGTATAGAAGTGACATGGGTTTACATGGGCATTTTTTTAATTTATGACTCAATTAGCGTGAGTTGTTAACAAAAAACATAAATCGCTGTTAGTTTTGTAACGACAATCAAGCTTGAAATCTGTATTTAAAACTAAACTTTTTTCACGTTCTGAATTTAGATTATAGCTTAGTATAATTTACATAATTAAAACAAAAACGATGTTTTTATTGAAATTCCATGCTTAATTATCGTTGCAAAACTAACAGCGATTTAACTTTTTCTTAACAACTCAATCCCAATTTTTTTAAATGCCCACATAGAAAGCTGCATACGGACTGAGCATACATGTGTACACGTAGCCGCAACTGGATATTAGTTATTTATGTGACTGTTGCATAATGGTAGGCATTAAAACATGAGTGTTGTTTTTGTTGTGTTAATAAGATAAGATGAATGTTTTAATGCCTAATTATGTATAGTCGCATACATAACTTTATCTACATCCATGTATGTATGGGCGCGGGTTTATCGTCCCATACAAAATTTGAATTTCGCGCGTTTTTATACTCTCATAATTTGCTTGACCGTCTACCTACCCAAATTCATTCAGATAGGTTAGGTACTGCACTTACATTTACATACTCACATGAAATTCGACACGCGTATTGAGAGTCTGTTATAGACCGACATGTCGGAAAACTGTGCAATTCTGACAATAATAATTAAATAACCTTTTTTGCGTCGATACATATATATAATTTAATGTATGATAGGAAACTTGAACTAACTTGCGATATTGTCACGTCTGCTTTTGTTGCATTTTTTACTCTTTGGTTTCAACGAAACGGCGCCGCCGCAACATGGCGCTTCGGCATGAGTTTATATTGATACATTTTTTTAAAAGTAAGCGTGTTTAAACAAAAATGCAGTAAACCTACGTATGAAAAGTCACTCCTTGGCTTTAGTTAGATTTTCCTGAGCAGTTTGTACAGTACCTCACTACACATGACGGCATTATTTAGACGAAATATTTTTCATTGCGATACGTCAATCTACCACAGCCGTTCGGCACAGACTAAGCGCGGTTGTGCTGATCGGCTCTAAGTGTTGTTACACAAAATCAAGTTGAGGTGCCCTCTCTAGTTAACATAATTACTCAAAGGTTGTCACCGATTTAACAAATTTTTTAATCAATCTTAAATATCCTACATCTCTATTAACACAATTTACGCCAATATTTCTCACCCAATGTCCATAAAAATGTTACCACTCGTTGAAATTACAAAATACCAAATGTTAATCAACAAAAACACCTACGACCATCACCCGTGCCCCAGGCAAACAGAAGCGAAGTGAAACTTCCATCACCAATAAACCTTGATCCATCACGGGGCGCTAGCAACTTCACATCATTCCACAATCTATTCCAACAGTCCGTAATGTCATTCCCGACCGCAGCTCAAGCTAAAATGGCCGCAATGATAGAAAGTGGCAACTTCGCCATATCAAGCAAGCCGTCTCCGACACATTAAATATGATATTTAATAATCGCTTCACGGGATAAGTCTTGGATAGCTTGTTAATATTGCTAAATTAATTGGAAAATATTGAGCGATTAAATAAAATAAACATGTGTCGATATTATCTTTGTGAAAACTTTTGTTAATTGGAGATAAGGTGGATAGTATTTTATAGTTATGTAATGATCACAGATACTTATGGTAATAATGCCCGAAATATTACGAGAGATTATTAAAAGAGAAGATTCCTTTAATAAATGTTGTATGAACACTTCGCAAAAAAAATACATCAATATTTTGGCAGATATTTTTTGTGCGTTATGAGTTTAGGTTTTCGTTGGTTTCCGCAACTCGGCGTCATAAAATTGCGGTTTTTTTGCGTGATGGATTGCCGGCACGGCGGCAGACCCTTGATGTTGCCAACGTCTTCTGGGATCGACCCCATAGGGCCTAGTGATACGACGAGGTGTTGTACCCGGTACCCACTACCACAGAATATATAATAGTACAAGTACAGAAGGCCCACTGCTTTGAAGTTCACGAAATGCCGCCTTTTTAAATACCTACAAAATTATTACAAAGAAACGAGCCGCACGTACGCAGCGTCGGACGCTAGGGTTGCCTATGTATTAAAAAAAATTATACTCAGATAAAATGTTATGGTATTATATTCAAGTCTTGGGTACTTTCTAGGTATATACAGTATTTTAGTTTAAATCCCAACGTCACAAGCCTGATTGAACGTTTCCGTGGGCCATAAATGACATAATCAATAGTAGATCTGTGTAAGATTGTCCTATTTTGTTCATAATGTTTGTTTAACTAAGCGTTATTAGCCATTCCACACGCGGATATCGCTTTTAACCTTTAAAAAAACTCGCGACGTATAGTAACAATAGAAAGTGCGAACAAGCGTTCCGTGAAAATGCGAGCCACCCCTGATTAGGCCGCGAACTCGCGGCCGCCCGCATGTACTTGTAGCGCGGCCATGGAATCGCGGAGTGAGCCGCCCCTGCCACTACTCCTACTCCCACCCCTGAATGAGCATTCGAGAATGACGCGGGTGTATATTTAAAAATACCTATTTTTTAACCCCCGACGCAAAAACGACGGGGTGTTATAAGTTTGACGTGTATGTCTGTCTGTCTGTCTGTCTGTCTGTCTGTCTCTGTGTGTGTCTGTCTGTGGCATCGTAGCTCCCGAACGGATGAAACGATTTAGATTTAGTTTTTTTTATCTGAAAGCTGAGTTAGTCGGGAGTGTTCTTAGGTATGTTTCATGAAAATCGGTCTAAGTACTATGTCGCGGTCGGGGCTTTTTTCAAAATTTTAATTTTGTGGTTAGGTTCTTGATGTTTTTGTTGACTTTAACTTACAAAAATTGACGCCCGAAAGCTGCAAGCTGCGATTAAAGACGGACAACTCAGTGGATTTCACTGAGTTCATTTGACACGCTAAGTGGATACGTTTGCTTGATCTAGTGGTCAAGACATTAAATACAGAAGCGGACAGTGCCAAAAATGTGTATACACGACTCCATATTATCCATAGATATTGCATACTTATTGGCAGTTTATCCGCAGCTATATTTAATGCCATGCTGACTGTACCTTTTACCGACAGATATTAAACGAATCACACGTGGATGTTCACACCAGTCACCAGTGGCATTGCGCAAGAACCGGAACGATTCAAATTATAATACCCATGTAATTTTACATTTCTCCAAATGCAACGAAACGTTTGATGATAATGATGACAGACGGCCTAGCCAAGGTGGCAATCGTTGACGCTTCGCGATCGAAACCCAGCCTGACTCTGTCGCGCCACTCTACACACGGTGTAAATGAGCAAACCGACTAATTTTAACGGTGTATATTAGGTACATATAACTGATCTATATTCCATATTTGAAGACTAAAGTGACATATACTTTTTTCTGATTTTCTCCTAGTTTCAGAGTTACCTACCATTAAAAAATAATTTGCTGGTAAAAAATGCTTTTTAACCTCCGACGCAAAAACGACGGGGTGTTATATGTTTGACGTGTTTGTCTGTCTGTGTGTGTGTGTGTCTGTCTGTCTGTGGCATCGTAGCTCCCGAACGGATGAACCGATTTAGATTTAGTTTTTTTTTGTTTGAAAGCTGAGTTAGTCGGAAGTGTTCTTAGCCATATTTCATGAAAATCAATCCGCTATGTCGCGGTCGGGGATTTTTTCAAGATTTAAATTTTGTGGTTAGGTTATTTGAGTAAGTCAAAACGCATCCAAAAAAAAATCAAAGAGACGTTCTTTTGTTTTTTACGACGAAATTAATCGTCGTTACAATCTCTTAGGTTCTCCGTGTGTAGAAGAGTGATAGGAAGATCTATCTACTTTACGCTTACGAAGTGTAAGATATTGTGACGTTGGCTAGTTACCCTGCACTGAGTTAGACCCACTCGATTATAAAATTTAGCTTAATGCCTTAAGGTTGTAAATGGACTACCTATAATCTTTTGTGAGACGTTTCAGAGTAACATTCTACTGATGATGGACAATAAAGTTTATTCCGAAATGTAGAGTAAATTACCATAGTAATTGTATTGTTACTTCACAACTTTGTTCCCGAGTACTGTTAGAGTTTATTCTGGTCAATCCTCTTAAATTGCAGCTTGGCATACCGTTTTATTGCTTTCTAATGTAAGAACCTATAGGCACAATAACAGTAAAAAAAATAATGTAATGATAAAGGGTGTGATAGCAAAACTTGCGAGCTTAAGACGCTACAGGAGCGAAAATGCTAAAATCCTTTCAATTTGGGAATTTTAGTTAAATATACTAGTGTTATTAACTAGATTTATCGAACTAGGGAACAAATCAAATTATTTTATTGAATATTTTTCGATTTGTTCTTTTTTCAAGTAGTCACACTACTATATATAAATTATAAATTTATATAGGTATCATACACGAAAGAAAAAAAAAAGGGCGGGTGGTCTAGTGGTGAGGACGTTAGCCGCGTAAGCTGAAGACCCGGGTTTATTTATTTATTTAATCTTTATTGCACAAAAGAAAATCTTGCAGTACAAAAGGCGGACTTAATGCTTTAAGGCATTCTCTACCAGTCAACCTCAAGGCTAAGCAGAGAGACTGTGAGCGGTGCTACAATTTCAACAGTAGAATCAAAACAAAGGAAATAAAAGAAAGCATACTAAATAAACTAAACATAAGTACACATATAATTTACAAATACATATACATACATATAACTATACATACCAAATATATATATATATATATACGAAACATGTGAAACTAAGAGTTTTTCATTCTGCTAGCAAAGAGAGCTCGTAAGGATTTTTTGAAAGAGAACTTAGTTGGGGCGCTTTTAATTTTATAAGGAAGTACGTTCCAGAGACGAGCCGCTTGCACGGTGAACGAATGTGACATGAACCCAGTACGGTGAGGAGGGATGGACAGAGACATGTTGCCAGTAGAGCGAAGTAGACGGTCGCGAGAAACTCCATAATATTGGAAAAAGGATTTGAGGTAGACCGGAGAATGTGGGTCGTTGAGCACAGAATAAAGAGTGGAAAGCAAGCGACTATTGCGTCGTTGTCGAATGGGAAGCCAGCCAAGCTGAGAACGAAAAGAGGAAACGTGATCATATTTGCGGAGGCAAAATATGAAGCGGATGCAGTTGTTAAGCAGGCGATCCAACTTATCGAGAAGTTCCCCATTTAAATCCGGATAACACACATCACCATAATCAATAATGGGCAGTATGAGAGAGTTAATTAATGCAATTTTCGTTTTGATTGGTAGGAAGTGCTTCAGTTTATTAAGAGAATGGAGTGATCCCATGACCTTACGGCTGATTTCAGTAACCTGTGCCCTCCAACTCAAGGTATTATCAAGAAGAACACCCAGGTCTTTAACATTTTCGTTAAATGGTATAGGGGATCCATTAAAGTTTACAGGAACAAGTGTGTTCAAGTCTAATTTAGCAAGCTGTTTGGAACTACCTATAACTATTGCCTGGCACTTTAACGGATTCACAAAGAGGCCAAACCTCTCAGACCACTGCTGGATATGTAGAAGGTCCAGATTAAGTTTAGCAATGCAAGCTGGAAGGTCGGGTTCGATTCCCGGCTCGGCCACCAGTGGGCCCTGTCGTTTTTTCTTTTGTGTATGATATCTTATCTATATAAATTTAGATTTATCGAAAAAAAATTGTCCATTCAGAACAACTGGTTAAAAGATATTGCGAAAAAATCTTTAAAATCGAGGTTCCGGTCTCGACTGTTTCCTCCTTCAAAACTTAGTCAATCGTAACGATATTTGAGGATCTGAATAACAATGAAATCATCTGTGTCGGACCGTTTAGTTTTTTTGGTTAATTGTTACCAATTTTGAATACCATACCTACCTTTTTTTACGCCATAACATAATCAATAAGGCCGTTTTTGGAATTTTTGATGGGCTCTAGCGTCTTTAAAAATAAGAATATTAAAAAAATCAAAACGGTCCGACACAGATAAAAATAATAATAATCTGTGTTGAAAAACTAAATACTCTTTCAAAAACCAGGGAGGAAACAGTCGAGAGTGTTTGTATGGAGAATTTACCCCTCCTGTATCGTCTTAAAGTTAAAAGTTGCACATTTGAAACTCTTACCTTCACGGGTTCATAGCTTAAATCGCATAGCATGGCCGACCCGGAACGAGAACAGACCGCGTAGTACCGCGACCGCGGCCTTAATAAAGCATTTCTTAAATTAGCGTCCAGTACAAACATGGCGCTTAATATGTTCCTGTATTTTTTTTTTTATAACTAAAACCGAGAGAAAGTCCCTCTACGCAGCGCAACTGCAGAATTGCCTTGTTTGACTTATCTTAGCCTTTACCGACATTCTAGAGAAACGGTTTACCTTTTAGGGGCTCCACATGGTTTTCATCGATTTTTGGCAAGTTTTGAGTTGAAACTCCTAAATTTGCACTACAGATAAAATTATAAAACCAACGGCCATCGGTCCTTCAATCTTTTATCTCTACTTATTCGTAAGTCCGTTTTCACATTATCCGATCCTATATCGGATGTCGGAAGGATTTCAATGGAAAAAATCCAAGATGGCGCCTGTAATGTATCGGTCCGACATCCGATATCGGATCGAATAATGTGAAAACGCACTAAGAGCCATATTTTGAAAAAAAAAAACTTATTTTTTAACGAATTTTTAAACATTGTCTAAAAAACATTTTTATCGAAATTTAATTTTAGTGAGGGTGTTGCATAGATTAAATGGACATGTTTGAATTTACTTTTGACTCTTCTAAAAATTTAAGACAGATTTTAATTTAAAACTAATTAAAACAAAAGTTATGACCCTAAAATAGTTCAACTATGATGCCAATTTAAATATCACAGAAACAATGAGCTGTGAAGTAATTATGAGATACTATATCGCCGACGAGACGATGCTGTTAATATGGTAGGCTTTAGAAAATATCATAATATCAATGGATTCAAATCGAAGGTCATTGGCGCAGGGAACGCCCTTAAACAAGAGACGTAGGAATAAAATATTGTGTTCAGGTCAGCAGAGGTACTATCAGCTGCAAAAGTGAATGGAGAAATTATGAATGAATTCATTGATAAATTCGCCATACACTTTTGCAACTCACTGTACCTATAATGGTTGTGTTATTGTCATTTAGCATGTCATGAGTTACTCTTTCACTTACATAAAAGTTCTAATAATTATTATGATAGACAGCCGCCGTTCTTTTAAGCCTGCAGACATATTTTATTGTTCGAAATTTCTCCGAGATCTGAAATAGGCGAAGACATAAAATAGTACACTTGTAATTATTAGTCCTGCTCCTGCACATTAAGCTTTCTAAGTAATAAACGTGGTTCAACACAACTACTGTGGTCTTGTTTTTATTGCCTGAATGAAGTTGTTCAGTACCCCAGCCGATCAGTTAATTAGTAGGTACAATAACCTAACCACAAAATTAAACATAATTACATACATACATACAACATACAATCACGCCTGTCCTGTATCCCATGAAGGGGTAGGCAGAACACATGAAACTACTCAAGTTTCAGTGCCACTCTTGGCAAATAACGGGTTAACAGAAAACGAAACTGTGACATTGCATTGAAGGCGACTGTGGGATATGGGTTAAATTGTGGCGTAGGCGAGAGGCTGGTAACCTGTCACAAAATTAAAATTTTGAAAAAACCCCGACCGCGACATAGTGGACCGAATTTCATGAAACATGGCTAAGAACACTCCCTACTAATTCAGCCTTCAAACAAAAAAAAACTAGATCGGTTCATCCGTTCAGGAGCTACGATGCCACAGACAGACACACACACAAAAACAGACAGACAGACAGACAGGCCCGTCAAACTTATAACATCCCGTCGTTTTTGCTCGGGAGTTAAAAATGAAATTGATCGGGCAATAAATAGGCAAATCTATCTGTAATTCTAGATATGTATGTGCCTGTCAGGGGTTGAACAGAGAACACCATTTTTTGTTTCTGTTGGCAAAGATGTATTATTGTTGGTTGAATAACCACAAAATTAAAATTTTGAAAAACCCCCGACTGTGACATAATAGACCGATTTTCATGAAACATAGCTAAGAACACTCCCGACTAACTCAGCTTTCAGACAAAAAAAACTAAACCTAAATCGGTTCATCCGTTCGGGAGCTACGGTGCCACAGACTGACACACACACAGACAGACAGACAGACAGACAGACAGACAGACAGACCGACAGACAGACAGACAGACACGTCAAACTTATAACACCCCGTCCTTTTTGCGTCGGGGGTTAAAAAATAGAGGACAACATTTTTTGATCTACCGGCAAAGAAGTATTGTATTCCGAGTACATTTCGCACAGTAAAAAAATAATTAGAGCTAAGTTTTCTTATACTTTATAGCCACTATTAATTTAATATACGGTGTTATTGTACTCACCTTATCATAGTTTATCAAAATGATAAATAACGATAAGGTAACACCCATGCAGTCATATTTCTAACCACCTACGCTTGCGATAAAACTATAAATATAATTAGGTTAGCCGAGCCGTCATGTTTGATAACTTTGATAACGTATTGCGTGGCAAAGACTTCTTAACTTGCTTTTGTGTTTGCGATTTTGTCAAAACATAGGAAGAAAAGTAGGTACATCAACTTACATATAAACTAGAAAACTCACATCATGGACGTGCCGAAATAATTAAACTTAAAACAAATTACCGCAACATCAGGCATAAACGAAAACAACTACATATGTACCTAATAGTTACCTACATACATGATCCCTTTTGTAAGTGGAATGAGACTTTACAAACTGATTACATTTTTAATCAACTTCAAAATTTAAAAAAAGTTATCAATTAAATTGTATGTTTGAAAATCCTTTCCGATATCAAAACAAAATCGTAGTACTTAGAGTTGAAGATATTTTGAAATAAGTACCTTTAAAAGTCTTTCCAGTAAATAAAGTGGCAATAACTTATAAGTCAATATAAAAATGACACGTCTCTCGCTACCATGAAGCAATTATTTATTCCTGTTAGTAAATAACAGGATTGAGTATTAAACACCGCACATGGTGGCTACAAGGCGAGGCAATGACACTATAATGATTAATCCCTTCCGGGGCTTCTCACCAATAAAACACCTGGGTAAACATATCGATAATTATGCAGGCATTACTTCCTAGCCTTGTAGGTATATTTATTAGCAAGAACATCTACATTAGATAGGTACTTGATGACGTACCTATTAGTAGTAGTACATATAATGGTCGAACTTCAGTATTTCGTTTCGTCCACTGCACAAGCGTACTCAGTTGTCTCATAGCTTCGAGTAAATATCTTGATTTTTCTGATATTTTTGTGTGCTTATTCTAGTACAAAATATATACCTACATTTAAAAGTAAAAAAAAAGTAATTCAAACAGACAAAGTCAGGATTACTTGATTGGAATGCGGCGTAAAATTCAATTTAGCCTTAAAACTTGTAATGGCATAGATACATATAAAGAATATACATAAAATTTATTAATTACAATTTAAACAGATATATATTACGACTAGGGATTGCAATCCGGTCTGATATCCAATCCGGCCGGATCCGGCCGGATTTTGGTCCCAATCCGGCGGATCCGGCCGGATCCGGCCGGATTGGCCTTGAGGATTAAAGGTACCCAAATAGTTACTTTTTTTGTATGTTTTCAGCATAATATGAGAAATATGATGGTATTTTGCTTCACGATTAATAAACCAAAAGTTGAAAGCTTAGAAATCAACATTTTTACCAGGTAATAAGTAAATTTTACTAAAATAATCAGTCGCAGATAAAATTCTTTCGTTCTTTTTAAACTTTCATAGGATAACAAAATTATTTTTACTGTATTGTTTTACAGTAATACCTATAGAGCTTTTAAGATACAATTAAGAACGGACATTATAACATTACCGGACATTATGCATGTATGCATTATGAGATAACTATTTAAAAAAAGATAATTATGTTTTGTGTTATTTTACAGTTAACTTTTCTCACACGCAAAGAAAAAAAAAACTACAGTAGCTAAATTAAAATCATCAAGAGTAATTGACCTTAGTATTATTTGCTATTGCTGAAACCACAATTTTACTGGATACCTATTAAAAATGTTCATATTTAAGCTTTGAATTGTTTTTTTATGATTATTGTAGCAATGTGCCCCTCATACTTCTTGTATCATGCTGAAAACGTTGTTGTTCTTGTAGTCCTACGTCACCACAGAGATGCAAAGGGCTGAAAGGGCCTTTTCAAGCTCGCGCCATGCCTTCCTGTCTTTAGCTACCCTCGTGGCCTCGCTCCAGCTCGACCCGGTCGCTCGTAGTTCATCCTCAACGGACCGCTTCCATGAGTTTACAGGGCGCCCGGAGCCAAGGCTCCTTCCAGCGGCGGGTGATTTCCAGCCGAAAGAAATGGTTGCGTTATTTCGTTAGAGGGAACTCTTGGAATTGTGTGCTACCAATGTACTTTTTGTGTCGCGGTTTCCTCACTAATGGGTGTTTGCTGGCATATACTCAATAGGTCTTGATTTCGGATAGTACATACAGAAACATACACATACATAGAGAACAACATGTACTGTTACCACCTAAAATGTACCTATTATGTTTTCACAAATAAAGAGATTCTGATTCTGATTCTGATAGTGTTTGGCCAGAAAACGCGAAGCGTCATTTGAGCACATTATTTTACATCCAAACGGCCTAGTAATGCAAAAAACGTACGTATTAAATTATTTTTTGATTGGAAATCAGACCGCATTTCAATCCCCTGTTAAGCTACGTTCAAATGTTAGCGTAAATGTTATTTTTTTGCACTATTTTAACATATTAAATTAAATTACCGGATCCGGTACCGGATCCGGCGAATTTCACCGGATCCGGTAGCATGAAAAAAGCACCGGATCCGGCCGGATTACCGGATCCGCCGGACCGGATTGCAATCCCTAATTACGACCCTCTAATATAGCTACCACATGCACATCTCGGACACTGGCGATCAAATATAAGAAAGAGGCGCGTTAGCAAAATTCTAAGCTCGTGTAGGTGAACGCGTAGGTACCATGCTTGTATGAGTGAGATATGACAGGTCGACTGTTCGCGTTTTTGACAGGCGGTAACTATAAGGTAAACGAGAGGGGTTGGGCGGCACTTTCAGCGGAGAGCGGGAGTGGCCATACTGTACGATAGTACTCTTTGTTATACTGTGCCACTGATATGACACTGATATGTATGATCGGGTGTGACAGTAACCTTAATTAGTCAATATCTATGCCACTTTTGACACTCCTGTAGGTAAGGCAGTTGTGGGAAAACTACTGAGGGAATGCAAAATACTGCTCTGCCTCAGTTTATCTATAACGTATATAATACAATAAATAAAGGTCTTAACAGCCCTCAGTACATATAGTCTTGCTTACCATGTAGATTAGATGCCTAATAGAAGGAGTATTCAATGTTCATACGAGGTGTTTACGATAGGAACAGCAGTATCAGCTGCTAAATGCTAAGATATAGATGAGATCACTCTCACAATATGCCTAGGCACATCATGCCTTTACTTTATGCATTCGATAAGATAACTGGACGGGTAACTAGTAACCATACAGTGTGTACTTCGAACGTAAACAATGTCTCATGAGGACGAGATATCTCGCTGAATCATCTGTTGTTGAGTTCATTTGATTGGGGTTCATTTACAAAGGTTGATTTGATTGGAACATCACAATCAATATTGTTTCTTATTAGGTATATGTATAGTCTGTTTTTGTAAAAATAATAAGAATCGTGGATTTTAAGGGACCCTATACTTTCTGTGACTCTTCTGTTTCCGCGTAAGTACGCAGTGAAATTTCATCTCAGTCAAATTGAGAATAGGGAAGTTGGGGAATTTCTCCACTAGACGATTATTCAAGTATGATAATTGAACAGTAAAAAAGACCTACATACTTAGTGTAGTTGTCGGCTTAATATCGCTTAATGACTTACTGTGTTTGACGGCAATAAATCTTGATAAAATCTTGAGATCAACATTGCAAAGTTGGCGTGAATCCTTCAAATCCTCTTTATAAAGCTACTTAAAGACCATACGTGTTTAAGTCGTAGGTAGGGTAAACTCGCCTCATTCGGTGACATGCCTAATTCGGTGACACGTCTAATTCGGTGAAACAACCAAAAATCGTCTTTCGGAATAGTGCTTCAAAGCTTGTATCACCGAATTAGGCGTGTCACCGAATGAGGCGAGTTTACCCTAATCGTTAATTCGAAGCTAGTTGCAAAATAATCTTCCTTATAAAATGCACATGTTTATAAGTATTAGCCTGTTGCATAGGTATCTCACTATCTCCTTGAGATCATTTAATAAATGATGGAGCCTGTACCACGACAAGCAAAAGTTTCGTTTCAACTACGTTTTCCAGAAATATCATATTTTCTCTTTTAATAAATCGTCTTCGCTAGTCCTCGAAATGTTCATAAACGACCCAAGGTATGTATATATTATTAATTGTGATTATGTTAAGTAGGTCGATTAGATCCTCAACATGACTAATCACCGATAGTCTCGAGAGCTTGTACCATGCTTGTACGTATTTCATTTCTATTTCATTTCACTCCATTTGGTAAACAGTGGAAATGGAAATTGCTACTTACTGTAGAAGTGAGGTAAATATTAACCTATGCCCTAGATCCATGTATTTTTCATCAGCTAACTAATTTTTACTTTCCGCCTTCTTTTTAGTCCGCTTCGAGTTCTGAATGTGACTTAAGAACATAAGATAATTATGTGAACTGTCATTACTTTCATATCGTATTTGTATGCATGAGTTTGAGCAACAGTGACCAATCATATCAATCCTGCGGTTATCATAAACCTTTCAATGCGATAGGTTATTCCAAAACCAATAAACATTGTCTGTATGCAAGCACGTATGCAGTTTTTATGGTCGAAGCAATTATATGTATCATGTATTAAGAATCCTTATTTTGTAACAGTGGCATCTCTTCCAAATTTGGAGTAGCCATAAAAAGAATACATGTTTACCTTACAGTACAACCCAACAATGGGTATATTTATACTAGCGTGCAACGTCTCTGAGGCCTCATAGCATTTATATATGTACATATATCTTTTTATTATCAATCGACCGTGTGTCTAGCTCGCGCTACTTACGAAGTGACAATCACGACCAAATAGCACGTGCGAATCTGCCAAATGAAGCTTATTGCCCGAATGACGTCGTTTAGCTGTTTACTAAAATGTCAAATAACGTATGAATTAGCATCTCGGCATAGAAACCTTTTCAACATTGGCCCCTTACCCCTAATTGATGACAGTGTGAGGACCTAATACATATAACAAAGTCGAGTTTTTCTAGCGATAACGACCACGACATGGCAACGCTATAGTTTACAACGGAATCATAAAGTCGTGCCATCTTCGTTATCCTTGAACTTCTAGCTTCTTCTACCTTTGACCGATCATGCTTGAGCAAGATAGGTACGTTGCAACATCCTTGTCAGCTTAAACAATACCGTTTTGGTAATTATTGTTAATAGCTTGTAACTTAAATGTTTTATTATGTATTTCATTTGAAGATTATCATTCCGAGCTAGTGATTGTATTATTGTATAAATGACAAGGCCCCGTACACAGAAAATGTAAAATGAACAGACGTTTGTCTGCCTAAAAAGTTTTAAAGTGCAACTAGGTTTAGTATACTAGTTAAACTTCTGTGTCATATTTTTTGTGTGTAAAGTACCTATTGAATACCCTTTTCAGGTAGGTTCGCGATCGCGACACAATGCCGTCACAAAAGTGTCACAACAAAGTAACAAATCAAATGCACCAAATCGGCCACATCCTCTGTTGACTGCGTGTTTGGCTGTTTACGATGCTTTTAACCAAATTCCAAATCATTGAAGTGCGGCTAAAAGTGTCCCAGATAAAGTATTATCCTTGAATTTAATCTTTTATACTGAAAAGCACTTAAACGCCAAAAACACTTCCCTATGAAATGTGTAATGGTCGATAAGCAAAAAATATAATAGTAAGTTGTAGTTCATTTACCAAAACTATTCTGGCATCAAGCTGATTTAGGTACATAATTATTTAAATTTACTTTTTATTAAAACAGAAAGAGAAAGCAAGTAGGATTTCAGAAACATACCTAAGTATATTGGATTCGCTAGCTAACTTCTGGCCACTATGCTACCTACTTCATTTGTGTGCAAATATGGTAATTAAAGATTTATACTCTTCTTCCAGTCCTCAACCTGTACTTTCCTACTTAACAGACTGATAAGTTAGTTTTGCATTTAACTATCTATAAGCCTGAAACGAAGTGTTATTTATTTATTCCAAGAAAAATTTCACAGCATTACAGCTTATACTTATAGGCCAATGCGCTGTAAAATTGAAATATTATGTTAAAATAAGCAAAAAGTATAAGCACACACACAAATAAAACAAGCATTATTAAAAAGATAGCTCACAGAAACGTATAAAATAGGAGCGAAGTTGTCTAAATCTATCATTAAACAAATATAAGTAGTTACAGGTAACGGTTTAAAAAACAATTTAAATTTCTTTAGCCCTTTGCCTCCCTCCATGCGATAGCAGGCTATAAAAACCCCCAAAACAGTTTTACAACCGACCGAAAGGACGATTTCCAAATTCTCACGACACCAAGTTTTATGCCGCGATATAATTTTAACCGTCCACGTGTAATAAAATGGAGAATAATGTGAAATATATTGGCGAGTGGCAACGTTGCGGTTTGTTACACGTAGGTAGTTTTATCTCGGGGGACCACACGGGCGTGTTTTGATAATGCACAATAAATGATAAAAGTATAGAAGCGCAACTAGGTTCTATGTTGTAACTATAGTCTATGTTTACATGTCTTCTTTACTGTTTATTTGGGAATTATGTGATATATATTGGCGAGTGGCAACGTTGCGGTTTGCTCACGTAGGTAGTTTTATCTCGAGGGACCACACGGGCGTGTTTTGATAATGCACAATAAATGATAAAAGTATAGAAGTGCAACTAGGTTCTATGTTGCAACTACAGTATTTGATCTGTGTACAGTCTATGTTTACATGTCTACTTTACTGTTTATTTGGGAATTATGTAATATATATTGGCGAGTGGCAACGTTGCGGTTTGCTCACGTAGGTAGTTTTATGGGCGTGTTTTGATAATGCACAAAAGGCTTGTGTTAGCATGAGGATAAATGATAAATGTACAGAAGCGCAACTGAATTCTATGAGATACAATATATTTACTTATGAGCTATGTCTCCATGTCTTGTTCAGTGTTTATTTAGCAAAGTATCATGTGGATTGTGGACGCTACTCTTCCAATACAATCTATTTTTTTTTGTCGGTACTGTAAGTGTAAGGGCATAAATACATTTCTGAATAATGTTTTTTTTTATTCCAAAGGATCTAATCACATGCAACTACTCTCAAGTCTCAACTCAATTGCTGCTTGGCTATCAGCATTCGGATAGAAATCCGAACGCTAGCCAAGTGTTCGTTCTTCTTAACGTTTCTAGACTATTTGAAATTAAATTCAAATCGGAGACTACCTACTGCCATCACAGTTTCATATCACAAAATGAATGTACTACATACTTCTACATGAGTAACTCCAAAGGTAAAGGAACAAGAAAAATCTCCGCCGCCTTTTTAATAATTTTGGGTGATATGTAGGCTCGTACTTCATGGTTAAGTATGTAGGTTTCTAAACAATACTGTGCCGGATCTATTCTTATATGATTCTTTGGTTGCAAAGACCAAATCGGGCCGAATCGGAGACAGAGCTGACAGCACCCACGTGCGGTGCCGTTAGCTTCACTTTCTTTCTGGAGCTCATTGTGCCTTGTAGAATGCGGAGTAGCTTTGTGGAACTCGTCATTAAGACTATGAACATTATGAATAACTCAATTTTTGTACCTTTTGGCGTAGAAACATGGGGTCCCAGCGCGAACAAGTTGTTCACAGAAATCGAGAAGCGTCTGAGGTAACTGGTGACTGAAGAGCTGGCGACTTCCTCGCACCACGTATCAGCATTGCGACACAGCGAGGAAATGTCGCCAGTATCCTTGGTACAATGCCTCAAGGACCTATTTTAGACATTAGCTAGCTTTTAAGTTTAGTCTTAGTTTCTTATATAATTATGTAAATATGTTCATGTAAATAAAGATTATTTAAATGCAATTAAATAAAAATCAGATTCATCTCCAATAAAAATCTTACTAAGGTAAGGTGTAGGTAGGTAACGTAACGTGAGACTGCAAATCGAGCCTTAAAGAATGTGTTTTGTTTTTACCAGAATTCATTGGTTCTAGTTTTGTCATAGATAGATAGATATTTCTTTTTATTGGCACACCTCAGCAAAAGATACAGTGGAGACAAAACAAATGATTATAAATAGAGGCAGACAACAGGCGGTCTTATCGCTAAAGAGCGATCTCTACCAGACAACCTTTGGGTAGCGGAAATAACAAACATAATCAAAAAGAGTAGGTGCTTCGAAATAAAAAAAAAAACATAATTATTCTAATGTCCAACACACAAATTGAATAAACATACACATATAAGAGAATATAAATAGACTTAAATAAACATACTTAAATAGTAATATACAACAAGCCAGATATTTATATAGTATCAAACCAAAAATATACAGCAATCATACCAACCACAGAGTAAATATAGCAATACGATTTATACGATCACTAAAGGAGAGATAGATAATGTTCTTTAAGCACTTTCGAACAGCTTTGAAGGTAAAAGAGGAGTTGTAAAATTTTGAAGAAGAAGATGGGACAGACAGAAGTAGACTGCGGGACAACCTTACAGAAATGTCATGCATGTAGGTACGGTCAGCCAAGAAAGTGATTTACCACTTTTCGACTCTATTTTAGACACATAATGTCGAAAAGTGGTTAACCACTTTTATGGCTGACTGTACATGTCGCATATTGGGATTTACATAAGAAGGAAAATATTTTTAAGGAAATTTGGGTCATCCTTATGTCGGTCTGCACTGATTCTTGGAAATAGAAGTTGTTAAGAGCGCTATGAAAAAAAAAGCCGATATATTGTAAAATGTACAATATTCATCGATAAAACTGTACACTTTACCCATACTAAAAGACAGAATAAGCACTTGTTTCAAACATTTTATCATCTCAAGGATAGATGGAATACATATTGAAGAAAAAGCTTATTTAATTAGTAATGATTTTTTTTCTGATGCTCGTTTAGGAAAAATCGCGTGAAGCACTGATTTGGGAGCTCTTATTTTGTATAATTTGATAAGCTCACTCTCATAAATGCGGTAAATTTGAGTTACTAATATCTTTTTTTTAAATTTATTTATTTAAGGTCGCTTTTTAACAACAAGGTCATTAGCGACCACAAGAGAATTACATTTTTTTATATACATAAATTTTACTAATATCTTGTACCGACTTTATAGGACCAACAGAAAATATTTATCATTTAATTCTGCTGCAGTTTTTATTATTTATTTATTGGAAAACGAACGGAAATAGGAGGCAAACGAGCAGACAGGTCGCCTGATGGTAAGCGATCACTGCTGCTCATTAGAAGGCTGGGGGGTGCGTTGCCGGCCTTTAAGACAGGAGTATGCTCTTTTCTTAAAGTTTTGAATGTCATATTGGTCCAGAAATACGTATGTACTTAGGGTAAACTAATAATGTACTTAGGGTAAACTCGCCTCATTCGGTGACACGCCTAATTCGGTGATACAAGCTTTGAAGCACTATTCCGAAAGACGATTTTTGGTTGTTTCACCGAATTAGGCGTGTCACCGAATGAGGCGAGTTTACCCTACTCTAACTCGGCCTAACTCTAGAGCAATATGGCGTCGCTCTGTCTATGTGTTATCTAAAATTGACCTGTTGCACTGTTATACAACCAAGAAACATTATGTTCGATATTTTTTTAGAAACAGGTTTTAAATAGGTGTTTTATAAATTATAAACTGAAATAGATACCATACAGGTAGGTGTTTTATAATTGGAAACATGCGAGGTTTTATTGTTGCGCATAAAACAAGATCTTCGCATCACTTAGTTATTAGGTACATCGTATCATATTTCTGTTAATTAATCATGGTACCTACTAATATGTGAACGGATCCAGTTTTTTTTCAAAGATTGATGACCAAAAACAAAGGGTGTAATTGAAAAATGACACCTCGTGCAGTATGCGCTGTATATTAACCTGACACAAAAAGTGAGGGTTTAACAAGTTTCTAACCGCAATCTTGACCACTCAAGCCAACCCTAATCTAATAGACTCAAGTCCTATTATTATGGCATATCTTTCATATCAGATCACCTTAATTTTATAAAACAAAAAGTAAGTAGGTACTTTTTGTTTTATAAAATTAAGGTGATCTGATATGAACAGAGGATTTTTAGACATTTCGGTTTACACAGATCTTCAAAAAATCATGAATGTACATGCTTTAAAAGTGTCGTCAAATCGCAGATAATTTTGAATTGCAGCTATACATAAGCTACGGTAACAGCTTACCATCAGTCGGACCGTAAACTTGTTTGCCACCAACATGGTATAAACAAACAGAACTAAAGGGTCGATACTACCTACTGCTTACCTATATTACCTACGGAAGTAAGTGGGTGTCCAACAATAGGTACTTATGCACAAAACGGGTCAGTATATCTTAATTATTTTATGTAATGAAGCTGAATGAACCAGAACTGCATGCAATTAGTCCAAAACATGAGCCGAATAACGAACCATGTATGTTTAACAACTTTGAAAGGACGTATCTACATTAAGTTTTAATATAACTAATGTCTTTCTTGGCAAAATTAATAGAACTGGCCATAAATTAAAG
The DNA here is from genome assembly GCF_023078275.1 of Leguminivora glycinivorella. Classification (NCBI taxonomy): domain Eukaryota; kingdom Metazoa; phylum Arthropoda; class Insecta; order Lepidoptera; family Tortricidae; genus Leguminivora; species Leguminivora glycinivorella. Next base: position 7,660,083 of record NC_062971.1, read on the forward strand.
GCAATTAAGTCGCCATTTCAGTTTAATGCGGATTTCCGCCAGGTAACACCTTTCCGATTAAGAAGGATATTGGCAGAAAGTTGGCGAAAACACATAAAACATGTAGAAACTATTGGCTGGTAATTGATTAAACTGATAATTGAATTAACGTGAGAATTAAAACTGACGATATTTATTGAGCATAGTCATTTAACGAGATAATAACTTCATTATACAAGTTTTAAATAACATCCTGATGCAATATTGAGTGTGTTATTGGTTCTTTCTCTCTATAAGGCCGTCGTTTTGTAATTGGAAAGTTATAACCAAAAATATTTTTTGAGGTTAGTTATCAACTTATCACAATTATAATTTGCGTGCAATAGGCATCTGAAGCGGACGTATGAATGCGCCAAGATAAGGTTTGTCAGCTATGTAACTGACCTATATCAATAAATTTGTTTCTGTTAACTATCACAATACACGTCCAGAATCTATTCTGGGAATCGGGAACATTGAGCTAGCCAAGAATAGATCATTATGAGGATTGAGTTGCTTCAACACATATCAAGAAGGCAATGAAGGCATGGCAACTCATAAGACCCATTATAATACCGACATAGTTATTGCTGCTTTAGGTACTGATATCTTGCCATAGGCACCTATTAGTTACTGTTATATTCCTCCATTCTTCCCTGTCCAGTCCAGAGCCTGTTCCCCACAGAGCTCGATCTATTTGCTTGAAGTCATCACTCCTAACAGATTAGCATACCCAGATAAAATCAGATAAGTCAAAACTGAAATCCTAAATTGATAACGCACCTATGAGGACCGACATTACTTTAGTTTGTTGTGTATCAAATATCTATGTACCGACAATAGGTAAGCTGCATAGATTTATATATAACAATTATAACTGACCGGTGAGCCGGTGACCCCGAACCGAATAAGCAAGAGACGAAGACGGGAAAGAGGACTAGGCACTAGGCAGGACAAGACCTACCTACGTAGGGTAAACTCGCCTCATTCGGTGACACGCCAAATTCGGTGAAACAACCAAAAATCATCTTTCGGAATAGTGCTTCAAAGCTTGTAAATATAAAAAAGCAAAATATAAAAAACTTGCTGTTAATAATAAACTCGTATTTTCAAAAACAACAACATTACCTTAGCTACGCTTTACCTCGCACACCGTGCGTCTTATAGGTAACTTGCGTAAGTTACATTCATTGCCATATCTGTTCATCTATAAACGTATCTTAAATTGTATCGCAATGGGGGACCTAAATGTCTGAACGACGAAAACAATACAAGGTTTAAGTTAAGCCTGTCTCTAAATGAATCTTATTTATAACTGCGATTTAATCTTCCAATACTATATTGCTAAATCTCAGACAAGGCCAGTAAAGAATGAAAATCCTCGCCGTGATATCGGATTACGAATCTAATCTGGAGATGACCTTGCGGAGTGCGTCATTAGATAACAGATGACAATGATGACATAGATATCACGGGCAATCAAACCGTTTTGGTGTCAAACATTGTAAACAGAGATGACAACTCGTAGAGTAGGTATTAGGCAGTGCCAAGTTTAGAGCGAGTCGCTTACCGGGCGTATGCAACAGATAATAGCCGGTTGCTTTTTTTAGGTGATTTGTAATTTTTTTGTTTTAAATTGTATTTTATTTACTGTTATGTCATGTTGTGAAATGTTGTAGATAGTGGATAGGTTCTAATTTCAGAATTATTTCATACCATTTATTTATCATCGCTCTTTGGTTAAAGCGTAAAAACATTCAACGAAAAACTACAAATTTGCATTAGCCCCTCTTTAAATATCTAACGTACCTAACGAATAGGTCAAACAAGGCAGGTATTAGGTAATTAAATTATGCAGCAGTTCATCATCGGCGAAACGAAAGCCCACAGACTTCGCTGGTTCGGTCACTTAGAATGGGAAACGATCGGGCTGTCAAGAGAGCGTTCTTGGGTCGACCGGCTGGTGGCCGTCCGGCGGGACGACCCAGGTATCGCTGGGAGGACAGTGTGGTGGCGGATCTGCGTCGACTTCAAGTCAGTGACTGGCAAGAGGCTGCGCAGGATGTAGGGAACAAATAAAATTATTTTATTAAATATTTTTTGATTTGTTTTTTTAAGTAGTAACACTACTATATATAAATTATAAGCTGAAATAGATACCATACACTAAAGAAAAAGCGATCAAGCCCACTGGTGGCGAAGCCGGGAATCGAACCCGGGTCTCCAGCTATCGCGGCTGACGTGTTCGACCGCTACACCACCCCGACCGCCGAGGTACCCGTCGAAATTTCTCTAGTGTATGTTATCTCTGAAGGCTAGGCGCCTTTGACCAACTCTAAGGGCGAGCAATTTGTGCTTGCACCTCCTATATGAATCCTTTTGCAAAATTACGATATAGCGAGAGAGATGGTGCTGCCATCTATCGATGTAGGGAACAAATCAAATTATTTTATTAAATATTTTTTGATTTGTTTTTTTAAGTAGTAACACTACTATATATAAATTATAAAGAGCTGAGCCAAAATAGTTAGTTAGTTAGCAGTTACGCCAGCAGAGTGGCTTTCTTCATCCTCTGCTTTCAACCGTATATAATTATATCCTAAATATATCCTCCACTGGCACTTGACTCGGCTAGTTCATAATTCATTCGTACAGATTATTGTAATGAGCTCGATGGTTTCTGCTCCGGATGTGGCTTGTAAAGCAAGCTGGCTCTGTATTACCATCGCTTTACGAGTTTCAATGTGGAACTAGTGTAACTAGGTACCAGCAACGGCTGGTCCATAGAAGCCGATTCCCACCGGCTTGCCTAAAATTGATTACTTACTAGTAAAGTACCTAAGGTTAAGGTAGGTTTCTTTTTGCTCAGTGTTGCCCAGCAGAAATTTTCACCAGCCGCCACTGCTAGGTACCGAGTACCTACAGACAGAGATGTAAGAGATGTTTGACGACCGGTCTTGCCTAGCGGGTAGTGACCCTGCTTGCTAAGCCGCGGTCCCGGGTTCGAATCCCGGTAAGGGCATTTATTCAGTCATGGATGTTTTCTATGTATATATTTATGTATTTGTATATTATATGTATATATCGTTGTCTGATTACCCACAATACAAGCCTTCTTGAGCTTACCGTGGGGCTCAGTCAATCTGTGTAAAAAATGTTCTATAATATTTATCTTATCTATATTATTTATTAAGAGAAATCACGGAACTTTTACAGGAAATGAGGGAGAATATACAATTATACATTTGGAAATAGTAAATTTGTAAATTTCGAAATAGAAATACGAGCAGTTTTTTAAAATTGTCCATTGTTTTTTTGGAAAATATTCGGAGACACAACGGTGCATACGAGGCGCATACTATGATGTAGGTACTCTTTTAATTATTATATGGGTGTATGAAACCTACATGTTAGGTCCGTTAGCTAACCTCTGCTCCGCTAGGGAAACCTTAAACTTAAATCGTAAAGATATTGTTTTATACTCTTGGGCAATTCCACGTAACTGTAATGTAAGTGACCACTTCATTGCATGTTTTTTTATTTATGATGCAAATTGAAGTCTTAATTTATCTCTAGATAAGCCTACTTTTAATCCTTAGATATATTGATATTTAAATTAGCACCATGAATAAAAAAACATGCAAATAATTGGTCACTTACATTACTCTGTTTCATGTCCGATCCGATATCGGACGTAGGAATGATTTCAAAGGCAACAATCAAAGATGGCGGCTTGAATGTATAGGATATCGGTCCAACATCCGATATCGGATCGGATAGTGTGAAAGCGCACTAACAAGTGCTCGGTTACGTCCAGTAGCGAATAACACGGGTATCTAGTTGCAATAATGTATTGGTAGTATTGGAACTAGAAACGTTAAATAATAAGTAGACACAAAAGTTATTGTAGACAACTGTAGCGCCTTCTAGTTTACACATCCCACTCCAAAGTAGTTATCTAACTTGTGTAGGAATTTGCTTATAATAAAATTAAATCGAGTCTCGAGAATCGAGAATTTAGGCCTGGTTTAGACGGAGTGCGAACTCGCATGCGATTTTAGATACATCTCTGACTGTTAAGGTTACAAACAACTCATCGCACCAATCAAATAGGCAAAGTAATGAAACTCGTATACGAGTTCTCGTACCGTCTAAATGGGCCCTTACTCTTTCAAAATCAGTTAAAAATCTAGGTGATAATGAGGTCATTTAGCAGCAAGGTTGCTGCCTAATCTACCTAATAAAATAATACGTAATATCAATTAGTTCACGCACTCTCGCTTATCCCGGTTGCTTGTGTGCTCAGCTACTTTCGATGACGGGGGTCTGTTTTCCGATTTTTTCTGCTTCACTTAACACAACCAATCACCTTAACTAAAAATAAATGGATTAAGATCAATGACCTGAACGTATTAAGTATCGGGTGTTCGTAAAATTACACTAGTGACTCAATGACACAATAAAACTTAGAATTGAGAGCGGATTTAATTGGAATCTTCGTAATTGCTTCCGGATTATTAGGTTTAAGCGATAAATTATAGACTAAATATTACATTATAATATGAACAGTTGATTATTCTTCTACGTATCAGATGAGAACCCCTAACAAGACGGACAGGTAGGTACGACTGAATCATGAGAGATGAATTTCGTATCTATGAATGTGTATTTAAATATTCTGCAACTAAATAAGTATTTACATAAAAACTTGTAGATTATTGACCTACAATATTTGACGACCGGTCTGTCTCAGTCGGTAGTGAAGTGACCCTGCCTGCTAAGTTGCGGTCCTGGGTTCGAATCCCGGTAAGGCCATTTATTTGTGTGATGAGCACAAATATTTGTTCCTGAGTCATGGATGTTTTCTATGTATATAAGTATGTATTTATCTATTTAAGTATGTATGTATATCGTCGCTTAGCACCCATAGTACAAGCTTTGCTTAGTTTGGGGCTAAATAAGTAGATCTGTGTAAGGTGTCCCCAATATTTATTATTTATTTATTTATTAATGTGGCCTGCCATAGGCTGACTTCATCACTCAAATTTTCTTTAAATTGGGTCAAACTGATAGGGATCCATGTACTAATTGGTTTAAGTGCGTAGTCTTAGATTTAATTAGTACAGCCAGAGGCCGATTCTTAGGATTCCTATTATATTCGCTTACAGAGTGCATGCTTCTATAAGGAGATTAAAATTTGTGAACAAACTCGGCGCGTAGTTGCATGCAGGATGAAAGTGAAATCTTTGAGACACATGCGTTATTTGAGAGTAAACAGGTATTTACATATGTTTGGATATTTATATCTTTTTATACCAGTTACTAGCTTTTACCCGCGGCTTTCGCGTTAGAAAGAGACAAAAAGTAGCCTATGTCACTCTCCATCCCTTCAACTATCTCCACTTAAAAAATCACGACAATTCGTCGCTCCGTTTTGCCGTGAAGGACGGACAAACAAACAGGCACACACACTTTCCCATTTATAATATTAGTATGGATTACAGAAATACAGGTAGTCCCATATGCCGAGGACGAATGCAGACAGAAGGGTCAGTCTCTCATCAAACATCTCTACTCCCCGAGAGCCCGTCATGTCAGACCATCCGAGGTTCTACTCAACATCACAATTATCAATTAAAGGTGCCTAGAGGAGTTGGGATTTTCCGCAACTCGATGGCTGATGGCAGTCCGGCCTTCAGTCATCCAGTTGCGGAAAATAGCCCGAAGATACACTAATTGATAGAAATCATTAGGTAACGAAGCACTGAACTAATGTTGATGAGAGCAAGTCAGCGAAAAAATACTCGGTATTTGTAAAGTCTTTTTCCCCTCACTAGCTCGGAAACTCGTGTTTTGTCCTTTAATACCAGCGGGTAAAAACGCATTTTATCCACTAGTGGGTAAAGTAATTTGACCTTGAATAAAGTCAAAATAACTGCTTTAAAATTGATAAAAGTAGGTGAATCTAGTAATAAAGATGATTTACCACCTGTGAAACTACTGGAAGCAGTGATAAACGCATTTTTTGCGTAGTACTTTCCTCGCTACAGTGAGGGGAAAAGTTTTGTGTTACACTCGGGTGCAAATGTATTTTACTTCTCGTGTGTTAAAAAACTCGCAAGTTCAGGATTCTATTCTCGAACCACTCGCTTCGCTCGTGGTTCAACTATAGAATCCTTTCACTTGCTCGTTTTTCAATTCCACACTCGGCGTTAAAATACAATTTTGCCCCCTTGTATAACAAATAACTATTATCACTTTATTTGTAGACAAAGGTAGAAAATATTAAGCATTTGAGCTCATTATTGACATAGCATTTCCTGGATATTAATAAAAGCCCTATATCACAATTCACACATTGCTAAGCCAAGCGATTGGAATATAGTTCAGTGCGAAGATCGGCGGTAACTCTTGTTGTTTTACTCCAGATAACCTCAGAACCTTCACACTTCTGCTAATTACTTATCATCATAGTACAAGTAACCCCTTTGCCTCATGATATGATATGAGCTCTATTATCCAACACTTTAAAGTCAGTTTAACAAAGTCGTATTTTGCACGTTAAGTTCTTAGTCCGTTTATCTCTTGACTTCTCAATTTGTTTAGATATTATTTTTGCACAGACAAATTGGGTGGGCTAGTATTAAGGCCATATTAATAAAATAAGTATGTCACTAAGTTGTTAATGTTAAACTGGGCACGATAGTGCAAAGACTATGTTCCTTCGTATTAGGTTTCATTCCGTTCGGAATGTGCTGATTTCTTATTCTGTAGTAACTATATGTACCTATAGTGACATTGTATTTTTGCCACCTAGTGCATAGATGCCTCTACCTATGCTTTTTGTGAATGAATTCCATTCATAAGTGGCCATGCAATTTTGAAGTTTGCTGTAATAAACTCAGTTCAGCTGCACCAGTTTCGAGTGAAATGTAGTCTTCACTTGTAGTAGTTGTATTTATAAGGTAAAACACCATATAACTGGCCGCTAAAAATATTGAGTTTAGAACCTATTTTGGCAATACATTAAACCCATTATTCCAACTTTATGTACTTATAGGTAAATTTATTAAATGCCTATAAATCTATACATAATAATTGTATTTTAGGCATTTTAGCTTACAGTAGCCATATGTAATAAATAATATTTAAAAAATATATTTCCTTCATTTTCACACCTCAGTAAGAATAATTCGTTAGGCATGTGTCAGTTTTCGCACTTAAAATACCATTATGAACGTATTTAGTATACCGATTAATGTCGTATATTATTTATGTTATTATACCTACGTAGGTATGCCAGCATGGTAAAAATAATAATTGTAATCAAACAAGGAACGAACTGTGGTCATGGCAGTAATTTACATAGTTGTGTAGGCATAGGCATTCGTTTTCGCACCCACGTAGCAAAGTTATGCAATATGGCGGTCACAAATATTATTTAAATGACCTAATTACAGGAGCGGAAAATGGGCAGGACGCAAATAAACTTGATTATTGCCAACCTTAGTGGAAATTTACTAATTTAAGAGCTTTTATATGGTTTTGTAGTCAATATGTAGTCAATGTGCGTCCAAAATTAGTGTTAAAAAGTTGATATTTGGCATAATTCTATAGATATTAAGTAAATCCCGCTGAACAGGAGCTTTAATCGAGATCCTAATGCTGCACAAACCGTTTGAGGTATAATTATTAAAACAATGCATGGAATAATAAATAGCACTGAATGAAAATAATGTGTCCCTCTTACTTTTGGATCATGGGCTTGTACTAATATGTATTTTGTGCCATGGGTCCTTACTATATAAGTTCAGATACTAAGCCAAAGCATTAGCACAGAATATTAATTGTTCTGTGCTAATGCTTTGACTTAGTATCTGAAATGTGTAAATAAAATTTCGTTAAAAGTATAGCGATCATATTCGGCTAAGCTCTTTTTGGGTTATTTAAAATATCTATTTAGACAGATGGGTAACCACGAAACCACTTCATGATCATGGTCCCGTGGTCCGACGTGACGGCCGGTTTTGGTATTCATTTTATATTATGTGGATTTAGGCCCTTCATTCATATTAGAAACAAGACAGATTCCAATTTATAAGAAGATTAGCGCCTGCCGCTGCCGCCTTTTGATCAGGGATGACATAATAAATAATGCGTTAAAAAAACTTGACCGGTTGTGTCAACCTTGTCCCATTAATAAACATTTAAGTGTTAAGACTCACACAAGACAATGTTATTTACCTACTCAATGTTTATTTGAAAATAGCTTTGAGACTCGAAACTTATATTAGATCCATTGCTACTCGAAGCTAATAGGTACGTAATTTGCGGTGCAGTGCAGCTAATAATGCACACTAATGGTGTTTAATAAGTAAATTAAAAGCTAGTACCTACTTAAGCACTATCCTGCCGTAAAAAATTAAGTTATGGTAAAATTTTAACTTTTTAGAGTTTTAAGATAAGAGTCGTCATCAACATCAATTCGAAATATTGTTTAATATTGCTCACAGAAATAAAATTCTATGACTATTTTAATAACAAAAAAACTACCGTGCGACACTGACATATTAAACATGTAAAATCGAATCACTCACGTAAAATTGTCGAAGATCGCTCGACATGTTTCGTTCCGTAACGACGAGCGAAACATGTCTCATGTCTGTCACTGTCTGTCATGTGTGTGAGTCTGCGTCGGGATACTATCGGCATCACGCGTGCTCAATGAAAATGCTCCTCGTTACGGAGCGAAACATCTTCGACAATTTCACGTGAGTTACCCGATTTTACATGTTTAATATGTCTATTGCTGACAAAATGTTTAGGTACGTATTAGTTTTACATTGTTCCGACCATTCAAAAACAAGCTCCTTCAAACTTATTTACCTATTAATTTAGCTAGATTTGCTCAAACCCACTTACCCAGAACAGAAGACTTACAACGACGATCGGAAGTTAGGTAGGTAACTGTAGATCTGCAATTGTGCACCTACCACTTTAGGGAAACTTAAGACTTCAGATTGGGTTACCTTAACTTGCTCCTTCCGGCAGTGTTCATTTAAGTAACTTCTAAAGTTCCTAATTTTTTTACAAGCCAACCTGTCCTTCCTGCCTACGGGTACTTTATGTACCTACAGCTAGGAAGTATAAGGATTAGGGACCTATAATGAACCAATCAAACAAGGATCATCTTATCTTATCTGCGTCTAGAGATATAGCATTATGTATTTGAGGATTTTGAGACGTTTTTATAATTATTGATGTTGACGGTTGGAAATCGGAAAGGGTAAGTTCTCAACAAATGCCAATTACCTAGTATAATTAGGAAATTGTGCATAATACATGATAGTCGGGTCAACAGTAGGTATAGGAACAGAAATGCAAATCTAATTAAAAACCTATTAAACTGTTCCGTTCCTTATTTATTAGTGTTAATTTGCACAAAATGCTAAATTTTACTACTTTCAGGTGGTCGATAAAACGACCATATAATTACCCTAAATATAAATATATAGTCATAATATTTTAATATTATAACTAACATAAATAAATAATATTTAATGAAATATTGCAGTAATAAGTATTCTAATGTTTCAATCTTTTTATGAAACATGCAATAGATATCATAATAATCTTGGATTGGAACACGTAGTATCTTCTTAAAGTAGTCTGTGATTGGAACCTATCCTATAACATAATAGTTTAGTTGTTATAGTTATAGCTATGGAGGCACCGCGGTCGGTGGCCGCAAGGACGTTCGTACGCGGGTTGAGGTAAACTCACAAAGCTCTTGGCCAATCACAGCGCAGCGTAGCCAGTGTGCGTGAACATCCGTATACGTATGCAATCAAAGCCTGACATTGAATGGCGGTGTTGCCGGGTATTGGAGAACTCCGAGAAAAAAGTGTTTTGACTATAATTGTTATGAAGTGTACACAGAAGTATTTTTGAACAAGAATATTATATTACATATTTACATTAAAGGGAATAAAATAAAAAGCTATTGATGGATTCCAGCGGTAGCGGGTTTAACTCTTTTTTTGTATAGGTACAGTGAGCTGCAAAATTTCGTGGAAAAATTATGAATAAATTCACCATGCACTTTCGCAGCTCACTGTATCTATATTAGAATCATTTGTTAACAACTTTTTGCCATTTAGTAAATATTCGGGCTTGTCATCTACAGGTAACATAATATATGTATGCGTTACCGAATTGTAAAGTAAATAAGAACACTACTTAATTTTACAGCACGGGAAGCATGGTCGCGCGATAGACTTACAAATAGTGCGATAGGGACGGCCTGCTATTTTATCGTCTATCGCGCGACCATGCTTCCCGTGCAGATTTCATAAAACATAAAAAAACCGCTTCCGGCAAAAATTGAACATGTTTCGTCTTGGAGCGCCGGTCCAATTCTTCTTAACCTACTGAGATAGAGATACGAAAAACCAACCAATCATGTAAATTGTTCCATTACTTTCTTCAAGAACTTACCGGAAGCGGGGACATTTTTATTTTTTAATTAAAACGTAAACTTCCTACTCGATGCTGCATAGTTCATTTGCGTTAAAACGTGTTGTTTATTTACGTGAAACTTTCTAAAGGAAGTCCCTAGGGTAGATTAGTGTATCTAATAGGTACTTAAACTGTTATTTCTAGATAAGATGGAGCGCACCGCCAACAAACCGTTTTACAGATAAAAAAAAGATTGACGAGTGAGTTTTATTTTTCTGGTGTTGTGATGTTCGTGCCATTTCAAGTAATAATTCCATTATACAGGTACTGTAATACTGTATAAGTAATTATACGGGCCCCAGTAATTGTGTAGGTTCAAAACGCCAAATAAAACAAAGTTTTTTTAAAATAATTAATTAATTAATTTTGGGCATGTAGAGAGGATGGATGAGAGGAGATTAACGAAGAAAGTATATGAAAAAGGAGTGGAAGGGTCAGTTGGTAGTGGAAGACCTAGGCGAATTTTTTTTTATCAAATCGGGGAAATATTGCAAAAAGGCCAGGTCAGAAGTACTCGAAACCGACGAGCCTGTATGAGAAACGTTATGAAAGTGTGTGAAGCGAAAGTGGTTTGTCAGGATCGTAGTAAATGGAAATCCGTGATCTCTGCCTACCCCTCTGGGAAACAGGCGTGATTGTATGTATGTATGTAATTAATTAATCAATATAGCTCAATGTCAATATAGCTGAGCTGAGTCTAATTAAAAAATAATTGATTTTTTAATCACACGATTTTCACAAGTCACATGTCTATTTTTTTTGACGCATTCCGAAATTGCCGAACAAAGAAAGAGCGTAAAATGTGAGACTACAAAGTAAAATGGTGCTTAAATTTTGTTCTAAGATTCTTGGTGATCATTCATTCGGCTTTATTAGGTACGTATTAGAAGAAAAAATTCATACTATTTTTATTAATTACCTACAAGTTTTTCGGATATTAAGAATTAAATGCTGGCAATACTTTCCGCGGGCGGGAGAAGTAGCAAGTAGCGCGCGCGCATTCACGCACACTTCTGCGTGGCGGTGGTCGTCGCTTTTGTTATTTTTTCAATCTCTGCCAGCCACTTGCTGCCTTGGCTTGTTCTCTGACTTTTACAAGTGTATAACTATTGTTTTTACAATATTTGACTCTTATTACTTAGTAATCGGTGTTTTTATCCTGTGAGAACATATTAATTTACTAGTTACATCAAGTGAAATCTGTCAAGTCCAGATGTTAGAAGAGCAAACGGCAACAACCTCGTTTTGTGTCAACAAAATATAAACAGTGATCGGGACGAGTTACGGAACAAAAAGCGTATAGTGATGAATTAAACAATGGTCTAAACTGGATATTGGAGAATGGGCTTCATTCACTCGCGCCACTGGATTATTGGAACTTGAATTTTGTTGCGACTTCACCCACATAACGTTTATGGTAAGAATGAAGTGTCTTGTTTCGTAACTTAATTTTTTCACGGACTCTACTTTCGCATGAAGTTTTGAAGTTAAATCATATTATAATGAGTGCTTCTAGAATCATTTACGAATTTTCATGTTTCGAACACATTCTTGTTTTGTATGTGTAAAACTCACTAAATCTAATTTAAATCAGTTTTTCAAGAATACAACGTGATTTATGGAGTCATGAGCTTGATTTTTACTGGTTTCAAACGAGAACTGCGTTGGAAGGATGTTTGCGAAACTTTTACGTGCCTACGCAAATATAATGGTGTAGGGAAGCCCACACACTATACAATTGCCTTTTCCGAAGACTTTACTGCCAGATCTCCAGCTTGTAAACATTTAGTAAAATTACAACTTTGCCTATTAAATATACCCACATTTTTGTAAGAACTTCAGTCTGGGGTGACTTTAAAACGCAGGGGCTACTTTGAAAATTTAGTTTTAAAGTCATACTGTAAGTAAATTCGGGATTTTCTATGGTACATTTACAAGAATATTTATTGATCTAACTAGTTATATGAACAGTTTCAGTAAATTATGAATAATGTTAATTTTAAAGCCGTTCAAAGACCATAAAAGTAACCCCAAAATTTCCTAAAGTCACCCCGGTTGACGGTACCTATTATCAAAAACCTACTTGTTATCTAGATAAAACCAAACAGTAACATTTCTTGTCATTACATTCTATGGCATAAAAGGAATATTTTACAAACATAGTCTACTCTCATAATTCTAATAACCCCCTTTCCACTTAAGTTAACAATAAAATTGAACACACAATATGGCTCAAACTCATAAATCAGTTTACTCACATGTAAATTGACATTTCATTTTGTATGGAAATGACACCATCTTTGTTTGTAAATATAAAACAATGGGACCACAGAGCAAAATGGGCCATGTACAATATTCTGGAATAAATGAATACACAAACTGACAACATTAGTTTTGATGACTTCATTCAAAAGCTGGAGTTACAATTCCACATATTTTTTTTACACACAATTCATACAACTTTTATTTCATTTGATTACATGCTGAAAGAGTCAATTAAAAAAAAATAGCAACTTTGTATGGAATGATATCAAAACAGGATATTTGTTTGAATAGATAGTTTGTCTATAATTTTTATCATTGGTTGTTGGTGTACTATCAGCAGCAAAAGTGCATGGAGAAATTATGAATGAATTCATTCATAAATTCGCTGTGCACTTTTGCAGCTGATAGTACCCCAAGAAATACACTTTAACATGTAACATAATCAATATCAAACTAAAGATTTTTGATGTTTGCAAAGTCACAAACTTCTAAAAAACAAGTTGAATTTGCCTCAAGCTTTGATTACATGTTACAAGCTTCAATTGTGGGCTGCGGTGCCAACGAAAATGCAAATTACTACTCTCACAATGAACATCAAATCATAACCATGGCCACAGCACCATTTAGATGAGGCCAAACTCATTTATTGTTTAGTAGTCGCTGAGTGGTATCAATCGGAATGAGAGTTGAAAAGAATTTTAAATATTGTTATATATTTTTAACCCCTAATGAAAATAAATGGGATGTTATAAGTTTCACGTGTCTATCTGTCTGTCTGCTTGTCTGTCTGGGTGTGTGTGTCTGTGGCATCGTAGCACCCGAACTAATGAACCAATTTTTTTCGTTTTTTTTTGTTTGAAAGCTGAGTTAGTCGAGAGTGTTCTTAGCCATGTTTCATGAAAATCGGTCAACTATGTCAGGGGTTTTTTCAAAATTTTAATTTTGTGGTTAGGTTTGTGTTAAATAAATTGTGTTTAGAAAGAAATAGCCATTAAAATTAAACATAGGTGTGCCTTCATTTTTTTTAACTGACTTCAAAAAAGGAGGAGGTTCTCAATTTGACTGAATTTTTTTTTTTATTCACATGTTTAGTGTCTGAAATTTCATATTATTTAAATTTCCGACACAAAACAATACTAAAATTAAACTTTAATTAAGAGGTCACAGAACATGTATTGTTTAGGAATAGAGGTTCTTTAATATATATATATGTGTAGAGTACTAAAAGCTCATTTAAGTTTGTCTGACGAGGCAGAGCTAGTCATTTGTTAGGTCGCCAGGAATATTAGCTTGTCAGTTGTAAAGTTAATTTATGTCATGTTTTACATGCTTGTTTTAAGTGGTTTGGGTAAAATTACTTCTGATACACAATTAAACATTTGTGTTTTAATATACATAGAGTATTGTAAATAGTTTGTATTATTTTTAATCCAGTTTGAGGGAAGGACCTGGGGCCCATTTCTCAAAACTGAAAGTTACAAGTTACAGGCGGATGTCTCTTTCCAACTTGTCATATTAGACATTGACTACCACTTGTAAATTGTAACTTGTAGCTTCGAGAAATCAGGGGCCCGTTTCTCGAAAGGTACAAGCCTTGTATTACAAGTGCGCGAACTGTCAAATCGTATGGGTTGTCATGGAAACACACTTGTAATACAAGGCTTGTAAAAACTTGTCAACTAAATGCATACAAAGCCAAGAATATTTAATTATATTGATACCAATTAAAGTTGTAATTACATATTTATTTTTATTACAAGCTAGTTATGGGTTAAATCTGTATATTTTTTACTGCTCAATTCATTTTACAATACTTCCATGAGTATGTTATGTATTATGTATATTAACATATGAAACACAACAATATCTTATTTGAGTTCCTACCATTGACTAAGTACCTAATTCATGGTCAATGCTTCATTAAGAATTTAAATTCATTACCTATTCACTTGATTTTAATGAATGCTTACATATACTTACCTACTGCTATCATATATCTACCTATAAACAACTATTTGTAACTATCTTCTTCTTTATGGCCAGTTCTACAATACAAATTATAAAAAGAAATTTGAAAAAAGAGGAAATATATATTGAGAAAGCAGATGTACTTAGATCCTTAACTGGCTGGCTGATTTAATTAGTGTCTTCCTTCCATCTTCCTTTAGTCACATCTAACCGTCACTATTTTGACGGTTGCTATGTGACCGTTAAAGTCCTTGCATTTGACTGTGATATATCAATGAACTTCATAAATAATGTACCTACTTATACGTCATTGAGAATATTCACGAGATCATAAAAATTAATCAGTTCGATGTTCGATTCAGACTTAACCGCAAAACGAAAGATGTGGCCGACGCGGCGTCTTTAACGAATTTTATTACTTGTAGTGGCTACGCGCAAAACCCAAATTTAGGTATCTACGTATACCTATAGCCGACTGTTACCGGCCAGCACGCGCGATCCTAACCAGTTCACTCTGATATATGGGCCCGACGCTATTCCGAGAAACAGTGGCCCTTGTTCCGACTCTGGGACTCCATTGTTCAGTGTGTTTACTACTTATGTGCTCCGACTCAAACACACAAGTGTGAACACGGCTGATGGCACGTACGCACTCTACGTACCTGTAATTACGTACAGTCCTGTGCGAAAGTGGTTGCGAAACGACACCGAAATTAGTTTTTGGAGCGTTTCGCTTTCCATGTATGAGATAGCCCGGACATGTCGTTTCCGCAACCTAGCCGTTAAAATCATCAGATGGACAAAGATTTATAGCTTTTCACAAATACGTTTATAGATTTTTACGAATAACTTATTTTTCCCCTCACTACCTCGGAAACACGTGTTTTGTCCTTTAATACCAGCGGGTAAAAACGCATTTTATCCACTAGTGGGTAAAGTAATTTGACCTTGAATAAAGTCAAATTAAGTGCTTTAAAATTGATAAAAGTAGGTGAATCTAGTAATAAAGATGATTTACCACCTGTGGAAATACTGGAAACAGTGATAAACGCATTTTTTGCGTTGTAATTTCCTCGCTATAGTGAGGGGAAAAGTTATGTGTTATACTCGGGTGCAAATGTATTTTACTTCTCGTGTGTTAAAAAACTCGCAAGTTCAGGATTCTATTCTCGAACCACTCGCTTCGCTCGTGGTTCAACTATAGAATCCTTTCACTTGCTCGTTTTTCAATTCCACACTCGGCGTTAAAATACAACTTTGCCCCCTTGTATAACAAATAACTATTTCCCTATTCTAAGAAGAGAACATGAGGTACTAGAAGACCAAAGAGAATGGAGAATCTGTAGCACGCGTAGAAACTTCAAATATAATTTTAGGAAGCGGGAAACCTAAGAATGGTTACGTTTTCCCTCCTTAAGTGAACAAAACCTTCGTAGCGGAGATGCCAACTTGAGTTTTTTTGCACTTATTAACCAACCGGATCTCGGCAAGTCCGAGACACGATGGACTCTAGTTTTGTTTGAAAAGCGTGCAAAATGATACCTTGTTACCGCATGTTAACACCCATCTGGTTTTGCACTAGTTGCATCTATTCTATTTTTGTTTAGGTTGCATCCGGTGGAATATTACCTTATCGACCGTGAGTAGGTTAGATGTCATTTGCGTGCACACTGGAGTCGTTTGGCTTGTTTACCTACTCATATTCTTGCTGAGGACATCAAACAGGCTCATGTTTACGAGTGTGGCTTTTTATCCTTCATAATTGGTACGTTAAGAAACTGCAAAATTGCATTCCATCATCAGTTCTGACTTTCTGAAAACTTATATCTTATATCATACTGATACACAGGTTAAAGAGAATGGGGTGAAAATGCTCTAATTTTTGTGAAGAATGAAAAACCAGTACGATCGTCGTTCAGAGACCATTCGATTTTGATGTAATTACTCCGTACCCAGTATTACAAACTACAGCATAATATCAAAGATGTGAAATGTATGGTTTGGGGTCTAAGCCCGTCTAAACTATCTACTGAATGTTTCTAATTGCACCTACCTATGCTTTTAACCCCATACTATTTTACTCTACAGGATTGCACAATCCGTAACGCACGTTTTCCATTACTATACTTATTGAGCGATAACATATAAGTGCCGTATATCTTATCTGTTAAGGAGCACTACTATATGTGTACTTTCCGTATCGAACCGGGTCAATCAGGCGGTAATGCTTTAAAATTATTTGTTTGTTTAAGGTCGTGCCTTGTTTGTGTTAAGACTGTTAAGAGGGAAGGGGACGATCGATTCTCTTTACACGCGTGTTCTCATTTTCCTCCCTGCAGGATTAGCACATGATTTCTGCGAGAGTTTGTCGCCGCGAGATAGATCACACTTCTTCTAATTGTATTAATGGCATAAGGACAGGTAGTCTATCTCGCGGCGACATACTCTCGCGCCAGTCATGTGCTAACCCTGCTGGATAATGACATTAAGTAATTACATTATGGAAAAATATCAAATATAGAGAATTGTGTAAAAATTTTTTTGTCACTACACCAACTGGCAGACTCTCTTGATATTTCCAAAACAAATTACAAAGTTGCATTTTATCCACGAGGCAAAGTAATTTTGTACAAATTTTAACTTGATGCGTAAAACTGGCAGGTTGAATTTACGTATAAATGATGATTTTGAATTTGATTTAGTTTCGTTTCGTTCATGTTTCACAGTTAACATTTTCCTCGTGATGTGAAAATGTTCACTCGGTGGCAAAATTTGTATAACCTGCGTGACTTGACGCCCTCGTAAAGCTCAAGATTCCATAATCTGAACCACTCGCTACACTCACGATTGGAATCTTTCGCTTGCCCGAGTATCAATATTCGCGCGTGCCGTTAAATAACAAGTGTGCAAAACAAATATCTCTATTACGCCGTGGGACGGCGATGCGACGCATACGAAATCAAACCTTATCGATATAAAAGTATGAGACGCGACGGCGACGGTCGCGGGACCGTCGCCCACGCAAGACACGGCGTTACAATCCAGGGTGGAAAATGAGACGTTCATATGGAGAATGACCATCCCCTATCCTCTTAAGGTTGTGCCTTGTTTGCGTTGTGTCGGTCACTCCACAACGATTACGATTTAAATCAGGCCTGCTACGGCAATTAACACACTTGCTCTGCTTGAATTGTAATAACTAATTTAAAATACATTACACGTTATTACTATTGCAACATAATATAAGTTGATAAATAACTGCTATCGAGGGCTAATTAAAACCGCGAAGTGATTACAAAAAAAATATTTTTAAAATAATGAAAAACTGACGTAGTTACTAAGAGTCATTACTGTCATTATTAGGGTTATTTTTATTTGATGTACCTAGTCGCTAATAGTGTCTTAACTACCTACTAGTAATTATAGTAACTAGCACATACTCATTTTGATGATAAAGTTTAATAAATATTCTGAAAATGGTGTCAATTAGAAAATATATTGACTTTATAATAAGTGTAATAACTACCCTGCCATTAAAAAGAGGTATTTTACATTGTACTTGTAAAATAATTATACCTATTTTAAAGCAGAATGTACTGTATACTTCATTAAAAAAAATAATGAGTTCTTAGCTACACGAATAATTTGTCTCAACTAACTATGCACTTACACGAACATACATATGATTGATTTCTTTTTAACCTACTTTTAACTAAGTGCTACTTTAAGTCAACTAGATGTCGCTTTATCAAGCTAATGACCATAGTTATCCTGATGTAGGCTATTGCGATTACCCACTTACTAACTACATAATTAATGTTTGTACTCGTATAAAATTGATACGTTTTTATCGATTTTATTTACCTAGAGGTTATCCACCTGCCGCGCCTACACTTGATCTAAATATACGGTAGCTTGCGCTAACAAAAATTGTAAAGGTGTGTATATATAATATTGTGTTTGCCAATAACGACGTTTCTCAACATACAACGCACGTAAAGAATGTTCGGTGAACTGAGAATTTTGATTTTGGGAAGGATTGGTGACCTGACATGGACATGGAAGAATAATTGTTATTTAGACATCACAGACAAAACAACACTTAATTATGAAGGGCATTGGAAGAAGATAGATTCGAAAGTTATTGACATGAAAGGAAGATAGAAAAGGATTTAAAATTTATTAATATTTTATTTTTAAAGCAACTATAGAGCAATATATAGAGCAATATATAATTATACCATAGACAACAAGAAAGCATGAGTGTACGCGGTAGAAACGAAACGTAAGATGCAAGATGGAGGCAAAGCAAAAAAGGTAGAGTCAGTTTTAGAGATATTATAGTTTTATGTTATTTTCTTTGATATGTTTTATAAGTATACTAGTGAAGGGAGGGTCCATAAAAGATAGAAGAGATTGGAAATTGATAGGTCGTGGAATACTGTCTGGTAGGACGTCGTATAATGAGTGATTGAGCCTGACGCAGTTAAAAAATATGTGGTCCGTGGTACCTTCATCGAGCCCGCACTCACACAGGGAGTTATCCCGTACCCTAATTTTGCAAAGAAACACCGGGGTGCATACGTGTCCCAAACGTAGGCGGCAAATAGTAGACGTGATCCATTTGTGGGTAGACTTAAAGCGAGAAAACCACGGCTTATAGGGAATGATTGGTTGGATGTTACCATAATGTTTGCCCTTTTGTAATCTAGAAGAGTTCCATAATTCCTGCCAGTCATTCCTCGCATCACTGCGGGCTTTCATCATTAAGTCAGCAGATTGTACTGTACTATGCGTTTCCAACCCGTTAAGAGTGGCCTGTTTAGCCCACATATCAGCTGCCTCATTGCCAGCAATGCCACAGTGTCCCGGGATCCAGGCAAGGACAATCTGTAAACCTATTTCGTGACATTTATAGAGCAATTGTTTTATTTTTAGGATATAAGGGGAGACTAATTTCATTTTCAGGTGGTTGCCTACTACTGCCTGCAGACAGCTTTTAGCATCTGAGAAGATTATGGCCTTGGGGATTTTGTGCGATTCAGCATATGCCAAGGCTTCCATAAGAGCAATGGATTCGCCAGTGAAGACAGAAGCCTGAGGTGGACATTTATATGGTAGGAGGATACGATACCTAGGGATCCATACCGTGGCTCCCACATAGCTTCCAGGTCCCAATTTTGAGGCGTCAGTAAAAATGGGTAAGAAGTCTTGCCATTTATTTAATTCTTTATTAAAAGTGATATCTGCAGCAGGGTCATTTTTGTCAATATTGAAGTGTAGAATTATGTTAGGGGAATGTATTAAGCTATTAAAATCAGTTTCAAATAGGGGGTTGATATTTGTTTTGTTTAGTGGGAAGGGAAGGTTCAAAAGTTTTCTGTAACTAATAATAATTCTGGGTGGTATTTTATGTGTCCAATATGCATTTACAGATGCCTCATCAGACAGGGCCTGTAATCTTGAAGTGAGCGGGTGATCCGATAAGGAACAGGCCTTAAATACGTATCGGTCTGACAAAAGTTGCCTTCGAATGAAGAGGGGCGGATCCACACACTCAACCTGTAAAGCATTCTTGGGTGAGGAACGCATGGCTCCAATAATGATTCGCAGACATTTGGCTTGAATACTGTCCAATTTACCGAGTGCCTGTTTGTTGCAGGGTTCGAGAATAAATGAGGCATAATCAATTTGGCTACGAATCAGTGCATTGTATAGCAGCTTTTGGCAGTAGGGGTGTGCACCCCACCAGACTCCAGAAAGGGCGCGGAGAACATTGATACCTCTCTCGCATTTACCAACTACATAGTTAAGGTGATGAATACCAGACATTTTGGAGTCCAAAAATACACCAAGAAACTTCACAAAGTTGCAGCTAGGAATAATTTGGTCCTCATATTGAAGGTTGACGGCAGGAATAGTTTGCCGACGTGTGAAGGTCACTGTACAGCTTTTAGAAGGGGAAAGAGATAGACCATGATCATCTAACCAGTCATTCAGATATGCTAGAGCCTCATTGAGTCTGTCAGCTGCTTCGTCGGTATGATGAGCTGTGGAGTAAATGACCAAGTCATCTGCATACTGGAGGATGCTGCAGAAAGGGGAGACAGATTGCTCTATATCATAGGTATATAGGTTATAAAGAATGGGACTAAGGACAGATCCTTGAGGAAGGCCTCGCCATACAGTAAGCGGAGAGTACATAGCATTCCCAAACCGAATTTTAATCGTTCTGCCCATGAATAGCTTAAAAATAATGTCGACTATTCTCGATGGGATGCTCAGCTGACGCAGTTTTGCTCTGAGCAGAGGTAGTTGGACATTATCGTATGCAGCGGAAATGTCAAGGAAGCATCCAACTAGTTGCTGTTTTTTAGAGAGTGCCAATCTGATATCAGAGGTTAGTATACTTAAGCTATCCATAGTACTCCTTCCTTTTCGAAAACCGAATTGGGTGTTTGCTAGTATTTTTTTGTTTTCCACTAACCATTCCAATCTGTTCTTCACCAGGTGTTCGAAGATTTTACCCATAGTGGCAGATAGAGCTATGGGGCGATAAGAAGTGGATTGCTGCGGGTCCTTGCCTGGCTTCAAGATTGGGATTACAATCTGTGACTTCCAATCCTCTGGGACCTCCCCCGACATGAAGAACGAGTTGTATATTTGTAGGAGGAATTCAATGCAAGGGGGACTTAGTTTTTGGATAAAGCAGTATGGGATGCCGTCCTCCCCGGGTGAGCTGTTACGTAGTCCTCTTAAAGCTATATCCAGTTCTGAGGTTGTAAAAGGGCTGTCAAAATGATGATATGTTGGGTGAGTGTCTTGATATGTATAACATTCCTCAGGCACAAACGGAGGAGCTAGTTTGTTGGCAAATTCACCTAGCCAGGTTGAAGGGTCACATGATGATGTAGGGTCTGATTTGAA
Source organism: Leguminivora glycinivorella (assembly GCF_023078275.1). Taxonomy (NCBI): domain Eukaryota; kingdom Metazoa; phylum Arthropoda; class Insecta; order Lepidoptera; family Tortricidae; genus Leguminivora; species Leguminivora glycinivorella. The sequence continues at coordinate 7,681,779 of NC_062971.1, forward strand.
GGAGCCTCTAAATTTCTTAATGTTTCTCCATACCAAAGATGGAGGGGTTTTAGGGTTTAGACTTTCGCAGAAGCCCTTCCATCCTGCTTTTTTTGATTTGTTAAGGCAGCGTTTAGTTTGAGCAGATATTTTTTTGAAAAGGGTGAAATCTGAAGTTAGGCCTGATCTATTGTATTTACGTTCTGCCATGTCTCGCTCCTTGACAGCTTTTGTGCAGTCTGCGTTCCACCAGGGGGAGATGGGATTTTCGAATTAAGTGTTTTTTTCCTTGGGATGAACTTATCGGCCGCTTCAAGAACGAAAGATTTAAAGAGATTATATTTGTCACAAGGGTTTAATAAGTTTTTGTTGATTTCTTTTAGTTTTTCCTCGACGTGTGAACAATAGTTGGGCCAGTCGGCTCCATCGATTCTGTGCTTAAGGAGAGGCTCATGAGTAGATACAGGGGGCACTGACGATGGTTTTGTCATAACAATGGGAAAGTGATCGCTTCCATAAGATTGGCTCAGAACCCGGTATGAGAGAAGACAAGAAAGGCTAGGAGAGCATGCAGTTAGGTCTAAAACAGAGTTGGGGTTCTGGCCAGGGTACACCCGGTGAGTGGGTGTGCCATCATTGATTACTGAGACATTAATATCATCAAATAAATCAATGAGGAAAGAGGAGAAAGTATCATTGTGCGATGAGCCCCAGGCCGTGTTATGGCAGTTGAAATCACCCATTATTAAAAGGGGGTGTGGAACAGAGAATAAAATAGTGGAAAGATCTGGAATTAAATTTAAATTAGGGTGGGGGATATATATTGAAATGATATTTATTCCTATGACATTAGCTGCAACTGCGTTAATTTCATGGGTGTGAGGAGGAAGTTGAATTTGGGAAAAAGGGAAATTTCTATTTATTAATAAGGCACTACCTGCATGTCCGTCATCACGGTCATCCCGGAGGCATGAGAATCCCGAGACCCGGAACCGGGAACCCGGTCGTAACCATGTCTCCGAGATGGCCGCAACAGTTACGGAGTGCGAGTTTATTAGATTAATTAGATCTGGCTTTCTTAAATTAATGCTACGGCTATTCCACTGAAGGAATGAGGCCATAGTAGCCATTGTCAAAGGTTAAACTTGATAGAGATTGTTTTAGAGAGTTCATGTCTTGGGCAACGTTGGGCGGTACTAAGTCTCTTAACCTGGTGATCATGCCCTCAAGGAAGGCAACACCGGACTGTATAAAGTTGTCAGTAGGGGGAACATCATCATTGTAGGGATGGTGGTTAAGAGCGTGTCCATTTGGCATCTGAGATTGGGGAGTAGAAGTAATGTTCTGGAGAGCTCGACGGTCGTATCCGGGAGAAAGGGGGGTCCTTGGTCTAACTGGGCGGTATATTGTCTTGCGGTATGACGTTGATGTACAGGGAGGCTCAGTAGTGGAAGGTCTGCGTGGGGACGCTGGTGGTGGGGTACTGAACATTGTGTTAGCAATTTCGGCAAAAGTCTTACGCACAGCAGGAGTACGAGCTGCAGCCTCCTGGTAGGAGATGTTGTGTTCTGACATGAGTAGCTTAATTGACTTTTGTCTACCAAATTCTGGGCAATTTTTGTCAGTAGCCAAGTGGCGGCCTGTACAGAACAGGCAGCAAATATGTTCCGGTGCCACGTTGCAGGTTTCTCCAGGGTGTTTTTGGGCACATTTATAGCATCGAGCATCAGATCTGCATTGTGTCTGAATGTGGCCAAAGCGCAGGCATTTTCTGCACTGGATAGTAGGGAGAACATACACTTCTACATTTAGTGACGTGTAGCAGGCGTATAGTTTTGATGGAAGGGTTTGACCTTCAAATGTAACGACTACGGACTGAGTAGGGATCCAAGATGGGGAGCCGTCGTCCTTGGTAACTTTACGTTGCAGGCGGCGGGCTTTCAGGATTTTTCCTGTGCCCTCTTTCAATTCTGTAGCGGATACAAATTCGTCCATCGACCAATCCACAGGAACACCGCGGACCAGACCCATACGAGAGACATGGTAGGATGGGATTACTCCTATTAGTTTGTTGCGAGTCAAACATTGGTTTGAGATGAGGTTATTGGCGTCGGCTGGTGATTTACATTCGACGGCAACGCGATTACGTCCTAGGGCTTTAATACCGTCCCTTTTGATACCAGGGACACTGTCTCTAGCAAACAATTGGCCTACTCTGATAGGTTGTAAAGAGGTTCCTGCATTGGGTGCTGCTTCTCGAGATACGTGTACCACAAACGGACCACTGTCAGCGACGTCGTATTTCCGGGATGTATTGTTGTCGAGGTCTGGGTGTTTATACACGGTTGAAACAGAGGCGTTGTTGACTTCACCTTGCATCTGACGCTTCTCGCTGGGTTCGAGAATTTGTCGTGACTTTTCCAAAGCCTTGGCGGCGTCTCTTTTCCGGGACTGAATGTCTATATCCATCATTTCTGTAACGTTCGCCAAGGCTGTGGAATTGCCACCAGTGCCAGTGCCACCACCCGGGTCGGGCGGCTTATCCGCCTCGTCCCCCATCACGAATACCCTACCGCCTATCAGTCGGTGTAATTATTTATGTACTCTGTGTTAAAATTGTTAAATAAACCAGTACCAAACACTTACAAACGGGAAGTTTTATTTATTGGGATAACCTAGAAAAAATCCGAACAGACTCACTCAATGCGCTTCTGTCAAAAAAAAACATAATATTGTGTTGTAACTTGTAATAAATACTTAATTACAAAATGGGTAAGGACTACATTTTTTTTTTTTTGCTGAATTCCATGAGCTCGTTTTAGTAAGTGATATATCTTGAGGTTTTAAATGGATATTTTAATCTTATATTTCGCATGCTTTAGTTTGAGGTGACATTATATATCAAACAACACACGTAAAACATACGAGTAATATGTGAGATTTTAATAATGATGTAGACTGTCTGCCTATAGATCCTAGATACCGTCTAAACATTCAGTTACTATAATTCGCGCCACAATGGCTATGCCGGCTAGTCAATCCGTCTAGTCTATCTGTCTGTACCCTGCCTAATGTAAACATTAATATATACACACCTATCTTTCAGATATGAAACGGAGCTCTCCAAATGTGGGTCGAATCTATTGAACGCACTTGAGGCATATATTTAATACAGATTAAATAGTGAATTTATAAGCAGACGTATGTTATCAGACGGCCCGTCGGTTTCGGGTTACGAAAATTATTAGTTGGTTAAATAATGATGGATCGGCCTACGCTGGCACAATTATGAGTCTTACACAAACAAATACCTCAATAACAAGCATAAGGGCTTGATTAGCTATTGAATCAGCAACGTCGTATCATACTACGCTTCGATAAAAATGTTGGCGCATTGTTGTGTCTATTAGCGTGTCCAACTTTTGATATGCTAACTTTTTAAGGTTTATGTTTCGCTGAACCTATTGTACGATTATAGTCTAATTGGACTGTATAGGTATTACAACAATTATATTGTACAATGTTATTAAATAAATAAATAAAATAAATAAATAAATATTATAGGACATTCTTACACAGATTGACTGAGGCCCACGGTAAGCTCAAGAAGGCTTGTGTTGTGGGTACTCAGACAACGATATATATATAATATATAAATACTTATATATATAGAAAACATCCATGACTCAGGAACAAATATCTGTGCTCATCACACAAATAAATGCCCTTACCGGGATTCGAACCCGGGACCGCGGCGTAGCAGGCAGGGTCACTACCGACTGCGCCAGACCGGTCGTCTGTTATTGTATTTAAGGTCATAATCTATATTATAAAAGACAGCCTTTGTTAACCCTATACATCAAAATAGACTAAAACTTAAAATAAATCTTCAATATTCAATCTATCAGTCTTAACACTTTCGCTACCAAGAACCCGACTGTCGGGCACACCGCTCGTAGAAGCGTAGCCGATTACATGGGTTTCCCCGTATGTAGCGAAAATGTCGTAGCGCCGCGTAGAGCCCGGTTTCGAAAGTGTTAATATATATATTAGGGATCTTGAAATCATATAAAGGTACACATTGCAAAATTTTGTAATTACTGACGTATAAAATCATAAAAACATAAGTATTTAGGTATCTGCTGGCTTTTGATAAAAACACTATCATATTCGGAGATATCAGTAGTGTGGCTTGAGTCCTTCCTTGTTGTCAGTAAGACGTGAATAGGTAGGTACCTACGTCTGATAACGTCGTATTTTTGTCGTAATTACGAGTAATAGTAATCGGTTTCATTCATTAAAATTTTCGATGCAAGTAATCTTACATCAATTAAATAAGTACTGAAAACGTTTAGCTACTATACAGTCGTTTTTCTCGAGTGCAGTTTTTTTAGAGAGATAAAAAAATGGGTAATCCGATTTCGATTCTATTACTCTATGACAAACGTTCTTAGGTTTGTCTATTCTGTAGTCATCTGCTCATCCTGAGTCATGAGGTGATGTTATATCAAACGTTTCCCATGTGAATCGATGTAATATAAATAAATACCGTTTCAATCACGACCTTTAAATACAACAATGATTTCAAAAGTACCGTACCCGATGCACTGATGACTGCATTACCAGCTAATCGATGCAATAACGTAATCATTAATCACGACACTCTTGCCACCTCCGAAGATAAGATAAGAACAGCAATCAGATGAGAGAAATCACAGAGTCAATTCACTTCTATTGGTAGTCATAAAACATTTTACGTACGATATAGTCATACGATACGATTGGCATTGACTTATTTATTAGTCTATTACCAGACTGACCACTTTTTATTATAACAAAAACCTAAATGAGTATCGATCGATTTCAATGAGGCTTGCATGTTAAACGTACTTCAAACTGGCTTGATTAAAACATTGGACCAGTCTGTATCTGAACTAGAGCATCCGACTCATTCGGCTACCATAAAGGAGATATTCATTAATTGACTTGTATGTAAGTAATAAAAATAGACAGTGATTTGCATAAAACCTCTATTAGGTGCATGGAAGTGCTGTGTGGTTTGAGTTCCTGCCATCTCTTTATGGAGAGAACACGTCAAGTGCCAGCCTTTGTGTTTAATGTGAGCTTATCTTTTGTCCGACAGTTTAACTGCCAGCCATGATGGGGACCAGACTGTACAAAGTCGCTGCTTTAATACTACTCGGAACTCTGAGCAAGGGGCAACTGCCCGAAGATGAGTTCAGGATAGTCAACAGACAAGGTGAGGTTCTTTTATATTCCTTTACCGCCCGTAAACATATGCTTTACACTTAAGTTTTGGTCATACAACTGTTCCCAGCATTTTCAAAAGCCGGTGAATACAAAGGGCCTTTTCATTTGCTTTCGGTGTCTGCATAAAAATTGCTACAAAGTTGACTTACGTGCAGTTCGTTGACATTGAGAGCGTATGCTAACGCATTATGCGTTGTTGAGAGATAAAATGCAAATGCGGCGACATCTCGAATTAATCAAGCCCCAAAGCGTCTCAGAAATGTTTTTTCATGACCACAATACACGTGAAGAATATGTAAACAGGTTTAATTCTCCGTCCACATTTTGCATTGAGGTCGTCCCGGCACTCACGAGCTTTAATTAACAATCGTAAATACATTAAATATTTACCGCGAAACAGCTCGTACGACTTATCTGCTTGATGGACGTGCCGTCGTAAAGTTTACACAGCTAATAGAGTATTTACCATATAGCTGGCACGAGAGTATGCCTCGCTCGTGAGAAATTCAACATGATACGTATTCATGCCGTAGAGTTATCGTATGTTTTTGATTTGCTATATACTTATTGTTGCAGTTATTTACATATAAACGCCCTTTGCTTTAGAAATGCACAGCTTGGAAGTGCCGATCTAAGTTTTGTATCCGGGGTCCAACTAATTTCGGGTCCTTGCAATATTGATGTCTATTTGGCTGATGCTTACTAAACTAATAAACTTTTAAGTTTAGCGAAACATCTGTTATCCAAAACTAGGAATTTCAAAGTCACTGAATGTCCTTTAAAGTGATATGCAATCATGGGATACTTTATTACGCCTGAAGCCAATATGCTCGGTAAATGAGTAACACTTTTCCCGTATCTCAATTTGGGTACGCCATGTTTACATTGTTGCAAATTAACGAGTTTCCTCCGTTACAGATCTGGCGTCCGACAGCGATATGTTCGAAGATAACAGCACTAAGTCATTTTCGCAATTGCTGTTCGATGTGGCAAGGGACCAGCTGATCGTGGGCGCAAGGTGAGTGCCTTAGCTATTTATGTCCGCGAATGTACCACGCCGAAATGCATTCCGGCCTTGCTTAATTAACATGTTTACGGTAATACGGTTGAGAGTCAATTAGCACGGGAAAAAGTGGACATGTTTGAGGTTTCGCAGATTACAATGACTTTTGATTGAGACGGTGGACTGGCTACAGATAGCTTAAAAGGCGCGCATAATTGCTGTCACAACTATCAACTTAAGACTTGTATGAATATTACATGTAGGTATTCTCATAAATTATTTAGTCTTGGAAAATTTCACGGATCATGTAACGAAAATGCGAAGAAAGTTATGAAACTGAGAATACTTTATTTCAAATGATTCAGAACGTTATCTACGAACAAAATTAAATCATTTTTTACTTTATAAACTCGGTGCATTATTACTTACAACCCAAAGCTTAAAATAAATAAAAACATACCCGTAAACGTTATCTTAATACGATTTTAATGTTGATAAATGGTGCCTAATAAGTTGTACAAACACTGAGTCATTCACCTGCCAGGTACTTGCTTATCATTGCACCGGACAGGTTATGGCGGAATGTCACTGCAACTCAATCTAGGCACCTATACAAATGGCTTGATTTCGCGTTTGAGGCCGCTGCAAATGCATAATAATGTTGTCTGGCGCTTGGTATTTTGTTGAGTAATTTCGTGCTTATTGATCGCCAGATTGTTCGCGATTTAAGAGCTTGGAAGTTGATCTTATGAAAACATAGTATTCTAATGATCGTCACATAAAACTGTTTAAGGTACTGCGTACACTTATTAACGTTACCTATATTAAACTACTATCATAAACTACCGATACGATCGCCTTTTAAATCTTGTATGCAATCATACTTGACTAGTTTAGTGTTCATAAAAAATCTAAAATATCTTATAAATATCAAGGAAAGGTCGTTTTCTTTAATAGTCTATTCAACCGGTTTATTAATGCCTACAAAGTTACTTGTACAGACCCTTGTATATATACTTTTTTGTTTACTGTAGGCTGTAGTACATGTATGCGCATATATTAAAATTCATTTGTAATTGCTACTCGCTAATTAACATGACATTTTCCAGCCGGCACGTTTGATGATTTATGACAGTGATTAATTATACACAACAAACAAAAAACTTCTAGATCTTATTGTAAAAAGCAAGGCAGAATTCCCAGTTGGCCAGAGCGACTGCGAAATACCGTGAAATAGAAACCTTATAAGTAGTGATCACTAAAAAACGTGTAAGACCACTCGTTCATCCGCTGCTGGTAGTTAATATTATGTCGCGGTAAAAGGAAATGAGTAGACGCAAAAAACGCAATGGGTGTTGCCTTTGCTTGCGTTTATCGGGTCTTTGGACCAGCATAAAACTGATCTCCCATTACTGACTCTTCTCACGGATGTTCAGACCATATTAATCGGTTTAGTCCTAGAACATCGCGCTCGCAGCAATGACACAGGCTGTTCGTGGGCAATGTTACGCAGATTTACTTAATGCCCATTCCCGTAATGGCACCTGAGCGATTTATCTTCTTAGCGGGGCTGTAACTACTCGTCATGTATGTTAATTAATAAAAAAAACGTGTTTACCTTTTCTATAATATAACTGCACTTGTAAGGAACGAAGTAAGTAAAGACTGTACGTACAAGGAAAAAATCAATGAATCTCGAGGACACTGCTTAATTTTTGGAATGAATAACCGTTCAAATTGAATTTGCTACGAGATATGTTGTACCTACTCATTTAGTTGTGTATTACTATTATTGAGTAAATTGATACCTACTCATTTATTTCTGTACCAAGTACCTGCTCATTCATTTCTTTCTGTACCGAACAGTCGATAAGAAAATGACACGATAATGTTTCATCTCCCTCGCATGATAAGTGGGCATAATCGGCCCGAAGATCACGGGCAGTCGTGTACCCATAATTATGGCGTGGCTTACACACCCGTAGAAATCTGCTACGTGCCCGACTGTCTACAAAATCCTGTATAAAATATAATATACCTAATAATAATATAAAATAACGACGAAATCGCCATTACATGCCGTATAACTTTCATGAAACTGGCACTCGGGACTATAAAGTTATAAGCCCAAGTAGGAGTTATATATGGCTGATAATATTCAAGTCGATTGTCAGGTCAACTAGAAAGATATTGGCGTAAACGTTCGATAAGTTTATTGACCTAACTTACTAAATTCATGTTGAATTTAACCTGATCTGGTTGCTTTGTTCTATTGTATTATACAATTTTATGAGTTTCCTAGGACCTAGGACGTTCTAGGTTCTCTCAGAATGTTTATATTAATAAACACCATAAAACGCACAAATAAAGTATAACGCATAATTTAAGTATTTTGTCTTTTTTATGACAACCACACAACAAATTCCGGGGTGGGTTCCTTTAAATACGGTACTCAACAACGTAAAAACTTATTATATATATAGGTGTCATAAATAAAGTTCGAGATATATTAGCCTCGTAATTCTAAACCACAACCGTGCGGTGAATCGGTAGGGTGGTTACTTAAAGCTACTAAACGCTTCAGATGATACTTAATCTCAACCAACTTGTGTATGATCTGTACTCAATTCAAGCCACAACACCAACTTATTTTATCTATACGCTTCAGATGATACTTTGAACGAAGTACCTAGTCTGTGGAGCGAGTAGGTTCATGTTCAATTTACTGTAGTATGTTATAAGTATGGTTTGTGTATGTTTTATGCATGTATGAATCTTTATTGACAAATCGCTGCTTAATGCTAAGTCCTAAATAAAACAAGAAACCGTCACGACGTTGCCTGCTAACCGAACGAGGAATCTTCAACATACATATTGACTTATATCAGTCTACCTAAACCAGGCCATTGTAATGCCAGCAAGTGCAGCATTTTATGTTTTCCTCGGCTACAAATGCTACAGTACACAGTTTACGCGCGGTAGTATAAACACAAAACTTTACGATGTATACGGATCACGTAATATTAGCCAGTGAGAACTGTTGCGGCGATCAAAAAGAGAAATGTACCGAAATGCACTCTGTCAATACGACTAAGTCTATATTCTTATAAAACAGCGTTAACGCCTGTCGGACAGATTACCTTATACAAGCTTTTTTTAATAGAGGGCCCTTCAAGTAGTGAGTGAATAGACAAGTATTAAAACAGTTGTTTGAGCAAGTGGTTTTCAAGTCCACTGTTCATGCAGGAAGCTTCTCATTCACTGCGGTAAAGAAAATTATCAACTAAGCTCATAAAAAACTAGTGTTTCGATTGTCTGTCCGTCCGTCCGTCCGTCCGCGGATAATTTGGTCGGCTTTTTACAAAACTAGTTTAGTAAATGGAATATACAAAACTAATTTCGTGAAGGACTTTACAAAAGTAGTTTGGTATAACTAATCATTTGTGGAGTCACGCCAATTTAGTACATTTAACAGAAATATTTAGTCAATTTTACGAACTTTATATTGTGTCATTAACGAAATTGATTTCATAATTTGATAAAAGATTTTATGTTTTTCGTTAAATTAATTTCGTAGCATATACGAATTAACTTTCGTAAAAATAACTCAATTTAAAAAAATGTATGACGTATAATTTTGATAGATACAACTAAACGTCTTGCGTGGAATCAATTAATTTGCTTTCATAATAGTTACCGATTTCTTTAGTCTGTATTACCACTGAACTTTGGTAAATATCACTAAACGCCTGTAGTTGAATTAAGTAATTGACTTTTGTAATAGTTACTAAATTTGTTTATTATGTTTAGCGTACTGAACTTTCGTAGATATCACTAAACTTCTTTTGTGGAATCAAGTAATATACTTTTGCAATAATGACTAAATTTCTTTCATGTGTATGATGCGCTGAACGTTTGTAGATATCACTAAACTTGTTTAGTAGAATCAAGTAATATACTTTTGTAATAATTACTAAGTTTCTTTCGTATGTATAACGCACTGAACTTTTGTAGATATTACTAAACTAAGGAATGTATAGGTTACGAAAGTAACTTAAGTTAATTCTACTTAACAACTCTAGTAATATATACTACTTAACTTTTGCATATTTTACACAAGTGATTTTGTACGATTTACTAAAGGAATTTTGTAATTTTAACTACTTTACTTTGGTGCAATGTACTAAATATCTTTAATAAATTTTACTAAACGGCTTTTGTGGAATTTAATAGGTTACTTACAAAAGCGCTTTCGTATATTTGATTGCAATTAATTTTGTACGAATTACTAAACTAACTTTGTAGTTTCTACTACCCTCCTTAGGGGCAATTTACCAAATATCTTTAATAAGTTTTACTAAACGGCTTTTGTGTATTTTAATAGTTTACTTGCGTACAAATTACGAAGCATGATTTTGTTACACCAAACTAATATATATTATGCTCAAGTAATCTATTAAAATTCTCAAAAGCCGTTCAATACAATTTATTAGAGATATTTGGTAAATTGCAAGTAGCATAGTAGAAACTACAAACTTAGTTTACATAATCGTACAAAATTAATTACGATAAATTATGCGAAAACGCTAAACTATCGCTGTCGTGCAGTTAATAAAAAAATAAACATAATACCTTTACCTACTATAAAGCAATTGCAAAAACAGGAACAAAACTTATCATCATTACAATATAATCCTAAGCTGAATCAAAAAGCTTCTTGATCCAGTTCACCACATTGTACAATATAGGTACCTACCAAAACATAACAAAGCCATTTAGTTAAAATTTATAAAATAGACATACAGTAAATTGGCACACATCTAGGTCTCACATGTATAGCAACAAATAATTAATTTTGAGTCGTGTTATCGTGTAACTGTGCATAATTTGCGTTTAAAACATTATTGTTTTGTAACCTGAATATGAAACTGCGTGGTAACATAAATATCTAGTTATAAATGTCTAAAATTATGCACAGTTACATATACACAACGACATAAATAATAAATGGGTTTATCACATCTGTAATAACAGGGTGAACGATAAAATAAAAAACAAGTTGAGTCTAAAAAATATTTATTTAATTTTTAAAATAATCATCTTTTGTTTACCTTTTAATTTTTAATTACTTATAACGAAAATGAGAAAATATCTCTAACTTATGAGTAAGTGTTTTAACTAATTTATGACAAACCGGTAGTTGTTACCCATGACTTTCGATGATGCCGCGCCCGCGAGGAACTCAACATATACAACTTATACAGAGTGGGCTTTTGTCTGTCTTAGGGACCATCCACACTCAATGAGTTGCGGCGGAGTTGCGCCACGACGCCTGAATGTAATTCCTCCAGGCGGCGCGGCGGAGTTGCAGCGCCCCGCCCGCCGCAACTTACGTCCTTCCTATACAGAATGTACCTACTGAGGAGACGTTTTTTAAATTACATTCAGGCGGCGTGGCGGAGACACCGCAACTCATGAGTGTGGATGGTCCCTTATACAGATATCCCGTGCCTACACGCGAAAGTGGTGGTTGTTTGATGCCAGTCGATCCCATTCCTATCCAGGATCTAAGTTTCTATGAAGCCAAAAAAATTCGGCTAAAACAGCCACAAATCAAGGAAATGTTTTATCATACAATTTTCATAAAAATTAACACTTATTCTGATTTCATCAATTAGCGTCAGTTGTTAACAGAAAGTTAAATCGCTGTCAGTTACGGTACTCCCACATTGGCTGTTATAAATGTTATATAACATTGTGTGACACTGACAGGGACAGCGCGATGGCATTGACATTACGTTACGTTGTCCTTGTTACACAGTGTTATAAAACATTATAAACATCATAACAACCAATATGGGAGCACCGTAAGTTGACCCCAGGATACAAATATACTGGATAGATTTGGAATCGATTGACATAAAACATAGCATGTGAAAAATAAGTTTTCATTTTCATACAATTATCGTCCTATTTTTAACCTGTTCAACTTTGTCTACTTAGATAATTATTCCGTTCTCGTCTCAATAATTCTATATTTATTAACAGATTGCGCATCACGTATTAAATTAAAAAGTGGTGCCATCTATTGAAACTCAACCCGGGACATTCCACCTTAAATGCAAACTCTAGTAAATAAATAGCAATCGATTGTCATAGGTAACGTAAACCGCTTACAATTCAGGAGCAGGGTTTACTGGTGAAACCCGATAGATCGAAATAATTGTGTCCGTCAGGATCGCGTGAACGATGTCTGAATCGTCACAAAATTTGCACCAAATAACTGTACCTAAACTGTACTAAACTGTACCTATAGCGAAAAAAACTGTACCTCAAGCAATCACGCATTAAATAAATAGCTACATGGACACGCCATTCTGACGTCAGGTTGGCGCGCATAGCCGTGTATCGCCCCAACGTGTGGGAACTATGTTCTGTATCATATATCAATAAACTAATAATAATAATCTATAATGTGCATTTATTGCATGTATTACGAGAAAACAAGCGCCTGTTGCAAATTGATAGGCAAAACATACATAATAACATAATGAGCAGTAAATTTTTTTGTCGTTGATTTGACCGATATCACGTGTGATTTAAATATTATTTTTGGCAGTTTTATGAAGTACAGTTTAGGTACAGTTTATTGATATATGATACAGAACATAGTTCCCACACGTTGGGGCGATACACGGCTATGCGCGCCAACCTGACGTCAGAATAGCGTGTCCATGTAGCTATCTATTTAATGCGTGATTGCTTGAGGTACAGTTTTTTTCGCTATAGGTACAGTTTAGTACAGTTTGGGTACAGTTATTTGGTGCAAATTTTGTGACGATTCAGACATCGTTCACGCGATCCTGACGGACACAAATAATTTGTCCTTGAAATAACATCATTGTGAAAATTGCACATAGTTCGAATTTCAAAAACCTGTTTGCTCAACTTATCGGGTTTCACCAGTAAACCCTCGAATTTATGTACATATAACAACAGTTCCGATAACATTCCAGGCGCCGTAACCGAATGGCATTTTTACGACGCGAAACGAAAACTGATATTTCACCAGAAGAGGCCGAGGAATATTAGTTGTGGTTGAAATTTAACAAAGAACCATGGATTGACATTTTGGATAAGTGGAACCAGAGATAGTTACATTGGGACACTTTTGCACCTAAGTGTATTCTTCAACCTCTTCTGGTGCAACAGTATACTGGAACCTGATTAAGTAAAATTACCCACATGATCAAAAAATAATACAGTTTACAACAATTGAAATATACTTAAAATATTGCTGGAATACTTATAGTAGTATTGTTCATGATTAAATTTAATTATCGTTCAAACAGACTGACAAGTTATCATCTGAGTACATATAATAAAAATTGTCGTAGATATCAATGCAATAGTGTACCAATGGCTAGTTCTTCGCTCGTTTTGCTCCGTTCGCTTTTTTAACTAACTTTATTTACGCAACTATGTACCTACTTTAAAATCGTGACATGATTTGTTTAATTATAACTGAATTGTAATTTTTTTTGTCATTGTATTGCAATTGACTATGAGACATAGATTTTTCAAATGGGGCGAAAAATAAAAAGAGTAACATTTTAATGTTTTTGTGTCAAAATATCTACTACAATCTCTATTATAATGTAGATAACTTGTCAGTCTGTTTGGAAGATAATTAAATCATAAGCAGTAGGTACTACTATAGGTATTTCAGAAATATTTTAAGTATCTTTTAATTATTTACATTTGATTGAGATAGTAACATTGGGACACTTTTGCACCTAAGTGTATATAAGTTGTGGTTGATATTTAACAAATAACCATGGATTGACATCTAGTTCACCAGAAAGGGCCGAGGAATATTAGTTGTGGTTGAAATTTAACAAAGAATCATGGATTGACATTTTGGATAAGTGGAACCAGAGATATTAGTAACATTGGAACACTTTTGCACCTAAGTGTATTCTTCAACCTCTTCTGGTGAAATATTAGTATACTGGAACCTGGTTAAGTAAAATTACCCACATGATCAATAAATAATACAGTTTACAACAATTAAAATATACTTAAAATATTGCTGAAATACTTATAGTAGTATTTTTCATGATTTAATTATCTTTCAATAGGGGCGAAAAATAAAAAGGGTAACATTTTAATGTTTTTGTGTCAAAATATCTACTACAATCTCTATTATAATGTAGATATAGATAACTTGTCAGTCTGTTTGGAAGATAATTAAATCATGAGCAGTACTACTACTATAGGTATTTCAGAAATATTTTAAGTATCTTTTAATTATTTACATTTGATTGAGATAGTAACATTGGGACACTTTTGCTCCTAAGTGTATATAAGTTGTGTTTGATATTTAACAAATAACCATGGATTGACATTTCGGATAAGTGGAACCAGACCTGAAAATACAGACTGGCATTTATTTTTGAAGAAAAATACAAGACAGGATATCCTTACAGAATGGTCTAACCTTAAAATGAGCATAGGATATATATTAGTATGCTTTGTACTACTCATACTGGATTCATTACTTTGTTTATTTTCAATAACCTTTATACACAGAAGATATCTTCCTGTCATTTTTGTTGTGCAAGTCATAGAAAACGTTGTATGAATTGCCATACACTTAAACATTCTAGTAAGTATTATACATTTATAGCGTTAAATAATTTAAAGTACACATCGACAGCTTTTAGCAGCAGTTGGTCTACCTTGTAGAGAACTGATTCAACTGCTACTTAGAAATGTTGCAAGTCCCTGCTCGTTGGTCCTACAGCTATGCGTGATACTCTGCAGCCGGACCACCTCGCTTTATTGTGCTCAAATCACAATGGTGGAATGTACCCCTGTTGTACCTTTTGTACCTCGTCGGAAATTACATGTACCTCTGTAGTTTGCCGGAAATATGTGTTTAAAAGGGATCTGGCTGCAGAGTAGTACTCCCCAGCCAGACCACGTCTGTACCCGCTGATATTACTAAATTCAAGACATTTATAATTTAACACTAATTTATAAGACCACTTTTAATAGAAATAAACAACTTATTCAAAGGTAAACAACAGGTTTAGTCGACTACAAAGGGAACGGATGTATCTATGTTTTCACCTTATTGCATTGTAATAAAGTGAAAAAGTGGATTCATCTCTTTGTAGTCGACTGTACAGTCATGCGATAGTTAAATTATACCATGAAGTCAGTGATATCAGCGGGTATAGACGTGGTCCGGCTGGGGAGTACTACTCCGCAGCCGGACCCCTTTTAAACACATATTTCTAGCAAAATACAGAGGTACCTACATGTAATTTCCGTCGAGGTGTAAAAGCTACATCGGGGGTACCTACATTCCACCACTGTGATCTGAGCACAATAAAGCGAGGTGGTCCAGCTGCAGAGTATCACGCGACAGCAATCACCAGCGGTTGGAAAGTGGTTCCTTTCGCTTGTGCATGTGCAAGAATATATGTTTTTTTCTTCTACTTTCCGACTGGGGATGTAATATTTCTACAGTAATTATCATGTAAATAACTATTCATTTATAGCGTTAAATAATTTAAAGCACACATAGACAGCTTTTAGCAGTTGGGTGAATCAACTTTTTCTTGCTTTTTGCAAGAATTGCCCATACTTATTATTAGCTCTACTTTTGTGAGTTTTAACCTGGCCATCGTGAATAAAGATCCTTATTTTTATTTTACATTAAGGGAATAATTAAAAAAAAAAAAATTTACAATTAAATCTATATGTGACCCAGTGGAAGAGACACTTTTCATACAAAAGTGAGGGACAGCTATGTCCACTGGGTCACTGCTCGAAATAAAGTAATAAAATAGCAAATCCTATAAAAACTTGATGTATTGCATAGCTTGTATATCTGTTTTTAATATAATAAGTATAAACTAATTACACTAAATACAAATTAAATTTTCTGACCACATGTAGTCGAAGTATGCGTAATTTTGCTGGCAAAGAAAAGTTGATTCACCCAGTTAGTCTATCTTGTAGAGAACTGATTTAACTGCTACGTAGAAATGTTGCAAGTCACTGCTCGTTGGTCCTACAGCTATGCGTGATACTCTGCAGCCGGACCACCTCGCTTTATTGTGCTCAAATCACAATGGTGGAATGTACCCCTGATGTACCTTTTGTACCTCGTCGGAAATTACATGTACCTCTGTAGTTTGCCGGAAATATGTGTTTAAAAGGGATCCGGCTGCAGAGTAGTACTCCCCAGCCAGACCACGTCTGTACCCGCTGATATCACTAAATTCAAGACATTTATAATTTAACAATAATTTATATGACCACTTTTAATAGAAATAAACAACTTATTCAAAGGTACACAACAGGTACAGACGACTACAAAGGGATGTATCTATTTTTTCACCTTATTGCATTGTAATAAGGTGAAAAAGTGGATTCATCTCTTTGTAGTCGACTGTACAGTCATGTGATAGTTAAATTATATCATGAAGTCAGTGATATCAGCGGGTATAGACGTGGTCCGGCTGGGGAGTACTACTCCGCAGCCGGACCCCTTTTAAACACATATTTCTTGCAAAATACAGAGGTACATGTAATTTCCGTCGAGGTGTAAAAGCTACATCGGGGGTACCTACATTCCACCACTGTGATCTGAGCACAATAAAGCGAGGTGGTCCAGCTGCAGAGTATCACGCGACAGCAATCACCAGCGGTTGGAAAGTGGTTCCTTTCGCTTGTGCATGTGCAGGAATATATGTTTTTTTCTTCTACTTTCCGACTGGGGATGTAAAATTTCTCCAGTAATTATCATGTAAATAACTGTTATATCTCACAGTCAATTGCAATACTTTTTAAGATAGGGAATTTTATCCTCTTTGAAATCGGTATAGCAATAGTTTGAATTATATTTATGGTTTGATGTTATTACAGAATTCCGATTCAATGAAATAGTGTACCAATGGCTAGTTCTTCGCTCGTTTTGCTCCGTTCGCTTTTTTTACCTAACTTTATTTATGCAACTATGTACCTACTTTAAAATCGTGACATGATTTTAAGTGTTTAATTATAACTGAATTGTAAATTTTTTATCATTGTATTGCAATTGACTGTGAGACATATTTTTCAAATGGGGCGAAAAATAAAAAGGGTAAAATTTTAATGTTTTTATGTCAAAATATCTACATATGTAGATAACTTGGCAGTCTGTTGGGAAGATAATTAAACCATGAACAGTACCACTATATAGCTATTTCAGAAATATTTTAAGTATCTTTTAATTATTTACATTTGATTAAGATAGTAACATTGGGACACTTTTACACCTAAGTGTATATAAGTTGTGGTTGAAGTGTATATGTCACCGTAAAATTGTAAAAACGGTTAGTTTTCACTAGCGAGATTATAAACTAACGAAATATTGTGAACCGTAACGTACAGTTCACAAGTTGACGGATTATTTTTACGTTAGATTATAATCTAACGAAGCGAACCCGTCAAATTGTAAACTGTCATGGCGTCGGAACGTGTTATAGTAGATCGTTCACAGTTGGCCACAGAGTGACACAATAGACACTGCAAATACTGCAATCACAGATATCAATCAAAAACCTTAATTAAACTTTTATCGTCAAAATTAGATATAAATGATATAAAGATGTTTAAGGAAACGGTCGAACTTGCCAAAGAAACAAAATTGTCAGTTATTTTGCTTGTTATGTGGCAGTTTAATTTGTATATTTCTTGCGGTTTAATATTCAGTTTTAGCAAAAAGTCGTTAGTTTATAATCTAACTAGTAAGATTAGGAACTGACGAGTTATTGTGAATCGTAACGTTCACAATCTAACGGATTATTTTTCGTTCGATTATAATCTGACGTAGTGAAACCGTCAAATTGTAAACTGTCATATGCGTCAGAAGCTAGCGCTCTGAATGGTGTTTATTGTTAGATCGTTCTGTGCCCATAAAGTACTTAACATAAACAGACACCACAATCACAACAAATTTTAAAGGGCCATATGTAGGTTCTGAAAAACGAATAATACAAGTGCGAAAAAGAGGAAGTTGGAAACGAGTGTCGATGAATCAAAACAAAAGAAGTGTAATGTACCTATACTACTACTAATTGACATCTGTGATTGTAGTGTTTATTTATTTTATGTTAAGTACTCTATGGGCACGGAACGATCTAACAATAAACTGACAATTCAGAGCGCTAGCTCCTGACGCATGTGACAGTTTACAATTTGACGGTTTCACTACGTCAGAGTATAATCTAATAACGAAAAAGGATCCGTTAAATTGTGAACGTTACGGATCACAATATTTCGTCAGTTCATAATCTTACTAGTTAGATTATAAACTAACGACCTCCCATGCTCGTGCGGGCTCGTACCTGGTGCAGAGGTTGTATATTAGGGTGGAGCGAATTTAAAAATTTTGGAAATATGCAATTGAATACCACTAATGCGTAATTTTTTTCAGATTATGAGATAAATATACTTTTTATATTTTGGCCCTCTACCATTAATTTAGTATAATTTAGTAAAAAATATTTTTTTTTTAATTTTACATATTTTTTTACATTTATATATTAAACACCACCTTTGGTGTCAGAAATGATTTTAATTTCAGTTTTTTTTACGTTAAAACATTTTTTTCTGAGACCTAAATTTACTATAAACTTGGAATTTTCCAAAAAATCCTATTTATATATAACTCGTGCTTAAAAAAATATTCTAAGCATGTGACAGAAAAGCTATCAATCAAAATAAACTCATAGTACATTGAACAACATATCAGTCCAACCAAATTTTTTGGTTATAACGCTTCAAAGTATGCTTAAATTGCCCAATTAACGCCTAAAATGTCACTTTTGGTTATCATGTAAAAGTAGGAAAAATCAAGAAAAACGCAAAAACCCAAACCAATTTATTTATATCCTTGTCCTTTCATATAAAAGACAACCCAAAAAATAAATTGTACTTGTTACTTCGTTTATCGTGTTTCGCATGATAACGTGATTATTGAGTTAAAAATGAAATATTGAATTATCATTATTTACTATTGTTTAATAAATTTAAACATTATTATGGTTAAATTCACTTAATAACAGGTTTTTTTATATCATAAATTAATAATAAAAAATAAAAATTGACATCGGACATATTTAATTTATTTGTTAATTTTACCTTTTTTTTTTGCCTTTACGGCTGGTAGAGGGCTAAAAGTAGTACATAATTTTAAATTTGATACCAGAAATATAATCTACAATTTTTTCCACAACTTTCGATACCTATTCCGTTATGAATTTCTAATTTTTAATTTTCTCCATACAAGCACGCTCCACCCTATTGTATATTGCCATCCAACGTGGCAATGCGGCAAGTTTGATGGGCACCTTTGCACCCGGTACAGCTCACGGAGGTCTTTTTTATTAATTGATATAGTTTAATTTAGTTTAATTTAAATATTTTAAGGTACTTTAGTTTTAATTTTTATATTTTAATTGTTTAAGATTGTACATACATACTAGTCACTTTTTAATTATTTAATTAAACTAACGACTTTTTTTCCAAAACTAAATATTAAACCACAAGAAATATAAACCACATGAAATTATAAACTAACGGTTTTTACAATTTTACGGTGACATATATATAAGTTATATTTTTTTCTTCAGCAATATATGCCAGTCTGTATTTTCTTGTCTGGTTCCACTTATCTAAAATGTCTGTCCATGGTTCTTTGTTAAATTTCAACCACAACTTATATTCCTCGGCCTCTTCTGGCGACAATAAAAGCTCTGGTAGCCTAGTGGTAAGAGCATGTGACTTTCAATCCGGAGGTCGCGGGTTCGATCCCCGGCTCCTACCAATGAGTTTTTCGTTTACATGATAAAATACAGGATATTACATCCCCAGTTGGAAAGTAGGACGCTGCGCTCTCAAAAATCGCGCGCGTCATCTCTAAGAATCGCGCACAGAATAATATTTTTGTTGCAGAACCAGAGTGAAATTAAAACCAAACTGGAGCAATACCAGAAAATGCATCTAGCCAGAGGAACCACTTTCCAACCGCTGGTGATTGCTGTCGGACCAACGAGCAGGGACTATGTTGCAAGTCCCTGCTCGTTGGTCCTACATAGCAGTAGTTTTTTTAATTTATGCAACTATTTACTTTGATAAGTGGAACCAGACCTGAAAATACAGACTGGCATTTATTGCTGAAGAAAAAAATACAATCCTCGATATCCTTACGTAATGGTCTAGTCTTAAAATGAGCATAGGATATATATTAGTATGCTTTGTACTACTCATACTGGATTCAGCGGTATTGAAATTAACTATTTTCATTACTTTGTTTGTTTTCAACTTTGTGTTAACATTTATTTACATGATAAAATACAGAAGAAATATTACATCCTCAGTCGGAAAGTAGGAGAAAAATCATAATTTTGTTCCTGCACATGCACAAGCGAAACTAATACCTACCGCTACCGTAATCAGTAGGGTGTTGCTTATTTCATAAGAGTTAAAATGTTTTACGTCTCACCCCCTCAAATTTTTCTCTGCTACTAAAAAATCATTGTATTTTTTTTTTTAATTTTCCGTTATATTTTAGGGGTCGCTACCACATATCGAAAATTTTGATTCTTCATACAACATATAGCCGGGTTCGCACTGGCCGCACGCCTCGCGCGCAAAACATCCGTGCTCATGCGCGCACGTTTGCCTCGCCCGAGCAAATTTGTTTGGCAAGACGGCGACCTTTTGAATAAGGAAAAAAAGAATAGTAAATCGTTCACGATTTACGGCAATAAATATGTGCTCTCGTGCAGAAATATTTGACAGCTGACCGAGGGCCGCCATCTTGGCGAGCTAATTTAAAGGAGAGGCAAACGTGCTCGCATGAGCACAGACGTTTTGCGCGCAAGGCACTGCCTCGCAAGGCGTGCGGCCGGTGTGGACCCGGCTATTTTGTATGAGGTATCAAAATTTTCAGTGTGTGGTAGCGACGAAGGTATCCAACGGAAAAAATTGAAAAAAAAAAAAATACACGTTTTTTAGTGGCAGAGAACATTTTTATGGGGTGAGACATAGAACATTTTAAAATCGATAAAATAAGCAACACCCTAGTAATCAGCTAAGTATTAAACTGTATTATTTATTGATCATGTGGGTAATTTTTCATAACCAGGATCTGATAATGATATTTCACCAGAAGTGGCCGAGGAATATTAGTTGTGGTTGAAAGTTAACAAAGAACCATGGATTGACATTTTGGATAAGTGGAACCAGACCAGAAAATACCTATAGACTGGCATTTATTGCTGCCGGTAATAAGATAAGCATTTGGCTAATTTTTTATCTGGCTGCAACGATTGCAACGGGCTTCGTTTGAAAGAAAGTTTAGTTTATGTTTCAACTATATGTACGTACATGTGTAAAACATTTTGCTTACAAAATTATATTTTTTGCTTTAAAAAATCTGGAAAAAATATTTTATGTATGTAGCAAATGGGTAGTCAATCATAGTATATAGAATAATAATAAATGTGGGCAGTCATTCTGACGTCAGTCACTGCATCTGATGATGCATTCCTCAAGTAAATGAAAAAAACACAGTTTCGTTGGATTACGATACGAAGTATGCAGGACGCTTAAAATTTTAACATAATATTACATCTTTTTAATCAAACT
The DNA here is from genome assembly GCF_023078275.1 of Leguminivora glycinivorella. NCBI lineage: Eukaryota > Metazoa > Arthropoda > Insecta > Lepidoptera > Tortricidae > Leguminivora > Leguminivora glycinivorella. The sequence continues at coordinate 7,703,743 of NC_062971.1, forward strand.
AGACTAGACATAATCAGGTATCCATAGTCTACATACATAAAAACATAAAGGCTACGTATCGAGCACATGAAACTACTCAAGTTTCAGTGCCACTCTTGGCAAATAAGGGGTTGAATGAAAACGAAATTGTGACATTGCGGTGACAGGTTGCCAGCCTCTTACCTACGCCACAATTTAACCCATATCCCTCAATCGACTTTTACGATACCCACGGGAAGAAAGGGGTGGTGAAATTCTTAACCCGTCACCACACGGGAAAACATATAAACACTATATTTTTTAGCTTGACGTCATTCGTCTGTTATCGGCACCAAAGTTTCGCTCCCTGGCCATTATCTCTGGAGTGAGCGACTGATGCATAGATAAATATCGTGTAAGTTTTTATGCTTCTTAGAATAGTTTTAGTCCTTATTAATCTTTTTTTTATTTCACTATTAGGAACAAATTAATTTAAAAGAATTGCTGAAAACTACAAATTTTGGTGAACAGTAGAATATTACATCAATCAGTATAAAAAAATTGCCCGTAAAGATTTTGACACTAAATATATTTGATTCTGCAGTAAGAGTCTCCATTAGACATAATATGACAATGAGTTGGTGCGTAAATCAGATCTTGTGGCATAATTAGTTTATATAAACCAGTTTCTCGTTGATGTAGATGGTGTGCTTGCAAGTGATAATTGAATCCGATGTAATCAATTTGTTTTGTTAGAAAATAAATGCTTTTACTTGATAGGGAAACGCAAATAAATTTTATCTTTAAAAAATTGTAGCATGTCCTATTAGAAATTATTAGAATCATTCCTGGTACATATTTTATACCGTTATAATAAACCCAATTAAAAGCATTTGCTAAATTGACATCGTCAGAAATTATATCATCTTTAATATATTCATAAATACTATTCAGTGTGTCAGATGTCCTAGTACCCAACTCGATTCTTGTTTCACATCCTTTTCCAGTGTAAAGTCTGTGAGCAAGAGTCAATTGTTCTTTTATTAATAAAGTCAATGGCAAATTTTTCCTAGACGTTATAAGAGATGCCGTTCTTTTCAATTGTTTGTGTTTGGCTTCGAATCGCATACACCATGTTAGTCTTAAAGGTCCTACTTGCTTTACGACATGCGGATAATGTACCATAAAATGGTGCTTCGGTTTTAAGTTGTCGTGAAATAGTTTGACATAACTTTCGTGATGTTCACTTATTAAGGTTTCTAAATACAATAGTGTGCAATTATCGATATCCCTACAAAGTAAAATGTCAATAATTTCTAGCAGTGTAAGAAAGAATTGCCATACTTTGTCATCTTCAGGTATTAAGTCTCCCACCAACAAAGGAAATATATGTACAAAGAACATCATTTCAGATGCAGACATATTAAATTTGCTTTTCATTAAATGTTCATGTTTTATTATTCCACATCTATCATTTAGCTCACTAGGTCCGTAGTCAAATAATTGTAACCTATTATTCAAGTTGACTAAAGTGAACAATGTTATGCTTTCTGTAAAATACAGAATAATGTGAGTCAGATCATAATGACAAACGCCTTCAAATATATCGTGCATAATGTCAACACATAAATTATCAACAACATGAAAACTGCTAATATCATTAAATACACACTGTTCACTTATACCTGTCATTGTAACATTGTTGATTTCGACATCAGTGCTATAATTGTGTTGGTTTCGCATTAAACCGTCATCTTGCTTACATTGTTTTCCCATTATATTTTTATGAGCCTTACATATTCTACAATAATAGTTACTAGAAAATGATTTAGCAAAGCCCAGAACAGTGTTTAGTCCTAAATTATCCCCAATAATCATCCCTAGTATAAAATATACTTTAATATTACCTTCACTGGTTTCTAAATCTATGCCGTCTTGTTCTAAACTCTTCAACTCCCTTATAAGTTCGTAATAAATTGCAGCATTTCCATGACTTTTGCTAGACGATTTATGTAACATTGCAACAAATATATTTTCTAATAGTGAGGCATGATCTGCTGACAACGTTGGAAATGTGTAATAGGTAGCAGCAATAGAATGGATTCCAGCATGACTACCGAGGGGGTTATTGCATTCGAAATCATCAAAATAGAGAAAATATGGAATGTATAAGCTCTTTTCATCCATTTTTCCGACCATTTTTTGTTTCCAGATATTACCTTGAATAAAATTTGATATAGATTGGGTGTCAGGAATACTAGAAGTGCTGAATTTAAGAAAATTTGGAAGTTGGAATATTTTTTTTAAAACTGCTCCTAAAGGTACGATCGCTCCAGTTTCCGACTTAGGTCTTAGCATTATCGTAGAATTTCCTGTATTTACAGTTACATTTTCATTAATTGTAAATTTTTTTGGAGGTACATAAATATTAAGGTCAGAAAGATATTTAATGACTTGGCTTTCAGTATCCAAGCCGTCAAAAGAATGGGAAATTGCTTCAACTATGTTTTTATTCGATGTTTGGTCATTAGGTGAGAATTCAGACAATATAGTTCCAATGACACCAGTTACTAGTTCTGAAACGTCGTCCATAATTTTCCTAGCGCATTTACGATTTAAATAAGGATTGCTATACAACGATAATGCAAATGCTGCAGTAGACTTCCGTAAACTTTCTTCTTTATTAATTAAACTTTCAGATGTGGGTTGCAGACTACTACAGCATACATTAACGCTACACGTATCCGGAGTATTATCTATAACGTTCTCAGTGTTAAAGTTAAGTGGCGGGTTAAATTCTGAAGATATGTTCCGGTCCGAGACATTATGACTAATTATATGACGACGAAAGGAACGTAAACATTGAAATTCTCTGAAACAATTCGATTGTGCACATCGATAAATCGAGTTATCATATAGATCGTGACTAAATTTCAAATGGTGAATAAGATCTTGATGGTTTGCTGTTTCAAACAAACACTTGAAACAAATAAACATCGTCACTAGACTACTATCCCAAACCACAAGAATTTCTTTAGTTTTTGAAAGATACCTACTCAGTTACATCAGATCCGATATGAAACAATAGACACAGGAGATCTTCTTGTCATTTTTGTTTTGAAAGTCATAGAAAAAACGTTGTATGAATTGCCATACACTTAAACATTCTAGTGGGTACTGCAAATTTACAGTATTAAATAATTTAAAGCACACATCGACAGCTTTTAGCAGTTGGTCTACCTTGTAGAGAACTGATTCAACTGCTACGTAGAAATGTTGCAAGTCCCTGCTCGTTGGTCCGACAACAATCACCAGCGGTTGGAAAGTGGTTCCTCTGGCTAGATGCATTTTCTGGTATTGCTCCAGTTTGGTTTTAATTTCACTCTGGTTCTGCAACAAAAACATTATACTGTGGGCGATTCTTAGAGATGACGTTCGGTGCTGATGTTTTTTACTACTTTAAAGCTCGGCCACACTAGCGCGTTTTGAGAGCGAAGCGTTAGCGGAGCACAATGGTGGCGGCAGGGCTCAGATACCGGTTAAATTTTCAAACCGTTTTTAAGGGAGCGCTTTCATAAAGGTTTCGTTCGATTAATCGGTTTAGAACAGAATAAACCGGTTTATTCCATAGCATGATAGGTAATTACAGTTCTAACCAGAGAGAAGATCGCGAGCGTTTTCAAAGCGGATCGGCGGCGCATGCGCCGTTCTGTACATGGTAACTTGTAAGCCTATATTTTGCAAATGTAAACTTCTAATAAGTTTTGAATGACACATAAGAAATCAAAACAAATTTTTGGAATAAAACGTAGAAGATATATATATTATAACAATAAATTATATGCGACCCGATCTGAACCCATCCCGGATAACTTATTTACTCTTAATACAGTACTCACCGTAACGTGTAAAATAAATGAATTCTGCGACTCCACAATGCTGGGTTTGTAAAATCGTTTTTTTCCATTTTCTTTTATTGGCACTTTAACCGTAGGCGGCATCTTGTACGACATTAATTTGAAGAAAATGTAGTCTCTGGCATCTAAATGAAACAAAGAATAATTATAAATTACTTATGAAGATTATAAGTACTTATATACATATGGGCAAAGACAAGCAGTTGTGAGATATACACGTATGTGTCTATAAAAAAAAGTAGGCATCTATAAACACCCAAGTACAGACGTACAACATACTTAAATACACATGTACGTACAGTCCGCTGCAGACACAGAGAACCTCCTATAGAGTGGCAGTCTTGTATATTTGGTTCGCGATACGAGTCACCAGTGTTTGGGGTGCGAGGAGCGGGCGGGGAATGTGTTAAGCGCGCTGTGATTGGCCGTTTCAAGGACGGCGGGCAGTCACGCCAGATGAAAAGGGACAGAAGTATGACTGTCCCTCTACTGACGCGTAAGTGGCCAATGTAAGTTGACCTATGCCGGCTCTGAATAAATTATAAATATGACTTATTTGTGGAATGTAATGCCGTCTGTTTTTAAATTTGAGCTTCTTGTTACCTTTCCACACCATTTCACACTACAGGTGGACATCTTTAAGGCATCAAAATACCCTTTTCCAATTTTTTTGTGCGAAAAACACGCGCTGCTTTCGGGTCTGTTACTTGGTCGATACTGATCGGGCACGGCGAGCGCCCGCGCTTATATCAGTGCAAATACTAGGAAGGCTGGCCACCGCGAGTCGTCTTGTAATAGATGTCTATAGGGGTTGGTCTGTGGCTGCAGAGAAAAGTAGACCCCCTTGCATACAAATTTGTATGTTTTATCAGCCATACCCTCTGCAATGAAGCCCAAAATAAAGTTACAAATTTGTATGCAAGGGTGTCTACTTTTCTCTGCAGCTGACTGTACATAATGAAACGTAAACTAAACTATTTTGGGGCTTTGTTGCAGAGGGTATATAGCTGATAAAACGCTATAGCTGATAATAAATATGCTAGAAATCGTTATACATAAAACTATTATTACTTAAGGCACTGGTCCCACCGCGAGCTAGTAAACTATGAGCTGTCGGCTATAAAAACGAACAAAAGATAATCACTCCCACATAAATAACTTACCTTCTTCAAGTTCTTCATCCAGTAAATTGACATCAGGTGATTTAAGATTTTTCAATATGGGTCTTGCTTTTGCCATAAATAATGGCCATTTTTTAAACAAATTAAGTTCGCAATGTGGATGCATAGCGTCAAAATCTGCTTCAACCTGAAAGCCATATGACGCATGTGAATCCAAATACATATCGATGACGTATAGGCTACTTGACCCTTTTTTATTTTAAAGTCTGTCTTATACATATGATTAAGTACTGTCCAATTAACCGAAATAAAATATTACTACCATATTTTATTATAAATTAATGACTTAAAAACAGCAACAAATATTTTTAAAGTTTACTTTTACGTAATCGTAATAAGTACTGAAATGGTTAATTTGAATACCGCTGAATCCAGTATAATACAAAAAAAAAACATACCAATTTATATCCTAGGCTCATTTTAAGGCTAGGCCATTCTGTAAGGATATCGAGGATTGTATATCTTTCTTCAGCAATATATGCCAGTCTGTATTTTCTCGTCTGGTTCCACTTATCCAAAATGTCTGTCCATGGTTCTTTGTTAAATTTCAACCACAACTTGTATTCCTCGGCCACTTCTGGTGAAATACCAGCAGCACTGGAACCTGGTTATGAAAAATTACCCACATGAACAATAAATAATAAAAGCTCTGGTAGCCTAGTGGTAAGAGCATGCGACTTTCAATCCGGAGGTCGCGGGTTCGATCCCCGTCTTCTACTAATGAGATTTTCGGAACTTATGTGCGAAATGTCATTTGATGTTTGCCAGTCGCTTTTCGGTGAAGAAAAACATCGTGAGGATAAACGGGACTAATCCCAATGAAGTCTAGTTACCCATCGGGTTGGAAGGTCAAATGGCAGTCGCTTTCGTAAAACTCGTGTCTACGCCAAATATTGGGATTAGTTGTCAAAGCGGACCCCAGGCTCCCATGATCAATAAATAATAATAGTATACAATAAATAAAAGAACCATGACATAAAACCTCTATGAATACACACATCAAATGTCATCAGTATGCCTACCTGGAATGTTATCATCGTTGGTATCGGAACTGTTGTCACTGCTGGTGGGTAGTGGTTTTACTCCAGCTTTCCTTAGTACTCTTATCTGATTACGGTAGCGAGTAGGTAGTTTCGCTTGTGCAGGAATATATGTTTTTTCTCCTACTCTCCGACTGGGGATGTAATATGTCTCCTGTAATTTGTCTGTTTCATTAGATTGTTTATTAAGGGCGAAAAGGAAAGGACGACTGCTAAAGCGAGCCTATATGCTTTAATGGCTCAAGTTTGCAATCCTTTTACCGCCCGGGATTTACACAAAGTTTTTAACACTCTTGCAAAGTAAATACTTAAATTTAAGCAAAATAATTCTTAAATACGGTGACATTTTAAACATTCTTCCGCTATATTGTAATTTTTTGACAGATTAGGCATCAAAGGTACAGATCCATCGGCATTCAGCCACGACGGAAAAAAAAAGTGTAAAATTATTTCAAATGGCTATAAAATTTATCAAATTAACTACATATTTGAAACATAAACAAATCATCTAATATATTAACATCCCTATATATATTATAAAGTAAAAACTCATTTATTTGTGTAATTATTTTTAATGGGGACTTAATAGCGTATAACTGACTACATATTAAACTGACCTCCAACGTTTCAGGGACGGCGTTGTCCCCGTGCTCTCGGAGAACTACTACTCACTTTTTAGAGAAAAACCGCCTGTTGTTACTACTACTACAACTACCACTAATATAACTACATACTAATACGACCAGGGTTCGAAAATACGCTACAATTTAACCCATATCCCACAGTCGATTTCTAAGACACCCACGGGAAGAAAAGGGGTGTTGAAAATTCTTAACCCGTTACCACACGGGCAATCTTCTTCTATTAACAGGCAAAATCAACAAAAACACAAAATCTTTGATATATCGTCGAACCCAGCTTGATGTATATCTATTGATATACAGAGTGTTTTTTTGTAACGTGGAACAGTATGGGGAAATCGGAAACTATAGAAGATACAGGGAAACTGTCTAAGGAAACATTAGGTATTTTTTTGTGAAAACAATTTTGGAGTAGGTATAGTCAAAGTTTTGGTCAACTAAACAACGCGGTGGTAACATGGAGGTCCTTAATTCTTAAATTAAATCCTTTTGATATTAAATAAAACGTTCCAAATTCAAATGTCATGTTCTAATAATACTTTTTTTTTTTTAAATCTTTATTGTTACAAAAGGAAGGGGTTTTGTCACTAAGTGTTTCCTTAATAGACAGTTTCTCTGTAAGTGTATCTTCTATGGTTTCCGATTTCCCCATACTGTCCTACTTAAAAAAAAAAAACACTGTGTAGTGTATATCCTCGAACCCTGAATACGACGCGACTTCTACCTACTATGTCACTACTACTACTACTTTGCGAAAATTAATACTTATTTGAACCTTGTATTCCGAAGGAAACAGCTTTACTATTTGATTGGACAATGTGTCAAAATCTTGACTGGTCATTCTTTTGTAGCGTTTGATGTGATATTCTACAATGATTCGAACTATTTGGTTCCTTGCTGCATTATTGAGGGGCTTGTCTGGAGATGCAAGACACAGTTCGCCAAAACTTGTAGTTTTCAGAATATCTTTCAAATCAATTTGTTCCTAATAGAGAAATAAAATAAAATAATTAGATGCAGGAATAAAACTATTCTCGACGTAATTAAAATGCATAAAAACTTACATGAGATTTCTCTGTGCCCCATTCACTTATTCCGGAGCTAATGGTGCTTGACGGCGAGCTCGGTGAAACCAACTCATCGCTTATTGAAGCTGTATCTTCAGACGCAGTTTCCTGGAAAACAAATGGTAATTTTTTTACAAGATAATACAAAACAAAGTGCCTGAATCCCATTATGGTAGGCAGAAATAATAAATAATAAATATTATGGAGACACTTTACACAGATCAATGCAGCCCCAAACTAAGCGTGCCAGGAGTATGCCAGGCGACGACAAACATACTTATAATTATAGGTAGAAATACATACATAATTGAATGATGAATTATGAATATGTACATAAATAACATCCATGACAGGAACAAATATCCGTGTTCATCACACATGTAAATAAATGCCCTTATCGGGATTGGAAACCAGGACCATCAGTTTAGACCACTAGCAACTACACCAGACCGGTCGTCTCTACAGAACGCCAACAACTATGATACAATAAATGGGTGTTTGTTTAAATATTATATTTGTAAATACCATAGAACTAACAAGTCCATTTTGAGAGAGTTTAGAATCTCCAAGCACCTTTCAACCATGATGCTGCAAAAAGATCCTCAAATCATTTGGGCATATTATGCATTCCACCACCATTTCCATTAGTCATGTAGAAGAACACGATACAACAACACACAAGTACATTACGATACGAGTGCGAAAAAGGAAGTTCCTTTTCGCACGTGTATCGTACGACGTTTTTCAGTACAGATGGCCCTCCGAAGTTTCGACCTAACAAGAAATGAAGCACTTCTCGCACTAGTGTGTAAAAAAAAACACCATCTCTACTGAAAAAATAATTTCAGCACGAGAACATAATAATCAGCTAGGTAAATACTTACATGAATAATCCCACGTATTTTTTGGAGCCCTTTCTTGAATAAAATCCTTTCTTTTAAATTTGGCACTAATTCCTTTAATTCAGCGTCCTGAATCTCTTCCATTAACGTGAAACCAATGTCATTATCTAAAAATAACCACAAAATTAAAATTTTGAAAAACCCCCGACCGCGACATGGTGGACCGATTTTCAAGAAACATGGCTAAGAACACTCCCGACTAACTCAGCTTTCAAACAAAAAAACTAAATCGAAATCGGTTCACCCGTTCGGGAGCTACGGTGCCACAGACAGACACACACACAGACAAACAGACAGACAGACAGACAGACAGACAGACAGACACGTCAAACTTATAACACCCCGTCGTTTTTGCGTCGGGGGTTAACAAGAGACGCCATTTTAGTTTGCTAAAAGTGACAGTTTGGTAACATGTACCTAAGAATTACTTTTGTTGATTTTGTAGAATTAAGTATTTTGTTTTGTAACCGCCGCATGTTTGTGTCTCTACAAACATAATTTTTAAAAATATGATTAGTCGTAAGTTGTCTAATTCTTAGATAAGACCAAGTGCGAACAAACAAGTTTAGTCCTTACTAAAGTTCGTTCTGGAATTCGTACATTTTTAAATTACGTAATATTAAAACTCAATAGGATCCAAGCATTATAAAAGAGAAATCACATACTTACTAGTGCCTACAATACATACATTGATCACACAATTAGATACATAATTAGATAAGTAGGGAATAATGATGCAATAATTATTTTAAAAAACACACCCGCGAAACGTTGTATAGTGGTTGGAGATAAACCCCATTCATTTAGATAATTTAATCCTATAATCCTGTTGTCTTCTTCTTCGCTGCACACTTCAGCGGCTTCTGCCATTTTCGACACTAAATTCTACAACAACACCACACTAAAACGGAATAAGCCAACATGTAATTTAACAACGGCGGTAATGGCGGCCGGATCGAACGAGCGTCAGTCACGACTGTTACGAGCAAGTGCTGTCCTGTCGGCGTCGGCGACGGCCAGGGTTGCCAACCGTAAAGCAAAACTTCCTCGTACGTTTCAGCTAAAATTCTCGTATTTAGACTTTCAAACCTCGTACATATAAAAAATATTAGTATTATGCATCGAAAACGTGTTTAAAATAAAATTAAGCATATTATACTATCGGGACCACTCCGTAAAGTACCTAAGAAATGATCGCACCGCATCGCGTCTGTGGATTTTTTCACGTAAGTGATAGCGATAAAAAAATAACACTTTCTCGCTCTCACTTTCGTGAAAACATTCCAAGGTGCGGTGCGGTGTGGTTGTTGAAGCGATAGCTGCCATAGACAATCATCGCGTAAATGGTGTAAAAAGATGCAAAATGCTAATAATATATATCCAATTGGCCATATTATCAAAATCTCGTACATATTTGTACGAGGTTAATAGTATCCTCGTACCTCGTACGTAAGACCATAAATCTCGTATTTGTACGAGGAACCTCGTACGGTTGGCAACCCTGGCGACGGCGACGGCCTACACAGTGATGCCAGGTGCCGTAATGCAAAAAGCGGGAGCTGCACTTCTGAAACGCGGTGATTTTTAAATAAGGATTCGGATTTATGGAATACCCAATGTTGAAAACCCGTAGAAAAATCATAATAAATTCCAATAAACATTAATCGATTATTTAAATAAGTGAATAAAAACTTTTTAATAAAAAAAGATACCCGACTTCAAAAGGGATGAAATAAAATACTTATAATATATATATTTTTAGACTATAAACATATATATCCATTGGTAACGCATATACTTAAAAAAAATATTTTATCTACCCAAATACCATAAACGCTATATAATGCGTTCAAATATCATAGGCAATGACCAGGCAGGCAAATATGGTCGCGCGATAAGTGATAAAATAGCAGGCCGTCCCTATCGCACTATTTGTAAGTGCGATAGGGACGGCTTGATATTTTATCGTCTATCGCGTGACCATGCTTCCCGTGCAACATTACCAACCAACAGAAATAAACGGAACTGTTATGTTAACATTACCTACTGAAAACAGTAGGTTATGAGTTTAAATTTGCAACAGCTGTCAAGTTCAAGTGAGTGTGCTATCTATCTATATAATATAAAGCTACAACCCGACTGACATTTTTCCAAAAATAGCCAGAAGGAGGTTCCGCGGGTGGCATTGTTTGGACTCCAAACGCCGTGTCTTGCGTGGGTCGCGCGACCGTCGCCGTCGCATCGCCTACTTCCATAGATATCGAAGGTTTGATTTTGTGGCGTCGCATCGCCGTCGCGCGACCGTCGTCCACGCAAGCCACGGCGTAACCCCGGGGTGCGTAGCCGAATGGCACAAAAACTCACGAAACGCTCACGAAACGAAACGCTAGTAGATATCTATCTCTATCGCTCTCGCGTATTGGCGCGACAGAGCCAGACTAAATGGCGCGGCGTTTCGTTTTCGTTTGGCGTCGGAGAAATGCCATTCGGCTACGGGGCCTGATTCGTCAGTTCCATACTCCATAGTCTCCGATCCATTAACTCACCGGCCTTTTCAACCCTGACTTCGGCCGGCAACAGACAGTCTTAAAAATTCATAATCTTAAAAAAAAATTGTATGCTAACTGACAGTTCAAACTGACACTGACAGATCCGTCAGTGTCAATTTGCATAGAAATCTTTTATAAGATTATGAATTTTTAAGACTGTTTGTTGCCGGCCTTCGTTGTAAAGACGTTAGCGAATATGTAGTGTCACACAGTTGCATAGATACATACAATCACGCCTGTATCCCATAAAGGGGTAGGCAGAGCACATGAAACTACTCAAGTTTCAGTGCCACTTTTGGCAATTAATGGGTTGTAAGGAAAAGAAATTGTGACATTGTAATTACAGGTTGCCATCCTCCCGCCTACACACATTTTTTCTCCTTTAGGAGCGATTATTTCCGAAAACATTAATATTATCAAAAAAACGATTTTAGTAAGCCCGTAGTAATTTTTATAATTATCCAACAATATATTATCACAGGTTGGGGTTGGAATGAAAAAAATAATCATTCCCCACTTTACATGTAGGGGGGTACCCTAACAAAACATTTTTTCCACTTTTTATTTTACCACTTTGACGGCGTGATTGATATACATATTAGTACCAAATTTCAGCTTTCTAGTGCTAACGGTTACTGATATTATCCGCGGACGGACGGATGGACGGACGAACGGACAGACGGACAGACAGACATGGCGAAACTATAAAGGTTTCTAGTTCTAATGAACACAAGTTAAATTATAATCTATTGAAAATATTTCAACTTGTGCTGTCTTAAAGTAGTCACACTACTATGTATATAAATTAAAAAAGAAAAAGTGACCAAGTCCTCTGGTGGTTCCAGCCTCAGGCACCAGACGACTTGGTCACTTTTTCTTTCATATATGTAATTTATTTCGGTTTTAGGTTTCTAGTTGACTACGGAACCCTAAAAAACGGATTCGAATTAGCTTAACGTGGATAGCGGACCAATAACAAAATCGCATTGAAAAAAATGAAAAAGTGGGGTGTCTGGCAACACTGCAGGTGCAGGTGAAAGGGGCGAGCGAGAGGGACATACGCATTATCCCGTGCGCGCACGCTTGTTTACATATCTCGCCCTCTCACTCATGCACAAAGCTGTAAAATAGTCATATAGGTACATAGGAGGTTGGGTTGTTTTTAATAGTTTAGTTTGGTAAATAATTGTAATTTTACAATATTAATATGTAAGTAAAACAAAAACACGAAAGTCTTTAAACTGACTTACTTTCTAACCGATTTCTTTACTAATATTATTATTATTATTCTTTACTGAAATTAAAGAAGAAGGAGGTTATATATTCGGGTTAATTTTATCTATGTTAACTGATTACTCCGAATTGTTTGAAAGGAGCTACCTCCAAGGTGGTCCCATATTAATCTGGAGCTGTTCTTATGATGGGATCCATGAAGAGTTGAGGGAACTCCTCAAATTTTAAAGGCACAATGTATGGTGATACCGGCGTTTTCTTAAGTAACTCGAGTAGTTTCTCTCGAAAACTAGCACTTTCATAAAGTGAACCTGATGATGATGATTATTTTCATGATAATGATGACGATTTTTTAATATAAAAAAAAATCAGTCAGTCAAAAATGTGATCAGTGAGTACCTACCTACAAAGGCACCCGTGATCCGACTTCAGTAATTCCTTTTTTAGGGTTCCGTAGTCAACTAGGAACCCTTATAGTTTCGCCATGTCTGTCTGTCCGTCCGTCCGTCCGTCCGCGGATAATCTCAGTAACCGTTAACACTTAGAAAGCTGAAATTTGGTACTAATATGTATATCAATGACGCCGACAAAATGGAAAAATAAAAAGTGGAAAAAATGTTTTGTTAGGGTACCCCCTACATGTAAAGTGGGGATTGATTTTTTTTTCATCCCAACCCCAACGTGTGATATATTGTTAGATATGTATTTAAAAATGAGTAAGGGTTTACTAAAATCATTTTTTGATAATATTAATATTTTCGGAAATAATCGCTCCTAAAGGAAAAAAAAAGTGTCCCCCTCTAACTTTTGAACCATATGTTTCAAAAATATGAAAAAAAAAACACAAAAGTAGAACTTTATAAAGACTTTCTAGGAAAATTGTTTTGAACTGGGAAGGTTCAGTAGTTTTTGAGAAAAATACGGAAAACTACGGAACCCTACGCTGAGCGTGGCCCGACACGCTCTTGGCCGGTATTTTATTTATATGAAAGGAGATAACTTTAAGGTGTTCGTTTTAAGTCACCCCGGCGTATCATGCTTCCAATTTTATCACTTTAAAATATGTTCGGGGATAAAACATCCGTCAATCACGTATGTTATATTCACGATGTAACTTTCGTAAAATTGGCTTTGCAGTTGCGTAAAAATAATAACAGGTTTTGTTACACTTAAAGTAAAGGTAGTAAAATTGATCGAGAACGTTTCGTGGATTATACTCTTATGTAACTTTTGTAAAATTCACTTTGCAGCTTCGTAAAATTTAATAAAGAAAATATTTAGAATAACTAAAGTAAAGATTGTAAAATTAAACCTGATTGTTTTGTAAGTTATACGCTTTTCACTATGTAACTTTTGTAAAATCAACTTCGCAGTTGCGTACAATCAACTTTGCAATTTCGATAAATCCCAAAAAAGGTTTGGTTCTGATCACTAAAGTAAACGTTGTAAAATTAAACTTATCTTTTTTTGTAAATAATACGCTTTTCACTATGCAACTTTTGTAAAATCAACTTTGCAGTTGCGTAAAATCTAATAATAGGCTTAGTTACATTTACTGAATTAAAAAGTTGTAAAATTGATCGTGACTATTTCGTAAATTATACTTATTGTAATTATTGTGATACAGCTTTCGTAAAATAAATTTTTGTTCTGTTCACTAAGGTAAAGGTCGTAAAGTATATACACGTAAAGTATATATACGTAAAATTAACTTTGCAGTTGCGTAAAAATAATAACAGGTTTAGTTACATTTACTAAAGTAAAGGTTGTTAAATTTATCGAGAATGTTTCGTCGCTTCTGCTCTTATTGCGGTGTACCTTTTGTAAAATGAACTTTGCGGCTTCGTTAAATTTAATAAAGAAAATATTTAGAATTACTATAGTAAAGATTGTAAAATTAAACGTGATTGTTTTGTAAAATCAACATCGCAGTTGCATGAAATCAACTTTGAAATTTCGTTAAATTGAAAAAAGTGTTTAGTTCTGTTTACTAAAGTAAAGGCTTTAAAATGTAAGCATTATGTTTTGTAAATTATGTTATTTTTACAATGTAGCTTTTGTGAAATTGACTTTGTAGTTGCGTAAAATGTACTGAAATATTTAGTTATATTTGCTAAAGTTATGGACTTAAAATTAATCATGAATGTTTGTAAATTATACTCTTTACTCCACGAAATTTTCGTATAATCGTGTTTACAGTTTCGTCAGATTTAATAAAAAATGTATTTGTTTTTTTAACTAAAGCAAAGATAAAAATGAACTTAGCACTTTCTTAAAATCAACTGTGGGATTTAGTTAAATGTAATAACAGATTTAGTATTATTGACTTAACTCAATGTTTTGCAAAATTTACTTATACAGTTTGGTAAGTGTAAGTAACTGTTTTGCTGAAGTTTTTACTAAAGTAATAGTGTTGTATATTATACTTACACAGTTTGGTAAGTTTAACAAATTGTGTTTGCTAATATCTACAAGGAAATGTTGTATTGTTTACTAAACGTATAGTTTTGTAAATTTTATTAATACAGTTTGGTATGGATAACGTGTTGTATTTACAAAAACTAAAAGGAGATTTTGTAAAATTTACTAAACAAGAAGTTTTGTAAAATATACTGTTACAGTTTGGTAAATTTAACATATTTGCATCTAAAATCTACAAAAGTACTTGTTTACGACATCAACATAAGTTAGTTTCGTAGCTTCAATCTTGCAGGTTTTGTAATATTAACTAAAATTACACTAAATTTTACGAAATTGCAATCAACCAATAAAAAATTCGTAAATTTAACCAAGACATTTTTTCAGTGTACATGTAAAGTGAGGGCTGATATTTTTTTTCATTCCAACCCCAACGTGTGATATATTGTTGGATAGGTATTTAAAAATGAATAAGGGTTTACTAAGATCGTTTTTTGATAATATTAATATTTTCGGAAATAATCGCTCCTAAAGGAAAAAAAGTGCGTCCCCCCCTCTAACTTTTGAACCATATGTTTAAAAAATATGAAAAAAATCACAAAAGTAGAACTTTATAAAAACTTTCTAGGAAAATTGTTTTGAACTTGATAGGTTCAGTAGTTTTTGAGAAAAATACGGAAAACTACGGAACCCTACACTGAGCGTGGCCCGACACGCTCTTGGCCGGTTTTTTAAGAATTAACTTACTTACATTATTAGTGAAAGGGGGATATATTGACCATCAAACAACGAAGTTATTTTTTTTAATCCTTATCTGTCAGGATTTAATCTATCCCATCGTATAAGACAACAAAGTAGGCAACAATTTAATTTGACTAATTGGCATTTCGGCCTCAAAACACAATCTCAATTTAAACAAGTCAATTAAAATTGTTCACTACGAGATCTCACGTCTGATTTGACTAAAATTTTTTAACAACTGCTTTAATTAACTGTTTTTGACCGTTGACGATCCATTTTTAAATTGCTTTAACCCTTAAATGCATGAATTTTTCCTTTAACTAGATATGAATATAAGGTGACGAACCCAATCATGGACAGTTTAAGAAAAAAATTCGCCTGTTTTTGATATTTCACTGATAAATGTAAAAATTCTACCGCCAAGCGTGTTAAATCTTGAATGTCCTATCCTTATTCTACATTTCAAGCGTATTGCAGAATAGATACTCCTATTGGTTTCTTCATAGTTAACAAATTAAAACTAGGTGTTTTTTCTCCAATTATGGACGGCAGTTCTCCAGTAATGGATCCCCCATTATGGACAGTGAAATAAGTTTAAAATTTTACTTTTAAAGCCAACTGATACGCAATGAGTCAATTTTATGCACCATAAATACAATTAGTTTAGGTTATTTTAACATAGGATTGTTTCTTGTAAATTTGGGTTTTGTAAATTGTTCCTTGTCCATCATAGGAGGTAGGCAGTTTTTCGGGTCCAGTAATGGACACTTGCAAAATAACGTCATTTCTTTATATCTTTGGAGCAACAAACTAGTATGTTTTATACCTTATCTCATGCTTAATGCAGTAAGTAAAACGCATTCAAGATTACGCCGTGCGTTATTTTTTTATTATTTTATACATGAACTCATCTCTCTTAGCAACATTACTAAGAATTCGCCTTGATATTTTTTTCAGTAAACTGGTGAATTTTATCTTGTCTCCAAATCATTCAGAAATAACCGAATTAATTGAAACTTCAAAATTAAACAGCTCTACAACTCTAGTTTATGGTACATAGCCGTCAGTTTTTAGATACTTATTTTTAAGCATTTGTGTTTTTTTGTCCATAATGGCATCACCGTCCATTATGGGGTATTTTACCTTATGTGATAGACAATGGTTTTCTGACTCTGGGAAAAATAATAAAAAAATATTTATACGATCGATTTTAATACTAAATCAGTGTTTGAAGTTAAATATGCTAAATCTTATTTATATAAATATATCGTTATTGGTAAGTTTTATTTAAAAAAAAATACTACTATTATAAAGGTACACTATTTGTGAAACCCCTATGATAAAAAGTTTAAACATAAACTAATTACTAACTTCGTAAAAATCAGCCTAAATCACATACTAAAAATCGCCATCATCCTGTTTTTTTTACACTTTTCCGCCATCTCATCTTAATCCTTAAATAATAAATAGTAAATTATTATATTATTTAATTTATTTAATTGTTTATTAAATAATAATAAATAATGAATAATAATTAAGCAATAAATGTGATTGTGGATAGCTACATATCGAGCCACGGGCCATAAAATATATGATGCATATATACATCATCATGCATTTAAGAGTTAAAACATGAGCTTTAAACAGACAAGTCTTTTGGATCAGTTTGAAATCTATCTTAAATCTGTAAAATTAACTGCAATTTCACCGTCCCCTGACTTCCCTGACGCATTTAGTTTTATACTATGATTATAATTACGACACAAACATGGAATCATATACTCTTGCACGAGCTCCCGATCGGATAGTGCACAGTTTGCACAACGCTAGAAATATTACACTCAACAGTATATTAGCAAGATACTTAGTAAATAAAGACTGAAGTAGTAAGCTATGCTGCGTGGTAGAACCTTACTTCTAAGAAAAGAGAGGCAATTACTTGGTCACAGTCTAATAAATTAGGACTTTTTACACTGTGATTTCGTTATCTATTTATGTTTCACGGATATTTACAATATTTAGCTAACAAGATTCACAAGCTTAACAACAAGACACTTCTTCAATAGCGAAATTTCGACAATGTATAGGTACATGGGGTTGAAGTAATTCGTGTTAATAATTTTCCGTTCACATAATGCCTTGAACGCGTGTGTGATTTCATATGTATATTGAACGATTTTCACTCAGTGCCTTCAACGAATATGTGTTATTTAATTAATCTCAAATGTGCCTTAGAGGCTTTAGGTAATATATATTTAGTTGGACTCACAGGTGTGTTTGGGGCAGACAGCAAAGAAAGCAATGTGATGCACCTAGCGAATGTCCTGGTACGAGTAAATGGAGTGTCACTGAACTCGTTAAAATTCGTTAAAGGGCTAACAAAATATTATTTTACTAAACGGAACCTTCTATAAAAGTATTACTGAACGCAACTAGTATAAATTGATAGTTTTTACCATATACCTGTCTCGGATCGAAGTCATTGTGGTGGCCGTGGGGGTCATTCGATATAGGAAACTTACGATTGTGCCGGGGTGTTAGGTTTCACTGCGGTCTAGTGCACAGCCTTATTTTATGACTTATTTACTCGCACATTTATACCTTTCGTTGCGAATCATTGGTACTAGTAATTTTTTAGCTTTTCACACTTTCGTTTATAATTTTTCTATAAAAAATATGACATGATTGACATTCAGTGATTAGGCCGCGCTAATGCAAATAAGCAATTATTTGATTGTTGGTTCATCATTAGTTAGGTACCTAACGCATTATAAGATGCATATTATACCTACTAAAAATAACACTTTAGGTAAGGAATAAGGCGCGAAATAAAAACTTTCAGTAAAGTGGTACGAGGGAAACATTTGCTGCATTTTCTTCAAATAAAGACATATGTATATGCTGTCCATAAATAATATGTACTTGTAAGTACTTGTATTGTGTATTTGTAATAATTGTATGTATCTACTGTAGGTACAGAATTTAATAAAATTATTAATCTTTGCCATCTAAAGTTACCATATAATTAAATATCATCTGTTGGTTTGTTTATTCAGGTGTGCAAGATAGGTTTTATGGAACAGTATTTATTGAAGGTGGTTTTAGACTAGCGCATATTACTTTGACTACGATGGTTTTGACTTTACGATACGCGCGATAATAACATCAAGGCATTTAGATTTATTTTTGCATAATACTACGTAAGTAATGCGTTATAAACATATCAGTCCTAAATAATTAATTTTTTGCCATAATATTGCTACGACAAGTAATTCGCCCCCGAATTGACCCGAAACATAAACATATAATAACAGTCCTATTATCGAATATGTCTCACGGAAGTTTAACGTGTATAATGTCATATCAGTCCTATTATCGTTACCGATAACAACACCGTCAACAGGTACTTGGCTGCAGTTTCCTTAATTATTAGAAATCTTAGACCTCCCGGTAGCATTCGAATAAATTAAACTACAATCGTATTATTCCTTTGATAACCTATATTTCCCTAGAAAATCCATAACATGTATTAATAAACCTGAGGTAATCAAAATCTTGGGTGGTTGTGTTGAACATTGTGATAAGTCAATATTGTTTACCTAATTGTTAACTACTTCGTTCTAAAAATCTAATAAAGCGCTTACATAACTAAGAATGACTGAAAATTCATCTGCAGCAGTCGAATCACTATAAAAAACGTCGTAAAAAGCAACGGTCTCATAACACGTGACAACAATGTAAACTTAAAGTTACACACTGACGTCGGTATTTATGTTGAACACCTAATAAACTGTAAGCCAGCGTAGTCATAAAGTTTTAACTATACTAACAGAAACACCATCATCGTCAATGCTTAAGGATCTTTTATCTTCGCAATTAGGATTACAGAGCACTGTTTAAGGAAAAGGATCCACAAAATCTGTCAATTATACTTAAATTTGCTGTCAAAAATCATTCAAAATGGCAATTTTTAGAGGATGGATAATTTTTGCTTACCTACGTCCAATTGACAATCATATCAGACTAAACAATCTTTTATCACAGGGATACGCTGTACCGCCTCTCACTTCGGGGCCTGCGGCCGCTAGAGCGCGCTGACTGGCCAGCACCTGCTAACAAGTCGAAGCTGTGCCAAGACAAAGGCCAGACGGAGGACGATTGCCACAACTACGTCAAAGTGCTGCTCAGCTACGGCCACAAACTGTTCGCTTGCGGGACTAATGCGTTCAGCCCCGAGTGCAGCTGGAGAGAGGTAAGATAAAGTTGAAAAGACACTAGTGATTTATGTCTCGATTTACCTCAGTGATACGCATTTACTAGGTGTGTGACCTCATATCTGAAAAGAACAGAAAACCCAGATTATTCATTATTTACTCGGAATCTACTAACAGAAAATTAAAGTAAAGGTATATTCCCGTCCCGTTTGTAAATAAAACTGTAGTAAAACGGCTTCGTTTAACCTTAACTTTTAGTAGCAAAACAAATTTTCCCCTCACTTGCTCGGAAACACGTGTTTTGTCCTTTAATACCAGCGGGTAAAAACGCATTTTATCCACTCGTGGGTAAAGTAATTTGACCTTGAATGAAGTCAAATTAACTGCTTTAAAATTGATAAAAGCAGGTGAATCTAGTAATAAAAATGATTTACCACCTGTGGAACTACTGGAAGCAGTGAGCTTCCTCGCTATAGTGAGGGGAAAAGTTTTGTGTTACACTCGGGTGCAAATGTATTTTACTTCTCGTGTGTTAAAAAACTCGCAAGTTCAGGATTCTATTCTCGAACAACTCGCTTCGCTCGTGGTTCAACTATAGAATCCTTTCACTTGCTCGTTTTTCAATTCCACACTCGGCGTTAAAATACAACTTTGCCCTCTTGTATAATAAATAACTATTCTCCCTTACAGATCGAGTCAATAAACACGGTGACGGAATGGGTGTCCGGCGTCGCGAACTGCCCGTACAATCCGCACTCGAACGTTACCACGATCTTGTCCGGCAGTGGCGAGTTCTATGCGGCCACTCCTACCGACTTCGCCAGTTCGCAGACCGCTATTTACAGGTACGTTTACTTACAAAACTTAGAACTGATTTCGCCAATTCACAAACTGCAATGTACCAGGATATTTACTCATAAACTGGCCTTTGATAAACTAAAATGATGGATATATTGAAAAACAATCTTTGAACTATCTAAAAACGGATGTAGGTTACACATGCATGCACCAAATATAACTATTTTGGCAACAAATATAACTTCTATGTGTACTCGTTTCTTAAAAACTCCAAAAAAAAAACTCAATCAATTTGTGTGTACAAATCAAAGAGGATCGAGTACTATAGAGAGTTACTGTCGAAGTAAAATGTGTAATCACAGCGCATAGACTGCCATCTCTTGACACAGGCTTAAAACTTTTGAACCTCAGTTTTGACAATTTGGCCCATATTCTTAGCTAGATATGTGTTAAAATGACAAATATTAATATTAGCGCCATCTAGCTGCTGTTTTGATATAAACGCCATCTACCGCAACCCTAACCAACTACTTCGCCCGTAGGACGCGTGGCGCCTCAGCTCACAACTCGGGCACGCTCCGCACCCGCGAATACGACCTCACTTGGCTCAACCAGCCAGAGTTCGTTGGCAGCTTCGAAGACGACTTCTATGTATACTTCGTGTTCAGAGAGTACGCTGTCGAGTTCATGAATTGTGGCAAGGTGAGAATATTTGCATTCCGTTTTGCAATCCAATTACTTACTTGAAACTTTTTTAAACAAGATAATTTATCATTATCCTGTTGTGTTGCTTTTGCGAAGCCTTCTCTATTTATTTTATGTTAGATTTCAAATACAAACGAAAACAAAAACACTGTCAAGTTCTGTTACTGATATTTATTTTAATGTTTCTTTTCTCGTATCGTAAGAATGTTTTTTATACATTCAATTTAGTGAATGTATAGCGTACAGTCCGTCAAAAATTGTACAAATTAGAATTTGGCTAAGTACATTGTAGTGTGAAGTGTCGCCCGTTCCTTTAAACGTACCTATTAATTTAAAAGAAACGACACTACTTTAACTATAGTGTTGGTTGCTACTTTTCTCATTTCTACAATTTCTTGTCGGACCATACTTTGTTAGAATGTATAAAGGGTGATACTATTATAGGACTTTACGCCTTTGAAGGTCTAATCAACAAATACATAGTTATTTACACTCATTATTTCTCAGGCCATATACTCCCGCATCGCCCGAGTTTGCAAGAACGACGGCGGCAGTCAGCTGTACCGAGACAACTGGAGCACATTCCTGAAGGCGCGCCTCGCGTGCTCCGTGCCTGGCGACGTGCCCTTCCATTATGACGAGGTGCAGGGCGTCGAGTATCTCCCGCAGGAGAAGCTTCTAGTTGCCACCTTCACTACTCCCAGGTATGTGTGTCCTTACTGTAGCTTACGACGCCACACCACAGTCATAAATTAAGTTGGCAAAAACAGGTCGCTAAGCATTTGACTCAGACACATGTGACACACTCACAGGAGCAGAATCAATGTGCATATCCATCCACTATCTACCTAATAATTCTGGATCTTTAGATTCTGGATTCGCCACACCACCTATCTTTAGAAAAAAATTACGATTACGATCATCGATTGCGGACGTTTTTGTTTGTCAAAAAGTTAAATTACGATACGATCTAAACGTTCATGCGATCTAAAAGAAGTTGGTTAAGAGAGAAAATATAATTGAGTAATGAATAATCCAAATAATTTATTTTAGTAAAAACTGTCCCTCTTTGTGATCGGCGATTTTATAAAGATTGTGCTAACTTATTTCTCCATTTTTTTGCAGAAACGGTATAGCCGGCAGTGCTGTATGCATATACAACATGTCGGACATCGATGCTGCATTTGAAGGCCCGTTCAAGGTTCAAAGCACCCCGACGTCGTCCTGGGAACACAGAACGCCTTCTACTTGGGCAAGGGAGCACTACAGATGCGTACAAAATCCAAGGTAAGTTCTACATAATAAATACTTAGAGTCTGTACGGATAGAGGGGAGTCGTGGAAGGTATGGGGCCATTTACATTCTGTGATACTTCTCTTTATGCACAAAGTCTATCATTTACTATAGATAAAACATGAAAACTAAAACAGTATTCCTTGATTGCTATGTGATCGAGATGAAGGTATCTAAGTTTTTTTTTCTAGGGGTATAGTTTCTCCCATAATAATTTCAATTATTGACTATTCGTTGGCTCCTGACATTTATTTTATTACTCATTAAACATTAAAGCCGGCAACTATTGAGCCGCTTATCAATAAAATATAAAGTTCTAATATCTTCTAATGTAGTTAACATATGCTTTGCAATCATTTTTCTTTTCAGAAATCAACAAAGTCTGGAGTACCACAACTACATGCTAATGCACTACCCCATCCAGCCCATATCTGACGAGCCTGTCTACCGCATCACCTCTGACCGGTTCACCCATGTCACCGTCGACGTGGCACAGTCCAAGAATGTTGGCAAACAGTTGGTGTTGTTCGTGGCCACTCAGGATAGTGATGTGTTGAAATTGGCTGTGTTGCCGCGGTATGATGGCGCGTGTTTAGTGGAGAGGTGGAGGTTGAAGGATGGGAAGGGATTCGCGGTGCGGGCCATGCAGTTTGTTAAAGATACGGTGAGTATTTTTATAATATCACTATCTTATACGTAGAGAGACAGCTAGTCTTGTTTGTAGCGACTAAAGATAGCGATGTGTCGAAAGTGGCTGTATTGCCGTGATAGGAAAAAAGATGGGAAGGGGTTCGCAGTGCGGGCCATGCAGTTTGTTAAAGATACGGTTAGTATTTTCCTTATATCTTATACGTGGGGAAATAGCTGGTGCTGTTCGTAGCGACTCAAGATAGTGAATGTGTTGAAACTGGCTGTGTTGCCGCGGTATGATGGCGCGTGTTTGCTGGAGAGATGGAGGCTAAAGGATGGAAAGGGTTTTGCTGTGAATATCTTTCTTATACCTTATCTTCTCTTATAATATTTTTTTTACCAGCTACTTTAGTATTTACAATTTGTGTTCTAGGTTTTAGATGTAAATGATTTTACTAACGTGACCAATCTTCCGATCCAGATGTCGCTATACATCGGCAACGATAACGGCGTTCTGCGTATCGGTAGCGAGCGCTGTTCGCGGCACGCCCGCCGCTCCGGCTGCGTGGGCGCGGCGGACCCGCACTGCGGGTGGGACGACGCCCGCGACACCTGTGTGCGGACATCGACGCATCTACATGACGCGTACTTCGTGCAGAATACTGCTAGCTGCCCGGAGAAGACTGCACCAGGTACCAAACTCAGATATATAGCATCAGCGTTGAGCCTTGTTGGCGCTCACACTCACAGTGACACCTGTGTACGAATGTGACGCCTACATGACGCGTACTTCGTACAGAACACTGCACCAGTTCAAGAAGCCAGTCAAAAATGTTGGTGGGTAGATGGGAAGTTGTCCTTAGGATAGAATTTGTTTTGACTGAAACTGAAATTTCTATTTTGAATTTATTCAGTATGTTTATGGCTATAAACAAGCTTTGATATTAATGTTAAGTTCTTAATTAAAAATGGTTTTTGCTGCAGTGGACGGCGGCTGGTCGTCATGGTCGCAATGGGAGCCGTGCATGCAGGACGGAACGTCGCACTCTGTGTACGGGGACGAGAAGCCAGACATGTGCATGTGCCGCACGAGGAAATGTGACAACCCCAAACCGGTGAACGGCGGCCGGACGTGTGAAGGTAAGCAATTTTATTGACGTATTTATTATGTTCGGATTTGGATATGACTCATTTCAAAAACCGTGTGACATAAATACTATCGCTCAATCACTCCCTCAGTAGATCTTTTAAGCAACACCAGTCGGCTTACACCACACCATCATTAACTGATTTTCCCCGCAGTAGTACAGTATGAATTTTCTGAGATGAACTTTTCGCTTTAGCCGTAATCTGTTAAACAAAGGCCTTTGTGTTTATTGTCGACGGCGGCTAGCTCCCGTTTAAACGGCACGTGCTATAGTCACAGTGTAGTTAGAAAGCAACTATCATGATAGTAATAAGGTTCAAATCCATAAAAAGCCCTTTCGGAGATAACACGTTTTGTCATCTTCAAAAAAAGTTACCTGCATACTGCAAACTGTTTAATAAATTTGAACCTTATTGCTATCATGATAGTTGCTTTTAACTACACTGAGACTACAGCACGTGCCGTTTAAACGGGAGCTAGCCGCCGTCAACAATAGACACAAAGGCCTTTGTTTAACAGATTACGGCTTTAGCGAAACGTTCATCTCAGAAAATTCATACTATAACTGAAATAGATTTCAGACAAGAAGTCATTTCAGACGACCTATTTAATCTGTCTTCCGAAGTCGATGTTTTCGGCGTGGCAGACGAAACGGAAACTGTCCATATGAACCATTATGTTACATTTCTTTCTATTTTCCAGGCGCAAGCATATCGGTAACTAACTGCACGGTGCACGGCGGATGGTCGGCGTGGTCAGGCTGGTCGGAGTGCTCTGCATCTTGCGGCATCGCAGTGAAGTCGCGGCGACGTGCCTGTACCGCGCCTGAACCTAAACATGGCGGCCGCGTGTGCGTCGGTCAAGATACTAACGACCTGTACTGCAACAACCTGCCGCCCTGCCCCGGTGAGTGAAACATATACACAGGACTGGTCGAAATGTTCTACGTCTTGCGGCATTGACGTGAAGTCGCGGCGGGGCGCCTGCACCGCTCCTGAACCCAAACATGGCGGTCGCGTGTGCGTCGGTCAGGGCACTAGTATTGCAACCTACCACCCTGTCCCGGTGAGTGAGATATTGGACCCTTAAAGGAGCACAAACCATTTCACATATGGTTACATTCTCAATTGCAGTCGTTGAAAAATATCCGTAACCACAAAACAAAAGTAAGTTTTGACATTGTGTTGGAAAATACTACTGCTCACAAAATCCGCCTCACGCGGAAATCACTACTGCACGCCTTTCAAGTTACCTTCAGGTGGTTACTGGTGTCACACGATGTCCAAATGTTGGACCTTACCGGTTGAAAAAGCGCGAACATGATGCTCGGAAGAACGCGAAGGGTGTAAATACTGAGTAGTATCTAGAGTCTAATTAACCGACTTCTTTTTAATTTCAGATCCAGCGCTAGCTCCAGTAGACGGCGGCTGGTCAGCCTGGGGCCCCTGGTCCGCGTGCGCCGCGGCCGGCGGGCCGGGCTGCGGGCCCTCCGCCGGCTGGAAGGAGCGCAAGCGCACCTGCACCAACCCTGAACCTAAATATGGCGGCGCCGACTGCGAGGGCGGCAAGGTGGACCGTCAGGTCTGCGACATGCGGCCCTGCGAGATCAGGAAAGGAACTGCTTGGACACCATGGGTGCAGATACCGGGTAAGAGACAATCCTAGCTAGAGTGCCAGGTCAGAACCTGCTTTAACACTGCCATGCGAGATCAGGAGGAAGAGAGAAGGAAAATTGGATCGATCAGGTGTGCAACATGAGATCGCGCACTCTACTGGTAACTTATGTAGGTGTTCATTCCTTTCGTTTATAAAAGTTATTGATGGCACCTATAATCATTTCTTTGTGGTCATTAAGTTTTCTTATAAATTGTATTACAACGTGATATGATTGCTACAAATTCTATGTTTATTTTCACAGGTAATGCTTCGGATGGCAGTTACACCGAAAAGAGGTTTAAATTCTCATGTAAGGCGCCATCTCCGGAACAAGTAAAAGTGAGTAGAGAAGTACTTGTACTGCATTTTCGAATATTTCTTTGACAAAGAAGATGAACAAGCGGTCTATCATGTTTATACCGAGTTGACGAAATATAAAATGAGCGAAGTTTCCGAACAAGTTTAACAAGATTGGTTTATTTCATCGCTGGCGTTGATACGCCAGAAATTTGGCAGCGTTCGAGCTCCTCGTCTACGAATGATTGCAATTCTCTTATCAGTAATATGTTCGTTATTTCTCACCAGCTGACACTCGCCCGTGAAGAAGAACGCTACTGCGACCCTCAAGGCCTATGCGTATCGGCAGACGACGCAGGCTGGGAGCCGTGGGGCGCGTGGGGCGCCTGCTCTGCTCCTGCGGCGGCGGCCAGCAGGCGCGCCGGCGCCGCTGCAGGCGGCCACCCTGCGCCGGAGCACAGGACATGCTCCGTGCTTGCAACGTTCACGCTTGTTCAGGTATGTGTAGGAGGAACGCTACCACAGTATAATAAAGAGTACTATCGTACAGTACGGCCACTCCCGCTCCCCGCTGAAAGTGCCGCCCACCCCCTCTCGGTTACCTCACAGTTACCGCTTGTTAAAAACGCGAACAGTCGACCTGTCATATCTCACTCATACAAGCATCGTACGCGTTTACCTGCACGAGATTGGAACGTGTGCTAGGAACGCGCCTCTTTCATATATTTGATCGCCAGTGTTCGAGATGTGACGCTACTGTGATCCGCAAGGCCTATGCGTGTCAGCAGACGATGCAGGCTGGGAGCCGTGGGGCGCCTGCTCTGCGCCTTGTGTGGCGGCGAGCATTACTTTACGACTTATAATTTCATTCTAATTTATTATTCAATTATAGGCGAGCAGCTATTCAGCTGATGAGCCTATGTCACACAGTGTCTCATGATTTATAGTTAGCAAAGTCATGTCACTATCTTATTATTTAAAAGCCACTTGTCTAGTCTGTTTTTAAACACATTCACTGAGGGAGCAGTACCAACACTATCCGGTAAACGGTTCCAAGCCACTACAACACGATTGGATAGGGAATGATATGCAGCTTTAGTAGTAGTAGGAGTGCGAATCAGTTTTAGGCTGTGACCTCGGGTCTCGCGGCTGGTACTTCTCATAGCGACTACTTTGTGAATGTCGGGGAGGTTGTAACAGTGGGCAACGATCTTAAAACATTCGATAAGGTCTCCTCTCGCTCTCCTGTCTTATTTATTTCATTTTAGCATAAATCCCTCACAGCCATTACAGAAGTATTAATTCGTACTTCTGTTTCAGGTGAATGGTCGTGCTGGTCAGATTGGAGCCCGTGCACTAGCAGCGACAGCCGCGGCGGGTGCGGCTCGGCCGGGCGGCGCTCGCGCACGCGCACGTGCCGCTCGCGCGAGGGCTGCGCCGACGCGGGCGCCGCGCTCGAGACGCGCGTCTGCGTGCTGCCCTGTGCAGGTACTGTCTACAGGCTGCTCACACTGCAGCCCAGGCCCCGTAGCCGAATGGCATTTCTCTGACGCGAATCGCCGCAGAAATGTAGTCTGATAGATAGATAGCTAAGAAAGAGATATTATCGTGAGCGTTTGTGCATTCCGCTACGCACACTGCACTATTGTAGAATCATTACCATCTGAGCGTCCAGATGATAAACCATTTTTATCGGACTCTCGCTATCACTCGCGGATGTTATGGCGAGCACTAGTGATGCGTCTAGCAACGATAATAGTATCGGTGGAGGCGGCTCGGTAGTGCTTGCAAATAGCAAGAACCTATTGCCAATGTTTCCTTATTTAACGAAGACTCCTACTGTGTAGGCTTCGAGGTTGCCATTTGTGTACTGCGGTCGAGGCGTCTGTAAGAAATAAATTATGTAACACCTTGTCGGCTAACTTCCTACTTTTTTACACATCTTAAATATATGATAATGTTAGGAAACTGCTGATAATACCATTACTTAAAAAGACTATCTTTATCCAGAATCGGAAGGCAACTGGAGTGCGTGGGGCGAGTGGAGCGAGTGTGAGAACAATGAGCGGACCCGGCGGCGCAGCTGCGACAGTGGCGCCTGCTCCGGAGCCATGCTGCAGGTGGCGCCCTGTGACAACGACGACATGAGTAACGGTCAGTACTGTAATATAAATACAACCACAGAATATATAATAGTACAAGTACAGAAGGCTCACTCTTTTGATGTTCACAAAATGCCGCCATTCTAAATTCTTACCTACATTAACAAACGGACCACACACGACCAGCCGACATTGAATTTTATTGCGGCACACGAAGGTCGTCGCCGCTGAATGCTCGCGGCCGCCGACATGTACTTGTAGCGCGGTGATAGAATCGCGGAGTGAGCCGTCCCTGATAAAACTAGTTTTCCCCGTAGCTTCATCATCATCATATCAGTCCTTTATCGCCCACTACGTACTAGAAGAGAGGGCTATGCTCAGCATAGGCCTCTCTTCTGGTACGCTACTTTTCCCGTAGCTTCGTCAGCGTTAAACTCGAATATTGCTGAATTCTCCATAAAAACTTCCAACCCCCATTTAAGGGAGGTGGAGGGTTATAAAAAGACAAAAATTAGCCTATGTCACTCCCCATCCCTTCAACTATCTCTACCTGAAAAATCATGTCAATTCGTCGCTCCGTTTTGCCGTGAAAGAAGGACAAACAGGTACACACCCTTTCCCGTTTAAAAATATTACAAGTATCGATAAGACCCTACTTGAACCTAACCCCTAACCATTTGGCTAACGATGTCACCTGACGCGCGTGGTTACAAGCCGGTAACAACTTTGAAAGCTCACAATGACACGCCCCGCACGTCAGCCGTGGCGTTCAAAGGTAAAACTTCTTGTTAGATTCTAACATATCGTTCTTCAAATCCGCCATGAGCCATATCTAAAGTACAAAACTTCAATTCGACTTCCCCCACTGTTACATCTTTAAGTTGCCACGGAAACATTATATGCGTCATTCACAGAATACAATGTCATCTACGTTTTAAATCGTTTCAAAAACGTTAACGCCGTATTTTTTTTTTACAGAACTATACGCGTTGCCCGCTTACAGCGACAGCGTAGAAATGGCCTCGTTCGTGAGGGCGGGAGACTCGCTCAGTGTAGGAGGCATCGTCGGCTGCGTAGTAGCTGCCTTTGCTATGGGTAAGTTATTTGGTCTTAATTTCCATGGCAGTACACAAAGTAATAAGAGCTCTAACTTTTGTGTTAAAAAATCATTGTTAAAGTCTAGTTTTATAAACCAGGCCACTGTGACCCATTTCTCAAAGCTGAAAGTTACAAGCGGCAGTCTCCTTTCAACTTGTGAAATTAGAAAGTGACTACTTGTAAATTAACTTTTAGCTTCGAGAAATGGGCGACTGGGAGGAGACAGTCGAAAGTGTTTGTATGGAGAAATTAGTTCTCGTGTTGCGTCTGAAATATGTTTACGAAACGTTACTTCTTTGCTGAATGTTGTTTTTTTATTTTTAAAGGCTAAGTTGGTACTCATAAATTGTATATTCTCTTTATTTTGCCTGATACTCATGACCTTCGCTGTACCAGTTGTGCAACACTATCGATAGATGGCGCTACCGGGTTAAGTCTGTTTGAATTTCGCAACTATGTTGATTTTACTCCAATGCAAAGTATATTAATCTGTAATAATAGCTTCATTGCATTATTATAGTGTTACTGTGGTCCGGTGTACAAGAAAGTGCTGTAATATTCTCGTATTTGTAATTTTTTTTATGAATTTCATAAAACGCGCTATGAAAGTTTTGACTGCAGTTAGTATATAAGGAAATGCAAACTGTGTCAGCCCGTGTCTATTGAAAGGAGAGACGGTTAGCACTCCCCTTGACAAGGATGGAACACACAAAATGGTTAAGGGCACAAACTTGACCACATTTTTTTTTAATAAAAAAATTTCTTTGTTTTTATTAAAATGAACGGTTTTTGTATTTACAGATAATTTTGTTTGATGCTTAAAAATAGCAACTTTTGTTTTTGTAGTTTATATTTATGAATATCGTTTAACATGAAAATATTTCGTGACTTTTTATTTATTTTACTTAACGCATCTGCCGAGGGGCGTGGCCTAGGAAAGTTGTAGACTTAAGTGTGTTGTATGACGATAAAGCATTGCTGTTTTTCTATTATTTAGTATAGTTATATCAGCCATCAGATATATAGGAGTGACTGGGGCGTTTAAAAATATCTGAACAAGCCCTAATGTTAGGGCTGTACACCGTGTGCCGTTCCGATATATCTGGTACCTGTACTTCAGAGATCTACAATTATATTTTTGTTTCAGGCTGCCTAGTGTGTTTGGCGGGGGTGATATACTTCCAAAGACGCGGTACGCGCCTGCCGTGGCGACGGTCGACTCGCGTGCCTTCTAGCCCGCATTATATTACGGCCAAGCAGAACAGCTATGTCACAGTCCCGTTGAAGGATGTTGTAAGTGTATACTTGTAACATTAATAATTTGTGCAATGCTTGTATTATTGATTGATTAATTGAAAGTAATTTTCTGTCAATTTCTGTCATTTAGATCATTTTTAAAATTCAGGACTTCGTAGACTTTATTTGTTTTTTTTTCTGAGTTATGTCTTGCTACTACTAGGGTAAATTGCCAGTTACTGCCCTGCCCTGAATTCTCTTTACCTGTAAAAAGAATTCGCTTTGGCATAAATATTCTATTACTGGCCACCTCTCAGTAACTGGCCACGTTATGCTAAAATGAGCTATTATTATTAAATCATTTATTTCAGGCAACTTTAGTCCATAGGTACACATATTCACAAAAGAAAAGAAAGAAAGAAAAGAAAATTACAACGAAAACTTAAGTACTTATATCAAACTATACTGAGTTCATTTTTAGTAAAAGAAGGCCAGTTATTGGAAGGGGGACAGCTACTAGCAATTTACCCCATTGAACTTTCTCATAAGATGTCCCTAAAGTTGAGAAAATGCTACCGTCAGAGGACAGCATACGAAAGCATTTCTTCGCGTACAATTAGGGTAAACTAAAAATAATGTAAGTATTAAGAATAACACAAGTAACAAATCTTTTCCTCAGCCTCGCAAAGCAAAGCGCCAACCATCATTCACGGGCATCGGCAACTCTAGCGGCATCCTACTCTCCAAAAGCAACAACATCTCGAACGCGAACAACCACAACAACACTGCGACCACACCGAAACTGTACCCCAAGGCCATCGCTAACGAATACGACTCCATGGGTACGCTGCGCCGGCATTCCAACCAGCCTAATAATAGGAACAACCTTGACAGTGAGGAGGACAAGTTTTATTAGCTCGTAGTTAGCCCGCGGGTTTACCCGTTTAGGTTTTCTTTTTACAATTCGTAGTGAGCTAATAAGGCCTAGTTACCCTTCGGGTTGGAATGTCAGATGGCAATCGCTTTCGTAAAAATCTAGTGCCTACGCCAAATCTTGTGATTAGTTGTCAAAAGCGGACCCCAGGAGCTGTGACAAATGGAGGGATAACGCAAGGAGGATGATGAGTGAGACAATATAGCTCGCTCATAAGGCTTGTTGACTCAGGTAGTCGTTATTTAAGCAACAAATCTTGGGATATAGTTTTGTCTCTAGTTTCAAGCAATGGCAGTGAATCAGTAGCGATCTCGACAGCTGCACTTTTGTTGCACGTCGCGCTGCGCGTTGATCGCGCGCGATCATTAGGTCTTGGTTATAAAAACATGGAGATCGATTACAGGATCATGTTGAATATTGTAAACGGGACTTAATCGAAAGTTTTAAATCAGTGTTTGAGGATCATGTTGGTTATACAACTAACCAACTTGACGAATATAATTTTGTGCTACTTTTGTAGCTGCAAAGACACGAACAGACAAACGCTTCCAGTTTCATATTGCAGTCTAAATATGGCGGAAACGTGTCAAAGTCAAGGACGGTAGTGCTTTATTAGATCTCTGATGGGAATATTTTATGGGGCAATATTAGCCTTGTGTTCCGTTGGCGATGACACATGACACTGGTTGCAACCGATGGGGTTTGACGTTGTGTGCCTTAAATATGGGTATTAGTAGATAGTAAGAAATAGCGTTATTTTACAATTTTTTAGCATTGTTGGAAACGACATGTTTCTGTTTGAGAAGCAATAGACGCTGTTACAAAATTAAATATTGACATTTAATGACTAATTTAATTATTTTGAATTTTTGCCCTACTAGTTATTACGGGTTGTTGTAAAATATTGTGTGTTTGAATGATTCCTTGTATTGTTAATGTGATAGCGATTATGAATGAGTGAATTTTATGAAAAATCCAGTGCCATGGTGATTAAAATTGTAAAAATAATCTATTTTTATAAAATCTTGAATAGTAAGCTTATTAAGTTAAATAATTACAACTGTAAATATTATTGCTACTAAAATTAGGCATTTCCAATATGACAAAGCCAATCATGTGCCATGTAAATAAGATAAAATTAATGTAAATAGTAATTATTTAAGATATATCAAATTTATATATATTTACACATAGTCCTTAGTACAAAATCAGGTGCCTTGGGATATTATGTATACATACAATGATTATATACGCAAGTTATAGCTGAAAACTATAGTTTTACTTATATTATTGAATGTTGACAATACGACATTGAGCATGACTCATGTTGAGTCGAAGTATTTTATTATAATTGTTACTTTCCATTAGATAAGGAACCTTACGTTTCATATGCCTAAACAATTTACCAGAAAAGGGTCTTCCAACTTATAATGTTGGTAAAGTGCTTATGCACTTGAAGGGTAGGGGTCCTTCTCTAAAGGAAAGCCACTATTTTATGTTTTAAGGTTACCTGAGATAGTTGTGTCCGTGGAGTGTTGCTTTTTGTACAGGTACAAATATATGGAAAAGGCATGGAGTAATTCCAGCGAAGAAACGTCCTTATACTTTCCAGATTTTGGTTATCGAAGCAATTGCTCCTTGGACCCAATCACCTCAGAAATTACATAAAAACAATAGGATATTTTTAGTAAGGCGACTGATCGTAGGAATGTAAAACATTTTCTTTTTATTTTGATACCTTCGGTACACGGAGATAACTGCTCCACGATATATTTTTGTATTTTTATATGAATATTTTTGTTTTTGTTTGTCTATTAATTTTTGTTTAAAATAATTAATTTTTATAACTAACAATCCCTATCGTCATCGTCGGTTTTTATTTAGAGTAGCCCTGGAGGTGTTTTATCCGGGTACATCGTGTTTTTAAGGATGGCTCATACAACTGTAATGAATGTAATGATACATTACATTAAGGTACAGCGGGGCAAATCTCGACTGGGGGTCAAATGTAACTGGTCCATTTTTTCATATTTTACAATGTTTGCATTATTAAACAGAGTGTCAACCGGTTATATTATATATGTTAGTGTCACAGAGAACCTCCTATAGAGTAGCAGTCTTGTATATTTTGTTCGCGATAAGAGTCACCAGTGCCAGGGGTGCGAGGAGCGGGCGGGGAATGTGTTAAGCGCGCTGTGATTGGCCGTTTCAAGGACGGCGGGCAGTCGCGCCAGATGAAAGGGACTGTCCCTTTACTGACGCGTAAGTGGCCAATGTAAGTTGACCTATGCCGGCTCTGAATAAATTATAAATATGACTTTTATGTGGAATGTAATGACGTCTGTTTTTAAATTTGAGCTTCTTGTTACCTTTCCACACTACAGGTGGACATCTTTAAGACATCAAAATACCCTTTTTCAATTTTTTTACTGCGAAAAACACGCGCTGCTTTCGGGTCTGTTACTTGGTCGCTACTGATCGGGCACGGCGAGCGCCCGCGCTTATATCAGTGCAAATACTAGGAAGGCTGGCGACCACGAGTCGTCTTGTAATGGATGTCTATAGGGGTTGGTCTGTGGTTAGTGTATATGATAGGTTCACGTGTTCAGTGGATACATGTAGAACTTAACATCATAGTGTAATAATGGAAAAAATGGATTAGTTACAATTGCCCCCCAGTCGAGATTTGTCCCGCTGTACCTTACATATTTTTCGCCTATAAATACCGTCACTACTTTGAAAAAAAAACTTGTATCTTCCTCTATCCAAGAAAATAAAAAAAGTACTATGTATGGGATGCACATTGAGTTACTGCATTTTAACTTTGATTAACAGTGTAAATTACTAGGTTTTTCAAAGTACTGACGAAATGCATAACACGACTATTCTGTCCGACAACGACTGGGATTGTAAAACATTGTAGGGTGTATTATTTTAGGCAGACACCTTTGCTATATCCTATTATAATATTGAGGCTTCCTCGTATTAACTCACCGATGTATTCTAGAGATTAGGGCCTTGTTCGCCAAGGGCCTTCATTCCTGGGGGGTTACCATGACGTGCTAAAGCCGTTCAGTTTAGGTTGAGAGAGAGGGACGGAGCTATGTAACTGCTATAGCTGTGTCCCTTTCTCTCAACCTAAACTGAACGTCTTTAGTACGTCATGGTAACCCCCCTGATTTACATAAATATACAATGTTACAGATTGATGATGTTGTTAGCTTCTACTTAATAACAATAAAGACTGTCAGAAATATATCTGTTTTTTTACTGTAAATAGTTACACTAACGTCCGTAGTTTCCTAGGTCATCATCATCATCATCACATCATCTTGTCCCGGCCGGTTTCGGCCTCAGCGACTGGGTTTGGTGCTTGCACAAAGTTGTACGATAGGTACACATGTGAATAGGTAATAGGGAACTTGACTGTTCTTAAAATAAAATATTTAATGCCATGCACGAAATAAAACTTCAGATAATTATAAGAAAAACATGGATAAAAGTTATTTTTAAATCCAATTTCTATTTAATAAAATAAGTGAGAGTAATAGAAAAAAAATATAGTAACTGAATTGACCCTGACGTCACTCAATTCGATTTCATATTAAGTCCATATTAGCAAGTCGTTCAAATTAGTTTTGACACTTCTTAAAAAGAAGCTGATTTGACTAGAGTCAAGTAGCCTATTCGTAACTTTTGTCAATATGCCAATTTAAAACACTCCTTTCGGTCGCCCTTTAATCTATCGTCAGATTTGTGGGCGCTAGGTAACCTAACATTTGTGCACGTAGTGAATAAAGGTAATGCCATATTATTGATATTATGAACCAATAAATGTCTGATGTTGATAATATTTGATTGAGTTCCTACTATAAATAATAATATTGAGGTTGCTATTTCAAACCACGCGATCATTCAGAAAACAATGATTGTTTTTTATGAGCTGTCGTAACACTAGGTTTATTTTATTTCATTATGATATCGTTCAATGTTCCTTTAAGCAAATATTTTTTTCGTATACTTGGATATTAAACACTAATTAATAATTTGTATAATTACCGCACTCAGAGTTATTCATTAGCATTATTATTTAAACCTTTCAATTAGTAGGATAATTATACTTGCTCTCATTAATTTCCTCTCATTAATTTTCCTGCAGATGCATTAAATATGGATAAAAGTATTATAATTGTACCTACTTTTTAAATACACAGCTTCAATGAAATGGAAAATGACAATTTTCAATTTAAAAATTTCACAGATGACTGAACCCGTAAATTGGTGTGACTGTGCCGTCGAATAACACAGGTACCTACCTACGACGTTAATTAATAGTCAGTAAATTATGTATATACACACGTCTTGTCTATATTTACCTCACAAGTCAAAGGCATTAGTTTGCAAGGATATTGTAGAGATAACATAAACAATACATATTGATGAGCACGTTAGACAAACGATGCTCCTGGGGTGATTTCCAATCCAAAAATATTATGCTTATTTATTTTCAGTACATCCCCATATGACCAATCGGTGCCGGAGTATATTACGATAAACTTTTTGAGCTGAATGATTTCGATATCCTCGTAAGTTAGCTGAATGCCTATAAACTACGGCCCGTAGCAACGAAGGAGTTGAACCAATCGGTCAATATCCAATTTCTAAACTCTGAATCCACCTCTCTTGCTCTAATCCCGAATGTCATACAGATTCCAGGAACACAAGGACATATCTAGTTTGCCTAATGCCTACACAGTGCACAGAGAGCAATGTATCAATGCTTGAGTTGTGAATCGATATCCACAGTTCACACACTATTTATTTATTTATGTAGATACTTAATGCGTAGTGGTAACATTTCGTATTGATTTTTTGACGTCAAGGACTAAGATTTAACAAACAAACGTCCTCAAAATAGTCAGAACGATGACAATCAGGTCAAGGTAATTTAAAATGACGTATAAATCCGGTTTATAAGATTAATGGTTTACAAATTATGTTAAGTCACACGGTATTTTAATGCATGCTAAAATTGTTAGGTTCATAAAAAATCTGAATAAATAGTTAGAGGTTCGACAGTACCTGTTTATTTATCATTAGCACATTAAAACAAGTTTACCTTCGACTTTGGTTTCACTATCCTCAAACAATGAAGTTTTCTCACTTGATTTCATTAACCGCCCCGAGGGAAGTCGGCAAATATCGCTGTTTATTTTTGCGTTAGACGAAGTGTTGCTGGGAAGTATTTTTTCCCCTCACTAGCTCGGAAACACGTGTTTTATCCTTTAATGGCAGCGGGTAAAAACGCATTTTATCCACTAGTGGGTAAAGTAATTTGACCTTGAATATAGTCAAATTAACTGCTTTAAAATTGACAAAAGTAGGTGAATTTAGTAATGAAGATGATTTACCACCTGTGGAACTACTGGAAGCAGTGATAAACGTATTTTTTGCGTTGTAGTTTCCTCGCTGTAGTGAGGGGAAAAGTTTTGTGTTACACACGGGTGCAAATGTATTTTACTTCTCGTGTATTGAAAAACTCGCAAAGTTCAGGATTCTATTCAACTATAGAATCTTTTCACTTGCTCGTTTTTCAATTCCACACTCGGCGTTAAAATACAACTTTTCCCCCTTGTATAACAAATAACTATTTCCCCTTGTGAAAAATAGCTACAGTGAACAGCGTGCGTAGCCGAATGCACAAACGCTCACGAAACGAAACGCTCGTAGATATCTAACCTTTTCGCTAACAGTGCTACGTCTCGCGTCTGTCGACTACGACTGTCACTGGAAATTCATAAAACCCAAAGATACCCCATCTTTTCGGCGGCAGTGGTTCACCTGTCGGTCGACTGTCAGCAAATAGGTTTAATAACCTAAGACAAAAGTGGACGAATGCTCAAATTCCAAAACCAAAGTTTGTGGCTTTAACTTGGTCGAAAAATAAAAGAAAATTGCTTCTCAAAATCGGCGATATTATCATGTAGCTTTAAACGTACAAAAAAAAACGCTCGTATATGGGATATGGGTTAAATTGTGGATTGTGGCGTAGGCGAGAGGCTGGCAACCTGTCACTGCAATGTCACAGTTTCGTTTTCTTTCAACCCCTTATATGGACTTCCGGTTTCGGGTGCCATCTTAGTGGTATCGTGTCGTGAATAATTTCTCCTTCTTTTGCTCATTAACGTTGTTTTAAGTGTAATATCGATAGCTTATTATGCAGTAAACTAATGTTATAGTGAGAAGCTGATGAAGAATTAATCTCGAAACGCATTTAGCCCCCTTTTTTGTCATCGACGGTCGATAGTCCACGTGCCCTTGTAAAATCTAGCTATCAATTTACAAGTGCCAACTACCGAACAACGTCGTACTTACCGTACCAAAATCGAATACAATAAGCTTATACCACCTTGACACTGGCAAAATAGTCCCACCAATGGGACTGAGGCCATTTAATTTTAAAAATCTAATCTAACCCCTTATATGCCAAGAGTGGCACTGAAGCTTAAGTAGTTTCATGTGCTCTGCCTACCCCTTTATGGGATACAGGCGTGATCGTATGTATGTATGTATGTATGTAAAACGCTCGTTACGCTTTGCTTCATACTGATGTGAGCACTCACTAGCAAAACCAACTTTTTTAAGAATATAATATACTTAGGTACCTACTTACCTTACAGATTTTGGGCGTCGTTATTTAACTAAGCCTCCAAGGGCTCACTCCACGTCGTCATTAGGAAGAGCCGAGCTCTCAAATTTGATGAAATCAAATATCCCTTCGTTATCTAATTTTATTGTAGGGAAGGTAAAATTATGATCTAATAAATATTTTAATTGGATTGTAAATTAAACGGGAGGCTGAAGGAATCGTTTCAGATTTCAAATCTCGAGGCGGTTTGTAATTATAACCGATTTATTTTTGGTAAATGCCATAATAGTTATTTGTTATACAAGGGGGCAAAGTTGTATTTTAACGCCGAGTTTGGAATTGAAAAACGAGCAATTGAAGGGATTCTATAGTTGAACCACGAGCGAAGCGAGTGGTTCGAGAATAGAATCCTGAACTTGCGAGTTTTTTAACACACGAGAAGTAAAATACATTTGCACCCGAGTGTAACACAAAACTTTTCCCCTCATTATAGCAAGGAGACTACAATGCAAAAAATGCGTTTATCACTGCTTCCAGTAGTTCCACAGATGGTAAATCATCTTTATTACTAGATTCACCTGCTTTTATCAATTTTAAAGCAGTTAATTTGACTTTATTCAAGGTCAAATTACTTTACCCACTAGTGGATAAATGCGTTTTTACCCGCTGGTATTAAAGGACAAAACACGTGTTTCCGAGGTAGTGAGGGGAAAATATTTTTCACCACACCAACTGGTAAAGGCATTCTTTGCTATTCGAAAACAGATAGCAAAATTGCATTTTATCCACAAGGGGGCAAAGTAATTTCATGCAAATTTTAACCCGATGTCTTAATATGTCTGCTAGATTTTACCCTATAAATGATGATTTTGAATCAAAAATATTGAATAAATTGATGAATTTGATTTATTTTGATGTTTTATAGTCGGTATTTTGTTCGTGTTGGTGTGGTGAAAAATTTTGTGTTTCACTCGGTGGCAAAGTTTGTTTAACCTTCGTGCCTTGATACCCTCGCAACGCTCAAGATTCCACTTTTTGAACCACTCGCTACGCTCGCGGTTCAATATTGGAATCTTTCGCTTGCTCAGGTATCAATATTGGCACGTGCGGTTAAACAACTACTTTGCCCCCTTGTAAAACAAATAACTATTAATTGGATTGTAAATTAAACGGGAGGCAGAAGGAATCGTTTCAGATTTCAAATCTCGAGGCGGTTTGTAATTAATAACCGATTTATTTTTGGTAAATGCCACAACAGTTTTTACCTTACAATAATTAAGGGTAAGATAAGTAATCTTAAGATAATTCATTAAAATAATATTTTATTGTTGCCAAGTCGATAAATCCGGTTTGTAATGCAACTGTACTGCAACTACAATCATATATTTATTGACAAAAAAATCTACTACAATATTTAATTAACCCTTAAATGCATGATGATGTCTACATTTATGCATCGTATCTTTGAAGGCCCGTGGCTCAATATGTAGTTAGCTATCCAAAATTACATTTATGACATAATTATTATTCATTGTTTATTAGTTTTTAATAAATAATTAAAAAAAACTTAATAGTATTATGATTTACTAATTATTTATTATTTCAGGATTAAGATGAAATGGCGAAAAAGTGTGAAAAACAGGATTATGGCGATTGTTAGTATGTGATTGAGGCTGATTGTTTCAGAGCTAGTAATTATTTTAAGTTTAAACATTTTATCATAGGGGTTTCACAAATAATGTACCTTTCTAATAGTAGTAAAATGTTTCATATAAAATTTACCAATAATTATATATCTGTATAAATATGATAGCCTATTTAACTTCTAACACTGATTTGGTATTAAACTCGATGTTAAATAATTTGTTCATTATTTTTTCGAGAGTCAGAAAACCATTGTCTATCACATATATTCATATCATTGGCATCAAAGTCTATAACAGAATATACAAGCAGTGTCAAGTGGGGCGACCACGTTTTTCATGGCTATGTAAGCCAATACGGGAGCGACCAACACGACCACAACTCGGGCAGGTGAAGTGTGCACTTGGCGAACACGTATCGCGCTGATGACGCTTGGCGCGCTTACTTGCGAGTGTAGCAAACTGTCCCATACATTGATTTCGCGTTAAAAGAAAAACTCATGCATTTGGGGGTTAAAATAACTATAAATAGTATGGTAACTAATATTAAACAAAACTTGCCAAGTTATGCACCTGTAGGTACCTTTTTAATAAGAATCTAAACCGAATTCAGACGTTTATTCGATTTGTCTGAGCCTCGTACACCTAAAATTTTGTTAACTTCCAAAATGGCAACGTTCATGTTATATCTATCTCATTAATTTAAATCTGTTTCTGCAGTGATATAATTAGGCTCGTGACTGACGTAGCGGTATTAATCAGCGGCATGTCGGCGTATAAATTAGTAGGTACTCCGCCGAGTATATTACTGCGACGTGACTTGATTGCGAGTGTTCGGCTGGATGTTAATGACATTGTTTGGAAATGTATGATGTGTAGGTACTCATATCAGGGCGGGATAGAGCCTTTACCACAAGATTTTTACCGTTTATAATATGTTATCGATAGCGTAAATGTCAGGAATAACCTTACCAAAAAATTTTAATTTTGTAAAAAACCCGACATGGTGGTCCGATTTCCATCAAACATGCTAAGAACACTCCTGACTAATTCAGATTTCAAACAAAAATAAACTAAATCTAAAACAGTTCATCTGTTTGGAAGCTAACGATGCCACCGACAGACACACACAGACAGACAGACAGACATGTCAAACTTATTAATACCCCATCGTTTTTGCGTCGGGGGTTAAAAATTACATAGATAGTGTAGAGCAAGTGCGAAAGGTAGCAGCCTAGCAGCGCTCTCTTCGCATAGTTTTAAATTTCAAAATTTTACGACATTTTTCTTGGCAAAGAAACAACGAGGTAAATACATAAAAATGAACAATAAAAAAAAGCTAAAATATAAACTGGGATCTGGAATGTTTAATAAGCTTATTTAACATGAAAACTTCTCCGTTGTTGTTCCTTCTCAACATTTTGAATAAACAAATCGTTGTCTTTAATGGAAAGTTCGAGGAACATTCAGTTAAGATTTCTTCCTCTTTCTGTTGAATAAACAGTAAATACCTAGAGCGATTTACGGATGCATTTCATATTTGTACAATTTATACGAGTAGGTACTAGTAATACGCGACTTTGAGGACGGAATTGAAATGAATAGTCACGCTATACTTCTTACCATCGGCAACACTGTTAGCTGTTCATTTGTAATCCTTATTACAGGTTCATTAAAGTCTACTGATGGATAGTTAAGGGTGTTGCTGTGTGTACCTACTGGGGGCCTAGCGCCCCTAGCGGTCAGAGCATGCAACTTTCAATTCGGAGGTCGCAGGTTAGAACCCTGGCTCGTACCAATGAGTTTTCCGAACTTATGTTCGAAATATCTACCGTCTAACTAGGACATCTACCAGTTAGCCAAAGTTTTACTAAGCACAAATAAAAAACCAGATTCTGATTTTAATAATTCGATCTAAAACTTTTATGAATTTGATAAGTCAGCTGTTAAACGATGGGCGGGCTTGAATAAATCCAGAACGGGGTCAAAACAAATCAAACATTTGAAATTCAAATCTGGATTGATGGGATTGAAAGTTGACGATTAGGTTCACAAACAAAACAGTAGGAGTAGACTGAGACTTCGTATTATTTTAGACACCTTTTGATGCAATGTTTGTGGTGCTTTTTACACGGAAATATTGTACTGATTTCATTCTCATTGTACTGTCAACCAATTGGAATCCGAGGCCACTGTAAAACTATGTCACAGCAACAATATTTTGTTCAAGATACAATACAGGTATGTAAGTAGATCGAAATTCGCTTAAAGATAGAGTTTCCTTGGTGACGAACTTGTTATCAATTATTAGACACTGACATGTGTGTAGTGACAAAGTTTAGTATTTAAAACGACCTGACATTATAAGCGATAGACCTTACAAGTTTCAAACGAATTATCTGCCAACTGAATCATGACTCACGATCCAGTTGGTTCGATAGTACAATTACTACAATTCAAGATATAATTTTAAATAAGAACCCTAAATAAACTTTCCAAAGCCAACACCTA
The DNA here is from genome assembly GCF_023078275.1 of Leguminivora glycinivorella. Taxonomy (NCBI): domain Eukaryota; kingdom Metazoa; phylum Arthropoda; class Insecta; order Lepidoptera; family Tortricidae; genus Leguminivora; species Leguminivora glycinivorella. Next base: position 7,746,303 of record NC_062971.1, read on the forward strand.
CGTATCTCAAAAACTCTAAAAGAATATACTAAAAAAGCCATTATAAAATTAAGACTTTTTCTACTCTATGATATTTTTAATATTTTATTAGAAGATAAACATGAGATACTTATTGGGTTCCTACATAATTCAATAGAAGATTTTCTCTTCAATACCTAAACTAGAGTATTCTTTTCGTATTTGTATGTTTATTTGATGTTCAGCTTTGATACAAATTGGGTTTAGGAAGCTTGTTTACTGGAATATAATACATCAACAACAACGAAAAGGAATCATGACAAAGAGAACCTCATTTGGGGTATCGTTCCTAAAGTATCATGAATATAATATTGTAGGTCAAAATCTATAGGTACTTATGAATCAATTTTTATTACATACCTATGTTGTGAAATAATAATTATAAATCACATGTAAATACGTAGATTCCGAGCTTTTGATGTTTTAAAATACGTTACTCGATAGATAATTATAGTTTCTGATTCTCTAAAGGAAACGTTCGGAGGAGCTGTTGACTTTGAAAATTAAAATGAAAATTGCTTTATTTAGGTATCAAAATGTCAGCTTATTACATGGGATGTGTGTTATTGCTCAAAGTACATATGAATAATGGAGTTAATGTAAATATAGCCTTGGAATAGTGTCCTGAGCCCTAAACTAGGTTAACCTGTCATATAGGGATCAGGGAATAAACCACCGCTATATTATCAATGGTACAAAAGTTGATTGTTTCTAAACATGTTCGAATCGCTTACTAAAGTATTATATTATTAGGACATCGCTTCGAATTTTATATAAGTACTATGAAAATTTAACATTCATTTAACTTTCTCCATACAATTAACGTCGTCATCCTTGACGTTTACGTTGTCAACTAACGTGTTTCCATAGTTGGCTACTGGTCTCTGCCCGTGTTAACCGTCGTACGTGATTCGCGTGGTGAGCGGTAGTGCCAATCTGGGTGTCTATTAGCTACAGCCAATTTCATTAAGGTCAGTGCGGGCAAGACCGGCATTGTTTATTTGAAATAAAGTTTGAGTGGATAAAACTCTATAATTAATGTAGTCTGGCGTAGTGCGCATGGTCCTATGGGATAGCAAATATTATATTTTACAAAGCTTTTACAATATTTTGGTGAAATAAGGTACTTTTAAGTGATAAAAATCTCATTTTTTAAGGCTCGGCGGGTTGACCGTTCTCCCGCGATGAGCACGGAAAGACCGTCTAGTGCTTGTTGTCGCGTAATTTCATATGACACTAGGTTCCAAAATCTTGATCATTGTTATTTTACGTAATAACAGGGCAGAATGTACTAGATAATTAATAAAATAACGTTGAAATTTTGAACATGTAAGCATTTTTCTATTTTTAAGGCAAGACCGGCATATGTCCCGTAGATGGTGTTCATAACCTTTTCTTTTCAGGTCCAGATATTGCATAATACTGTTTTACCAACGAACACCTGCGAATACAATTTAGTCACGATATTACAGGCTCATATAAATCCAACTACTTATCTGTTTTTGAAACTTTGTTATTAAGAAAAGGTAATAGGATATTAAGATACGTGAATTAGTTTGGTAACATTTCTTAGCATTGCTTGGTTTTGCTATAGTCACTACCAGAGTTGGACAAAAAGTAACCGACTAAAGATTAACCATTAAAATAAGACGATTAATTAGTTTTCATCGATTGAAAAGGACGATTAATGAGTTGTAATCTAAGATCTTCGATTAACGTTTATCGAGAATAAATTAATCGTCGACTAATTTTGACGATTAATTTTTTTAAACGATTTATTAGTCGGATAAAAGGTTAATCGAGTAATACCTGTTTCTGATCCAGGCATGATCTAATATTTCATATACGGGGTGTGAATCTAAAACGGGCGATTGAGTTCTTATGTTGACCGTTTCAAGTAGCTACGGGTAACCCGACCGAAAGTAGGGCTGAACGACTTAAGTGTCAGAGTGACAGTCAGCAATGTCATGATTTCGAATTAGCCATTAATTTTGGAATCAGCAGCCCCGAAAATCTATTGATGACACCCATGACAACTTTTATGTCAAAGTGACAGTCAGCAATGTCAGATTTCCAATTTGTCATTAATTTTGAAATCAGCACCTCCAAAAACCTATTTGACGACACCCATGACGACTTTTGTGTCAAGTGTCAATCAGTAATGTCCGATTCCACATTGGTTATTAATTTTGGAATCAGCACCCCCAAGAACCTATTTTACCACACCCATGATAACTTTTATGTCAAAGTGACAGTCAGCAATGTCAGATTTCCAATTGGTCATTAATTTTGAAATCAGCACCTCCAAAAACCTATTTGACGACACCCATGACGACTTTTGTGTCAAGTGACAATCAGTAATGTCCGATTCCACATTGGTTATTAATTTTGGAATCAGCACCCCCAAGAACCTATTTTACCACACCCATGACCACTTTTGTGTCAAAGTGACAGTCAGCAATGTCAGATTCCAAAGTAGTGTTTAATTTTTACCCGAAAACCTATTGATGACACCCACAATTTTGTGTCAAAGTGACAGTCAGCAAAGTTGAATTCTAAATTGGTCATTAATTTTGGTATCAGCACCCCCGATAATCTATTTGACGACACCCATGATGACTTTTGTGTCAAAGTGGCAGTCAACAACGTCAGATTCCAAATTGGTCATTAATTTTTAAATTAGCACCCCTAAAAACATATTTGACGACACCCATGACGACTTTTGTGTCAAAGTGATAGTCAGCAATGTCAATTAACGGTCGGGTAGCCGTAAAATAGTCGGTCAAAAGCGTTTTAAAGGGTACCCATACGGTCTCTGTTGGGTAATGCTGATCATAAAAATAATGACCAACTTGAAACCCTACTCTTTTTTGAAATATTTGTCGCCGCATGTTGCACAATCTACATATACTTAAACAAAAATAATAAAAAACGGGTAGAACTTACGATAATTCTACCAACTTAAATATGATGATGAATAGTGCAGTGTAGGCTTACTTCTGTTCACCTCTTATCATTCTTCACAACCATGTCACATATATTTTATTTTTACTTAATACTTTCGAATGATTTTAATCAAAACTGTATTTCGAAGTTAAAATCAAAAACGGTACAACTATCAGAAGCCAAAAACGTACCTATATATTGATATTGTTTACACTTGACTTATTTCCAATAAAGCCTAAAAAAGGTTGGCAACTCCTTGTTTATCATATGCCGGTCTTGCCTTGCTCTTTTATGCCGGACTTTCTGAGTAGGCACAATTTCGAAGTTACATATTTCAGAACATAAAACTAGAAATTGAGCGAGTTTTGAGTAGATTAATAGTACTAGTCAGAAAGAACGGTTATTAAATGACTACGTTACATACATGATATACAAATATTCCGACTGCTGCTATTTTATTTTAATTTTTTGCGGAACCATGTTGAACTCGATGTTCGAGTTCGAAACACGAATCAAGTTTATTGTTAACTAGTGTTCGTCCTAGGGATATTTATCGAAGACCAATGGATTAAGGATGAAAAACTGCTATACCTCCGGAGGTGTGAGAGGCGTAGATATATAAACACAAAAGTTATAGTCAATAGACGGTCTTTCCGGGTAGACGGTCTTCCCCACACTGACCTTACTCTCTGTCTTTAGTATACGAGCTATGTGGACATTTTTCATATACAAGACAGGCATTAATCGCATACATTGACGACCGGTCTGGCCTAGCGAGTAGTTGGTGTGGTGAACAATTTTGTGTTTCACTCGGTGACAAAGTTTGTTTAACCTACGTGGGCTACGTGCCTTGAAACCCTCGCAACGCTCAAGATTCCAATTTTTGAACCACTCGTTACGCTCGCGGTTCAACATTGAAATCTTTCGCTTTCTCGGGTTCGATATTGGCACGTGCGCGATATCACAATTTCGTTTTCTATCAACCCGTCAATTGGTAAGTGGCGCTGAAATTTGAGCAGTTTCATGTGCCCTTTCGAATATTGGTACGTTAATAATAATTCTTGGCCCCGTAGCCGAATGGCATTTCTACGATGCGAAACGCCACCGAAACGTCGCAGAAATGTAAAGTCTGGCTCTGTCGCACCAAGAGCGATAGAGATAGATAGCTACGAAAGAGATATTATCGTCAGCGTTTGTGCATTCGTCTACGCACAGTGAAGACGCCTCCTCTAATATTATGAGCATATGGGTATACTCTTGGGTCGACACGTTCTTTATTCGTCACGATCCTAAATTTGTCCGATTCTGCTTTCGTCAGCCATTCTTTATTCGTCACGATCATCGATGGTCTTTCTCAACTACGGTCAATTTCGTTGTTCATCTTCATCTTAATTCGTTTCGTTCTGTACTCGTCATAATCTTCTTTCGGCATGTTCGCTGTTAAATCTATGTTTTTCGTGTTTTTTCGTATTCTTTCTTAGGTCGGTACCAACTTAGAATATGACCAAATACGAAATGACGAAAAACGATTGAGTCGAAATAAGAAAAAAGCCAACAACTCATTATGGTAAGGACGATAATGACTGCAGACTAAGTTGACGAATGAAGAATGGCTGACGAAAGCAGAATCGGACAAATTTAGGAACGTGACGAAAAACGAACGAGTCGACCCAAGAGTATACCAGCATATGATAGAAGCGTGTTCAGATACTCGTATTTTAATTCGTGACATAAATAAATAAATTAATAAATATTGGGGGACTACACATATCAACCTAGCCCTAAACTAAGCAAAGCTTGTACTATGGGTGCTAGGCGACGATATACTTATATAGATAAATACATACATATATACATAGAAAACATCCATGACTCAGGAACAAATATCTGTGTTCATCACACAAATAAATGCCCTTACCCATTCGAACCCGGGACCGCAGCTTAGCAGGCAGGGCAGTGACAGGCTACTCCTTCGCTCACAAACAATTGAACCCAAATCTAGAGTTGACTTCTACGATACCCATGGGAGAAAAGCGTGGCTACATATTATGAGCCAGTACCAGTATAATAGGGAACTTGACTGTTCTTAACATAAAATATTTTATACCTTTCACGGAATAAACCATCAGATAATTATAAGAAAAACATGGACAAAAGTTATTTTTAAATCCAATTTCTATTTAACAAGTCAGGTAGAAGTATATAAAGTTGGTAAGTAACTGAATTGACCGTGACGTCACTCAATACGATTTCATATTAATCCCATATTAGCAAGTCGTTCAAATTCGTTTTGACACTTTTGACAGTCCTAAAAAGAATCTGATTTGACTAGGAGGCAAGCAGCCTATTGTACATGGTCGAGTGAATATAGCGACCCTGCGGCACTCCAAGGCGGAGACAGAATTCGTTGGTGGTTTTAGACGGTAAGTAGTCCTAGACTAGTTTGTCCGTCATCGCCCCTGGTTCCCCCGGGCCGGGTGGCATGCGTACATGCATTTCCCCAACGTAAAAAGAAAATACCAGTACAATGTCTGTTTATGACACACGGGACGGGCCATTACGATTCAGTGGGCATGTGGGATGATCCCGAGAAGCATTAGCCTGCTCGCTTGTAGCAGTGCGACGTGCTCGGTGTGTCGAGGGATAATGACAAGACTTATTCGCATACGCAAGGACGTACATGTATAGTCAACCTAGGCCACTACAACCATGTCAAAATGACAAGCAGTAAGAGAATTCTTACAATCTGATTTATTACGTTACTATGACATAGACCCACCGACACCGGCCGATAGAGTACCGGACTAATTCCAATAAGGTCTAGTTTACCCTTCGGGTTGGAAGGTCAGATGGCAGTCGCTTTCGTAAAAACTAGTGCCTACGCCAAAACTTGGGATTAGTTGTCGAAGCGGACCCCAGGCTCCCATGAGCCGTGGCAAATGCCGGGATAACGCAAGGAGGATGATGACTATGACATAGTACCTAAATAAAATAATTATAATAAGGACTGTATCGATAAGTATAAGGACAAAACAAACCTCGTCTAAATGTTGACATGTGCATAATTTTATATTATTATGTTCCGAGAGTATGATCTGAAGGTATTGGTAAGCACTATTTGATATAAGAAAGTCTAATTTTTATTTTATTTTAGAGACTTAATGGTACTTTCATTAAGGTCTAGCAAATAAATTTCGGACAACCCCTATCTGGCTTAATTTGAGAATATTTCAATGACTGTTTGCACGATTTCAACAAACAAAGGTTAATATGCTGCCAAAATATATTCTTTAAGAGTCCTCTTCATGGTTTTTCAATTGGGTACTTGCAGAATAAATGCGGTGAATTTATATAATTAAAAAAAACGCTATTTTGAGCAACGTTCCGGATTGTCGTAAATTTTTGATGCAAGCAGGATGAGAGAAACAGATAAAAAAATTAGCCATAGGCCAAAGTCTAATTGACATTCACGGTGTTTGAACAGTGCCTAAACCAAATCGATATAAACAGTGTATGATAGTTAAATTCGACATCAAAGTCGGAGTTAGAGGAAGCACCATGCCACATTCTCTAAATGGCCGCCATACACAGATCCTGAACTTTATTTTTAAAAATAACTATGGCTAGACTATGTCCAGATATTCTGCTTTGTGGATCATATGTCGTTGAGGTTCACACAGTACAATTTTTTTTCGCAATCGTATCGTTTTTTACGCACTTTGTGAATTTTCTAGTAGCATTTGTCCGGAATCGTAATTGTTACTCGGGAGGATTAAGTCAATACTGTCTAAACCACTTGCTTTACGTCGAGTTTCTAGGACAAAATGTGAACCTTATTATGTGCCTTATTAAGCCTATGTCTTGTTTTAAGAAAAAAATATAATAGCAAATAAATACGGCTACTCAAAGTTGTCCTCATACTTAAGAGGGGGTCGTACGAAATCCTCGAAAAGTGCATTCGGCGTTTAACAAATGCTGCTCGCATTTCTAAATTAAATGAAATAAAATAAATGGAGTTATTATCTTAAAGAGTGTGTCTACAACTTTTGACTATTCAGAATCTCTAATTATTAAAGGTATAATAAATAAACCCACGCAAAGTTGACCTAAAATGAGAAAAACGTATGTCGCCGTTTAGTAAACTTTGTTAAAAAAATTCAATACTTTAGTTATAACATTAAGTGATTCTAAAAGCCAGATAAATGGACTAGAAGTTTTGAGGTTTTTTATATTTTTCCTCTCAAAGGCAACAAAGAAATTTTACCTTAAATTTAAACTATCGTAAAATTTCCATACATTCGCCATTGCTGTCAGAATTCTCCTTTCGATTAGATGCCGTGAGCGGCTCGTCGGAGGCAGACGTGTCGCCGGTCGCTCCGCGTTGACAATTAAATTTGACAAATATTTTGACAGAAAATAGTGTACGTACACGAAAAACCATACCAGTGTAAAACTGTGCTCAAAATAAATAGGGTAAATCAAATATGTCAGGTGGAGATCCAATCTCATTTAAAATTTAAAGGTGCATGGCTTGTGCATAAAAAATAAATAAAAATATATCACATTATCAAAGAAAATAACGAACACAACCGAATGAGTATAAATGATTTCATTCTAGTTCGGTTAAATTGAAAAAAGTTTCATGTTTTGTTTTACTCATTGGAATACATTTTCATTACGCTGGTATTAACAGTACGTCATTTTAAAAATATATATGACAGTACCTACGTCAAATTTTGTCAACCAAACTTCACAGGTTGTATGTAAACAATTACAATTTAATTTATTCATACATATTCAGATACGTATTAATCGATTCTTACTTAGAATAGAAAAAAGGGGAATGCGAGCGGGTATAGGTATAGTGCTTCTGGTTCAAATTTAATTGTGTATATAAAAAAATGACTCAATTTCATTAAAGATTTACTCTGTGCATACCGCGAACACGTAACCGTAAGTTGAAAACAATAATAATTATAAATCACCTAAATACATCGTTGTTTACAAAGCGCTTGTTTTGAATGGCACTTCTCCACTCAACTAAACCAAATATTCATGGAACACCAGCTGGTGACCAGCATAAATGACTATGAACAGCCGTGCAAAAATATCTGATTTTCTATAGTGGGCCATAACATAAGTATATGACGACATGTTCCCGGCAAAAATTTGTGATGCTCCGTGACCGGCAAAAACATCGTCTCTCTTTCTAGCGTCTCGCGAGCGTATAGCGTCGGGCCAACTGTATGGAAAAAGACGCCGCGTCAGCGCGGCTTAGCCATACAGTTGGCCCGACGCTACGATCGCAAGACGGTAGATGTGGGAGGGTCCTTATCCGCATACATATCTGATCGGGTCGCTTAAAAATATTTGATTCTTTATAAAAACCTAAATTACACTTTCACTCGCATAAATATCTATCCATTGTTAAAGCAAATATATATCTTACGGGCTAGAAATCATTAATATGTAATTAAAGTGCAATAATAAACCCTACCTGGTTGCCTTACAGCCGTAAATTGTATGAGGTGATTTGACAGTTCACGAAAACGAGCCTTTATACAAGCTTTTATTCAACTTGCCTTGTTAGTAGGTATGTTAGTTTGAGTCAAAACGTAGAAGCTAAATTTGACCCACTTTCCGGTTTCCAATTGAGCTGAAATTTTGCACACCTATGTAAATCAAGTGACAATGCAATATTATGGTATCATGGAGCTAATCTGATGATGGAGCAGAAAGGTGATCATAGGAACTCTGTTATGAAACGTCGTATACCCATTGAGTCAGGGGTTTTTAAAAATGTCTCGGAGAGCAATAAATATTTTTTTTGCAAAAAAAACTTATTATAAATTGGGAGGTGTAATTTTTTATTATCTCTTACATAGCATTAAGACGAAAAATCGACCAAGAGCGCGTCAATGTAGGGTTTCGTAGTTTCCGACATTTTACATAATGACAATTTTTAGGATTCCGTAGTCAACTAGGAACCCTTATAGTTTCGCCATGTCTGTCTGTCCGTCCGTCCGTCCGTCCGTCCGTCCGTCCGTCCGTCCGTCCGTCCGTCCGTCCGCGGATAATCTCAGTAACCGTAAGCACTAGAAAGCTGAAATTTGGTACCAATATGTATATCAATCACGCCAACAAAGTGCAAAAATAAAAAATGAAAAAAAAATGTTTTATTAGAGTGGGGGCTGAGATTTTTTTAAATTCCAACCCCAACGTGTGATATATTGTTGGATAGGTATTTAAAAATGAAAAAGGGTTTACTAAGATCGTTTTTTGATAATATTAATAGTTTCGGAAATAATCGCTTGTAAAGGAAAAAAAAGTGCGTCCCCCCCCCCCCTCTAACTTTTGAACCCTACGTTCACAAAATATGAAAAAAATCACAATAGTAGAACTTTATAAAAACTTTCTAGGAAAATTGTTTTGAACTTGATAGGTTCAGTAGTTTTTGAGAAAACTACGGAACCCTACACTGAGCGTGGCCCGACACGCTCTTGGCCGGTTTTTTTTTTTTAATTATAAATGGGCTTACTCTTGACCACAGACTAGCCAAAGGCAAAGACGTGGCCTACGATAGAGTGAGCTCGCCCAGAAGATGCCTGTTCACTCTTGACAATTTAATAAATACCGTAATTTGGGGTGAAAAGGGTTCCGGGGGTATATAATATTATTATATTTCTTGACATATTCCTTCTATTTTCCGCAATCAAAGTAGGAAAATAATATATTATGTTTTTTTTTTTATTATTATTATTGGTATTTAGGACAACAGCCGTAAATATTCAACTTACATAGGTATTTTTACATAGTCTTAGGCCAATAACAGTTATCTGTTGAATGAAAAGTATTATACACAATATGTTACTAAAAAAATGTGTTACATATTTAAAATTACAGTGAAAATGTGCAAGCCACACATTTTTATTTACAGTTTCATGTCTGTCAAAGTTGACGTTCAAATTTATTAGATTTTTACTCATTTTAATCATTCATTATCCTTTTGAATGTGTATACACTTCTAAAGTTTATGTATAACAGAAAATCATAAGACATATTTTCATTTTTATAATGGTTTTCATGAAGAAAGCGATGCAACTGTGTTGGGGAATTTTTACGGGATGAATAAATATCCGCGGCCTGAGGGGTGAATGGGATCAGGAATGGGGGGAATCGGGTCGCAAAGGGGGTGAATAGGTTTACGAAGGGGCTGATTAGGGTCGGAAGAGGGGTGAATTGGGATGTGTGGTCAATGCTTGTCACATTGTATACAATAACTTACCTAAAGTGGTATTTTTATGAATGACCTCTCTGTATATGGACGCAATTTATACGTCAATGTATTGCTTCGTAGTTAGACTAGATACAAGAAATTAACACTTAGAAATGTTAATCACACTTCTGTCTACCTCCACGTTTCTACTTAAGTCCGCAAAAATCACCCATGGTTGCTATAATATAGACGGATTACTTTAAAATAAAAATCATAAGTATGAAACTATACAACTAGGGAAGAAATAAAATTATTTTATTGAATCATTTTTGATTTGTTCTTTTTCAAGTTTATATAAATAATACATTTTCAATTCGCTCAAAGGTTGGAAGAGATCCCTTATAGGGATAAGTTCGCCTTTGTACATCATAACTATACTGTATTTTTATGTCCTAACTTGTCTTATGTACAATAAAGTGTTCACATACATACATAGGTACATATATTGAAATAGATATCATACACGAAAGAAAAAACGACAAGGCCCACGGTGGCTGAGCCGGGAATCGAATCCGGGTCTTCAGCTTACGCAGCTAACGTTATTACCACTAGGCCACCAGGCCAGGTTAAAAAAACCGGCCAGATGAGAATTTATTTTCGCACAATTGTAAAACTAAATTATTTTTACTAGTTACCTCCAAAATACCAAATAAAATTGGGCTACATAGTACATCGTTTTCTGAAGATTTTGGGTTCATGGGGTCGGAACGGGTATAACTAACGTAATTTATGGTGAATTGGGCCAAAACCGACTTTTGAACGTCGATAGCCGTTTTTTTATATGTGCTGCTAATTTTTTACACAAAAAAATCTTCCGGCAGTGTGAACTTCGGTTTGTCTTTGAAAATATGTCGTTTTATTTAGTAATTTTCGCTCACCCTAACGTTGGAGTGAATAGGGTCGAGAAGGGGGTGAATAGGGAAAAGGGTTGACTCTTTCGGATTGCGAACAAAATATGACCTGTCACGAGCGTATTATATTTATTTTACCAAAAAATAAGGATTAAATATGTTATGAGTGGTCGGTAATGAAATCTACACATATTATGATAACCCTTAACCAACCTTTATAGTTAGATGGTGCTCTGACGCGGTGAATAAGTAAGTATGGTCGTGGGCAGTGCGGATAACGTGTCAAAATATAAGCATAGTTTATTGCTATTTTTCATGTTTAAATAAACTTATAAACTAACGTAGTGGGTATTAAAGTAAAAGGTTCACAGTGAATATTAGGTTGCCAGAAATGTGTTTAGCTATACCATTGTATTGAATTTTGTATCATAAAGTCAAACTAGGTATTTACTACTAAGTAATGATTTACTCTGTGGGGTGTTTTTGATCACTTGCATGGGGTAACATTGACCATAATGACACATAGTTAATTATTGTCTGATTTTGTCACGGTACTTGTTGAGGCTGATAATTTGATCGCTTCTTGTGATAAATATTGAAATAATTGCAAAAAAAGTTGGTTTTTCGAAGATGTTAATTTTTATTCTTGATCAAAGTAACCCCAAAATAGCGTTAAAGAGTTGTAATATTTGACTGCGAACCATTTTTTTTTATCTTTTCTTGACATAAAATACTTTTGTAAGGGATTACATTCGATTATCATTAAAAAAAATATATAGTGTATCAAAGTAACCCCAATGTCAGTTTATGTTTGATCACATCGTTTTTTTTTCTGCGTACATTATTTTATTTATTTATTTATTTATTTATTTATTTATTTATTCCTTATCGCACATAAAAAAATAAGTACAAATGGTGGACATAATGCCTTAAGGCATTCTCTACCAGTCAACCACTGGGTTAAAAAGAAACATTTCATACGTGCAGGCATTGTGACAGAAAACAATAATCCTGATATCACTTATTTTTGAAATAAAACTATGGAAACGGATTAAATCGCGTATAATGAATTTAAAATACATCCCGACGTTTCGAACTCTTTACGGCGTTCGTGGTCAACGGGTGACTGAGGAAAAATTAAAATGTGCAAAAGCTACCCACTTACAAGAAATATTAACGAACCATGACCACAAATAATCTAGATTTCTAAGGCAGGTTCACACACTATTAATAAAGCCAGTTATACAATATTCAAAAAAATTTTACCATTACTCTGTTAAAAAATAATTAACCAATTAATCTACACAAAATTGACAAAGAAACAAACTGCAAATGTCCAACACCATACAACACAAATGCCTCACAGCCTTCGTCGTGCTTGTTCCATTATCAGATGTACTACTGGATCCCAAGCCGGTGGTAAAGTAAAGCCATCCTCTCTATTAAAGTTTGGATATTTCTTGATCTCAATGGCCTCTCGCAACATTCTGGGTATATATCGCTTCTCCTTACCGAAGACAATATTATCACTTATTTTGTTACCTTGTTAGCTTTTTAGCAGGAAAAGACTGAAAAAGTTGATGGTCCCATTTTTTCTTCCTTAGTTACGTTACGTTTAAATTCCCAAATTGGTCAATGTAACCCCAGTTTACGGTAGACACCGTCAACCTATTCTAATAATTCTCTTTTTATTTGAAAGAAAATTCGTTACGATAATATGTATATAAAATATGCAATCTAAGATAAAAAATGCTTTTCATAATTATAGTTACAAACTTAGTTCAGATTTTTTTGTACAACTTTTAAAAATTGTTCTACCTATCAAGTTCAAAATAATTTTCCTAGAAAGTCTTTTTTCTACTCCCGAACTATTATTCGTCATTTACAGGGTCGTGCATAGATCTTTAAAACCCTACATAAAAGTCTATTCCCCAAAGCCAGTGTCCGCCGGCTTTCCGCGCATGCGCGCAGTATCGAAAAAACTGAAAACGCATTGTTTGGCTCGGTAACCATGGCAACGCCTTATAACGATACGGCGCGCGTGCGCGGAAGGCTTTGGGCAGCTGAGCTGACAGTGCAAACCTTTGCGTCAAAATACAGGAAACAGTGTGAATTTCACGAAAGTTATTCGAGAAACCTATTAACAACTAAGTGCATGGTCGTAGAAAAAGTATTGTATGCAACGGTGTTTAACTGAGTCAAAAAATACTCGTGGCGTCTTAATAACAATTTTCGGCTTCGCCTCAAATTGTTACCCACGCCACTCGTCTTTTTTGATCTCCTTTAAACGCCTGTTGCATAAAGTACTATTTAAAGTTCTGCTTTTGAGATTTTTTCATATTTGAGAAAACAGCCCTTATGGCCTGAAATACGGCATACGGCAGTGATATTGACATTGACATATGCTTTTTCGTATTTTGATGGTATTTTGACTGCACTGTATTTTTTGCCATGCTAATTTGAACCTTATCTCTAAGCGATGTTTTTTAATTTTCAGTTACATCACAGATGTGTATGACATGACATCTAGGTATTTTTCCATTTAAAAGAAACTACAAGGGGCTTTACAGACGTGGCGACTGCAACTGGTACAGGGCCTAAGCCATAATTTAAAATTATATTGTGATTTTTATATGTATTTGTGGTTTATTTAATACTAAGTATGAGTTTCAACATTTTCAACTCAAGGAACTGAAATTAAGAGAAGGGACTCGGAAATTGGGTAAGATCAAGAGTCTGATGCAGATGGCGATGGCAGTATTGGATAAGATAAGATATGCGTCGATATTCCCTGTCTTTCTTTGTGTCTCTGACATGACTGCTGCTAGCTGTACTCTATTCATTAGGTTTTTATTTTATACACATACTTTATTTTTGTATCAAAATAAATGATAAATTGATAAAAAACCTAACGACCAAAAAGAATAAAGTACCTATCTGTTAGTCTTTAATACACCCCGCATATACGTAATGCACAGCACAGGCCTCCGAAGACCGGCAGGGCAATCATGGTCGCGCGATAAATGGTATAACATCGGGCCGTCCCTATCGCACTTACAAATAGTGTGATAGGGCTGATGGTTTATCATTTATCACGCGACCATAATTGTCTGCCTGGAGGTATCGGCCTTTAGCCCTTCACACACGTCTTTGAATAATGTTTGCGGGGATAGGCAGGCTGACGATTTTTAATCTAAGTATAGAAAAGTAACGCAAAATGAAGTGCAAAGTAATTTGAAATACACCTAGATAAACAATCAATTGAATAAGGAACGTTATCTACATATTTAGGTTTTAAGTCACATGAGACATGAACAGAGAAGGAAAGCTAGATGATGCGTATTTTTTCTCTGTCTTCTTGTATGCTACCTTTTTTACAGTTTTAATTTCTCAAAGGAGGTCAGTAGTTGACTACAAACTCAAAATAACACTCTTGAAAAAAATTAAGGGTCACTGACCTTTCACAGTAAATTGAGGTAGTGTGAGTGAAGGGTGTTTGTGTGTGTAATGGGGTAATTTGACAGATTCTGAAAATTCTCCCTGCTCTACACAGTCTTTAGTCGGTTTGGCAAAATGAGTCAATGGAGCTACTAGGCCGTTTTATAAATAGTAGTCGTACCTATTGTTTTCGTACAAATTGGGGATTCTAAATTCAGTTGTGGTAGGTATCACACTGATATCATTGAACTCCTAACATGAATTAAATAAATACATTTTTTTATGAATAAAAGAATCCTTCTATCACTTTTATCGTAGCATATGTATAACAAAACTGCATGAAACTTTGTTTGGAAGACAGCCAGGCCGCGGGTCGATATGAGCATCTATCATTTATTGTGCATCGGGTGCATGCCAGTTCACCGCTTGTGTTTGAGCACCTTCATACTCGTATATATTTATTATAAAAGTCAGATAAAAAAAATAGAGATTTCAACTTTCAACCATGATGAACACCTATATACGTATAGCAAGAGTGACGGTTTAAGTAAGTGCGTTTTCACATTATCCAATCCGATATCGGATGTAGGACCGATATCCCATATATTTGAGCCGCCATCTTTAATTTTTGTCTTTGAAATCCTTCCAGTACATCCGAGATCGGATCGGATAATGCGAAAGCGCACTTAGGGATAAAGTTAAGTTTGGAGAGTGTGTATCCACACACAGATAGGTTCCCAAATTTTTATAATACATGTTAATCGGTTGAAAATTGTTTACATCAGTAAATACGTTCCTACTAGTTCTCTCGTTTGTACGTTCACACCTCCAATGAGTAAACGTACGAACAAAAGCGAGTGGCAAAAAAATTCTAACACTGATATCTGCTGCCATCTGAAGTACCCATGTCATTCGGATATCATGCATTTCCCTCGTGCTTGCCCGTTGGCGCGGGCGAGACGCAAGATGACAGGATGACATCTTTTCAATGCCGTCCAGGCCCCGTAGCCGAATGGCATTTCTCCGACGCCAAACGAAAGCGATACGCCACTGGCTCTGTCGCGCCAATACGCAAGCGCGATAGAGATAGATATCTACTAGCGCTTCGTTTCGTGAGCGTTTCGTGAGCGATTGTGCCATTCGGCTAGCCAGGTGCCGTAGCCGAATGGCATTTCTCCGACGCGAAACGAAAACGAAACGCCGCGAAAGGTACTTAGTCTGGCTCTGTCGCGCCAATACGCAAGAGCGATAGAGATAGACATCTACGAACGTTTCGTTTCGTGAGCGTTCGGCTACGCACCCTGGTGCCGTAGCCGAATGGCATTTCTGCGACGCGAAACGAAAACGGAACGCCGCGAAAGGTAAATAGTCTAGGTCTGTCGCTCCAATACGCAATAGAGCGATAGAGATAGATATCTACGAGCGTTTCGTTTCGTGAGCGTTTCGTGAGCGTTTGTGCCATTTGGCTACGTACCCTGATGCCGGTGCACGTTTGAATCGGCCCGTGTGTCACTCTGCTTATCCATAAGCTATGAGACATATAGTCTCATATTCATGTGACATTCATGTTATTATCGCGCACCTCCAGGCCTAATATAAGATTCTGTCTTATTTTCGTATTTCCGCTCGTGTAAACATGAGATATGTCATATAGAATATTGAGGTAACGTACATGTTTCAACGTGTTTGGTATGGGGTATTCGTCTCGGCCTTATTTTCAGATACCTAGAGGCAGCTGAGAAGCTGACAGGTCGTCGTTTTCCGTATGTATTATTCATTTAATTGGAGGGTTCGAAAATATCCGATATTTATAATAAATATCAAAATATCGGATATTTATGTTATACATATATCAACATATATATATATATCTATTTTGTATGGAAGGTATATTTTTTTTTTGCATTATTTATGAATACTACTTTAGATAAGGAAAAATCTACTAAAAAGCAGTTACCACATTATATAAAACCTGTATTTTTAACAATGTTACATTTTCTTAACAATTTTTGTATTGAATAATTATAAATATATATATATATATATATCGGATATTTATATCCATTGATATATATCCTCGAACCCTGTTTATTTCGAGTGAAATACGTTTTATCAATAGAGTTGGTGTTTCACACACACAGACAGACAGACAAACAGACAGACAGGCAAACAGACAAATAAGTAATTACAATTACAACAAGATGCCGTAGCATGAAAATCAGAGTACGAAAAGCTGACAATGATTTTCCTACACAGCTTAACATTTTATCAGACTAAGTGCGTTTTCACATTATCCGATCCGTTATCGGATGTAGGACCGATTTTTGCCTTTGAAATCCTTCCGACATCCGATATTGGATCGGATAATGTGAAATCGCATTAAGACTTTTGTTAAAATAGTTGTTCATTAATATTTCAGCAAAAAAGTCGTTCATCAAATTTTTTGGTTCCATGTCAAATGCCTGTCTTATTTTTTTACATTATTATACTTAGGTATATATTTGGCTTGCATATACAGCGTGTATATTCCATACGGGCGAATATTTTAATAACGATTAGTATCGGACATAAGGAGTCTAACTACATTGTTTTTTTAAATAGATGAGATTTTTTTTTTCAGAACGCACCACAACAATCCACGTCCATTTTCCTATACGATTCGTATGATCAGATACTATAACTGGATACATTATTCGTTACCCATTGTTACCACTTTTTGTATGGAATACACAGTACACGTAGACTGTATTTAAACAGCAAATGTGATGAAAAATGATTTTCAAATGTTAAGATACTATAACTGCCATCCAAAACAAATACCAAAAATACCAAAGAGGATAGAGTATTATAGAGAGTTACTGTCGAAGTAAAATGTATAATCACAGTGCATGGACTGCCATCTCTTGAGACAGGCTTAAAACTTTTGAACCTCAGTTTTGACAATTTGGCCCATATTCTTACCTTGATATGTGTTAAAATGTCAAATATTAATATTAGCGCCATCTAGCCGAGCGTATCCCAAAGGTGTAACGCCATCTAGGCCACCGTAGCTTTTTCTGTATGGTACTGAGGTACGTTTTTTTCTTAGACTTTATCTGTCTATACGGAGTTAAATATAGATCGGCGAGCGCGAGCGGTTTGAATCGAGAACGAGTGTGTGACTGCGCCGACCGAGAGCGAGAGCTACTTAGCAGAGCAACAAAAAAAGTCAAGTTTTCATATTGAACTTCGGTTACTTACAACCTTTCGGCCCGAAATAATACTATCTGTGGACTATTCGTGTCATCGCTGGTCTGGCTGAACTAAATGAGCAAAAGACCTAAAAGAGCGAACTAGTTCGTGGGAGCGATTGAACGAGATCGGAGCGCTCCGATCAACGAACGAAACGGCACAAGCCTAGTTAAATATGTCTTTGAAAATACATATTGCGTCATGAAAGTCTCCTTACATAAAGTTGCTTCTACGCCGCTAAATAAAAACATTAAAGCTTCAGGTACGAGCATAACCAACTTCGACAGTATCTCGAAAAGTTTGAGTGCTTCGCCAGCGCTTAAAAGAAAGTTCAGCGGATCGCATACTTAAGTAACATTTTATTGAAGCTATTTTAGAATAAAAATTAAATTGTCTGAGACGTGCAGTAAATATTTTAGTGCTTTTGAAACATTTTCATGTGTAAACAAAGGAGACTTATTTAATATTTTTGTAATGGATATAGTTTTTTTTTTTAATGGAGTTGGTAATGTTGGTATAGAACCTAAATAATGACACCGTAAGAATACATATTAGTGTTTTATCCTTATATTATAAATGGGAAAGTGTGTGTCTGTTTTTTGTCCAGCTTTCTAATATTATAAATGAAACTTTCTAATACATGCGACGAAATAACGTGATTTTTTTAAGTGGAGATGGAGAGTGACAGGCTACTTTTTGTCTCTTTCTAACCCCCCTCTTTCCTAAAATGGGGGGGGGGGGGGGGGGTGGAAATTTGTGTGAAGCATTCCGCAAAATTCGAATTCAAGGCGAAAGAAACCGCGGGCAAAAGCTAGTAAACTATACATAAGTACAGCTATAACTATTTTTTGTTTGCAGACGAACACGCATCTTTCGTTTCAAAGGCGCGTATATTTTCACCCAGACTCGAACTACAAAGGATATTACGCATTTTTTTGGTTTTTCTCTTTACAGACGAAACTTATACCAATAGGGAGGCATATACTCGTATTACTTGTGTAAGAAGTACATACATACTTATCTGAACTGTGTCCTCTATACATAATACAATTATTTTAATTGCTATTCGTTTTTTGTAGTTTCTGGTTCGGGCCATGCATGTTTGTCTGTCAAATAGTCCTCGACTCTGTAATAAGCCTTTAACATCAATGATTTTTTTAAGTAGTTCTTAAGAGCTGGGAGGGGTAATCTCAAAGCAGTGTCAGGTAACTTATTATAAAAATGAATGCATTGCCCAACAAATGACTTCTGTACTTTACGGACACGAAACTTCTTTATGGCAAGCTTATTTTTGTTTCTAGTGTTATAATTATGGATATCAGAATTCTTAGTGAAACAGTCTAAATTCTTAACAACATAAATTATACTATCATAAATGTATTGGGAAGCTACAGTTAAGATATTAATTTCTTTGAAGAGTTCTCTTACTGATTCACGTGTTCCTAAGTTGTAAATAGAACGAATGGCTCTCTTTTGTAATACAAAGATAGTCTGTATGTCAGCTGCTTTGCCCCAAACCAGAATACCGTATGACATTACACTGTGAAAATAACTATGATACACTAGGCGAGCTGTCTCAACATTAGTCAGTTGCCTGATTCTCCTAACGGCGTATGCGGCTGAACTTAATTTGCTTGCTAGTTTCTTTATATGAGGACTCCATTGTAGATTTTTGTCCAATGTTAAACCAAGAAACAGTGTTGTATCTACCATCTCTAAGCATTCATCATTCAAAAGTATTTTTGTATCGATTGGTTTAACATTCGGCAGAGAAAATCGAATACATTTGGTTTTCTTAGAATTAAGAAGTAAATTGTTGACAGTAAACCACTGCAGTACATCAGCTAACGTGCTATTAATTACATTGTAATCCGTAGATTTTCGGTCAACATTAAAAAGCAGTGATGTATCATCAGCAAAAAGTACTATTTCACAAAAGTTTTTCACTATACATGGCAAATCATTTATATAAACCAAAAACAGGAATGGACCTAAAATTGAGCCTTGTGGCACTCCTAATTGGACTACAGTCCCGCTAGAGCGAGTTTTGTTAACAACTACTGCTTGTGTTCTATTGCTAAGGTAAGAAGACATAAAGTTTAGGGCATTTATAGACAAACCATAGTGTTCTAATTTCAAAATGAGCGTTCCATGATCCACACAATCAAAGGCTTTTGAAAGATCACAAAATATGCCAATTGCATCACAAGAATTTTCCCAAAAATTATATATATGTTTAATGAGTACCGAAGCAGCATCGGTCGTGGAACGGCCCCTTGTGAAACCGAACTGTTTGCTTGTAAGTAATCTATATATGTCTGTTGAAGTGTCCCAGTAGATCATTTAACATTAGCTTCTCAAAGACTTTACTTAGTACAGGAAGTATTGATATGGGACGGAAATTGGTTATATCACTCGAATCACCCGATTTAAAAAGCGGTATGACTTTGCTACATTTCATAAGATCTGGAAAGGTGCCTTGTGAAATTGAAATATTATATATTACGGCCAAGTAAGGTGCTATTATATCTATGACATGACTAATTACTTTAACTGATGTTCCCCATAAGTCTTCCGTTTTCTTTAAATTGAGTGACTTGAATGTTTTAACAATATTTACAGAGTCTACTTGACTAAATTCAAATGAATTATTACATTTCTTAACATTAGCACAAAGTAATGAATGGGCTTGAGCCGCAGAAGAATGTAAACATTTTGTGGTGTTAACGGCTATATTTGAGAAATAATCTTCGAATGCCGAGGCAACATCGCTGTTCGACACTATTTGTTGATTATCTGATACAATGTTGACTTGACAATCGCGTGATTTACATTTACCAGCTTCTTTATTTATAATACTCCAAGTTGTTTTCACTTTGTTGTCCGACACTTTCAATTTAGAACTAATAAAGTTTTTCTTGGCAGTTAAACACACTTTCTTGAAGATTCTTGAGTAGTTTCTTACATAGTCCAGGAATTCTGAATTCTTGTTCAGCTCTCTCTCACCATAAAGTTCATAAAGTCTTTTTCTACTTTTGTGAATACCTACAGTAGCCCATTCACTAAACTTTGTTTTAACTTTTGACCCACTAATAGATTTCACTTTGAAATTGTTATTAAATTGATTAAGAATTACATTGAAAACATCTTGATACAAATGATTACAGTCATAATGCGAAAATGGTATTATAGACAAACTATGTAGAATTTCATTTTTGAATGATTCCAAGCGAGATCCAGTAATGGGTCTATATGTTATTGTTTGTGGAGTATCATGAATAACGTTTAAGAAAGCTGCCCTTTGGCCGCTGTGATCGGAATGAAAACAGTTGAATAATTTCTTATCTATACATTCACAGTTACAAAAAATATTATCTAGGCATGTTGCACTAGTCACACCTACCCGGGTAGGTTCAAGAAATAAATTAAATGATTTAAACAAACAGAACATTTTAACAGTATTACTAGATGACTCGAGCAAGTTAACATTAAAATCTCCACATACAATAACATGTTTTTGGCCCTTGCATACTAAATTCAGAACATTTTCCATTGTAGATTCAAATATGCTGAAGTCAGCTGATGGTGGTCTATAAACACATACAATAATATATCTGTCTAATTCAACACATGAAATTTCTATAGTTCTTTCTATGGAATATTTTACAACATCTTTGCGCTCTTTACACTTCATACAATTTTTAACAATAATAAGGGAGCCACCATGAGCAGCAGATTTTCTGGCAAAAAAACTAGCTAATTTAAAATTAACATAATCAAATATCAACTGTTCTTGTTTCAACCAATGTTCAGTAATACACATAACTTCAACATTATTACTATCTAAAAATAATCCTACTTCTAATTCTTTGCTGGAAAAACCCTGAATATTCTGGTGAACAACGTTCATATTCAGGTGTTTTTCCGCTGTCTTACAATCTAGTTTAAATGAGGCATGGGGTCCTTGGCTTTGTCAGCTGACTGAGACTTATATATAACACTATTACATCTATTTGGCTCAATATTGAAGGCCAATAACTCCACTAAATATACAAATAATTTCTTTGGCAAAAATACCTTCCGTGGAGCTAGCATGAAGCGCTCAATGAATTTATTTAAGTCAAAGAAATGGTACTTTTTATTAACAGCTATGGCATGGTACATTAAAGAATTATAGTAAGCTATCTTACAATTATAGTCATATGATACATTTTCTGCATAAGGTAGTGCACATAATATAATTTTCCCCACACCAGATTTTTCAATAACATTTAGTGTGGACATCAATTTATCTATGCTAAGCTTATCTACATTAAGACTATTTCCTAATAAAATTACTAATGTAGTACTGCTATCATAACATCCCTTTGAAATAAGGTCACATAAATGAGACAAAGTAATGTTTTGATAACAGTAATTTGTCACTTGTTGCTCTAACTGGTAGCTTAATAATGGGCCCATTCCTAACCCAATCTGATCTGAAAAAACAACAGTCTTACTGACTGCTCTAGGGGGCTGTTTAACTACTGCCGCATGCCTAGTTGTGTCGTAATAGGTATATCTTATTGACCTGAGCGATGGCGATGATTTACCGTTCAACTTGATTTGCTTTGTATGTCCGGATATTCGCCTTTACAAGTCATATTTCTCAACCGTGATTTTTAGTGAATGGGTTCTATGATTAAACAAGCTTTTTCCCGCGGCTTCGCTCGCGTACTAAAAGTAATCTTAAACGTTGAACTTTGGACCCCCATTTCACCCCCTTAGGAGGGGAATTTTGAAAAATCCTTTCTTTTTGCTCCTCTACACATTATAATAAGGAACCTACGTGCCAAATTTGGAATCTCTAGGACCAGCGGTTTCGGCTGTGCGTTGATATGTCAGTCAGTCAGTCAGTTTCTTCTTTTATATATTTAGATAAAATTTTATTTTCAATCCAAAATGCGGAAATCGCTATAAGTAAATGAATGAAGAGCTGCGTGACTTACTGTGATAATGACTTAAAATACCTAAGTTTTTCACTTTTGCTTTTTCTAACCATATCGCGAAGGACTACAGCTCACATCATCCTCATCCCGGCATTTGCCACGGCTCATGGGAGCCTGGGGTCCGCTTTGACAACTAATTCCAAGATTTGGTGTAGGCACCACTTTTACTAAAGCGACTGCCATCTGACCTTGCAACCCCAAGGGTAACTAGGCCTTATTGGAATTAGTCCGGTTTCCTTACCGAAAAGCGACTGGCATATATCAAATGACATTTCGCACATATGTAAAGTTTCGAAAAATTCTATGTACGAGCCGGGGTTCGAACCCGCGACCTCCGGATCGTAAGTCGCACGCTCTTACCGCTAGGCCACCAGCGCTTAAGGACTACAGCTCACATAACCACTAGTAAAGGTAAATTTTATTATACTTTTAGGTACTTTTAAGATTTTTTTTTATATCACGTCGGTGGCAAACAGGTATACGGTCCGCCTGTAGTATTTGAGTAGTAAATCTTATAAGGGTTTAAGCGATGCTTAAACCCTTATAAGGGCTTATGATGTGGTCCGTTTGCAAATCATTGAAGCCAACCTGACCCCAGATCACACAACACAGTCCGCATACTTCCCGGACCTAGGTACTTTATCCATTAACGGTATAATAGGCTAGTTTCCTACTAGTCAAATCAGCTTCTTTTTAAGAACTGACAAAACGATTTGCTAGTATGGAATTACTATGAAATACTGAGGAGTGACGTCACGGCCAATTAATTTACTTTTTATCTTTCTCTTTGACTTATTAAATAGAAATTTTGTTGAAATATAATTACTGTCCATATATTTCTTCAAATTTTGTGGAGCTTTATTTCGTGCAGTGCATAAAATATTTTATTTTAAATATAGGAAACTAGCCTATTGTATTTACAGATTTATTATATATTATATTATTTTACTTTGCTATATTGAAACGCGGCCAGTCTTATGGGCACATTAGGTATTGGCAGCGACTTGGGAGACATCTGTGGATACAATGTAGTCCCGCTAGGTTAAGTTACGTCGATGACGTCACTACATCGCTGACAGCGTTTTCGGTGGCCAAAATAAATAAAAAATTACACACATTTTTAATCGAAAATACGTAGCCATCATACACTTTTAATACCCCAACTCTATAAATATTGTTTTTAACCCCCGACGCAAAAACGAAGGGGTGTTATAAGTTTGACATGTCTGTCTGTGTCTATGTCTGTCTGTCTGTCTGTCTGTCTGTCTGTCTGTCTATCTGTCTGTCTGTCTGTTTGTCTGTCTGTCTGTCTGTCTGTCTGTGTGTGTGTCTGTCTGTGGCATCGTAGCTCTCGAACGGATGAACCGATTTTGATTTAGTTTTTTTCTGTCTGAAAGCTGAGTTAGTCGGGAGTGTTCTTAGCCATGTTTCATGAAAATCGGTCCACTAGGTCGCGGTCGGGGGTTTTTTCAAAATTTTAATTTTGTGGTTATTTTATGTCAAATACTACAAAAGACAATCATTTATTGTCCCAAATTCGATATGAGTCTAGTAGCTTATATCTGGAATAACCATAGAGTAATGACATGGCTGCGGTTAGCGAGTCGTGTCGAGATCACAAGCGTGGCCGTCACGCCGGCATCCTTTAATGGACGACCCGCTTTAGGAGCCCCCGTCTTTTACCCAGGTCGGAGAAATTGAATCAATGTGGTGATCTATGGTCGAAGGGTTGAGAATGTTGAGATGGGTGACCTTTAGTCGCTGTCCGGATCTACAATTTTCTCATTAACATTTAAAGAGTGATTATTTCAAATAAAATATTTACAACGAGATATAGATTTGAACTTTTCAAACCTGTTCCAATTTTTAACAAGCAGAAATGTCAGCTAATAATACTATTTTTTTATCCAAGAAAAAAAATTGTAAAAATACTCTTCCGGCGGACCCTTTTTTGTAACTTATTGTTGTAAATATTCAATAAATTGATGCAAAATATTTGTGAGTGTGCAGGGGAAAACGTCCAACTTTGTCGATTTCTATAAAGCAGCTTTGTCAGTTTATTCATATAAAAATACAAGTCAATCTCGCCTTAATGGTAACCAACAAAGTGGGATGGGACGTTTTAGTGAACACACAGTTTGTTTTCTGTAATATAAACATTCTGAATGACTATTGTTTGCATTTGTGTATAATAGTTATTTGTTTTATAAGGGGGCAAAGTTCTTGTCTAACCGCACGTGCCAATATTGATACCCGATGTAGATGTAGATGTAGATGTAGTGTAGGGACGCCTGGCCGGATACAGGCGGGCTGTCGATCGCTGGTGCGTTCATTCAGCCCAATTCCCTGGAGTTGGAGCTGCAGGTTACTGTCCCGGCTGCCCTCCCACACTTCTCTCCTCAAATCTTCTTGTTTTCCTGCAGAACAGAAGGACATCTTTAAGTTTGACATCCTTGAGTTCATCTTCTCCCAAATTGTCTCTACCGAATGTTTCATGTCGCGGTGTCGCATACATGATACATTCTGCTAGTAGGTGCAAACTAGTCTCCTCCTTACCACAGTGTGGACAGGATTCGTCACTACTGATACCTATTATCTTCATATGTCTGTTAAGAGTGTTGTGTCCCGTTATGATACCGGTCAGCATTCTTAGACTGTTCTTACCTATAGTTTCAGAAGATACCTAGTTCTCCTTTGGTCTCTACCTTCTATCATCATCTTCGTTTGTCTACAACTGGTCTCTCTTTCCCAGGCTCTTTGTGCTTCCATCTCTTTTATCCTCTCAATGACTCCTTTCGTGACGTCAGCTGACATAGGCAGAGCCGGTTCCGGACCCAAGAATTCCGTCTCCGCCCCCGCCCTTGCCAGCTCGTCCGCTTTCTCATTACCTGTGACTCCCTGGTGTCCCGGTACCCACGCAACCGTTACACTTCTATGCTTGCCTATCGAGTTGAGCTCTGCCCTGCATTCTCTCACCAGGGACGAGGTCACCGATATTCTCTTCAGAGCCTTTAGTGCCGCTTGACTGTCGGTGTATATTACCACGGCTCCATCTTGTTTATCGCTTTCTTTTAATATACGTGCACAGCGCGCTATGGCACACATCTCTGCTTGGAACACGCTAGTGTATCTCCCTAGTGGTATCGACACCTTTTCTCCTAGTTTCGGGATTACTATTCCCGCTCCTGCTAGCTTTGTAGAGCTTCTCCTAGAGCCATCTGTGAAGCATATAGTCGTTGGGTGCACGACCTCTACCTTCCAGTTGTCTCTTTCTCCTATATGTACCCTATACTTCTTATCGAAAATCTCCTCCCTCTTTATGAGGTCATTATTGACCATCAGCATTTCTAGCTTCGATAGTGCCTCTCTTTGTATCAGTGCGTGTCTCTTGTCCACGCAACTTCCTCTCCATTCCTTGCATGCTTTTATTCTGTACCACTGTTCCATGGCTCTCTTCTCTGCCTCAATCCAGAGGGGCTTTAAGCCTAACAGCACCTCCATAGCATGTGTCGGGGTGGTTCTCATAGCCCCCGTCATCATGAGGCAGGCTAGTCTTTGTACTTTTGTCAGATTCTTCCGATATTCTCCAATATGGGTCCTGTGCCACCAGATCACCGCCCCATATAGCACCCTGGGTGTGATAATGGCTTTGTAAATCCAGTGGATCATACTCGGCTTCAGTCCCCAGTTCTTCCCTACTGCCCTTTTACATTGGTACAGCGTTCTTATGGCCTTAGCCGTCTGCTCTCTGATATGAGTCTTGTATCTGAGTGAACTGTCAAGAGTAATGCCCAGATATTTGAACTCGTCTACCATTTCTAGTTCTACGCCCTCTATTTTTATGGGTTCCAGCTCTTTTTTCCTCTTATTAGTGAATAACACCAGCTTAGTTTTCGACGGATTGAGATCCAGTCCTCTCCCTCTGCACCATCCCAGTACCTGTCTGAGACCTCTTACCATTATGTTCCTCATGACACTGAGGACCATACCTCTCACCAGTAGTACTCCGTCATCAGAGTAGGCCTGCATGTACAAGCCTCCCCTGTTGAGTTCTCTTACCATAGAGTCCAGAAGTAGACACCACATCAAGGGTGACAAGCAGCCTCCCTGCGGGAACCCCCTCCTGGGACTAATCGTCTTTGTTATTCCTCCCAACTCCGCCGTTATAGACCTGCACCTAAGCATACTGCCTATCCACTGCGCTAATGTCGGTCGGATTCCTTCTCTCTCCAGACTCTCTTCAACGGCTTGGAAGGTAGCCCTGTCAAAGGCCCCCTCCACGTCGAAGAAGCAGCCTAGAGCGTACTGTTTCGATTCTAGTGCCCTTTCTACCCTCACAGCTAGGTTGTGAAGTGCCGTCTCCGTTGATACCCGAGCAAGCGAAAGATTCCAATATTGAACCGCGAGCATAGCGAGAGATTCATAAAGTGGAATCTTGAGCGTTGCGAGGGTTTCAAGGCACGAAGGTTAAACAAACTTTGCCACCGAGTGACACACAAATTTTTTCACCACACCAATACGAACAAAATACTGACTCTAAAATATCAAACTAAATTAAATCAATCAATCTATTCAATATTTATGATTTAAAATCATCATTTATAGGTAATTTCTACCAGCCAGCTTAAGACATCAAGTTAAAATTTCTATGAAATTACTTTGCACTCTTGTGGATAAAATGCAATTTTGCTATCTGTTTTCGAATATCAAAGTAAGCCTTTACCTTTAGTGTGGTGAAAACCATTTTAAATCCCAGTTGAAAATAAAAACTCTCTTATATCTTGTATAATAATCCTGTCCTGACTTATTGCTGCCATAAAGATATAAATATGAATAAGGTTGCTATGGTCGCTGAGGGAATTTTTTAACGAGTTGCTATTACATAAATTCCAGCTCATTTAAGTCTCGATTTGACACAACCAAAGACATATATAACTTCGTATAGACAGATAAAGTCTAAGAAAAAACGTATTTACCTCTGAACCATCAAGAAATGTAAGCAACACAACCAAATGGTTGCCTCTCCGGAAGATGGCGTCAATATTAATATTTATTTATTTTAACACATATCTATAGATAAGAATATGGGGCAAACTGTCAAAAGTGAGGTTCAAAAGTTGTAATCCTGTGTCGAGAGATGCAGTCTATGCACTGTGATACACATTTTACTTTGTCAGTAATTCTCTATATACTCGATCCTCTTTGACACAACGAAACAGTTTATTTATTATGATGAGTGTAAAGCTTACCCTGATTTTAATACTTCATACTGTAAAAATAATACTCAGATTTTTACAGTATGAAGTAATTTTGGAATTCTAAGAAAGCGCATAATATAAAATAGGATAGCAGTGGGTAGCAATAAGCCGGAAGACAATGCAAGTTTATAGAAGTGTTATTATTTTTTATGCTTTATGTAAAACTAGCTTTTGCCCGCGGCTTCGCTCGCTTCAAATTCGAACACTGCGGAATACAAACGTCCACCCCCCATTTTAGGGAAGTGGGGGGTTAGAAAGAGACAAAAAGTAGTCACTCTCCATCCCTTCAACTATCTCCACTTAAAAAATAACGTCAGTTCGTCGCTCCGTTTTGCCGTGAAAGACGGACAAACAAACTGTGAGGTAACCGAGAGGGGGTGGGCGGCACTTTCAGCGGGGAGCAGTAGTGGCCATACTGTACGACAGTACTCTTTATTATACTGTGCCTCTACTAAGAAATTCTTGGCAAAGAGGATCGAGTATTATAGAGAGTTAGTTACTGTCAAAGTAAACTGTGTAATCACAGTGCATAGACTGCCATCTCTCGACACAGGCTTAAAACTTTTAAACCTCATATGAGTCAAATATTAATATTAACGCCATCTAGCCGAGCGTCCTCCAAAGGTGTAACGCCATCTAGGCCACCGTACCTTTTTCTTTATGGTTTTGAGGTACGTTTTATTAGACTTTATCCGTCTATTACGGAGTTACATATGTCTTTGCCTAAAGGTCACGTAAAAGTAAATTCATTGTATGGAGATAACCAAGTACTAACAAGTCGAATTAACGTGATTTTTTAAGCGGAGATATTTGAAGGGATGGAGAGTGACATGGGCTACTTTTTATAAATGGGAAAGTGTGTGTGTCTGTTTGTTTGTCCGTCTTTCACGGAAAAACGGAGCGTCGAATCTTTTTTTAAGTGGAGATAGTTGAAGGGATGAAAAGTGATATGGGCTAACGCGAGCGAAGCCGCGGGCAAAAGCTAGTTTACTATTAATGGTGAATTCGATAAGACGCGTCGCAGGTTCATAGTAAATGCAGAAGGCGAATAAATGAGATTCAACTCGAGAGAGCCTAGTACCAGCCTCAGAACGTCAAAGATTCGTGGTACAGGAGAGGATAAAACGAATTAACCAAGCAGTAAACGTCTGTTCGCATCGTGATTTCCCAACAATTCCCAACTCGTAAGCTGACCCTTCTCCGGCCATTCGTTATCAGCTATAAATAAATAAATAAATATTGGGGACACCTTACACAGATCAACTTAGCCCCAAACTAAGCAAAGCTTGTACTATGGGTGCTAAGCGACGATATACATACTTAAATAGATAAATACATACTTATATACATAGAAAACATCCATGACTCAGGAACAAATATCAGTGCTCATCACACAAATAAATGCCCTTACCGGGATTCGAACCCAGGACCGCGGCTTAGCAGGCAGGGTCACTACCGACTGAGCCAGACCGGTCGTCATTCAGAGCATGTCGGCGCAGAAAATTATCCTGTACATAAATAAGCCTCAAGTGTGTGGAACTTTTCAGACGTTTATATTCTTTAATTTAAGTTTAGTTTTATGGTTTTCCATACCTACATAAATACGTATACCTACTCAGTGTTTTTTTTTTTTTAATACTACGTCGGTGGCAAACAAGTATACGGCCCGCCTGATGTAAAGCGGTCACCGTAACCTATGAACGCCTGCAACTCAAACAGTGTCACATGCGCGTTGCCACCCCATTAGAAACTTGTACATTCCCGTTTGCTGTGTTCAGTACACAGCAAAAAGGAGTGTACAAGGTCCAAGGAGGGTACGGGTTGCCGACGACTCAAAGGACAATAAACGGAACAAGTTAGTTCCGTAAGTCCTCCCGTCATCAGCACACCGCACCCTCGTTGAGCTCTGGCAGCCTTACTCACCGACAGGAACACAACACTATGAGTAGGGTCTAGTGCTATTTGGCTGCGGTCTTCTGTAAGGCGGAGGTACTACCCCAGTTGGGCTCTGCTCTGTATTCCCTAAAAACAGGCAGAGCACATGAAACTATTGAAACTGGTTAAGTTGCCACGCTTAGCAGTTAGTATTTGATAGTGACAAGTTGCTGGTCCGTCGCCCACACCACAATTGAACTATTCCACTTCTACGATAACCATTCGGGAGAAAAATCTGATACAAGTACGACGACGACCACCCTACTAGGTAGGTACGAGTCAAAGACATATATAACTCCGTATAGACAGATAAAGTCTAAGAAAAAAACGTACCTCAGTACCATATAGAAAACGGTACGGTGGCCTAGATGGCATTACACCTTTGGGGTACGCTCAGCTAGATGGCGCTGATAGTAATATCTGACATTTTTACACATATCAAGCTAAGAATATGTGCCAAATTGTAAAAACTGAGGCTTATGTCGAGAGATTGTAGTCTATGCACTGTGATTACACATTTTACTTCGACAGTAACTCTCTATAATACTCGATCCTCTTTGGTACGAGTATAGTTTATTTCTTTGCAAAGAAATAAGAACCTTTTCTTACAGCTAACTGAACATAACACGAGTGGCATCTTCCTTCCTTGCGTTATCCCGGCATTTTGCCATCCGTTTTGGCAACTTATTTATCCCAGGTTTGTGGCAACCTGGCAGGCAATCACATGATCGCGCGATAAACTATAAAACATCGGGCCGTCCCTATCGCACTTACAAATTGTGTGATACGGAAGGCCTGATTTTTTATCATTTATCGCGCGACCATACTTGCCTGCCTGGTAATATTTTTATCACTCATTATCATATTATGCAGTTGGAGTATCAGTTGATAAGTACTTCGTTGGACTAAGGTTGAAATAAGCTTAATTTGGGTAAGTACCTAATAGCAATCAAATATATTCTGTATTTCTTCAGTAGGTATGGTATACTACAAATATAGGGTCCCCCCACATCTAGCGTCTCGCGAGCGTCGCGTCGGGCCAACTGTATGGAAAAAGACGCCGCGTCGACGCGACGTCGACGCAGCGTCAGGCTTTGCCCATACAGTTGGCCCGACGCGACGCTCGCGAGACGCTAGATGTGGGGGGACCCTTTTGTCAGTCCCAAAATGTTTTTACACCAAAGCAACGAAAACATCTCGCTACCTATTCTTAGTATATTCAATAATTTTATAATATTACACACCCACAATTTTGTCTGAAAATATTTCTTGTTTAGCTTACAAGCATACAAACGGGTTTTGGTTTAAGCGTGGTAAAGTCGAAGTAAAATATCTTGTTTATTTTCGTTTTATATAATTTCCGTTACCCGTTGTTTACTCTATAGGGAAATGATCTTTCTCGTGGTTCTTAATATAGTGATCTAAAAATAAATTTAACCCTTAATTTGGCAGAGACTCTGGTGACATAAATTTTCCGATTTTACTTAATATATTGAATAACAGGTGTTTTTAAAGCGTCCGAAAAATATTAAAAAAAATCTAGATTTATTAGTTTTGGAAAAAAAATATGTCCGCCACAGCGGACTCTGCCAAATATTGGGATAAATTAATATGTCCGCTGAGGCGGACACTGCCAAACATACGGTCATTTAAAATAAACAAGTATTTCTTAACATATATTTATTTTAAAACTTAACAAATATAATAATTTTGTATGAAAATCAAACTGACACATATTTATAGTCAAATATCATTATTTTAACTTTTTTCCGACTTTTTGGCCAGGTTGCACAGGCCGTGATCACGACAGACTGATGTGACAGTGATGTCCCAGCAAAATGTCGTCGAAGATGTAAACAACACAAAACTACCCGAAATTAATTATATCAATGTTCGGGGCAGACAAACAAATTATAAATTTTGATTTACCCGGTTTTCTTTAATGTTTATTGCCCCTCGCGCGACATGTAACATTCACAATATCCGCGCACTACGTATACCTAAAAGTGCCAAAATTTTAACTGCTTGGTCCAGCACCACACGCTGTTGGATTAAATAAAAAATCTAAGCATAAAAGCAGGCCACCAAAACAAGAAAATCAAAATAATAAACAAAACAATATAATAATTTGTTACAACACGTGTCACCGCAACATTGGCATAGTCCGCCACGGCGGACAAATCGTATTTAGTATATATTTGGCACTGTCCGGTGCGGCGGACAACTTGTTTAGATGATGATTATGAGTATTAGAAATTGAGAAATAAATTGAAAACATAACCACTTGCAACTATTATGTAATATATTTTATTATTTATACAACAGAAATACCCTGTTCTTACAAAAACCAAAAGAAAAACGCATAAATATTTTGCTAAAAACAGTTGACTTCTGATGCGGTGCCATCTTGACGAGTACCTGTCAAACGAGTGTTGACAGTGGTCAAATAGTATTTTTATACAAAGCATGTATCATAAAAGAGTCTCTTTCCATATGTTAAATTAAATAAAATTCTACCTAAAAAGCGAAATATTTTTTTTTATCACCTGTCCGTCCCACCGGACTTTGCCAAATTAAGGGTTAAGAACGTTTAATACTATATTATATTTTAATCGATTGGTCGTGAATATGTCCGTTGCATTCACAATATCTATTGTATAATATACCTAGTGTTTATATTCCCGTACGCTTAGCAGTAATGTGTTCAGCTGTTCACTTGCGAGAGAAAACTACCGTTGGTGCATAGGCAACATGCCAATCGTTGGCGCTTCGTAGCAAACGAAACGCGACAGACACTATTGCGCTAATAAGGAATTAAGGATAAGCGACAGATACAAAGCGTTTTGTTATTATCGCTCGACTCTCAATATAGTTAGATTGGTAATATGCCAATCATCCTACTAAATATTTTAAGAATCGCGTATTAACAATCAGCGTGCGTAGCCGAATGGTATTTCTCCGACGCCAAACGAAAACGAAACGCCGCGCCAGTTAGTCTGGCTCTGTCGCGCCAATATGCACGAGCGATAGATATCTACTAGCGTTTCGTTTCGCTACGCACTCAGTAATAGAAGTTATCATATAGTCATAGAGAGATTTTAGTCACGCGTTTATAAATTATGTGTATTAATAATGTAACATGTTATTATTGGATATGGTGATTGACGACCGGTCTGGCGCAGTCGGTAGTGACCCTGCCTGCTGCGCCGCGGTCCCGGTTCGAATCCCGGTAAGGGCATTTATTTTAGTGATGAGCACAGATATTTGTTCCTGAGTCATGGATGTTTTCTATGTATATAAGTATTTATATATATATCGTTGTTGGAGTACCCACAGCACAAGCCTTCTTGAGCTTACCGTGGGCCTCAGTCAATCTGTGTAAGAATGTCCTATAATATTTAGTAATTATTTTAATTATGGTAAAGTTTACACATCACTCCGATAAATATAGGTAACTAACTACTCCTCCGATAAATACACTAATTAAACAAACTCAGCGAGAGAGGCCATACCCTCGTTCCGGGTTTTTCTGATGCAAAGGCTATCGCACAGCGTGGGAACGCATCGAGTGTGATGGGCACCTCCTGATAAATTTTGTGAATAGAATTTAGTTTTATAGTCATGTTAGTTTTAATAGAGTAGTATTATATTAATTAGTATTTTTAAGTTAGTTTTACATATACCGATGACTTTTGAATAAATGCTTTTTACTATTAAACAGACTGAAGTTATGAACTTCATTATCGTAAAATTTTAGATAACTTTGAAGAAAGATGTCTAGACGTGTTATAGGTACTTCTGCGTAAGGTTAGGTGCCAAAAATAGGAAACTGAAGAGTAGATCATAAAGTGTAATAACTGTGTTGGTCCTGTGTTAACATGTCAACCTTTGACCGAAAAACGAAATTTGTAATATATTTAAGTTATTCATTTGTTCACAAATCACAAATCAAACAAATGTTTGTTATCACAAATCACAATGTAATTAAGTAGGTACATTTCTTAAATGTACAACTAGTTCATTCGTATTTTCGTGTTAATTCGTTCATTGTATACGTATTGTTCAAATCATACGGTTTACTCGTTATCTAAAACGGAACGGTAGGTACTTACTGAAAAATAATTTGCTTTGTTCCTTGTTGTAATTTGTTATTTTATGGTTGAATTTCATCAAATAATGTGACCAATTTGAACTCGTTTCGCTCCAGAAATTCCATTTCGACTGAGGTCATTCACAGGGCTCTAAATTGTCGATCGTAAAACTCTTTAATGTGGCATATCCCAGCCTGTCTTCAGGAGTTTTATTCGACTTGATAAAACGGACGTTTCATGTTGATACTACGTTGATGTGGATTAAAGAAAGTTCGCAAGTTGTCGAATAGATACAACACCTTGTCAAAATAAGATATTTAGATATTTGCAATCCACGTTCGTGAGTTTTCACGTTATTTGATCCGATGTCGGATGTAGGGCCGATATCCCATAGATTTAAGTCGCCATCTTTGATATTTGCCTTCGAAATCCTTCCGACATCCGATATCGGATCTGATAATGTGAAAACGCACTTAGGCGACAAGTGTAAAAGCCAAACCAAACTATTACTTACCTATATAAAATAGACCAAATTTTTACATTCCATTTTTTCAATTAATACATTTTGCAAGACTTGATACATTCAACATGCGATTATATCTACTGTTGATTTTAAAATTATGCAATTTTGACAGATAGTGTGCGTCGAATAATGTCCCAGCTTTTTCCTTTTTCAATCAAGTCATCACATTGGAAAGCTATATGTATAAGTAATAAATACGTTTCGATAAGCCTGACATTCAAAGCCAATGGAATCGTAAAAAGGCAGTAAATGCTTAGGATCCTTTTCTAGAAGTTAAAATATCGAAAGTAAAAAGCTCTTATTTTGATAAAGATGGAAGTTGTGATCTATTCCTGTTATTATGTATTTTGGTACGTGGAAAAATAATTTCTGTCGCCGGTAATATAATAACTACTTGGTATTCACTTTAAACGTTGCCATTCAATTACTTACTATTTATACAAATATAGTCTCTTACACGTGTTTTTCGACTACATAGCAGATACATTGACTATGTTTATACGTTACACTTATATTTAAAATTAAAGCTATAGAATTCAATAATTAATTTAAAATGAAAACCAAAATTAAAACAAAATTAAATACGAATTAAATTAAATTAAATCAAACTAAATTAAATTATATCAAATTAAATTAAATTCAAAATTTCAAATTTCAAATTAAATTAAATTAAAAATAATATAGTATAAAATAATTTGTGAATATTAATATTATATAATAAATATATCTGTATCTGAATTCTGATTTCAATTATAATAATAATTAAAATTATCTACACGCTACTTATTTGTTCGCATTAAAAAGAAATACACTAGAAATGATGATGATGCTGTCATGGCCGATTTCGGCCACAGCGACTGCGTGTTCTGCACGGGAAGCATGGTCGCGCGATAGACGATAAAATATCAGGCCGTCCCTATCGCACTTACAAATAGTGCGATAGGGACGGCCTGCTATTTTATCACTTATCGCGCGACCATAATTGCCTGCCTGGAATAGACAATTTCAAGAAAGAGAGTGTGGCTGTTCCACTCTCTGGTGTGCCTTTACGTGGCTCGCGTACCCTATCTTATGGCTAAATTTTCGAGCACACTAGAAATATAAAATTATGAGGTTCATTACTTGAATGATAACATGTAATGAGGAAATGTCCCAGGGATCAATGGGTACGTCCATGACGATCCCTCTGACATTTCCCTGTAGGTAATCCGTGAAACAACCAAGCTTCACTTATTGCTGCTATTGGCTGCAAGCAAACAAGCTTCACTTATTGCTGCGGCTGTTCTCCAAGTTAAGTTAATAGTTTTAGGACACATAAACGTTTAGTAGTTAGTCTGTTAATTTAATATTTCTTTTTTTTTTGATGAATACTTTTGCTGATTAAATTGTATCTCGTTTTTTTAATGCATGTTAATTATAAGATGTAATGTTTTGAAAAGAAGTGGCCCGCCGAGTTTCTTGCCGGTCCCATAGTGGATACCCCCCTCCAACTGAGGGGGGACTGAAATCTTCTCGAGGCTGAGGCGTAGGGTTAGAGCCGGCGTAGCTTTATTTGACGTTCATAAGCGCATTGTAATATGCCTACTTGGAAAAATAAATATTTCATTTCATTTCATTTCATTTCATTTAAATTTAAGTATCTCATCTTGTCTATATATGCCAGAAAAGCATATCAACTTATAAAACTTATAATAAGGTTCAAATTTAAGTGGAAAAACGTAACATGTACATGCACTACGAGTACAGTCAACCAATTGAACCCTAGGCCACTCTACAACCATGTCAAAATGACAAGCAGTAAGAGATTTCTTACAATCTGATTTATAACGTCACTATGACATAGTTCTACAGTGGCCTAGGGTTCCAATTGGTTGACTGTACCTACGACTAGCCGCTCTCTTGTGGAGAAAGACGATTAAATATTAAAGAGCGCTTATCTTTATTTATAATATTACACGAGTACCTACATACCTATAAGATTTTTTAAACTTGTTTCTATTATACAGGGTGGGGCCTGTAACAAAGGCGAAAAATTGAACTGTAGGCTGTACTCCTTATACTGATCAACATTTGTTCAGTGACTTTTAAAAATTATGAAGTTTTTAAATTTTAAATTTTTCATACAAAATAAATATTAGCTTCAATGTACGCCATTATTGTTGTCATTGACGTTGTATCACACTTCTTAACAGAATTCGCAATACATTACCTCTTAGAAAAAGCTTTCAAGTGATAAAAATCAAAATACAAGTTATTTTTAAAAGTCGCCGAACAAATGTTGATCAGTATAAGGAGAATAGCCTACAGTTTAATTATTCTTATTAAAATAGCGTATCTTATTAAAACGAGGTTCTAAATTGTTTAAACAAAATGCGTAAGGTGTACCGAGGCAATTTTGACTTAGATAATTCTTAAGGGCAAATAATAACTCCAAATATCGCACACATGCATTCAGTGATATTAATATTTTTTAACTTTTAGATACCCGCCCTCCTGGCGGTAATAGGCGTCTGCTTCTCCATACAACCGTAGTCGCTATTTTTTTTATCTATTCATGCACCCTTTGTTAGACCTATTTAGATTTTTTTATTTTCAAACCTTAAAAAAAATTGTCGTTTCTCTCTCGTCTTACTAGTAGTAGTCTGTTGTTTTTTAATTGGTCCCTGGTTCGTTTGGGACAATAAAAGGGGGGTAAGTCGTCTATAGACCTTCGCTGGTGTTTGGCAGCCCGCCAGTGTCTGCCGTAATCGAGTTCCCAGTTCAATGCCCGGCCGTTGACTTGCATTTTCAGGATAGCCAAGAAAATTGCGACAAGGAGATATTATAACAATAAAGATACTTTTTTATTGTACTTGTAATGCAAATAGTTTCTCCATATATTATTATAAATGGGAAAGTGTGTGTGTCTGTTTGTTTGTCCGTCTTTCACGGTAAAACGGAGCGACGAATCGACGTGATTTTTTAGGTGGAGATAGTTGAAGGGACGGAAAGTGACATAGGCTACTTTTTGTCTCTTTCTAATGCCGGCGAAGCCGCGGGAAAAAGCTAGTAATAACCTAAAATACGAGCGATAAGTTATTCAGTTACAGATTTTCTGAATGATAGTTTTATTTTTTAATAACACAATACCTATTTAACACTTTCGAAACCGGGCTCTACGCGGCGCTACGACATTTTCGCTAATAAAACCCATTCGTTAACGAGCGGTGTGCCCGACAGTCGGGTTCTTGGTAGCGAAAGTGTTAATTTCCAAAAACTATTGTTAAGTGTATTTTATACTAACCTAATTAATACTTAGCTTTAGGAAAAACGCAGAACAAGTTTCATGGCTCTTTAAGTTATTTCCTACTAGCTTTTGCCCGCGGCTTCGATCGCGTTAGAAAGAGACAAAAAGTAGCGTGAGCGTTAGAATGGCGGGTGTACATCAATCAATCTGGTGTGGTATACGTCAGGAGTTAGTGCTAGCAATGTGCCAAATGTGCGCCAAAATTCGAGCAATGTGCTCTTTAAACTCCAGAGATATTTAAGAAATTAATGATACCCGCCATTCTGACGTCAGGTTGGCGGGCGCACTTCCAGTTCTAGCTAATGGCTGCCTACTCAAGGGTGAAAGTACTGCCTAAGGTTAGTGCTCGCAATGTGCTTCCACATGTATGAAACACAAACTAATTCAGAGAGCCGTTGAAGAGTAATATTATGGGATTGAAAAATAGATCTATAACGCCTGCTGAAATAAAATAGCAATGTTCATTGCCTGCAATGCAGCATTAACATGCAGGCGCTTTAGACAAAAAAGTGATACAAAAATGTAATCGCATATTATTTTTACCAGCGATAAACGCAAGCGTATTAAAACTACTAATACTGAATACAGGAGCCAGGAGCATATAAATCCATACTAATATTATAAATGGGAAAGTGTGTGTCTGTTTGTTTGTCCGTCTGTCTGTTTGTCTACCATAATTTTTGTTTGGATTCCTTAACGTTCCAATATTAGAGCTTTTTATAATTCCTCATGATTAACTGTTGTTGCGGTACGTTTTTCTGTTCAAATGTAAATATGCCGACCTATTTTAGGCCCCTTTTTACTTATTTGTGCTACATTGCGTCAAGAACATCAAAAATAGTCATACATTATAATCAATTACTCACGTTACACTCCCTAATTATAGGCCAGGAGCCGAGTCCTAAAATAGCCAAAGGCCAACAGTACTTATTCGTGAACACAAAACGTCACAAAGTGATTTATAGCACAAGGATGTAAAGTACACAACGGAAAAGTAAAGTCATAACTCACTGTACAACATGCTTCCCGGACTCAAATACTTGGAAGATTGATGATATGAAATTCAATATTATTTTAAAAGAATTGGAATGCAATGCGCTTTGTCATCTGCGAAAGGTTTTATTGAAATCAAACACTGCTTTGTCAAGTTCAAACTGCAGTTCGATGAAACGTAAAAATATTTTAACAAATCCTCTCCAGGCTCATAAATTCTTATTCATACTTAGATAACTCTTAATTATAACATGGACTAAATTATACCCAATTTTATTCTCGTATGATCTAGTATAACTCATTGTACCTACATACGATAAATTATACGTGAAACGTGATGTGGTTAATAATGTGTACCACATTTTTAAATTCTGAAAAAGTATTTGTGCACTAATCTATAAAATGCCTTTTAGATATTTTTGCAACCGTCTCAGTTTAGATGATTCTCCTTTTAACTTCGCTAGTTTAGAATTAGTCGGATTTTCGTTTGTAGGAATTGAAATAAAAGACTCTGAATAAAGTTTTTAAATAGGTGGTTTTACATTATTGACTACAGATGTGTCCGTTTTTAACCCCCGACGCAAAAACGACGGGGTGTTATAAG
The DNA here is from genome assembly GCF_023078275.1 of Leguminivora glycinivorella. Taxonomy (NCBI): domain Eukaryota; kingdom Metazoa; phylum Arthropoda; class Insecta; order Lepidoptera; family Tortricidae; genus Leguminivora; species Leguminivora glycinivorella. The sequence goes on from NC_062971.1 coordinate 7,785,741, forward strand.
TTTGACGTGTCTGTCTGTGGCATCGTAGCTCCCGAACGGATGAACCGATTTAGATTTAGTTTTTTTTTGTCTGAAAGCTGAGTTAGTCAGGAGTGTTCTTAGCCATGTTTCATGAAAATCGGTTTACTATGTCGCGGTCGGAGGTTTTTCTAAAATTTTAATTTTGTGGTTAGGTTATTAATAAATCCCTTTTTAATCCTCCCCTTTACGTTTGAAACTTGAAGTCAGAAAAGTTAATCCCAGTTAGGGTTATTGTTTCTACTTACTTATTATATGAAATATTATATCCCTAACTTTGAATTATCGTCGATAAAAAAGGCGTACATACGGAAGTTAAATATGAAAAAATTAAACAGTAACATTTAATACTTATATAAATAAATAAATAAATATTATAGGACATTCTTACATACGGTAAGCTCAAGAAGGCTACTCAGACAACGATATATATATAATATATAAATACTTATATACATAGAAAACATCCATGACTCAGGAACAAATATCTGTGCTCATCACACAAATAAATGCCCTTACCGGGATTCGAACCCGGGACCGCGGCGTAGCAGGCAGGGTCACTACCGACTGCGCCAGACCGGACGTCAAACATATATCTACATTATCTACATAAAAATCATCAGTGCAGTGCCTTTCAGGATATATTATTTTAAAACACGTTGACAAACAGAGCGCACCCTTGATCGATCAGGGTTGCCAGCCTTCCCAACTCTTTGGCCGTAGCGCCCGCTACAGTCCCGCGCCGGCCGTAGACCGCTACGCGCGTAGCCCGTAGCACTTCTCCAAACTTACAACTTACAAAACTATAGTTATAAGTGACTGAGGTGATAAGTGGAAGTGATAAGTGCTTTATACGGATCGGAACGAAGCGTGAGTAAAGTTTGTTCTGTCGCTAGCTACGTTATTTGTTATCTAGAGACACTTAAGCACGTGTTTGAAATGTCGAGAATTTTCGTAATGTCGTAACGTTTTTATGATTTGTTGATTACAAAGTTTATGAAGAAATGGGAGGGAAGTCTGAAGCGGTAACGGATACTTTTTATGTTTTGAAAATGGAGCTTTCAGGACGATTTGTTATTATGAAGAAGTTTTCAAGTTTTAGTAAGCATAATATAAGTAAAATATAAATAGTGTAGTAGGTACTTGTAGTCGTATGCAACATACATAATATATACCTACATAAATTAACCACGCCTTAAACTTACTATAACATTATTTTTATTGTAACCTAACCACAAAATTAAAATTTTGAAAAAAACCCCGACTGCGACATAGTAGACCGATTTTCATGATACATGGCTAAGAACACTCCCGACTAACTCAGCTTTCAGACAAAAAAAGTTAATCGAAATCGGTTCATCCGTTCGGGAACTTCGATGCCACAGACAGACACACACACATACAGACAGACAAACAGACAGACAGACAGACACCCCGTCGTTTTTGGTCTGATAGATGATAGATTTATAAATAGCAATAAATAAATACACATTCTTAAATTTTAATAAACACAGATTTATTTATACTTTAGTTAGAAATAATATTATCAATTGTAATTTTAATTCAATTTTCAATCTAGTGCAAAAAAAGTGTAAAAGTGCCTTTGTGGCCTATTTCTTACATATCTACTCTTAAATGATTTTTCAATACAGATGGTGTTTTTTTTACGCACTAGTGCGAGAAGTGGTTCATTATATGTCAGGTCGAAACTTCGGAGGTCCATCTGTACTGAAAAACGTCGTTCGATACACGTGCGAAAAGGAAATTCGTAACTCGTGTCGATTTAAAACACTCCCTTCGGTCGTGTTTTAATTTATCGCCACTCGTTTCGAACTTCCTTTTTTACGCACTTGTATCGTAATGTACTATATATTTGTATAATAGAATAAAAAAGTTAATACCGTGATAAAAACCCTGAAACTTGATTTAAGTGTACCTAGATACTCGTATAACACAATTCTCCGTTTTTCCTGCGGTTTCTACGTGTATCTGTATATTTCCCACTAGCATAGCAGGTTTAGAAATATTGAATGAGATCTCTAAGCCCTTCCTTGGGGTCGGGAACACGTACTATTTCTGTTAATGTTGGAGGAAGGTCGTAAGTACGTGATATTTGCATACGCTATTGACCTTCTTGTCACTAGTGTCGTGTCCCAGACTCGACAGTGTCAGGCACACGACACATTTAGCTTTTATTTATAGGTGCCGCAATTACGTTTTTATTGTTTTTAATAAATCTGCTTCAACGGATTAAATTGCGCGTAAATTGTACAGTTTTACATCCTATCTCGCATTTGCCGGAAAATGTGTGAAACGGTTTCCTTCAACGAAATGTTACATGATTAATATGATTGTCAGTGGCTAAAGTAATAATTATACTTATTCCTTCATTCTAATCTATTAGCTACATGTTCAGACACGTTGTTCTAGACAATCACTTTTTCAAAACAATATAATAAGTTTTGGATTGAAAAAAAAAAAACTAAAATGCCGGAATTTTTCTTCGAACAAACGAAGGAAACATTTTTGAATATAAAATAAGCTGATGTCTGATGAAGCCGAAGATGCCGCAAGAGGCGAACACGAACAAGTTAAATGTTATTACTCGAGTAAAACGCAGAGCGAGGCCGTTTTCCTGCATTTCAATAAGTCCAAGAGTAATTGAACAGAAATATAAAAGCGGACGACACAGGACTCGAAGCCATCCAATTTGCCGGTTCCGGGAATTGACTGTTCGCTGATAAGTCGCTCACTACGTCAATGAGGAAGAAGCTCCCATATGTTTCAATAGTATTAGAACTGCTTGTGTTCAACCGAACAAAACCGAAAATAAATAACTAAAGTATAGAAATACGTAATTACTAATCCCTCAAAAAAAAAACATGAATTTGCTACTGCTTTTGGAGGATTAAACTATGTGAAATATTTTTTAAAAGAATATAAGTTGACGCAGAGTGTTGGGAGATGCAAATGCTATTTGAAGTAAAACGTAGAACGAGGCTGTTTTCCCGCTTTTCAATGTTCACAATAAGTCCGAGAGTAATTGAACAGAAATATAAAAGTGGAAGATAGAGGACTCGAAGGCATCCAATTTGCCGGTTCCCGGAATTGGCTGTTCGCTGATAAGTCGCCCATTAATCCGGAATCCGGGAATTTAAAGGTCAATGAGGAAGAAGCTCGCATCTGTTTGCGAAATTATTTAAACTCAACTAATTCGAGGAATGGTGGGAGTGATTCGTATTACAGAGGTTATTTTAGAACTGACGGAAGAATATTGTTTCATGTTCATGTAAATGTCAGGTATGATTATCATACAGAATACATAACATACATACATACATACAATCACGACTGTTTTCCAGAGGGGTAGGCAGAGATCACGGATTTTCATTTACTACGATCCTGACAAATCACTTTCGCTTCACACACTTTCATAACGTTTCTCATACACGCTCGTCGGTTTCAAGTACTTCTGACCTGGCCTTTTTGCAATAATTTCCCCGATTTGAACAAGAAAAGTTCGCCTACACAGAATACATAAGATCGTATTTATTTCAGTTAGATAACATACATACATACAATCACGCCTGTATCCCATAAAGGGGTAGGCAGAGCACATGAACTACTCAAGTTACAGTGCCACTCTTGGCAAAAAGGGGTGGAAAGAAAACAATATTGTGACAGTGCAGTGACAGGTTGCCAGCCTCTCGCCTACGCCACAATTTAACCCATATCCCACAGTCGACTTCTACGACACCCACGGGAAGAAAGGGGGTGGTGAAATTCTTAACCCGTCACCACACGGGCAGTTAGATAAATAAGTTGTAAATTGTCAGGTACGTCGCGCGTCGACTTGTTGCGGGTTTATCCGTTTGAAACAAAAGTATTTTAGTAAACGGAATAAATCACAATATCGATGATACAAGTCGAATTTGTATGAACAACAAGATCAAATTTGTAAAAGATATTTGATTGAATCAGCCAAACATTTATGTTTGAAACAATATGAGTCATGTTGCTTTTATAAAATCGATTAGTTGATTAAAATATATTGTTGATTGAAATGACAAGTAACTTGTACAATGTATTACCTAGTTACACTTAACAAAATCTAACTTGTTGTTTGAACCAAAGAGCACGTAGGCGCTATTTTAACCAAAAAACTTGTTGAACGAACATGAAAACAGGTTGTTTTTTCTCTCAGTGTACTAAAACGATTTATTGAATGTACTCTGTAGCCCGCGGCTTCGCTCGCGTTAGAAAGAGACAAAAAATAGCCTATGTCACTCTTCGTCCCTTCAAGTATCTCCACTTAAAAAATCACGACAATTCGTCGCTCCGTTTGCCGTGAAGGACTGACAAACAAACAGACACTAACAAACAGACATGTAACTATACGCTTACTTGAACCCTTCAACGTAGATAAGCCGTTTGAGATAAGGGGAAAGGTTTGGTTAATTATCAACAAGGTTACCTCAAACGGTTAAGGTTAATCAATCGTATATATCACACACAGTCATCGAGCACCTCTGATGCCTTTGAATTCGTAGCTAACGACGGTCGACGGGTCGTAAACAAAACGTTACCTTAACGGACCCAGGGTATGTAGCCGAATCCACAAATGCTTACGATAATATCATTATCGCAGCTAGCTATCTCTAACGCCCTTCCGTATGGGCATGACAGATCGGTGCGTTTTGTTCGGCGTCTAGCGTCAAAGATTGTTATTTCGGCTAGGCCAACTGTTCAGAGCAGGGATGTAACGGATATGTGCTTTTAACGAAACCGAAAGCGGAAGCAGAAGTTTTGAATTTAGTTTAACAGAAGCAGAAGCGGAACCGGAACCAGAATCGGAACTTATAGATGTTAAAAACGAAAAGAAAAAATACCACATAGGTATAACATAAACCAAAACTAATTAATTTACCTAGAACTTTATGGTGTTTACGAACTAAGAATTTAAAAACTGGCTTGGAATAATCAGCCTTTAGGCCCACTTAGCTTTTAAAAATCTTATATCATTACAATACAAAAATTAAAATTTCCTTGAACTTTAAGATGTTTAGTTATTTACTCACTAAAAATCACATAAGAATAATCAATTATGGAATAGAATAGAATATAGAATAGAATATATTTATTTGTATTAATTGTACATCGTCACATTCATCTTTCATACACTATTTACAATTAGGTAAAATAATCTTAAGTATTTCAAAATCACAATAAAATCATTACATTAAATTATAAAAATTAAAATAATAAATAAATTAATAATTAAAATGCAATTGACAAGCTCAACTTAATTTGTTAATAATAATTCTCTCATCCAAGGTTTATTTTGACACATTACTCATCAAGAAACTCTCTCACAGAGTAGTATGCTTTATTTGTGCAAAACGCTTTGAGTTCACGAGTGAAGCGTCGTTCAGTACAGCCTTTTATTACATCAGGTAATTTATTAAATATTTTGGCACCTATCCCTTACCCTTAGTGACTTCCCTGACTTCTGAAGTCTATGCGCGGGTACCAACAGCGCAGATCTTCTCCTGGCCGAGTGTGATTTGCTTATAGGAAATTCATGTCGTAAAAGGTTTTAGAAACGAAAAGAAAAGTTACCCGTTAGGTAAGTATAATATAATCCAAAACTAAGTTAAAGTTATAATTATGTGTAATTGTTAGCACACAATTAAATTTTTAAATTAAATGGAGTGATTCTAAAAGAAGTAAGTAGGTAAATTGTATTTAATAAACAAAATCTTGACAGCTTTATCTTCCTGCAGTCTGCTTCTAAGGGCATTGTAGATATAAGCCTTGTGCCACTGAATAGTTGTTCACTCGCTACAGAACTAAGTAGGTGGACAGGACAAAATATTGGCGCGCAATCGAATGAAGCGATTGATATTTAGTATCGCAGCACGTGGCAGCGGAGAGATGAGCGAATGACAGGTATAAACCTTTGTTTGTCTTTGATGTACGCCGCTCATGTCCCACCGTCGCTCTAGGTTTCGACATCCGCTATAACTTCCGTTTGAAAAATAACAGAACCGGAACCGAAGCGGATGTGTAAAACAAAACGGAGGTTCCGCAGAAACGGAAGCAGAAGCAGAGCTCCGTTACAGCCCTGGTTCAGATGCTGCCTATGTATTTACATGCTTTGTCATGCTCGGAAGCGAGCGAATGCACCAACCACATATTTGGCGAGTAGCAAGGCAGCTTGTACACGTTACACTGCTAAACATCACGTTTCATGCACGACAGGAATTGACCTTAGTTAGTCCCATCTCTGGTCTGAAGCGGGTGGAGAAATTCATGTTGAATTTCTTCGCTGCTATATGTGTGAGGTAACGTTACGGATAAATCAGATCGGTAGGAGTCGGGGTGCGAAATAATGACCTTCGGATTTCAAGTCGCACGTTTAACCGTTAATCCGAAAGCAAGTAATTCCCTCAATTCCCTGTCACTATATAAACTCGAAAATAACTCCTGATAGTTACTGGCCATACCATGTTTGTTTAATAAGTGCAATCAAACACACATCATGAAATTATTTAAATAGCTTTTAAGCATTTAGTATAAATTTGCGAGTTGCTATAAATAAAAATGTACATTCTGATCATCTAGCCAACTATTCCGGGGGAAATCCGAGGCTTTCGAGGTCTCTAGAGATAAATGGTGATCATTTGCAGCAGAACAGAGACACATTTCTTGTGTACGAGTAGAAAATACAAAAAAATGTTCCTTGTAAAAGCATTCTTATAAAGTATACCAAAAACATTTTTATTCATATTCATATATACAGTTGTTTATGCGTGATTATTATTTATCTGGTGCTCCTTTACAACACCAGGTGTTTTAACAAGCACATTACGTAGGTTCTACGACATTCTAATGGACCATATAATTGGTATTGTAAAATGATGTATAGGTAACACATGTGAATACCTACATAAGTTGCACATAATTTTATAGTATTCGTTATTGTATCGTACTGTACTATTACAGTAAATATGGCGCAATCTTTCGGCACTAGTTAAATAATTAGCTCATTACCATTACGCAACTATGTCAATAATTGAAATAGCCATATGCACTGTAAAACGTCGTACGATACACATGCGAAGAAGGAATTCGTAACTCGTGTCGATTTACACACACCCTTCGGTCGTGGTTTAATTTATCGCCACTCGTTTCGGATTTCCTCTTTTCCGCACTAGTAGCGAAATGTACTTATTATTTACCTGTACCAATCAATTAATTTACTAGGTATCTTAATTGTGTCCTACGTTTTTTTTCTGGTTTGTAGCAACAGTGACCGGATGTGTAGCAATCGTATAAATTCAAACTGAAAGCCAGCAGGCAGCTTGCCGCTCACTTTCATTATTTACATAAACACAGGAGAAAGCGTTTACGTTAAAAGCTGTTAACTAACTTTAAATTTCATCGTTTTCCTTTAAGATTCCGTGAGCGAGGATACTTAATTGCGTTTTTCATTTATTTCCCTTCCATTCTGTAAAAAGACACCGAATTTTGTCATTGTGCTTAATGTTTTATTTAAGACTGTCTCAATATTGGCTATTTCGGAAACGTTCTCGTCAAATTGGATCGAGGAAAGAATTGAGAGCTCATTAATTGTCCGTGACAATTTTGAGTTTCAATCAAGACTTATGAATTATTATCTTTTGGGTTAACTTAAAATAGTACATTACGATACTAGTGTGAAAAAAAGGAAGTTCGAAACGAGTAGCGATAAATTAAAACACGACCGAAGGGAATCGACACGAGTTACGAATTTCCTTTCGCACGTGTATCGTACGACGTTTTTCAGTACAGATGGCCCTCCGAAGTTTCGACCAGGCATATAATGATCCACTTCTCGCACTAGTGCGTAAAAAAACACCATCTGTACTGAAATAGTACATTACGATACAAGTGCGTAAAAAAGGAAGTTCGAAACGAGTGGCGATAAATTAAAACACGACCGAAGGGAGTGTTTTAAATCGACACGAGTTACGAATTTCCTTTTCGCACGTGTATCGTACGACGTTTTTCAGTACAGATGAGCCTCCGAAGTTTCGACCTGGCATATAATGAACCACTTCTCGCACTAGTGCGTAAAAAAACACCATCTGTACTGAAAAAATTGTTTCGGTAATACCAACTCTAGGGGTGAACAGTGTGCACAGCCGAGTGCCCAAACGTTGAAGCGTTTGTGCATTCGGCTACGCACACAGGCATCTTCTGGGCGAGCTCACTTCATCATAGGCCACGTCTTTGCCTTTGCCTAGTCTGTGGTCATTTGAATATTTTTTAACATGTAAAATTTTTGTGATACTAAAAGAAATATAAACAGAAGCAGGAGTCAAACTGAAATTAGACATCCTCCTTTTCTTTTAAAATTTTCGCAGCAATACTTTGCTGACACCCACGCCGAGCATTTTTCAATTTCGCTCATGTCAAAAACGCTGGCACGACGAATATCACGCGTCATATCTGCCGGTGTCTGGACTAATTCCTTTATTACTTAT